>NC_083283.1:6524064-7148415 GCF_963506605.1 Zootoca vivipara
AGCTTGTGTGGGGAATGCAAAGAAAAGAAAGCCATCTTTTCTCTCTCATTCCAAAACCAGCAGAAGCAACCAATGGATGACAAAAACGTACGGCTACCCCTGATCTTTCACCAAAGGTTCATGGCCACACTGTGTCCAGGGGCGTAGCTCAGTGCATCTGCTTTGCATACGGAAGGTCCTGATTTTAATTCCCCGGCATCTCAAGGTAGGACTGGGAGAAGTCCCCCACTGAAGCCCTGCAGAACTGCTGCCAGGCACTTTAGGCAATACTGAGGGTTTCCCTCCCCTGCCAGCTTCATTATTGTTATTGCTATTTATTTATTTTAACAAAGTAATAATAAAAAATAAAAAAATAAAAATATGCACCCCGCCCCCAAGACCTTATTACTATCCAACCTCCCAAAATTTCAACACCTCTTGCAATGGTTTGACCCCTTTCCGTTTTAACAGTACAAATTCTCCAAATACCTTCCATATCTCCTAAAAATCATTTCTCCTGCACTTTCCCCGTCTTACCTTAACAACACATGTTAATTCATCATTAATAGCTATATCCCGCACCTCTTTGTTCCATTCTTCCATTTTACATTCACCTTGCACCTTCCACCTTCTAGCTATAATAACTCGTGCAGCTGTCAATAAATTTGTGAGCAAGTCCTCCATAGTCTGCGAACCTTCCACCCAATCGTAAATTGATAACAATACTACCTCTGGACTTTCAGTTTAGCTTTAACTCAGTGATTTCTGTTATCTCCTTAAACATCCTTTGCCCCCAAAATTGTACATATTTACACCCCGACCACATGTGAACGTAAGTCCGAGTTTCCTGGCATCTCCTCCAACATAACACCAAACATCTCTTGTTTATTTGATTTAATCTTGCTGGTGTTAAATACAGAGTGAATGGGATCAAGTTGGTAGCACAGGAAGAAGATTCTACTGTCTTCCTTCACCATCAGGTCCAGTAAACCTGAAGGAGCATCTCCACCCCCATCGTTCTGCCCGGACACTGAGGTCCAGCGCTGAGGGCCTTCTGGAGCTTCCCTCACTGCGAGAGGCAAAGCTACAGGGAATCAGGCAGAGGGCCTTCTCGGTAGTGGCACCCGCCCTATGGAACCACCCTCCCATCAGAGGTCAGAGAGATAAACAACTACCTGACATTTAGAAAACGCCTAAAGGCAGCCCTGTTTAGGGAAGTTTTTAATCTGTGATATTTGATGTATTTTAATGTTTGTTGGAAGCTACCCAGAGTGGCAGGGGAAGCCCAGATGGGTGGGGTATAAATAATAAATTATTATTATTATTATTATTATTATTATTATTATTATTATTATCCGCCTGTTTGGCTTCCTTGCCGTATGCTGAGAAAGTGGATTGCAAGTCAGTTCACGTCATTCCTTTGGATGTTACAGACCCTCCAAGTGTCCCTATTTTCCAGGGATGTCCCTGATTTATAGACGCCATCCTGGTTTCTGATTTGATCCCGGAATGTCTCACTTTTCCTTAGGATGTCCCTATTTTCATTGGATAAATATTGGAGGGCATAGCTGCCAAGTTATCCCTTTTTTACAGGGATTTTCCCTTATGCTGAATAGGCTTCCTCGCGAGAAAAGTGAAAACTTGGCAGCTATGTTGGAGGGTATGATGTTATCAGTTCACTTCAATCCCATAGTGAGGTGGCTGTTCTACAAAATGCTTTCCATCTTTCACTTTGTCACAGCCATCTAGGAGCAGCGCCAAAGGGCAGAGTCAAATGCCTTTTCCCCGCTTTATGTTCATCCAATCAACTGAGGAAACCATATGTGCTTCTTAACAAAGGTCTGCCTTTTTTTTGCTGTAATATCACCATCACCATCACCATCACCTCAGTAAAGCAAGCAGCTGACCCCCACCCCCGAGAAAGGATCGTGAGCCAATAGCCCTTGGGCCAATTTAATGTTGCATAACCTTCTTATGGCAAACTTCCAGACATGAATAGAAGTTTATGTAATGGTGGGAAAAAAGAGGGAGAGGAAAAGAAAAAAAAAACATTAAGATTCTGGGAGGGGCTTTCTTTGCTTAGGAAATGGATTTGAAGGACTCTTAAAAAATATATATATCCTACTGTATCTCACAGAACCAAAGATTTTTAGAGCTGGACGGGACCCCAAGAGTCATGCAATGCAGGAATCTCAGCTAAAGCATCCATGACAGATGGCCATCCAACCTCTGCTTAGAAACCTCCAAGGAAGGAGAGTCCACGACCTCCTGAACTGAAGTGAGAGTCATAAGACAAGACAAAGGAGGGGTGAAATAATATATGGAGTTTTTTTTTAATGTAATAATAGAGCTGGGGTGCTTTCCAACTCTAAGTGACTGTGGTCCTCAGACTGAAAAACATCCCCACCATTGTGCTGCACATCCATTTTATCATATTGCTATCCCATCCTTGTTTTTTGTTTTTGTAAAAAACTCACCATCAAAAATGCCTCCTGAAGTACATCATGTCACCCTCCAACATGTCGCCACGGAAAACCGGGATGTGCTTATTCCGGGACATGGTCCCACACAAGTCATGTGATCCGCGTGAGATCCTAGCAACCAAAAAGCGTGTTTTGGGTCACTGTGCTCTTGAGAGCATGCCCCCCCCAATGGGACATCCCAATTTAATTGGGGCAGTTGAGGAGTATGATGATTCATAGCAGGGACTGGACCCATATGGCAGACACTGTTTTCTGAACTTTACTTCAGGGTTATGCTAGCTAGGGGATGTTTTGCTGCTCTTGGAGGCTGTCTCCTTGCTTCCAGCTGATGTTGGAGTGCACACAGTGCTGTGACCCTTTCTGCAAATGACAGTGTCCCCACATTATCTCTTTCTCACCATGTGTCGTCTTAAGCTTCTGCACTACTGAGCAGTTGCTATGGTTAAAATGAGATAAATCTAGTTCCAGGCAACAAATAGTTGAAACACAGAGCTCTCTCTCTCTCTCTTTCTGCCACCCTCCTTCTCCCTCTCCTATTCCATTTTACAAGGGACACATTTCAGCTTCAACTTCATGCCCAAGAGCTGCATGCAAACAACTGAGAGTAACAATTTGCCGCTAACACTTGGCTTGACCTTGTTCCACATGGCTGGTCCTTGTATTGGGGAAATCAGAGGACTCTCTGCTAAGACAGGCGGATGAATTCTGTTCCATTGTGCAGACTGGTGCCACTGGGCTTGTGGGGTGGTGATAGCCAGTTGTTAAGTGACCAACACAAACCCAGTATTAATGGAACTGTGGCTCCAGTCCAGAGTCCCCAGTATATGGAGATGATGGGTTGATACGGAGCCTATATCGTCCAAGTGTCCAGATTTTCTGGGCACAGTCTCAGAATTACAAAAGCCTTCCCAGTTTCTGATTTGATCCTGGAATATCTCTATTTCCCCCACCAGTGCAGCTGCTGCCAAGCTTGGGGAAGAGGATGAGCCAGGACTTGTCCTTGAGATATGGCAGCAGCTGCAAGGAACCACACTGTTGCCGCTCCATGGCCTCTCCATGGCCACCGCCTCTGGATTCCTCCTTTGGGCAGCTCGTAGCAAAGGCTGTGGCCACCAGGGCCCCACCCGGTGTGACACACTGGCTCTGAGAGGCAGGCAGAGGGCGGGGCCACCCTGGGGGAGGAGAAAGTGGGAGTGGAGCGGAGCACAAACAAACAAACACTTTGTGCATCCACGTCTAATCTTGCCCCTTTTTAAAATTTATTCATTGGTGTGTGTTTTTCTTTTTGCAAAACTACCAAAGAATAAAATATAATAAAATCGGGGTGGTGGAGTGTGTCTCTCATTGGTGCAGTGGCGGCTGAACTCGCCCTTCTTCTGATAGGAAATGCTCTATTGGTGGTGGTGGGGGATAAAAATGTGGGGGCTGAGGAGGGTCATTGGAGGGGTAGTGAGAAATGTCTCTATTTTCATTTGAGGAATGTTGGAGGGTATGGGAGTCTGATGTCGAGCAGGCTAGGCTTCTGTTATCAGCCTTGCTGAGGGACTGCCAAACACAAGAGCTGGTGTTGTAGATTGCCATTTTCATCTGCATTCCTGGAGCTCTGCTTTGTACACAGATCAAAAGCTTCAGAGCCCCACAAAAGGGTTCTCAAACATTTGTCAGTGCTAAAAGGTACTTTGGGTGGACTGATAAAGAAAGGGTTGGAATCATTGCTCTACCTCTAAACCAGCTTTGTGACATCAGCACGAAACCAGCCTTCTAATTGGCCATGTCACATCACTATGTGATCCCTGATTAGCTAGGATCATGCTAGGATTGCGCTAGGTAGATCGAAGAGGAACCTGCTGAATGTAAAAAATGGACAATGTAGCTCAGAGGGGGAGAATGAGGGAAGTCCCTATACATTGAAAAGGATAATGTAATGAATGGCAAAAATTTTATGTGTTTGTTTGTATGTTATTAGTGTATAAAATCAATAAAAATTATTATAAAAGAAAGAAAGAAAATATATGGTGCAAAACAGCAGTGGGACTGCAGCAGGAGGCCATGACGGAACAGGCAGGATTCATTGGCATGACCTTACTTGCGCTGTGGTTAAACCACTGAGCCTAGGGCTTGCCGATCAGAAGGTTGGCGGTTCGAATCCCTGTGATGGGGTGAGCTCCCGTTGCTTGGTCCCAGCTCCTGCCAACCTAGCAGTTCGAAAGCACATCAAAATGCAAGTAGATAAATAGGAACCGCTACAGAGGGAAGGTAAACGGCATTTCCGTGTGCTGCTCTGGTTCGCCAGAAGCGGCTTTGTCATGCTGGCCACATGACCTGGAAGCTATACGCCGGCTCCCTCGGCCAATAATGCGAGATGAGTGCACAACCCCAGAATCGGTCACGACTGGACCTAATGGTCAGTGGTACCTTTACCTTTACTAGTGTAGGCTTATACAAAGCTGGTATTTTTAGGTGGGGTGTGTGGCTGGATGCCAGGATCTTCCTGCCCCCTGTTGGTGAAACAGTTGGGCCGAGTGGGAATCTGTTGGCCCCCAAGATAGCAGAAGCAGCTGTTGGCTGGTTGTACGTGGCTATTTATTAGTGGATATCTGGCACTATTTATTGGTGGATATCTCTATTTATTAGGGGATACCTGGTCTCAGTCGGACTGCCACTGTACAGGCCTACACAAAAGGCCGCCAGTGTGCAACCTGGAGATCTGCAGGGCACCTTTAAATTGCCCAATGTTAAGTGGGAAATGCTGGGTGAACCGGGGTGAGGCTCATCCTGCCTGGCTATGGTCTTCCTCATCTGGTTCAGGGCACAAAAGAACCACGCTGCTGGATCATGCCAATGGGAATCGAGTACAGCATCCTGTTCTGACAGTGGCCAACTGGATGCCTATGGGAGGCCTCAAAGCAGGACCTCAGCATACTGTAATAGCGCTCTGTCCACTTGTGATTCCTAGCTACTGGTGTATGCAATGGAGCTCAGACATGCAAGTTGTTCTCATATTTCTGGCTTGGTGATGAGATGAAAAAGTAAGAGTGAAGAGAGAGCAAAGAGGAAGTGCCCAGCCAGGTGAGGAGATATATATATATACAATTTCTCCATCAGGAGTTCTCTCTAGAAAACTTACAGGAAAACTCTTTTTTTTTTTAAATAATTTTTTTATTGTTTTTCTAACATACACATAACCATACATTTATAAAATACAAATTAATCCAAATAACATACATAAACCATTACTAAACAAATGTTTTCATACTCCCATTCCCCCTACCTTAATACCCAATTTTGGTTCTGCCGAACCCAACTTCCCTTTCACTTCACATTTAGTTTTACAATTTATCTCTTACATTTTGCGCTTTTCTTTTACCTTATTTTCAACAGTCACCTTCTTTATCCATATTTTATACTTAATACTCTATTTCCTGTTGTAGGTATTATTTCAGACCTGTTAGTGTCTTTAGAGTCTTGCAATACGTTTCCAGATATTCCACAAATTTACTCCACTCTGTTTGTACTTTTTGATCTCTCTGTTCCCTTAACTTCCCAGTAAGTTTGGCCAGCTCTATGTATTCAACCATTTTTACCCTCCAATCCTCTACTGTGGGGATATCCGTGGTTTTCCATCTTTGCGCCAAGACCATTCTGGCCGCAGTGGTGGCATACATAAATATTTTCTGGTCTTCCTTTTTGATTTCCCTTCCTAACAATCCCAACAGAAACATTTCCGGTTTCTTGGGAAACGTATATTTTAGAATCTTTTTAAACTCATTATATATTAGTTCCCAAAAAGGTTTCACCTCTCCATTAGCTTCAGCTCTTATGATCTAGCAAACATGCATTGTTGGTTTGATTGCATTATAAATATCTCACACTTTCAAGCTATCCGTGTAGATGGCCATTACTGCTAGGATTCCTACTTTCTGCAGCAGCAGCAGAGGGTGAGGCTAGAGGAGTCCTGGCTGCCATTTCTCACTGTACTGGAGAATTCAAAGGCTCTGTTGGGGTTGCTACTTGCTGCTTTCCCTGCAGCCAAACAGGAAAATATTCCACAGGTGAAGCTTTTCCAGATAACTGGCAGGAAAGTGCTTCAGCTGGTGTGCTAGACTCCTGTTAATAGAAAATGTGCCTATCAGGTTGCAACCTGATAACCCTCTTAACTAGTTTTCCATTGTGATGCCAGGATGCCTGGGAGCTGTGCAGCCTTTCATGCTAGCCCAGGCCTCTGAGTAATTCAGGGTTGCAAGGAACCTGGCTTCTAGCCCTGCGTCTTTCCTATCCTGAAAACCTGGGTGATCTGTGCTGATGAGAGATCTTGCCAGCAGCACTCAGAATGAGGAATGGCTTGTTCTTAAGGCAGGCCACAAGTGAGAGTCGAAAGGCTCGCTGAAAGAGCAATTCCACCAACTGCAACTCCTGCAACAGCAGGGTATTCCTTTTACTGTATTTGTATGAAACCAAAACATATGTCTGTGTCTGTAGGGCAAAAAGAGGCAAATGAGCTGCATTGGCAGCAGCTGTACAAAAAACCAAAGAGCTTTTAAAAACAACCACCACTGAACCAGCTTGATTTCTCATCAGATATGCTTTAGTTCATCTTCTCTGCAAATGGCTGCAAACCTCCCCAAGGCCTAGTTCGTGATCTAGAAGCTCATCCTTGAAGGCTGCATCATGCAGCGAGGACTTGCATGTATCAATGGCCCATTACACATCAATATAAACAACATGGGCCACCTCTTTTGCAAGGCCTTTCCAGACCAAAGTCTTTATGATCCTTTTTACAGGAGATGCTGGAGCTTGAATCTGATATGTCCCCTGTGCAAAGGAGATGCTTTACCACTGAATTCTGGCTCCTCCCTCTGCTATTCCATGGTGCTTCAGATTCTAGCCATATATGCCTTGCCCCAGACAAAACTTCATTCAGATGAGGGGCTGGTATATTGCCTAGTTTGTTATGATTCTTGTAGGGTTTGTTTTATTGTTAGGTGAGCCAACATAGGCTCAGAACTCGAGTGAGTCCACTTTATAATTCTGATTGGCTGGAATAAATCCAAGACCACCAGCAAATCTATTTATGTTAGCAGTACTTTGGCACTGATTAAGTGGCTCTGTGCATGTGGCCTTGCAAGTGTCAGCGTGTGTCCTGCACCAGGAAGCGGTAGTCTGCAAAATAAATTATTGCAGACTTGAAAAGCAATTGGGGAAACCCTGAATGTAGTGTTAGCCAATTTGGAGAATGGGAGTCTATGCATTGACTATGGAAGGATAAAAAATATATATACAGTATATGGATAGGCTAGGCTTCCAGGAAGGAGCAGAGGTATGCTAATCATGGAGACATGTAATGAAGAGACGGGGAGCTGAATTCAGGAGCAGATTATATTGCAGCTGTTCTGGAAGTCCCAGTGCAGTTGTGATAACCAGGATGACAATGCTGGAGACCACCAGAATCAAGGCTGAGCTGAGATCAGGAGCCTAAGAACCTGGTAGTAGGAACCTGGATGTATGGATGATACATGGAGGCATAGCTGCCAAGTTTTCCCTTTTCTCGCGAGGAAGCCTATTCAGCATAAAGGAATTTCCCTTAAAAAAAGGGAGAACTTGGCAGCTATGCGTGGAGGAATGCAAAGCAGGACCTTGAACTGCAGACCAATTAGAAGCAATCTCAGGCAATGGCCGCAAGTGCTTCCTGGCTGATTCCCTATTTGAAAGACCCCATCACTTTTTATGAACCAAATGGATTGTTTTTCCAGTGAAATCTGAGACACAAGGCAAAGGGCTCTCCCTTCTGCTCAGCTGATGTGAACAGCTTTGACAGAGTTCTTATACAATACAGCTGTGGGTTGGCTCCTGCAAGGAAGAGTGAGAAAGGGAAGGATTTTCCAAACTGTCTATTGAAGTTCACATTGGAGGAGAGAGGTAGAAAAGAACCCTTTGCCCATGACTCGGCTTGCAGAGGCTTCGTGATTTGATGACATACATCTTATTTGGTTGGAGATGTTGTGCCTTTAGCCATTACAGCTGCTGAGGATAGATAGGTGCATAAAACCTTTCATGGAGTGGACAGAAAGGTTTATCTTCTTCTTTTGTAATACTGAAACTCAGGGCCATCCAAAGAAGCTGAAATTCAGGACAAACAAAATCAAGTACTTTTCCATGCAGTGCTTAGTTAAACTATGGCATTTGCAAGAAGTAGTAATGACCACCAACTTGAATGGCTTTAAAAAAAAAGATGAGAAATTTCCATTGGCTACTAGCCATTATGACTATTTTCTTTCCCCTGGTGGACTCAGTATATTTCTGAATACTGGTTGCTGAGAATCACAGGTGGGGAGAGTGCTGTTGTGCTCATATCCTGTTTGGGGACTTCCCAATCAAATCTGGTTGGCCACCGAAAGTTGGTCACACGCTGGAGTATGTGCCCCAACTGACTGATCCAGCAGGGCTTTCTGTATGTTCTGTGTCCAAATTTTATTTGTGTTTGCTGAGTCAGCTTACCAAAAGTCCCGTGGAAGTCATGATTAGTTATGGCTCCTTCTGCTGGCATAGTTGGGTTGTCTAGGAGAAACTAATCCTTATGAGGAATGGTTGAGGGATCTGGGTATGTTTAGCCTGGAGAAGAGCAGACTGAGAAGTGACATGATAGCTATATTCAAAGATCTGAAGGACTGTTGCATGGAAGATGGAGCAAGCTTGTTTTCTCCTGTTCCAGAGGGAAGGACTCACAGCCAAGATGGCTCCTGGACTCTTCAGCAGCCTCAGCCTTTGTAGGTGGAGTCAGCCAGTGCCCCGTCCTCCCAGGCCAGGTAGAAAAGCCTGCAAGGCAAGGAGCAGGTCCCCCAAGACTCGCAGCTAAGATGGTCTTACAAGAAAGGAGATTCTGATTAAACATTAGAAATGGCTTTCTGATGGCAAGAACTATTTGACAGTGGAATGGACCAGGTCGGAAAGTGGTGGACTCCACTGGAGATTTTTAAACAGCTGTCCATCTGACAGGGTTTCTTTAGATGTGATTCCCACATTGCTGAGGGTTGGACTGCATGACCACTGGGGTCCCTTCCAACTCTACAATTCTATGTGCTGATTTTGTGGTGTTTCTGTGCCAGTTCTTAGAGCGGATTCAGTTGCCAGGGGTAGCAGAAAGGGATGAAACACAGTAAGGAGGTAACACACATATATCCACTCAAGTCAAGATCCAAAGGGAATATGTAATAGGCACAAAAATCAGAACGAGAGGGGTTGAGTCACAACGCAGGAGCTCCTAGACTTGGGCTGTCAATTCATCCAGATGTCTGATACATGCTGTACTTCAAAGGTAGCACAGCTTCTCTGCAGGACACCTAAGCTCCATTCAGTGATGGTGGTGATTTCTTCCCTAACTTACCCTGTGGTTATTGGCATATGCCCTGAAGCATGGGATTTGATTATCCTTCTCATTATCTTAGCTACAAATGTTATTAGTAGCCATAAAATTGCTCATTAAAGCAAGAGGGATTACTTGCCTGTGCCACCAAGGGAGATAATAGATAATTTACTAAACAGGTTCGGAGCTGAAATCCTGTCTGGTTTCCTCACCCTCCTGCTGCTCTTCCTTTTTTTAAAAGAGAGGGAGTCAGAGAAAGAGAACTAGCTTCATTGCAGTATCTTATACTCTCCAAATGAGCACCTGGGACATCTATATCCTTGATGTACTTCTGATAATTGTAGGGCTATACACTTAAGACCAGTTAATCTCTCCCCACCTCCCCCGTTTCCCCAAAGCGATTTCTGTGCCTAGTGATACATGCATTTTGCTTAACAGGATCACAAATACACTTAACATGTTATTTTTAGATATGCTTTTCAGAGTGCACAGAGTACACTTCACAGACATGTCTGGTTGTAAAGTCTCCTACAGCAAACCTGGTAGGTAGATCAGTAATGTGTGCCCCCCGCCCCATTTTGCAAAGGGAACAGGAGCTGGTGTGTGTGTGTGTGTGTGTGTGTGTGTGTGTGTGTGTGTGTGCATACCCTCCAACATTTCTCAGATGAAAATAGGGTTGTCCCATTCCATAATGATAATTTTACTGTTTATACCCCACACATCTTACTGGGTTACCCCAGCCACTCTGGGAAGCTTCCCACAGATGCAAAACCATAATAAACATTTTTAAAAGCTTCCCTATAAGAGGATTACCTTCAGATGGCTCAGGGGTTGGAAAACTCCATACCTTCCGACATTTCTCCAATGAAAACATGGACACCCTAAGAAAAAGTGACTCTGGGATCTCTAAATCAGGGGATGTACCTGGAAAATAGGGACACTTAGAGGGTCTCTCTCTCTCTCTCTCTGTGTGTGTGTGTGTGTGTGGAGACTTGCCTAAGGTAATTTTCTGAGTTCTGAGTGGAGAAAAGATCCAAACTGGGGACATTACTTTGTAGCCCTGCTGTGTTTGTGGGGTTGCCTGATCAAGTGTGCATAGAATTGCAGCCTCTCAGCCCATATTGTTTATGTCTACCCAGAAGTAAGCCCCATTGTGTTAACCAGAATTCATTCCCAAGTGCAACCTCAGATCTTAAACAGCACTTCTTATACTCAGCCCTGTATGATTTTTTTTTAAAAGACAAACATTTGAGCCACATGTCTAGCAAAGCAGAATTCTGCAGCCTATACAGTGGTACCTCAGTTTGAGAACAGCCCTGTTTATGAACTATTCAGTATACGAGCTCCAGAAAACAGTAAGTAGTGTTCCAGTTAGCGAACTTTACCTCGGTCTACGAACAGAAGTCGAATGGTAGAAGGGCATCGGTGGCAGGAAGCCTCAATAGGGAAAGCGTGCCTTGGTTTAAGAACGGCTTTGGTTTAAGAACAGACTTCCGGAATGGATTAAGTTCATAAACCAAGGTACCACTGTATAAATCAAGCCTATTTTCATGAGGAATCTTTGCTGGCATGATTTAGTCTGCATTTAGTACCTTTTACTATGCTTCTTTAAGTAGGGTGTGGTGGGGGGCAGAAGTCTCTCCTGCCTTCTATAATTGCACCCAACCTTCTTTATAAGCTTTCAAGCACAACCATGGGGGCTAGTAACTTTCTTTTTAAAAAGAAGAAGAAGAAAAGAACAAACAAAAGAAAATGAATGCATAAATTCTTAGGGAGGGGAATTACAGATTCACAACCACAGTTCTGTTCCTCTTCCCTTGTAGAAGTGCAAAACATTAACAAACACTAGACTTTGCTTAAATACCAATAATCCCAACATTGTGTGCTTGGGCATATTAGAAGAAGAAGAAGAGTTTGGATTTGATATCCCGCTTTATCACTACCTGAAGGAGTCTCAAAGCGGCTAACAATCTCCTTTCCCTTCCTCCCCCACAACAAACACTCTGTGAGGTGAGTGGGGCTGAGAGACTTCAAAGAAGTGTGACTAGCCCAAGGTCACCCAGCAGCTGCATGTGGAGGAGCGGAGACGCGAACCCGGTTCCCCAGATTACGAGTCTACCACTCTTAACCACTACACCACACTGGCCATGGGACAATCATTCGCATGCTGTTGTGCTCCCGGGAGCCTGAAGTGCCCGCTGACATAGAGAGGAAGCTGCCTGTTCTGTCTATTATAATCTACTCTTCCCTGGCCTTGCTTTTCTCTGATCCACTTTAGCTACAGGTGGAAGATCCTGTTGCATCTCTGCATCAGAAATGACTGAATTATTCAAACTGCGCCCAAAACAGAGGCTTGACAAAATCACTTACTAGAAGATAAGGCCAGAGAGCCTGTTGCTTGCACCTCTGCACTGCTCTGGGAATATCTCATTCCATTCAGAACTGTCCCTCAGGCAGAAAGCTAAGTGCAGATGCCACTAAAAAGTGGCCAGTTCTTACTTTTACGCAGGAACTTAACCTTTGAGGTGTAAGCCTCAAGCGTGCCTCTAATTTGAAATCAGAAAAAGCACAAATCAGAAGTTGCGGGAAGCCCTGATCTACACCAACTTTTCCATCTGTTTTCCCAACTTCCCCTCTACATTATCAATTCCCTTGTAAACAAGAGCTGGCCTGAGGAAGGGTGGGGGGTTTGCAGTTAATGGGTCTGTTGGGCAGCCCATTCACACAAAAACACAGGAGTCACTAAATTATTCCAAGGGGATACTTGGAATCACTTGTGGGAATTAACTTACACCTGAAGCAGGAAAGTGGAATGTGTAATTTGCCGCTCAAAGTTTGTGGCAAGCTTAGGCAAAAATTCTTCACAGCGTATTCCTGCCCCCGCCAACCCTGGAAGACAAACAATGACACAGCGCTTCATTGTGCAAGAAATGATGAAGCAGTGTAACACAACAAGCCCTAAAAAGAGGACTAGAATCTTTTAAAAAGGAAAGCTCAGATTTTTAGGTTTGTATGCAATTTAGTGGATTTGTGATAGAAACCTCATTTCTCTTGCTCCATGGTGCAATATTGCTGATGAATGTTTTTCATGCTCCCAAGTACAGCTATTGATGAGGAAAGATTATCAATCTCTTTAATTTAATTTATGTACTGCTTCATATTTCCAAAGGAATTCCTGTCTTCAGAAATCAAACAGAACACCCACACACACCAAATGGGAATCAGATACAGACATAAAACTGATCCATATTTAAAGCAGCATAATTAACAGGAAAACAAAATACTGAGTTTTGAAAAGCAAATGGAAACAAAAACAAAATGCATCAAAAATCCACATATCAGCATCATTAATGACTGAATAAAACAAGAGAAATAGAAGTTAGAATCATAGAATCATAGAGTTGGAAGAGACCACAAGGGCCATCCAGTCCAACCCCCTGCCAAGCAGGAAACACCATCAAAGCATTCTTGAAGTCCCCCAATCCCCCCAAAGTACAAGGTAGCACTGAAGATAATTTACAACCAGCTCATTTGCCCACCTCCATCTAGGGCAGTGGTAGCCAACATGGTGCCCTTCAGATGTTGCTGGACTACAACTCCCATAATCTCTCACCATTGCCCATATTAGCTAGGGCTTATGGGAGTTGTAGTTTAGCAATTTCTGGGGGGTGCCACATTGGCTACCCCTGACCAATACAGTATCATAAAAAGGCAACATAACTACTCTTCCCCCTGTCTCCCATCCAGGTAGGCCTTTCTCTATACCAGTTCAGTGTCTCACACTAATTGGTATTAAGCAACTTTAGGATCTGGTTGGCCTCTGTGAGAACAGGATGCCAGACTATTGATCCAGGAGGCTCTTCTGATGGATACTCAAAAATGTTGCAACCCAAACTCTTTCTCTGGGCAACCTATAAAGGGTGGGGTTTGGGGTTTGTAGGAAGCAGGCAGGAACAGGCTGGCAGCTGCCTCCTGTCATTGTGCTTCTGTCTTGCTTAATTAAAAATAATGCAAGTGCCAATGACAAGGCTTTAATAAACAAAGCTCATCCCACACACCTTTATAAGCGTCTAAGCTGAGAGTTCGTGTCTCAGACTCAGGTGCAAATATAACCACCAGTTATTTGAAAACCCCATCCACACAAAAATTTACCGTCAGCATACAAATCAATATGGCTAACCTAATCAAAACATCCTCCCTCCCCACTCACACAAGAAACTAAAGATCATCACAGCCAACCACAAATGAGCAATCACATCCTAAGACGAATCCTGACCTCTCTTACCAACAGAGAAGCTGCACAAATGACGCTGACGCTGAACCCCTAGAAAAACAGAAACATCGACGATCCACCACACCCAACTCCCCATCCTACCCACCTCTTTCCCCACCTCCATCATAATGTCTTAATAAGTAAAATTGATGTGTAAAAATGATGCATGAGACACTGCACTACCTTTGTAACCCACGAAAATCCTTAATAAAAATAATTACTAAAAAAAGAAAAAGAAAACCCCATCCAAGAAACCCAGGTGATAAAAATAACACTATAGGGTGATACTGCTTTCCAAAACAAGGATGCACAATTGCATGTCATGCTTTGTGGGTGCCAAGGAATTCTAACTTGTGCAGATTTGCATGGTGGTGGTGAGGGAGTAGTGGCTTTATGTATAATCAGGGCAATGGGAAGAGTGTACAGATAACCCCATCACTTTTTTTTTTAGTGTTGGGGAAATTGGGTCAATTAGCTTTTGGTGAACAAAAACAGCCATTTAAGCGGATCCATAAATGGGGCTCAATTTGTTTACCCCTAGGTGGTCGGAACATCATGCTCAGAATTTGCTACTGTTGACCTGCCCTCGCATGAACATTTCCCACTGGTGCTATCAGCAAAGTCATTTGGCAGCTTCTAGCGCTGGGTTTTAGCTTCCTCCATCTAGCTTCCAAGAGTGCTGTTATTCCCTTGCTAGTGGCAGCGCCTTCTCAGTATTCAGCACCATGGAGAGCTCAGGGTTGATAATGGGTAGTAAGAAACATGTGAAGAAATTATCAATAGAAGAGCAGACACGCTCATAGGGGATTAATTGAGACCACAAATTCAGAGTAGTTAGCCATTTTGGGTTGCCTCTTCAGGGTCATCATGAGAAGGAGAGAGCCCCCTATCCTTTAGATTTGTTGTTCTTGGGGCATTATTGTTTTTTAAGGGAGATTTTTTAAAAAATTGATTGACTGGGATGTTCCCTGGGAAGTGGTGAGTGGAACTGTGCTGGGGACTTCACCTGACTCCCCACGGGGCTAGAGTCTGTTGGTGGGGAAGTTTTTAATCTCCTTAGGCAGGAGGTGGAGAGAGGGTTTTCTATTGCCCCAGGTGAGAGATGAGGAGGAAATGACCTCCCCTTCTGATGCTGTTCTTGGATTTTTCTTATTCAGAGGACTCCTTTTTCAGTACATGATGATTAGTTGATTGAACGTTGCGTGTTTTGTTGAAGCAGGAATTGAATGGATGGAGTGATGTGGCTGAGTGATGCGATGGTTGAATGATAGTGTTAAGTAGAGGTTGTGTAATCTGATTGGCTTTGTGTAGTGTGAATGTGTATTTCAGGGCTGGGAAACCTTTGTTGTTGAACTACAGCTCCCATCAGCTCCAGCCAGCAGGGCCAATAGTCACAGAAGATGGGAGTTGTAATCCAGCAAACATATGGAAAGCCAAAAATTCCTCACCCCGATGTATGTGAATGAGTCTACTGATTGTCATAGCTGCCAAGTTATCCATTTTTTAAAGGGAAATTCCCTTATGTTGAAAAGGCTTCCTCGTGAGAAAAGGGAAAACTTGGCAGCTATGCTGATTGTATTATTATGCTATGTGCTTTTGTGTGGTATTTATGACATTTTCTAGATGATACGATCATTATGTTGCATTTTGATGTTTCGTATATGATCTGCTTTTGCAGTTCTTATTTATTTTACTCGTGCACATTGTTTTGAGACATTTATTGGTTGCTTTGTCATGTTGCTTCACTAAACTGTGGAATTATTAGTATGGTTTGGTTTTGAATGTTGATTTTGTATTTTATCATTTTATACTGATTATATACTGATTATATACTGAGAAGTTTCTGCTGGAATATTTAGCAGCGTGCAATTTATTTAACTAGGCAACTGAATAGGAAACATATCTTGAAGGAGGAGGTGAATCACCATTATCACAGAACTTCCTAACCCTTCTGTACTTTGTGGCAAGGCAATGAAAATTCTGTGGAAATGTGATATAGTAGTAGTAGTAGTAGTAGTAGTAATAATAATAATAATAATAATAATAATATTTTGTTATTTATACCCCACCCATCTGGCTGGGTTCCCCCAGCCACTCTGGGTGGCTTCCAACAAAATATTAAAATATAGAATAGCCTGCAGAATAGCCTGTTCCTCAGTATTTGGGGACTAACACTGAGATTAAAACAAAACTGCAGAGGGGTGGGTGATACATGAGAGAAAAATATTTTAAGTGTACTGAACTTTGTTTTGCATAATTTTCAGTTAACACCCATGGATTTGGATGCCATTCGTGATATTTGAAACACCTGCAGGTTGCATTTGATGTCGAAAAAATCATGCCACTTGAATATTGGGAGATCCTGAATATAGAGGTGTAAGAATGAGTGTTTTCTTCAGCTCCCCAGCCATTCTTCCTAGTGTTGACCAGCAAGTCAGTAGTTTGCTGTGAGTGCTTGCCAGATCTAAAGTGGTCTTTAAAACCTCTTTGGCTAACCGTTAAACTGAATCGACCTTATACGAGTTGTAACCGCAGCACCATAATGTTTTTTGTTTTAAAAGAGAAAAGTAGAAAATGGTGGGGAAGAAGAATGGAAGATATAAATTTATATAATTAATATAAATGTATATTGGTTCAGTACTAGTTTAACTGGCATGGCTCCTTGCTCCCTTGCCCCAAACCTAGGAATGGTAATTTGACTCAGACAAGAAGGATTTTCTGCTAGAAATTGCTACTCCCCCCCCCTTTAAAGAACTACTATCTGCAATAAGCTAGTAAGTCTGCAGTGCAGATAAGCCCAGAGGAAGGAAAAGTGTGTTTGAGAGAAAAACAATGAGACAAGAGAAGTGGGGGGTCTCTCTCTCTCTCCCTCCCCCCTCTCTCTTTCTCTCTCCCTGAGACCTAAAGCATTACAACTGTGGGTTGTATTCAGTGTAGCACTAATGGTCTATCAGCACAAGAATTTCTCTTTCTGCAATGGCATGTTCTCCTTCTCTCCTAACTCCCAAGAGCGCCTTTGAGATAGTATTGGGGGAGGAGAAAAGGAAAATCCCATTGTGCTTGTGCTAATCCTTGCACTAGGACAAATATTTTGTTGAACAGCCCCCTACGGTGCAGGTTGGATTTAAAAGGATGCCTTGGATCTGAAAACTTCGAAGACCTCTGAACTGGCAGAATAGTTCTGAAACAGCGAGAGGTGCGCATACATGTTTTTGAGCCGCATTGTATGGTACACGTGTGTCTATATTGGTTATTAGAAGGCTGGTTCAGATGTTGATAGGCCTGGGGCAAGCTGAGGAGCAGGCAGGAGGTCAGATAGAGGAGGCAGTCAGGCAGAAACAAGCAGAAGCTGTGTATCTTCCCCTGGAGACCAGCTGCTCAGATTGCAAAGCAGTGGAGCTTAGAGATGGAAGTGAAAGGTGGTTGGGAAAGTAGCTCAGTGGCAGAACATCTGCTTTGCATGCAGAAGGCACCAGGTTTAACCCTCAGCATCTCCAAGTAGGGCTGGTAGAAACTCCTGCCTGAAGCCCTGGAGACCCACTGCCAATCAGTGTAAAGAATACTGAATTAGATGGACCAGTGGTCTCTGACTCAAAGGTAGGTGGCTTCCTAGGTTCCCAAGGCTAAGAAAGCCAACTTTCCATTACAGAGAAAACTCTCAGCATTTACAATTGCATGTAGGGTTGCCAGACTCAACAGAGGACAGGACTTCTGTGCCTTTAATTGCCCTGCTCTCTTTTGAGTCTGGAAACCTTAAAGAGAAATCAGCAGACCCTTTGTTTAATTTCCAAGCAAAGGGTCTGCTGGTTTCTCTTTAAGGTTTCCAGACTCAAAAGAGAGCAGGGCAATTAAAGGCACAGAAGAAGTCCTGTCCTCTATTGAGTCTGGCAACCCTAATTGCATGCTCTGTATATTTCTTGCATTAAACACGAGATAAAGCACAGGGAAGGGTGATATATAGGTACCTCTGGCTGCATTGTGAGCAAGATCCTCTGCAGTCATCACGCAGCATGCAGAAACGTTCTGCAAACTGGCCTTGGATTGCTGTTTTCTTTGTTTCCTCTTTCATTGCCATGAGACTGTAGCTTGGAATTAGAAGATACTTCCTACCAGGAATGAAGAGCCTCACTTCCATCCCAGGTACAGCTGGGGACGTCTCCCAACTGAAACCCCAGTCAATGTAGACAACACTGAGATAGACGGACCAGTGGTCTCCCTCAGTAGAAAGCAGCTTCTTGTGTTCTTATAGAACCATTGGATTGTAGAGTGGGAAGGGACCCATGGGTCATCTAGTCCAACCCCCTGCAATGCAGATATCGTGACTGTGGTTAGTTCACTAGGAGGCTTCTAGAGAGTGCAGTGTCTGCAGTTATCATCTCCACCCAGCTAGCTGTCTCCTGGCAGCTCAGACCATAAGTAACCCACACTGGGCTACAAAGTTTGTCTGGCAATGCCACAGTGCCTTACAAGTGACATAAGAAGGAGCATCACACACAGTCAGTGGTTTCCTGATACTGTTGTCCTAAGACAAGTGAGCTATTTGCTCTGGAAAGCTGTGCAAGACTGTTCTGTGGCGTTCCTTCTCGGTAATGTTCCCTCTGAAACCAATGCTTTTTAAATGTTTCTCCGTCCTTCTGGCCGCCACACTTCTGGCTTCCTTCCTTCCTTCATTTCGGTGATTCATTACCCCTGAATCCTCCTGCTCTTGGATGTCTGGAGGTACAATCACAGATATACATTCCCTTTGGATTCGCTTTGCATGCACAAGAGAATTTGGAGGAGTTTCCCCACCCACGTTCTGCTAGGTATAGATCTGGTTGCCAAAAAGGACAGCAAGTAAAAGAACAGTCAGTTCTTCCTCAAGTGTATAATCTAATAAACCAAGAGGATGGAGCAAATTATAGATTAAAATATCTAGCTCTGTTAAGACACCCCCCTCACTTTACTCATTAAAATGAACAGTCAGCCAGGAATAAAGCCGATATCTGGTGTATTTATAGCCACCAATAACATGAGATGAGTGCCGCAACCCCAGAGTTGGTCACGGCTGGACCTAATGGTCAGGGGTCCCTTTACCTTTACACTAAAAACAGTCCCCGGGGTGCCTGATTTTTCATGGAACCTGGAAACAGTGATCTGGCCTTTCTCATTCAGGCACATAATGATATTGCTTTTTAACAGGACCAGTGGTCGGGGAAGATGGGAATTGTAGTCCAAAACATCTGGAGGGCCGCAGTTTGGGGATGCCTGATGTGACAAGTTTGGCCATTTCTCCATTCCACCCAGTTTTTCTTAGTAGGAGACTTTAAAAAAGAGGATTACACAATTTCACGTGCTTTGTGTTTGGGGGAGGGGCAACATTCAGGCTGGCAACAGTTGAACAACAAGTATTATTGACATATGCATAAATGCAATGTGTTTATCTCCCTTGAGCCCAAGAGAGGGTTTAGTAGTCCCTTTTCTTTCAAAACTCCTTTGTAGCAGAGGAACACTTTTGACTTTTGTGCAAGCGGCTTCATTGTTTGGTGAAAGTGGGCATGAAAATTGAACATAAAATAAACCAACTGACACTTCTGCTTCTCGTTCTTCTTCACCAGGCACCTCCAAAGTACCTTTTACTTTATTTCACTTTAGTGTCTACTACTTCACACAAAAGCACATGTGCAATTGCAGGCAGTTCTGATCAGTCCTCAACACTGTGTATGTGTGTGTGTGTGTCTCTGTGCTTGCAAGGAGAAATGTAATTCGTTCACAGTCTGATCATGGATAGAGGAACATAGCAAGCTGCTTTATACAGAGTCAAACCACTGGTCCGCCTAGCTCAGCATTGCCCACACTGACTAGCAGCAGATCTCCAGAGTTTCATACCTGCCTTTCTTGGAGATGCCAAGGACTGAAACTAGGATCTTTTGCATGCTAAGCAGTTGCTCTGCTTTTGAACCATAGCCCTTCCCAATACAACCTTCTTCTTTGGCGATCCCTTGTAGCTGAGTAAGATTGTCTTCCATAAACACAGTTTTAACAATGAGTCAGTAACTGTGGAGGCCAATTCTGGATCCTCATGTCCTTCCACAGTGGGAACATAGGTTTCCAGACAGGAGTTTATCACTGTGTGGATTTGCCAAGCGTGCCTTCCTCTTAGCACGTTTCTCCCTTGCGTCCTGAGTTCAAGTGCATTCAAAGCCCATGACACCTTTGGTAAAGGCTGCTCTCCAATTGGAGACAAATGTTTCCCAATTGTTGGTATTTATACTACATTTTTTTAAAATTTGCCTTGACACAATCTTTAAACCTCTTTTGTTGACCACCAGGATTATGCTTTCCATTTTTAAGTTCAGAATAGAGTGGTAACCACATGGGGTGTGATGTAGTGGTTAGGGTGTCTGACTAGGACCTGGGAGACCAGGGTTCAAATTCCCATTCATCCATGGAGCTCACTGGGTGATGTTGGGCCAATCACTCACTTTCGGCTTAAGCCACCTCACAGAGCATTAAATGAGGGGCACGGGTGGGGAGAGAACTAAGTAGGCAAGCCACCTTGAGCTCCTTGGAGAAAAAGGTGGGATATAAATGCAATGCAATGAATAAATAAATTTATGTGAATTACTACTACATATATCTGCAATTCCAGAAGGCAGAGGGGGCCTGGCTTGTTTGTGTGTTACTTTTGAGCACAGCTCCTTTAGGTGCTGTTTTTGGAATACTAGAGGGGTCTATGAAATGGGAGCATCAAGGGGTTAGAGACTGAATTCTCCAACGAATTTAGCATGAACCCATTGACTCGCATTTATATTTCCCCAAGTGAGGGCCTTCCTAGTGCTGGTTGTGCCAAATATTAGGTGTAAACTGCCTCATCAAACAGATCAAAGTGCTTTCTCTTTGCAGGTTAATTAATTATGAAAAACAACAACAACAACCCATGAATTTTCCTGTTAAGGCTGAGCTACTTTATCTTGAATTTCCAAGGGAATAAATCTTTCCTTTTGCAAACTGCTCTAAAATAAAAGAAGGGGAGTTATTTATAGTTCACGACCTCTCTTCTGGTGAAGCATCGAAGACTGTGTGCTTGTGTATGAACTACAATTATCCCAGGGGGATGAACAATGATTATAGGGCTCCCCCTAGAGGCTTCAAGGAGCGCAGTCATAGCTAAAGTAACATGCAGGAACACCTGATTAAAAAGAAGAGTATCAGATGTGCGGCACACAGTCCTGTTCAATTCAGTTGGTGAATCTGGGCTCGCACCCTCTTTTATCTTGCTATATCTGTATACTTTGGCTTTTTCACAATGAACAATGAATGGATGTGGCTCCAGGTACTCAATCAAGCAGCCAGGATGCTATTGTTAAGAATTTGCAAGAGACTAAGTCACTCTGGCTAACTTGAATGCTGGAAAAGGACCGGGTAGAACTCTCATTATCTCCTTAAAGCTTTTCAAGAGGGTCTGTTTTCACATCCAGCTGACAGTCACCTACAGCAATTGTTGTTGTTTAGTCGTTTAGTCGTGTCCGACTCTTCGTGACCCCATGGACCATAGCACGCCAGGCACTCCTGTCTTGCACTGCCTCCCGCAGTTTGGTCAAACTCATGTTCGTAGCTTCGAGAACACTGTCCAACCATCTTGTCCTCTGTCGTCCCCTTCTCCTAGTGCCCTCAATCTTTCCCAACATCAGGGTCTTTTCCAAGGATTCTTCTCTTCTCATGAGGTGGCCAAAGTATTGGAGCCTCAGCTTCACGATCTGTCCTTCCAGGGAGCACTCAGGGCTGATTTCCTTAAGAATGGATAGGTTTGATCATCTAGCAGTCCATGGGACTCTCAAGAGTCTCCTCCAGCACCACAATTCAAAAGCATCAATTCTTCGACGATCAGCCTTCTTTATGGTCCAGCTCTCACTTCCATACATCACTACTGGGAAAACCATAGCTTTAACTATACGGACCTTTGTCGGCAAAGTGATGTCTCTGCTTTTTAAGATGCTGTCTAGGTTTGTCATTGCTTTTCTCCCAAGAAGCAGGCGTCTTTTAATTTCGTGACTGCTGTCACCATCTGCAGTGATCAAGGAGCCCAAGAAAGTAAAATCTCTCACTGCCTCCATTTCTTCCCCTTCTATTTGCCAGGAGGTGATGGGACCAGTGGCCATGATCTTGGTTTTTTTGATGTTGAGCTTCAGACCATATTTTGCGCTCTCCTCTTTCACCCTCATTAAAAGGTTCTTTAATTCCTCCTCGCTTTCTGCCATCAAGGTTGTGTCATCTGCATATCTGAGGTTGTTGATATTTCTTCCGGCAATCTTAATTCCGGCTTGGGATTCATCTAGTCCAGCCTTTCGCATGATGAATTCTGCATATAAGTTAAATAAGCAGGGAGACAGTATACAACCTTGTCGTACTCCTTTCCCAATTTTGAACCAATCAGTTGTTCCATATCCAGTTCTAACTGTAGCTTCTTGTCCCACATAGAGATTTCCCTACAGCAATTTCCCTACAGCAATTAAGTGTGAACAAATCCTGTGATGCAAATCATTGCATGAACTGACGGTTAAGGAATGTGTAATAATAATAATAATAATAATAATAATAATAATAATAATAATAATTTATTATTTATACCCCGCCCATCTGGCCGGGTTCCCCCAGCCACTCTGGGCGGCTTCCAACAAAACAGAAATTCTAAAATACAGAGATCCATCAAACATTAAAATACAGAAATCCATCAAACATTAAAAGCTTCCCTAAACAGGGCTGCCTTGAGATGCCTTCTAAAGGTCTGGTAATTGTTGTTCTCTTTGACCTCTAGTGGGAGGGCATTCCACAGGGTGGGTGCCACTACCGAGAAGGCCCTCTGCCTGGTTCCCTGTAACTTGGCTTCTCGTAGTGAGGGAACCGCCAGAAGGCCCTCGGAGCTGGACCTCAGTGTCCGGGCAGAACGATGGGGGTGGAGACGCTCCTTCAGGTATACCGGACCGAGGCCGTTTAGGGCTTTAAAGGTCAACACCAACACTTTGAATTGTGCTCGGAAACGTACTGGGAGCCAATGTAGGTCTTTCAGGACCGGTGTTATGTGGTCTCGGCGGCCGCTCCCAGTCACCAGTCTAGCTGCCGCATTCTGGATTAGTTGTAGTTTCCGGGTCACCTTCAAAGGTAGCCCCACGTAGAGCGCATTGCAGTAGTCCAAGCGAGAGATAACTAGAGCATGCACCACTCTGGAGAGACAGTCAGTGGGCAGGTAGGGACTCAGCCTGCGTACCAGATGGAGCTGATAAACAGCTGTCTTGGACACAGAGTTGACCTGTGCCTCCATGGACAGCTGTGAGTCTAAGATGACTCCCAGGCTGCGCACCTGGTCTTTCAGGGGCACAGTTACCCCATTCAGGACCAGGGAGTCCTCCACACCCGCCCGCCTCCTGTCCCCCACAAACAGTACTTCTGTCTTGTCAGGATTCAATCTCAATCTGTTAGCCGCCATCCATCCTCCAACCGCCTCCAAGCACTCACACAGGACCTTCCCCGCCTTCACTGGTTCTGATTTAAAAGAGAGGTAGAGCTGGGTATCATCAGCATACTGATGGACACCCAGCCCAAACCCCCTGATGATCTCTCCCAGCGGCTGCATATAGATGTTAAAAAGCATGGGGGAGAGGACAGAACCCTGAGGCACCCCACAAGTGAGAGCCCAGGGGTCTGAACACTCATCCCCCACCACCACTTTCTGAACACGGCCCAGGAGGAAGGAGCGGAACCACTGCATGACAGTGCCCCCAGCTCCCAAACCCTCTAGACGATCCAGAAGGATGTTATGGTCGATGGTGTCAAAAGCCGCTGAGAGATCCAGCAGAACAAGGAAACAGCTCTTACCTTTGTCCCTAGCCCGCCGGAGATCATCGACCAGTGCGACCAAGGCAGTTTCAGTCCCATGGTCAGGCCTGAATCCTGACTGGAAGGGATCCAAATGGTCCGCTTCTTCCAGGCGTGCCTGAAGTTGTTCAGCAACCACTCGCTCAATCACCTTGCCCAAGAATGGAAGATTTGAGACTGGGCGATAGTTGGCCATATTGGCCGGATCTAAAGATGGTTTTTTAAGAAGCGGTTTAATAACCGCCTCTTTCAGCGGGTCTGGGAAGGCTCCTTCATGGAGAGAAGCATTTACCAACCCGCGAAGCCCATCGCCCAGCCCTTCCTGGCTAGCTTTTATAAGCCAGGATGGGCAAGGATCAAGGAGACAGGTGGTTGGTTTCACTCGTCGAAGCAGCCTGTCCACATCCTCGGAGGTAACAGATTGAAATTGATCCCACAAAACTTGACTAGACAGGACTCTAGCACTCCCCCGCCCCGGCCCTGCTCCCACGGTGGAGTCTACCTCTTCCCGAATCTGAGCGACTTTATCTGCAAAAAACTTTGCAAAATCATTGCAGGAGATCATGTGGCCCGTACTGGGCCCGGATGGAGCAGGTGGTTCCGCTAAATTGCGAACCACCTGGAAGAGTCTCCTGCTGCTGTTTTCTGCAGATGCGATGGAGACGGTGAAGAAGGTCCTCTTCGCTGTCGCCATTGCCACTTGGTAGGCTCGAAGTTGAGCTCTAGCCCGTGTCCGGTCTGATTCAAAATGAGTTTTCCGCCACCGGCGCTCTAGCCGTCTCAACGACTGTTTCATCGCCCTCAGCGCCGGGGAAAACCACGGGGCTGTCCGGGCTCCATGCAATCTGAGAGGGCGCTTCGGAGCCAGACAGTCAATAGCGCTGGTTAACTCCGCATTCCAGCGGGCCACCAGGGAATCAGCTGAAAGGCCATCGACATGGGATAAAACATCCCCTACCACTCTCTGGAAGCCAATTGGATCCATTAAGTAGCGGGGGCGGACCATCCGAATCGGTCCCACCTCCCTGCAGAGGGGAAGGGTTGCGGAGAAGTCCAGTTGCACCAGAAAGTGATCTGACCATGGCACTTCTTTTGTTTCGCTTTTACTTAATGTCAGATCACCAACATCCATAGAGGTGAACACCAAGTCCAAGGCATGTCCGCGGCTATGAGTTGGGCCAGACTTATTCAGGGACAGCCCCATGGTGGCCATGCTTTCCACGAAGTCCCGAGCGGCTCCTTGTAAGGTCGTGTCGGCATGGATGTTAAAATCCCCTAAGACAACCAAGCTAGGTGTCTCCAGGAGCACATCCGACACGACCTGAAGCAGCTCGGGCAGGGAATCCTTGGTGCAGCGGGGAGGTCGGTACACCAAAAGGAATCCTGTACTGCCCCTATTGCCCAAC
Organism: Zootoca vivipara; assembly: GCF_963506605.1. Taxonomy (NCBI): domain Eukaryota; kingdom Metazoa; phylum Chordata; class Lepidosauria; order Squamata; family Lacertidae; genus Zootoca; species Zootoca vivipara. The sequence goes on from NC_083283.1 coordinate 6,549,421, forward strand.
TTCCAGAACATGCACTCAGAAAACTCCGTCTTACCAATAGGACGCCTGGTGCAAACTAATGACTTCCTAAAAATCACTGCAACCCCCCCTCCCCGCCCAGATGGCCTGGGTTGCTGTGCATAAGAGAAACCTGGTGGACAAGCAGCGCCAAGAACGGGCCCATCGGCTTCATCCAACCAGGTCTCTGTCACATATGCCAGGTCAAATCCTCCATCCACAATCAGGTCGTGAATGGCAGTGGTCTTATTCATCATCGACCTGGCATTGCACAGCAGCACCTTCAGGTCATGTGGGTATCCCTTGCTGATTCCAATATCCGTCCGGTCAGGACCAGACCCGGAGGCAGGGATAGTCCTCAGACAACGACTAAGTCTGCCTCCTCGGTAATGACATGGTCTGGTCTTAGCGTAACTCCTCCTCCTACCCGTGACCACTGAGATCGGTTGTCCCAGTGCATCACCCCCTGTGGAATCTGCCCCAGCCATTTTGCTTGCTGGGACCCCCTCCCGGGCAGCCCTGACCCCTCCCCTTAAAAACAAAATAAAACCTCTGTAAAAACAGCAAAGAACAGAACAAAAGAAAAACACAAAAAACACAATAAAACAATAAAACCAAAAACAATAAAAATTACAAATACACTAAAATTTAACAGATTCCCACACCCGACTAAAAATCCCTCCCTAAAACCTATGTAAATCAAAAAATACAGTAAAACAATACAAAGACAGAAAATTACAAACTAAAATTGACCCCTCCCCTTAAAATCAAATTTAAAACCAATACAGAAAACAAACTAATGCAATAAAACAATACAAACAAAGACAGAAAATTACAAACTAAAATTAACCCCTCCCCTTAAAATCGAATTTAAAACCAATACAGAAAACAAACTAACAGACTAAACGATAAACAAAAACCAAAAACAATAAAAGTTACAAACACATCAGAATTACAAGAAAAGCAGCAGCGGCACTGTTTCAGGCCTCCTAGGAGCCTTAAAGCTGTGGTAGAGTATGGGTCCCGCCCCCGGGCCCAAGGTGGAAGTGGGCTTCAGGGGGAGCAGTCCTTCCAGTACTCACAGCAGCAGTGATGTTCCAGGCCTCCCAGGAGCCTCAAAAGCTGTGGTGGAGTGGGGGACCCGCCCCAAGCCCAAGGTGGAAGTGGGCTTCAGGGGGAGGATCTGATAAACTGACTACTTTGAAAAGTATTATGTAACAGGAGAGGATTTGATAGTTCAATCAGTGCTCTGATAGGCCTTTCACTCATGCAAGGAATCTAAGCCTTCCTGCAGGGACAGGGAACCTGTCGCCCTCCAGATATTCTGCTATAACTCCCATCATTGCTGACCATCAGCCATGCTGATTGGGGCTAATGGGAGCAGGATCCAAGCTTATATGGAGAACCATAGGTTGCCATTGCTGCCTTAGTGTATTGTTGTTGTTTTTAAAAGTTGTCACTAGATGGTTTAAGTACATTGCAATTTACATTTCAGTGAACCTCTTATTCTGCAACTTTTTGGTACGGCTCTCAATAATTTTAAAAAAAACCCAATGTGGATCATCCCATAAGAATTACCTTGCTGTCTTAGATCAAAGTCCCATCTAGTATATCATTGTCTCCCAAATATGCCTCCAAGATGCTCACAAACAAGGCAAAGGCAATAATGCTGGTAGCTAGCTCATAGCTGCCAAGTTTTCCCTTTTCTCGCGAGGAAGCCTATTCAGCATAAGGGAAAATCCCTTTAAAAAAAGGGATAACTTGGCAGCTATGAGCTAGCTAGCTATCCCTTCTTGGTTTGTCTCCAGAATCTGGTAATGAAATATGTAGTGCCTTTAAGGATGGAGTTTTAGCTGTGGGAGGAAATTGGATCTGATAACCTTCAAAACCCTCTTTGAAATTTGTCTATAGATTCATGAAGGCTAAGGCTATCGATGGCTACTAGTCATGATGCTCCTGTGGTCAGAAGCAGTGCCAGTTGCTGAAAAACACAAGTGGTGAGGGCTTCCTATAGGCTTCTGGCTGGCTACTGTGAGAACAGAATGTTGGACCAGATGGGACTTGGACCTAATCCAGCAGGACCTGCCTTATTTTTGTAAAAACCACCACCACCCGTCATAGTGATGAATCTCCAAAGTTCATGTGATATTGGGTTGGATTCAGTCATGCTTACAGCAGACCCATGGAGACCAAAGAGACTTAGTCATGACTAAGTCCCATTGATTTCAAAGGATCTTCTCTAAGCCTGATGTAGGGATCAATCCTACTGCTCACCCAAGCTCATTCAACTGCTCATCCAAGCCACAGTGGAAGTAGAGGGTGGGGCCAGGGTGTCTTATATATTTTGCTGAGCCAGCTCCAGGGTGGGGCAGCAGAGAGGCTCAGATCAGGCCCCTCCCCAGCTGGTGGACCAGCTTAGGATCTAGTTATTGTCTGCCAAAGTAGATTGCATGAACTAATAAAGAAACAAAGAAGAATGATGCCTTGCCACACTGTGGAAGGGAAAGGCAGATAAAGGAGATGTTATATTTTGGGAGTATGCAATGGCTTTGTGTGTGGTCGGAATAATGAGGCAAATCAGGATGATTCAGGCCATGATCTCACATTCCTGAGTCAGATCAGACCATTAACAAGGTGCCTTGAGGCTGACCAGGAACCCCCTAAGCTTCTGAGTCATTCTGTGACCGTGATTTCCCTCCCAAAGTTAAATGTACAACCTTTCCATCCAATTCCCTGAGAAATAAAACCAAACTGACTGGGAAAATGTCTAGAGTTCAATAAGGAAGGTGGGTTAGAGGGGAGGGGATCTTTGGTTTTGATGGGCAGGTCAAGATTTTCATGGAATCAAAGATCGAAGAATTGGAAGGTAACCCATGGGGTCATCTAGTCCATCCACCTCCAATGCAGGAATCACAACTAAAGTATCCCTGACAGATGGCCATCCAACCTCTGGTTAGGAAACCTCCTCCTGAGGGAGTCCATCCCACTGTCGAGCAGCTCTTACCACCAGAAAGTTATTCCTAATGTTTAGTTAGAATCTCCTTTCTTGTACCTTGAAACCATTGGTTTCCTGAACTACAAGTCTCATCAATCCTGACTCCACTGAGTTTTGACTGTAAGAGCAGGCTGCATGTGGTTGAGTTAGACTATTGATTGACCTGCTTCTTTTCCAATCTTCAATTTTTCCAACTACAAATCACAGCTCTCTTCTTCATTGAGGGATTTCTGGAGGGCTGGTGGTGAATAAGAACTTTTCCAGGCCCCTTTTTGTTCTTTTTCCAAAGAAGAAGGTAAAACCACCCAGAAGAATACCCTCTGGATCTGTTTGTCTGAACATGGGTGGGTTTCTTATCAAGGGACACCTTCCTCAAGTTGCAAGTTCTCAAATTGATTTCCTTCAACGACAAAAAAAGAAGAGAGGGAACATGATTTCTATTTCCCCACTCCAAAATGTTAAAGTCTGTGCTTGTGGAAGAGCTGCTTTAGCTACCTCCCTGTAGGTTTTGTGTGTGTGGGGGGTTAGTCTCTAACCTTTTATTTGCTTGCTTACTCCGAGGCTGCCTCAGCTGCTGGCAACCAGCACCTCCTGGTCAACCCCAGAGGCACCATTCGCCCTCCAGAACTTGTAGCCAGGGCCACTTAGGAGGCAGAGATGTGAGAGGGCATCAGAGGAAGGAAGGAAAGAAAGAGGGACAGAGGACAGTGTTTTCATGGCACCCCTGACTATCATTCAAGTCTGACCCACTTATCCTAATGAATGGGGTCAGGGTATCATTTCCCCCTTCTTTCTGCAGTCTCAGAACAACCAGAAAATAAAGCAGATCATTAGGCTCAGACTGGCCAGAGGAAATATGTCTGTTGATTTTCTACATTCTTCAATGCACATTAATATTTAAGGCCAAACAAAGAAACGGAAACCCCCAGCTGAGTTGCGATTACTTTTGTTTTTATGGTTAAAATCCAGTTAAGTTAATCTTATTTGTTGCATATAGCCCACACCAATTCTTATAGCTCTCTTCTATGCAACTTTGCAGCTTTCATGATGTCAGCATTTTAATGAGAATTAAGCTTTGTTGCAGTATATGGAGATTATAGCTATTCATTCATTCATTCATTCATTCATTCATTAGAAGACCTTGCAAAATTAACCTCTGTAATATGCATTTTCAGCTTTTAGGAGGAACATTTTAATACTAAAATGAAACAGACAAGACAGTTTATTATTGTTTATTTTTTAATTTTGCACAAATTAGGTCAGATTCAGCAACAAAAATGCCGACCAGAATTTCCTTCTATTCCTGTTATGCAAATACATGAACTCATGATGTTTCCCGTATTGTGGGTTTTTTAAATATTTTTTTTTAGTAAGCCTATCAATTCCTCACTCCCCAAATCAGAGATGAATGAAATTATCTCATGTAATGGATCCCCTCATTTGAAGTATTCATGTGTTCATCAACAGACTCCTTCCCTTCCCTTTATGCCTTGATTTGACTATTCAGAGAATGTCGCTGCAGAGTCTTAATCATAATGGAGATCATTCTACCGCATGCCTGACAAGTTGAGAGTTTGGCGAGAAAAGATTACACAAATATCAATGACTGGTGTGGCATAAACATCAGGATTCCTCCTCTCATCTCAAGAGGGCCAAGATCTAGCAAAGTGTGATTAAAAGATAAAGGGGGGGAATATATGGATTTAATAATGCATATTTACATGATAGCGCTTTCCTTACAGCCTATATTCTATTTATTTAGCAGATGTTCAAACACACACAGTTGCTTTAGACTTAGATTTGTGGCCTGAACTAATGAGCTGCTGTGCTGGCAAAAAGTAGGCATGGTTGGGGAATTTGATATTTGCAAATCCTTATTCATATTGACTAGACCTAGACTAATGTGCAGGCTGGAATTTAGCTGTTCACAGCGTTTCACGTTTCCCCAACAGTCTGAGAGCTCTCAGTTCAGAATGAATGATCCTGTGATCCCTGAAAGAACACTGGGGGAGCCATAAAAGCACTAAACATAAAAACACAAGAATAGCCTGCTGGATCAGGTCAGTTGCCTATGTAGTCAAACATCCTGCTCTCACAGCGACCAACCAGGTTTCTGTGGGAAACCAGGAAGCAGAACATTCCCCACCTGTGGTTTACAGTATCTGGTATTTGGAAGCATTACTGGCTCAAACTGTGAAGGTAGACCACAGTCATCTTGGCTACCAGTTGTCAATAATCATCTCCTCTATGAATTTGTCTAATCCCCTCTTAAAACAGTCCAACTTGGTGGCCACCACTGCCTCCTGGAGGAGTGAGTTCCAGAGTTTCATTATGAGCTGCATGAAGTATTTTATTTCACAGAATCATAGAATTGTAGAGTTGTAAGGGACCCCGAGGGTCATCTAATCCAACCCCTTGCAATGCAGGAATCTCAACTAAACCACCCATGACAGAATCATAGAATTGTAGAGTTGTAAGGGACCCCGAGGGTCATCTAATCCAACCCCTTGCAATGCAGGAATCTCAACTAAACCACCCATGACAGATGGCCATCTAACCTCTGCTTGAAAACCTCCAAGGAAGGAGAGTCTATTACCTTCTGAGGGAGTCCATTCTTACCATCAGAAAGTTCTTCCTGATGTTTAGTCAGAATCTCCATTCTTGTAACCTGAATCCATTGGTTTAGGTCCTACCTGCTGGTCTTCCATGTGACAGCCCTTGAGATATTTGAAGATGGTGATCATATCTCCTCTCAGTCTCCTCTTTTCCAGGCTAAACATTCCCAACTCCCTCAACCGTTCCTTATAAGACTTGGTTTCCAGACCATTGCTCATCTTGGTTTCCCTCCTCTGCTCATGTTCCAACTTGTCAATATCCTTATTAAAATGTGGTGCCCAGAATTGGACACAGTATTCCAGGTGTATTCTGACCAAGGCAGAATAGAGTGGTATTACTATTACTTCCCTTGATCATGGCACTAAACTTCTGTTGATGCAGCCTAGAATAGCATTAGCTTTTTTTTGTTGCTGCATCTCACGATTGACTCATAGAATTGGAAGGGGCCCCATGCACCATCTAGTTCAGGCATCCCCAAACTTTGGCCCTCCAGATGTTTTGGACTACAATTCCCATCACCCCTGACCACTGGTCCTGTTAGCTAGGGATCGTGGGAGTTGTAGGCCAAAACATCTGGAGGGCCGCAGTTTGGGGATGCCTGATCTAGTTCAACCCCCTGCAATATGCAGCCAAACAGGGATCAAACCCATAACTGTGGTGTTATCAGCACCAACTGAGCTGTTAAGCTTGTGGTCTACTAAGACCCCTAGATTCTTTTCACATATACTACTGGCAAGTCAGGTGTTCCCCATCTCTCATTTGAACAGCTGGTTCTTCCTGCCTACATTTGTCTGTATTTTGTTAGTTTGGGCTGGCTACTGTTAGAAGCAGATTGTTAGTCCAAGATGAGTGTTGGTCTGATTCGGGAGCCTAGCTATGATCCACCAAGACCCTCCAAATTTATGACCTTCCTCATCTCAGCTTCCCCAGATATGTCTGTAATCTTGCAAGGTTCATTTAGTTCATATTTGTGCTGCATTTTTGGGGGTGCAAAATTGGGTGCCAATTGCTAACACAAGTCATGAATGAAAAACTCCAGTGGCAAAATTCATGTTTTTCTGGTAGAAGAATTGGCTAGTGGCAAATGATCTAATGTTCAAAACCAGACCTATCCAAAGGTTTTGCTTAGCTTGGTCTTATCTGAGGCCACTTTGTTGTAACGTATTGCTCAACAAAAGCATTGAACACACATCACCAAAGCCTCTGTTAACATGATGAACTTAGGTAGCACACAGAGTGTGTTTTAATACTTTTTAGCTCTTACAACACAAACCAATTACTGTGCGAAGGTTCTGCTCTCAGCTCCAGCTCATCCTCCCATTTCATTTAATTTCTGCCAACAATTTCACTTAAAGCACAGTTCTTAGCTGTGCAATGGGAAAAAAGAGATATAGTCGAGCCTGAAAAATTGCAGAGAAAGAGTACAAAATTGATCAAGAAGGGGGGCGGGGTGCGGGACTGAGTTTCACACAAAACTCAGCTAAAAAGATTAGGTGTCCTGGTTGGAAAAGAGAAGGCAAAAAGAGGAATATGATTGTCATATATGAAATTATAATAGGTTCAGAAAGTAGGAGTCTGGAATTTATACATTTGTTATTTCCCACAGTCCTCAACTCCGACACTTAATCTCTCAGAAAGAAATGGAAGCCAAAGTTGCATCCTTCCTCCATTTTATAATTCTAACTGTGGTGAAGAAGGCAGCAGTTATTCAGGGGTGTGGAAATACATGATCATTACGATCTCTCCTTCTCCTTGTTTGAGTTCTAGACTTGATAGCTCTGACATTGTAGCTTGATTTCCTGGAGGAAAAGGCTGCCAATGGCAACTAGCCAAGATGCCTATGTCCTAGCTCAGGCATCCCCAAACTGCAGCCCTCCAGATGTCTTGGCCTACAACTCCCATGATCCCTAGCTAACAGGACCAGTGGTTGGGGAAGATGGGAATTGTAGTCCAAAACATCTGGAGGGCTGAAGTTTGGGGATGCCTGTTCTAGGTCCATGGGCAGAGTCAGATGCTGGGATTCATAAGTAGGGAGACTGCTGTGGAAGTCAGGTCTTGGTTTGTGGGCATCTCAGAGGCATTTGGTTGGGCACTGCTAGGATAGGAAGCTTGACTAGAGAATTGGCCTGAACCTGTTGCGAACTGCTCTGAGACCTGCAGGTGTAGGGCAGTATTCTTGTGATTCTGGAACCAAGCCCTTACCATTGAGCCATGTGAGATAGGTGTCCTTAAGGAAATTGCTAGAGGAGATATGTAGACATAGTGGCAAAGACGGAAATGCAAAAAGAAGGTATGAGATGAGAAGAATGATATTAGAGTAATGACTTCAACCTAGCATGTCATTGACTTCACAGCTGTATCTACATGGAGATGTGGGAGATAATACAATAGCCTGACTTAAGGAATGTGGAACATACCGGTATTTTATATATGCCACTACATGGTTATTATATTTATTTTTGTGGTTTTTATACTGTAAACTCCCCTGCGATCCTTGGATGAAAAGCAATATGTAGATTTTATTTTATTACTACATTTCTAAACCACCTTTATCTTCCAAGGATCTCACCATCATCACTAGAATTATAGTTTATTAATTTGCTTTCTAAACCATCTCAAGGTGATTTACACATAAGATAATTACAAACAGTTAAAAACCCGACAGATACATTTAAAGTAATACTAAACCCCTGACAATCCTGGATTAAAGCTTTGCCTGGATGGTGCTATTTTAGACTGCAAGTGGAAATCTGTTTGTTTGAATGTACTGACATGGAAATACATACGTATGTCTGTACATGTACACAGCTCTTGCCATAGAAAAGAAACAAACCAGGGAAAAGACCCAGGCGAACTTACATGTACTGTTTTTCCATGTGTGGGAAATGGAATTTTAACATTGATTCCCCCTCTGCAATCTGAAGTGGTACAGTCCAGGAGAAACTGTTCCATCTGATTTTGGTGGCTGTAGAAACTGGCCATCTGTCAGGTCATTTCCTGGAACTGCCGTGTAGTCATTTATGCTCAGGTTCCTGAAATTTGCTTCTTGGTCAAATTCAATGTCAAAAGCTCCTGCCATATGTCTGCAGATATTTCACTTCCACAGCCCCTCTTAATGTCTTTTGGAGTTCTGCTTTGACAAGGTCTTGAAACAACTTTCCGGGTAATGGATCTGTTCATTAATACTCTGTGGTGTTGCACGGGCATTAGAAAGCCATTGGGCATTTTTCTTCATTTGTGTTTTGCAAAGAGCTGGTGCTTTTTTTTTTCCTCCCAAGAGCTGGGAAAAATGTTTCCATTAAATCATAATGGAACAGAGATGCTCCTAGGCAAAGTGTTAAAAATGGGAAAGCAGCATTCAGACTTGATTTGCCTGGAATTATTGAGCAGCACAGAACTAACTAACAGTCTGCTTATCAGAGGCAGAATGCTGTTTGCTTGGGTTCACAAGTGGAAGAGTGTCCTTTTGGGCTTCATGTAGACATCTGCTTGACCACTGTGAGGGTAGGATGCTGGACTAGCTGGTCTTTTGGTCTTATTGCAGAGTCTTCTGTTCTTGTGACCTCAGCTGATATAGTTAGGGCTGTGCCAGTTCTCACTGTGGCCCATTCTCTTCTATGGGAGAAAGTAAGCAGTATCAGCATTGGGGTGTATTTTGGAGGGGACCTGACTGTTACTGCAGACACCATGTGCTCTGATTCCAATTGATGAGAACCACGCAGGGATGTGATGTATTTCTGCATTGCAAGGGGCTGGACTAGTTGGAGTCTTGGAGTCCCTTCCAACTCAACGATTCTATTATTCTGTGTTTTGAACCAGGCACTTTGTGTTTCATTTTTGAGGGTAGGATCTAGCCTTCGCAGAACTATGCACTCCAATTTTGGTGCCCCCTTCAAAAGGAGCAGGAGTAACACAAATCCCCATGAATGCCTGGCTGTGGATTAGTCAGGAATGGGAAATTAGGAGTCTGGACATTGTCCTCCACGTGTTCAATACAGCAGGACCTTTTACCCTCTTTGCAACCAGTTAGAGCATGGGTAGGCAAACTAAGGCCCGGGGGCAGGATCCGGCCAAATCACCGTCTAAATCTGGCCTGCGGATGGTCCTGAAACCAGCATGTTTTTACATGAGTAGAATGTGTCCTTTTATTTAAAATGCATCTCTGGGTTATTTGTGGGGCATAGGAATTCGTTCATTTCTTCTTCTTCAAAATATAGTCCAGCCCCTCACAAGGTCTGAGGGACAGTGGACTGGCCCCCTGCTGAAAAAGTTTGCTGACCCCTGCAGTAGAGAGTAGTCCATTTAGGCAAATGGGTCATGGCCCCACCAATTTCAGTCTGCTCTTAGTACCCACCTGCCTTTTGTCTAACTTTCATCCAGTCCAGTGGGTGGCAGTGCTTGTATCCAGCTCAGCTTTTTCTTCCTACTAAATTTCAGTGTCGTCCTCGTTTAACTCAGCAAGTAGGAGGATGGGTTCAAAGCTAGGCTCTGGCTCCACCTACCATTGACCTCCCTGCATTCCACCCTACCAGACCCAATGGGCACCAGCCACCACTGGCCACAACCATTATTTCCTCAATCCTGGAGTGAAGAACACAGACTTCAGGGTTTCCTCATGGTCCCATCCTACCTCTGATGATGGTGAGGATAGTATTCTTCAATAGATACATCAGCCATGGACCAACTTTGGTCTGTGATGCCTTGACTAATGTGAATTTGGCACGAGTCCACAGGCATATAATATTGCAGCTTAGTTTACATTTAGCTAACATCTCTGTACTTCTAAAATTCCCACTCCAGTTTTAGTCTGTTCCTTTTTTAAAAAATGTAGGTTAGCCTGGGCTCTCTGTTAGAGTGCCTTTCTGCCAATACCTCTAGAAGACCTTTGACCATGCCATTGTCAGAACTGCTTTAGGAAACAGAGGTCCAAACTTGTTTGAGTATTTGAGCATAATCAGATAATCTTGTGTTCTGATATTTAGCTGTACTTTCTCTTGCTCTCTGTGAATAACAAAGGTGGGGAAATGTTTGTGATTCATTTAGTGGCTTATAATGAACATTCAAGGCTGCTACTTGGAGGTCAGAGAGAAATTTTCAGAGGTATGCAAGGTAACATGTTTTCTCCTGAAAACCGAGCAGGGTTATCTGGACTGCTTGAATGAAAACCTCTCTCTTCTCCTCTGATTCATTTTACAGATGTTTCTTCCTCCTTTGATTTTTTTTTTGGGGGGGGGCACTTTATCACAAAAACACAGACACAACAAAAATATTTATTATATAGGTAGAATTTCACAAGTTTTAGACTGGAGCTAAGCTCTCCCAAACACAGAATCTAGGATATTGTATATGAGACCCATTAGGGCCACTTGACATAGTATGAAAAAGATACATTCTCATTTCTTTGCAGTGAACATTGTAACCTAGAGAGGGAAGATGCATGCTTGGAAAGGGGTGGTGAAGACACAAGGAGAAACTTGGGTTGTTTGCAGTTCCTAGGCACTGGTTTCCTGTGTGAGTTTTTAAAAGCACTTCCCCCTCTGCACATACGGATTTCACTATGGAGACATGCAGAGAAAACTGTCTTTCAAAAGGTAACTTTCTAGTCAAAGGATTGAAAGACCAGGGGTGTCCACATGTTACACTGAATGAGTGTACAATCTGTTCACATGTGTACACATACTCTTGTTTCTCTTCAGATCATATAAATCTTTTTGCCTTTTACACATGTATACACAAATAGTTGAGCTGCACACTTGTATAGTTATTCACAGGTAATGTTCAACAAGTGTAGAATTTGGGTGCATGTGTGCACAATGACTGAGTTGTATGAATAAATAAGTGCACATTCTTTCACACAATCACTTGTACATGTGTAGAAACAGCTTGTACCTGTGTTCAGTGTAATATGTGAATAAGCCTACTATCTCTTGTGGTGGAGGACCTGCCCTGTATCTGCAAGCAATGCAGATTGAGTAGAACACATGGTAAGTCCTCATGCTAGCATGTCAGCTGCCCAAATGTAGTTTGGAGAGACACAGAAGTTATAGCTATTGTGTGGAGACACCATGAAATGGAACCAGGTTTTTTTTTTTTTTTAATGAAGCCAACCACACTGCATTTATTATATGCCACATTTGGTCTCTCAAGTGAGAATGCTGATGCTCGCTTACTCCCCCCCCCCCTCCCGACTACTCAAATATCTTCTGAATATTCGCTATTCTGTTCTTGACATCCTGTGGCAGCTGCTTGCCTGAACGGAAAATCGAGAGGGGTGTATGAGTGTAAAATCCAGCCTTCTGTGTAACTTACACTTGTTGCTAAGTCCAGGTTTGCCTCTGGTCCCTTCCACCCCTGGAAGATGGCCCCCTAGAAGGTTTTGAAGAAGGGAATATGGACTTTGGGCTGCAAATGTTCCCCACTCCTGACTTAAAAGTTTGGTACCATGAATCAGGTTGTTTTGGTTTTAAATGCAAATGAAACCTTGCTGTTGTTTAGTCGTTTAGTCGTGTCTGACTCTTTGTGACCCCATGGACCATAGCACACCAGGCACTCCTGTCTTCCACTGCCTCCCGCAGTTTGGTCAAACTCATGTTTGTAGCTTTGAGAACACCGTCCAACCATCTCGTCCTCTGTTGTCCCCTTCTCCTTGTGCCCTCAATCTTTCCCAACATCAGGGTCTTTTCCAGGGAGTCTTCTCTTCTCATGAGGTGGCCAAAGTATTGGAGCCTCAGCTTCACGATCTGTCCTTCCAGAGAGCACTCAGGGCTGATTTCCTTAAGAATGGATAGGTTTGATCTTCTAGCAGTCCATGGGACTCTCAAGAGTCTCCTCCAGCACCATAATTCAAAAGCATCAATTCTTCGGCGATCAGCCTTCTTTATGGTCCAGCTCTCACTTCCATACATCACTACTGGGAAAACCATAGCTTTAACTATACGGACCTTTGTCGGCAAGGTGATGTCTCTGCTTTTTAAGATGCTGCCTAGGTTTGTCATTGCTTTTCTCCCAAGAAGCAGGCATCTTTTAATTTCCTGACTGCTGTCACCATCTGCAGTGATCAAGGAGCCCAAGAAAGTAAAATCTTTCACTGGATCCTTCATGGATCGGATCACTGCCTTGTCATGGCGAAGGGGCTTAAATAACTTAGAGAAGTTATGTTTTGACCAAACATGATCCACCTGGAGGAGGAACCAGCAAGCCACTCCAGTATCCCTGCCAAGAAAACTCCATGGACAAAGACAACAGGCATATAAATGAAACCTAGAATCATAGAGTTGGAAAGGACCCTGAGGGTCATCTAGTGAAACCCCCTGGAATGAAGCAATATGCAGCTGTCCCATATGGGGATCGAACCTGTGACCTTGGTGTTATCAGCACCCTGCTTTAACCAACTGAGATATGTTTATCACCCAGTCATAAAACCTTGCTTTCTGTTCCTACCTATGACAGATAGAAATGTTTTAAGTTCAGAAGTTCAGTGTATGGAACAAGGCGATCTACTGCTTTCAGACTGGTTTGAAAGCTTTTGATAACGTTCTTTCAGGGAACCTGCTGGAGAGGTTCACAAACCTCATAGGGTGAGAGGCGAAACACAGTTATAGATTATTTTTTAATTTGTGCTTAAGAGGCAAAGAACAAATAATAGAAGGAACAGTTCATTTCCCAGAATGTGAGGAGGTTAAAAGAAAGACACCCACAGGGATCAGTGTAGTCAAGGCGAGGGAGGAACAAGCGGAACTCTGGGAGGGTTGAAGAAATCTCAGGAAATGCCAGCACAATGGCACAATGATAGATTACAGGGCAGGTAGTGTGAAGTCTAGATGAAACAACTTAAGCAAATCACACATACAAAAGGGTTCCGAGTGAGCTCTTAGTCCTCTGGCCTCTGAACTCCTGACTGGCACCTCCTTGAAAATATCTTTTCAGTGCACACTTGAGAGGCGAAGAGGTGGAGACTTTGCTCTTTGAAGGTGATAGAGAAGGTGAGAGAAAGTATGATAACTGCCAAGATTGCATTCAGGTTTGAACATCCTTGAAGGTGGATTTCTGGGTAGGACATCAGGAAATAAAAAAAGAAAGGATACAAGTGATTATTGTTTGTGTCCTGAAGAGTGAGAAATGAAGTTGACTTGGTGAGATGTTATAGAACGGACGAGTTTGTGACTGAGTTTATAGGTTTACTTCAGTGAGGGAGGAGACATGTGATTCTGTCCAGCAACTGAGATCTTCTTTGGGTGCCCTTCTCTGGGTGCTCCCCTACCTTCAAATATAGGGCAGGTGACTACAAGCAAAATGATGGCACCCAGGCTGTGGAACCCTCTCCCTAGACACACGAACCTGAATACTTTCTTCTTCATCTTGAGATTCAATGCCATCACTTGTGAGTTAAATCAAGACGGAGGATTTTTATCACGCTACATGAGTTTATTAGCTAACCAGTGCCAGGATACCTGCACTCTTGCAAATGATTTCCTGCCCCACTACATGTGTTAATACAATCATTGCATCAATCATCACTGCGGAAAGCTTTAAGGTGTGCTCCAATAATCAATCCCCGACTGTAGTTCTTGCATCTCATTGCCATTCAATGCCCATCTTGCAATTTCCTCCTTTATATACCTGCCAAACAGGATTTCCCTTCATGCCTCTGACGAAGCGGGACGGAATCCCAAAAGCCATAATGAATTTGTTAGTCTTTAAGGTGCCACAAGACTCTTTGATTCTTAAAATATCTGAGACACTTTTGAATTGTTTTAATTCAAGCTTTAATTGCCTTTAAATGCCTTTACTGTAATGGGCTGGTTTTGGTTCTTTCCATCTGCTGCTTTTATGAGTTTTTATTATTATTATATATATAAAAAAACGCTCTTCTTAATTTTGTATTTTAGTTGGTTTTTTAACTTTATTGCAAGACATTTCTAGGCTGTTAGGTGATGAGGCAGAGTAGAAATATTATATATACAGATACATTTTCCAGAGTGGAAAGAAACCATGGGGAAGCATATCATTCCCCTGCTGCTATCGTAATGTATGTTTCAGGCCTAGATGGAAATGGGATAAATGTATTTCTGGCAATGAATGGAGAATAAATAAAGCCACCATGTTGTTTTGCTTCAGTGCCAGTTGTTTGTGCAAGCCAAAGAGTGGGGGGGCATTTTTCCACTCTGAGGGCCACATTCCTTTCTGGAGAACCTTCTGAAGGCCACAGGCCAATGGTGGGTGTGGCCAGAGGCAAATGAGTGGAGCAAGAAATGCAAATTTCCCCTTTGGGCAGTAGGTTACTATCTACTCTCACACACCCCTCTGTGTCCTCTATCCAGGCAAACAATATATCTTTTCAGAGTTGAATGAGGCATTCCAGTCAGGAAAAAATTCTCAGCAGATGACACAAGACCAGCGAAGAGTATGGCCTGAGGAACAAGGTGTAGCCTGAGGAGATTTCTGAGGGCCAAGCAGAAAGTCCTGAAGGGCTGCATTCAGGCTGTGGGCTTGAGGTTCCCCACCCCTGGTATAAGGAAACAAAAGTCAATCAAAGGAACGGCAGGAAAGATCTCTTTGTGCCTAGAAAAGCTTCCCTGATATAATCTTGCTGCCTGTACAAGCTGTCACTGAGATGGGCATGGGATAAGCAATGCTTCAGTGCATCTGCCTTCCATCTTCTGCTCTTCCACTGCAATGTCTGAAGAGGAACCTGCGCATGGGACTTGCCAAAGATTCAGAAGCGCACACGGCTCGCACAAGCTGTCTTCCCGTCAGTGCCTTGAAAGACGCCAAAGCAGAAGCCAGGAGGAGGAGGCCGTCCCTCATCTTGTCACGTCACATAAATGTCTCTCATGCAGATGAGTAGCCTCAACTCCTCAGCATTGCCTGGCCGGCCTTACAAGAGTGCAGGCATTTCATTCCTTGGGAGGTTTCTGAAGCACAATTCTGCTGAAGGATGGAGGGTGTTAACCCTTCGTTGGCTGCTTTTGAGCAGAAATCTCCTGCCAAGTGACTTATAGGGATATAAAGGAAAACATGCAGGAAGTGTACTGTGACTTGATGACAGGCCCAATCCTTGATCGAAAGGCATTTATTTATTTTTAGAATGCCCTGCTCACCAGCTTGGATCAAGGAATGCATGTCACA
This sequence comes from Zootoca vivipara, assembly GCF_963506605.1. Lineage (NCBI taxonomy): Eukaryota > Metazoa > Chordata > Lepidosauria > Squamata > Lacertidae > Zootoca > Zootoca vivipara. The sequence goes on from NC_083283.1 coordinate 6,565,157, forward strand.
AACAGAGCATATACTACCAATAGCTCAGTAAGAAGTGAGACCGATCACACTTTCTACTTTTCTGGAAAGTGATTGCAGAGATGCAAGGATGATTGAGGAGCAACTGAAGTGCGGCGGTATCCTATTTAATGTCAGTGTGCTAAGCAAAGAAGGAAATGCTCTGCTGTATACAATTTTCAGGCAAGACTGGCATGGGCCCATAAAAAGGGGCTTGGCTTACAAGTCAGATGTAATTTGCGGCCATTGTTAGTACAGATGGAATTCCCCCAAAACATCAGTGTTCAGCTTTTTAGCACAGTCTCTCTCTCTCTCTCTCTCTCTCTCTCTCTCTCTCTCTCTCTCTCTCTCTCTCTCTCTCTCTCTCTCTCCGCTTAATCCTTGATCTCAAAAGTAGAACACATGCAAAATGCCCCAGGTTCAATCTTTGGCATCTCCTGATGGGACTAAGAAATATAGCTGCGACTCTGAAGTAGCAATCGGGATAGACCAACCTCAACCTGGACCCCTCTAGATCTTGTGGATTGTGGGGAGGAGTTGTAGTCCAAAACATATGCAGGGGATATCCGGTTGGGGATATCTGGTCTAGACAGTACCGGTAGGGTTAGATGGATGAGTGATTTTACTCAATAAATGGAAAATTCTTTTGTTCCACATATTGGGTGGAATTCAATGTTCCATCTGCAAGTATATTAGTTTGCTAGATGGAATGATCCCACCTCCTCTCCCCATAGTGCTGTTTTGGGATATTTCCCAATCCTTCCAGAGCCAATTATGGGGTTCATGGGGGCATGTAGGGGAGAGGAGAGGGGGAAAGTCCTATTATACAAGGAGAAGTCCTTCTGCTGAGCCAACAGGGTTCATTAGGTGAGCCCTGCCCTCCACATTATACTAATTAATTACATTTATATCCCACTTTCCTCCAACGAGCTCAAGGTGGTGTATATGCTTCTCCCTCATTTCATCCTCACAATAATTAAACCCAATAACTAGACCTTGAGAGACAATAACTGGCCCAAAGTGAGCTTCGAATCTATGTGGCGATTTGAATCCTGGTCTGCCTGGTCCTAGTCCAACACTTGTAACCACAATGCCATATAAATATGCCCCTCTCTTTATTTCTTTATTCCTGAATTGCAGGGGGTTGGACTAGATGACCCTCTATGCTCTTTCCATGCTGGGACTAAAATCAATATTATAATGTTTTCTACAATTATACCAGATTAGCATCTGCAACCTGTCCCTTCTTCATGGTACCTTTCCAAATTTCCTTGAGTTTTAGCAGTCAAGAATCCGAATGGCTATCTTTTGATGCTGGCTTTCTTAGTCAACGTCTCCATTTCCAGACAGAACTTGTATCCTTATTTCCAAAAGAATTCAGCAACAGCCCTTTTCAGCCTCACCTCAGCCATTTCAGCTAGAGCACTGCGGAGAACAAAGAGCAGGGTCTTTTAACTCAATTTTTGACCTTCTGACCGACTGAGGAGCCTTCGGTTTAATTGTTGCCCACACTGCTAGGGTCTCCTTTCCCACGCCTCAATATGTTATTAGGGATGGAGTCAAAGGTTACCTGAGGTAATAGGGGTGGGGGAGAAATGTCCCTGAAAATGAACAGCTGGTGCTTGCTAAGCAATGCATGGGGAGAGTGCAGTGATGATGGTGTATTTAATCTCAGCAACGAGATTCCACTCTATTCTGTAAGTCATGCTGAAGTAATGCAATGAAGCAACTGGAGCTTGTAGGCAGTCCATGGTCTGCTCTACATACACCACAGCTCTCCGTCACTATCCTCTTTTCAAGAATTTCCTGCAGATCTGGCAGATTCATATCTGAACTCTAATCGAACTGAGATGATGGTGGATGCAGCTGAGTGCCGGAGTGCTTTGAGGTGCCAGAGCTCACCCTTGTATTTCATAGCTGCCAAGTCTCCCGTATTCCCCGGGAAACCCCCATTTTTCCAGCTGTCCCCAGCCGGAAAAATGGATTTTTTGTTTCCCCCCGGTTTATTCGGGCGTTGCGGCCATTTTGAAACTGGGCGGAGCATGCTCAGAAGTGACTTTTGATGCTGCTTTGCCCAGTTCCAAAATGGCTGCAGCGCGACTTCTGGTGTGGCGGCCATTTTGGAACAGGGCAGAGCAGCATCAAAAGTAGCTTCTGAGCCTGCTCCGCCCAGTTCCAAAATGGCGGCAGCACTACTTCTGGTCTGCTACTTCCGGTCCAGTCCCTTATTTCTCAGGCCGGAACTTGGCAGCTATGTTGTATTTCTCATGCTGTTAAATATCTCTCTGAAGCCACCTGGAGTGTCTATTAGGAGATTTGGGACAAGGTGCCATCAGTATGCATCTGAAGTAAGAGAGATTGTAAAGCCCAAAGTGGGATGGATAAGGCAAGATGGAGGCACTAGGGGTAAGTGGTTCCCCTGTCCAAGAAAAAACTGACCAATTGCTTGCCCTGGTTGGGATTTAAGTGCTGCAGAAATATCAGGCACACAGTCTCGCATTGCTTCTGGATCCAGATTTGTCCCTGGAGGTCCTGATAACCTTGGTGGGGCTAGAAGCACTATTGACCAGCTTCAATTGGTACAGCAGCTGTGGCCATTCCTGGACTGGGACACCACAGTAGTTGAGGCATTGCTAACTCCAAGACTGGATTACTGCAATGCACTCCACGTGGGTTTCCCTTGTACTTGGTCCAGAAACTACGGTGAGTGCAGAATGCTGCAGAACGATTGCTGAAAGGAGCGAGAGGCTGTCAGCATATTGCAGCTCTGCTCAGAGATATGCACTGGCTGCCAATTTGTTACCAGGCGAAATTCTAGGTCAGGCATCCCCAAACTGCGGCCCTCCAGATGTTTTGGCCTACAACTCCCATGATCCCTAGCTAAGAGGACCAGTGGTCAGGGATGATGGGAATTGTAGCCCAAAACATCTGCAGGGCTGGAGTTTGGGGATGCCTGTTCTAGGTGTTATTATTGATATTTAACAACTTGGAGCCAGTCTACTTGAAGTAACTCCTTGCCCCAGTTGGTTGCTTTGATCTACAGAAATGGCACTTTGCAGGTGCCACATAATATTCATTCTGTAGTTGCAAGGAATCAGTCCTTCAGTGTGGCAGCCCCTGCACTTTGGAACTCCCTGCCCATTTATATTAACCAGGCACCTTTGTTGTATTTGCTTGGCTCCTGCCAAAACCCTTTTTAGTTTAGGCAAGCCTACCCAGACATGAAATTTTATTTTATTGTGTATACTTTTAACAAGTGCTTGTTTTATTTAGATTAACTTGCTTTTAATGTTCAATTTTATCAGTTTTTTAATGAACATTTTATATTCTATGTAAACTGCTTAGAGCTTGTGGGTGAATAAGTGTTTAAAAATATCCTGTTAAATAAAGAGGTTAAGTTAGGAACATAGGAAAAATGCCTTACACTGGCTAGCTTGGTATTGTCTACTCTGGCTGAGAGTGGCTCTCCAGGGTTTCAGGTGAGGTCTTACTCAGCCCTGCCTGGAATTGAACTTAGGACTTTATGCATGCACAAGAGAGGCTCTACAGTAAACTAGGACTCTTCCACAAACTTAACCACCTGGTAAGCCTGTTGTCAGCCTGTCTCATTACATGTTTCCTAAGCATTAGTTGCCATTCTCAACTGGAGCCTCAATTGGCTCTCCATTCTCAACTGCAGGTTGGCATCTGTCTTGGGAAGAGTGTGCCTTTGTGGGTGAAGCCAAACCATTGGAGAGTTACAGCGCCTGCTGTGGATGTAGAGACCGATATGGGAGAGACATGTTTTGTTGCAGCCGGGTCAGATGAAGGCATCCAGTTGTGCTGCTGCAGATGCACCAGGATGTTTCTTCTCTCTGCGCTCCTCCCTGTGTAAAAGCTGGGGACAGCCTAGGGCAATTTCCTTCCTGAGGGACATGCTTGTTTCTGGGCAACCTTCTGGGTACCACATGCCACAAGACAAGCAAAAGCAAGCAGTGCAGCACATGTAATTTCTACTTTTGTACAGTCAACTAGTTGCTACACACTCTCTCACACACCGTCTCTATACGCCGTCCAGATAAGCAAGAGGTAGATAAGATCAGAGTGCAGGGACATACTTCAGGCAGGCAAAAATCTTTATGGCATGATGTGGGGCCAGTGTGGGATGTGGCTTAGGGAGAATTCTGAGGGCGAGAGCTTCCCCATCCCTGCCATATATCACACAAGCGCCTGTCGTCCAACAAGAATGGAAGTGCTAGTGGGCTTATAGAGAACAGCAAGAGGATATTGCCCTCCCCCCCCATAATCTGAGTGCCCACTTTGCCCAGTGGTAGGGCCAAACCTAGTAAAAGTTTCCATTCTACTGGCAAGTTCTGCACTTGTCTGAGTGTGGCTGTAGGGGAGCGAGACATTGAAGAAAGGCATGGGCGATCTACAGTACAATCCTGGTTATAGTTCTCCAACATTTTGGTTCACTTCTGAGGATGGGAGGAGCAGAGCCATCATCAAGCTGGCAAGAGATTAACTGTTCGCAGGGCCTGGGAAAGGAAAGGATGGTTCATTCAACCGGTAAGCCCCAAAGCACAACTTGCTATGTTAATGAACCCCAGTGCTGATCGAGCAGATTGGGAGAGATTTGTAGGTATGTGGGACAGTAAATGGGAAATGCTGTTTTAATGGGAACCGGCGTCGAATGATACAGCCGGGACAGCCAAGTGCGGTAAAATGCAGACATTTTCCTAAGCAGCTGTGCAGCCAGCCAGCTTACGGGATTTATTGGCTATTTATGGCAGATTATACGATGAGAGGAGCATTCTGGCTTGGTGAGGATATCAGACATTAGTATTCTATCGCAAAAAGGGTTGTAATTCTCCATGCTCTGTCACGTCCTTCCCTGCTCACACAACGCTCCCCTTTCCCTTGTTCAGTCTAAAGCTTTGACATGTCATGTCCTTATCTCACCATCTATTTAATAGAATGCGGGGGAAAATCACAGAACTTCAATCCCCCCCCCTTTATTTAGATTCACATCACAAAACAATATTGGCCTTCATAGGTCAGGGAGAAATTCATCCTGTGGTGCTTCATAATGATGGTTAGTTGTCAGATAAGATGGATTATGATTGTCTGCGTACAGAGTAGCTTCCACACAGCATTTCTGACAATATAGAGAAAGAGGTGCCGGAACTCACCATGTTCTCTTAGAATGGCAATGGCGCCCACCTGAGAGGTCCTGGAACTGAGTTCCAGCGAGTTCTGACTGGAACAAAGATGGGCATTCTCCTGCCTTCCCATCTTTATCTATGTTATGTACTGAGCTGAATCATAGAACAATAGGATCCAGAATCAGCAGTCTGATTGGTCCGCAGGAGCCACCCAATCCAACTCCAGGTGGAAGTGAATCCGCAACCTGATTGGCCTGCAGGAGCAGCCAATCAGGCGGCTGGCAGAAGTCAATCCACAAACTGATTGGCCCACAGGTGTAGCCCTGAAGTAGCCAATCACGCAAAGCCCATTGTGTAAATAATGTATATAAGCAGATGGTTTTGGGAAAAGGGCATTCTTCTTCTCTTCTTCTCCTTGATGACTACGAGCTGAATAAAGAGCATGAAATTCACTCTCGACTCTGAGTATATTTCAATCTATGTAGTCTCTTGTTGCCTCTAGCTGGGGTTTCCAGGGTGTTGTTCTACCAACTTTGCTTGGTTGCCCAGCTGCAGCGCTGTCCAGCTCAGGATAACCTGGCTTTAGTGATCTATGACTTGGAGAAGGCTATCAATGGCTACTAGCCATGATGCCTATGCCCTGTCTTCACTGTAAGTGGTAGTAATGCTTCTGAATATCAGTTGCTGGAAACCACAGGAGGGTAGAGTGCTCTTGTGCTTGAATCCTGCTTCTGGGTTTCCCACAGGCATCTGGGTGGCCTCTGTGAGAACAGGATGCTGGACTAGATGGGCCATTGGCCTGATCCAACAGGCTCTTAAGTTCAGTGTTGAAGTAAGATTAGTAACTATTGGGCCAGTCAACATCTGTATATGGAGGGGTGTCATTCTTCCCACAAGCAGCAAAATGTCTTCCGTCTGCACTGTTAAGCAGTTCTGAACATTTTTTCCCTTTCTCTAAAAACAATTCTTGCTTTGATTTTTTTTTTTACTACAAACACATTTGGACTAAGGGTGACAGACTCTTCTTACACAGCTGCTGCTGTTCTCCCTGCCTTTCTGTTTCGCCCTCCTTTTTGCAGGTGTTTTGATCCCTCTCGTTGTTTCCGAGCGGGGATTGCAGCCCTTGGTTGTAAAGGAACAACAGAATGAAGTCTGGGAATTTTACCAGGAAATGGTAATTGAGCTTTAACAGCTATGTTTAGGATACAAAAGAGCCTGTTGTTTCTCTTCCTTTCCTTAATTATCACAGTTTATTGACAAGGCAATAATCCTGATTGCTCTGTGAAGTTTGTCAGGCATGATGGGTTTGGGCTCTGAGCCCGAGCCATTGACTTCTAGTTAGTGCAGCAGGTACTTGCTGCTGGTAATACTCATGGTCTTTCCCTCAGTAACATTACTCCTACTTCTGAATGTCAATACTACATCTCATGTTTAACCCGTAGCAGCTGCTGTTTTGACTTAGCTCCTATTGACATTTAACTGCTCAGTTTCAGACTCAGGCTGGTGGGTGTAAGAGACACCATAAAAAGGTAAAGGTAAAGGGACCCCTGACCTTTTAAGTCCAGTCGTGACCGACTCTGGGGTTGCGCGCTCATCTCGCATTATTGGCCGAGGGAGCCGGCGTATAGCTTCCAGGTCATGTGGCCAGCATGACAAAGCCGCTTCTGGTGAACCAGAGCAGCACATGGAAACGCCGTTTACCTTCCCGCTGTAGCGGTTCCTATTTATCTACTTGCACTTTGACGTGCTTTCGAACTGCTAGGTTGGCAGGAGCTGGGACCAAGCAACGGGAGCTCACCCCGTCACAGGGATTCGAAGAGACACCATAGCAAACACCAATTATAAAAAAAATTCCTTCAGTAGCACCTTAAAGACCAACTAAGTTTTTATTTTGGTATGAGCTTCCGTGTGCATGCACACTTCTTCAGATACACTTGAAACAGAAGAGTCCTCCTTCTGTATATACAGAGGGTGGTGGGGGTGGGTGGGAATGGGTGATGGGCTGATGGGAGTGGTAAACCTGTAGATGGCTGTTAACGACTGCTGATGACTGCAATTGGTCCTGCAGGGGAAAAGCAAGGGCTAAGGCACTAAAGAAAGCTTGATCATGCACAATGAGATAAGAATCCTGTCTTTGTTCATCCCAGGTGGCTCCATGGTTTTAAGCTTGGTAATGAGTTCCAATTCAGCAACTTCTCTTTCCAGTCTGTTCCTGAAATTTTTCTGTAATAAAACAGCTGCTTTGAGATCTTGTATAGAATGTCCTGGGAGATTGAAGTGTTCTCTTACTGGTTTCTCTGTCTTATGGTTCCTGATGTCAGATTTATGTCCATTTATCCTTTGGCGTAGGGTTTGGCCTGTTTGTCCAATATAGAGAGCTGAAGGGAACTGTTGGCATTTGATGACATACACAATGTTAGAAGATGAGCAATTAAATAGTCCTGAGATGGTATGTTGGATGTTGTTGGGGCCAGTAATGATGTTGTCCAGGTGTATGTGGCAGCAAAGTTGGCATCTGGGTTTATTGCAGGCTCTGGTACCAGTGTCCATGTTAAGTCTGGTGGTTGTATTATTGTGGGTGAGGAGTTGTTTAAGATTGGGTGGCTGTCTGTAGGCAATGAAAGGTCTTCCTCCCAGAGCTTGAGAAAGGGAGCTGTCATTGTCCAGGAGAGGCTGTAGATCTCTGATGATGCGTTGTACTGTTTTAACTTGGGAGCTGTATGTGAAGACCAAAATAAAAAACTTAGTTGGTCTTTAAGGTGCTACTGAAGGAATTTTTTTATTTTGCTTCGACTCAGACCAACACGGCTACCTACCTGTAACTAGAACTATGGAAAATACCAATTATGTTAGCCTGCTATTATTTAATATTGATTGGTGCTCAGTTGAGTAGAGATCAAAGTGCTGGTTTCATTGGGAACTACAACCCATGGAAAGCTTGGGACTAGGTTATTTGAAGAGCTTTCATATGCTTCTGTCTGCTTATTCAGATCTTTGAGGAGAAACACAGTTCCAAACCACTTTCCCCTGCCATCAGCAGTGTAGTTCATGGGAAGGGACCTTCTGTCTTGCTGCTCCCAGACTGTGGATGAATTCCTTTCCTTGGGACACTAATCTTGTCTCTTCTTCACTGACATAAGAACATAGTCTAACATCCTGTTCTGCTTGCTGGGTTTCTCAATGGAAAACCAGCAAGCAGGTTTCAAGCACAAAACACTGCCCTGCCCTGTGGTTTCCAGCAACTGGTATTCAAAGCATTATTGATGCCAACTGTGGAGGCAGAGCACAGCCATCAGGCATGCTTCTTCTTCCTTCCAGCTGCTCTGCTAGCTTTTATTATTAAACTTGCATATTGTCTCAACAGGAAAACAGCAGCAGCTTCCAGCCAGCCTAGATCCAGTTCCCTTTGAAAGAGTGCAATTTTGGAATACGACTTTGCTCCTCTTGAGTTAAGGGTGTTAGGTTTTTCCTTTAAGACTGATGTGGTCAATGGTGCTACACAGAGATGTGTGCTTGTAACCTTGATCTGAATATTAACACACCTGTGAGCTTTTGCTAATTTGAATAATTGAAGGTAGAGTTTCCCTACTGTAATGTGATTTGGTAATTGACTATTTTGAATTCTTTATTTAAGCTACCCATGTGGTTCATGGGTGGTGGTGTATTGTGAAATGAGAGGAATGGAGTAGAGGAGTGTGTTGTATATAATTGTAAATAAAAGCAAGCAAAGATACTGAAGACGACTTTGTTATTTCGTCGACCCTGCCGCTGTTGCCACTCGGTTGGTGCGTATTGCCCAACAAAGGGATCTTAGTTCTGGACAGGACAATGGAAGGGAAAGGAGGCCTCCTTCTGATGGGGCTCAGTAGGTTCTGTTGCTGTGAACCAGGAGGAGACAGAGAATGAGCAAAGTCTTGGGCAACCCCAGTGGGCGTAAAAACACAAGAGCCCTGTTGGATTGGTTCCAGCTAGTCAAGCACTCTGTTTCCCATACACACCAACATGTTGCAGCAGGAAACTAGGATGCCTGTTTTTCAGGGCGAGCACTTGCATGAGTCCCGTGAACCACACAAGAGCAAGGTGCCCTAAAACACATGCCTTTCAGGTTGCGATCTTGCATGTTTTGGGGGTGTCGCCCTCCCAGACAGGATGACCCAATTTAAGCAGGGTAGTTGCAGGATATGTGTTTCCCACGGTGATCTTCCGTATCGCATCTGCAACATACAGCTTTGCTGTGATAATCTAGCTTTCTCCAGTCTGGTTTCCAGTGTTACGCTAACATGAAGCACAGACACCTCACGCTTCCTGTTGTTTGGCATCTCTGCAGTGGCTGAGGCAGAGCTTTCCTATATTCCAATGCTGGACAGCTCAAAGTACATTTCTGCCATGTTTCCTTTCCAATGGTGTCACATACAAAACTCAAACTTGTGAGGATAGCTTGAACAAGGCAAATAGACAGATACGGTGATGCAGCACCGTAAATGTACAAGACAGGAGAACATTATGTTAGGGTTTCTCCCACCACCCTTTTCTCTGTCCCAACAAGTTTACAGTCTGAGTCACATGCATACAGTACTGGAACGATACTGCGGTTTTTCTGCGAAGGAGAGGGTTTCAGTAGCTCATCTATCAATGTTATGCTTTGTCAACTGAGAACTACACACCAAGTAGTAAAGTTTCCATAGCTACAAAGCTTTACAGCTGTTCCTTTCTAAAAGAAATGCCGTCTGATCACATTCACGAGTTGTCTTTATTTCCCCCTCTTTCCGTCAACTGATTTTGTGTTCTCTTTTCTCACCCCCTCACCCCCATACCTCCTACCAATTGAAGCAACAATAGTTTCTTCAGTTTGGTGAGATTTACAGTTCTCAGTTATAACAGAAAATAAATCGGTTTAACTATGAAGAGGATTTAATGCATTTGGGCTCCAGGCTGGGTCAAAATGACCCAAGATAAGGTACATTCTAACTAACTAGGGAAGGGACTCGTTAAGAAGAAGTCATATTGATGGTTGGCCTGTGGAAGCAATTCCCAGTCTCTCTCCCTTCTTTTTAAAGAGGGCAATGGAAAAGGCAGGAGCAATCCCAATGATAGACAGTAAAGTTTGTATGATGGATGGATCAGCCAGTCATCTGAGTCAGGCATGGCTCACCACTCTTACAGCCCGGACTAGGCAGCTGCTCTTAAATGTCATCAGATGCTATTTTTAATCCACAAAGTAAGGGTACCAGTCCAGATCAGATCAGGGGAGAAGACACCGTAGAATTCTCAACAAGGTTTAGAGACCTGCTCCTGAATATACCCAAGATTAAATGGCACAGATCAGTGTACTTATTTTAGCGTATGAGTTGAATCCAATATTAGTTCTACCCAAAATGGACACATTGAAATTCATGAACACAACTAAGGTTCATTAATTTCAATGGATCTACTTTGAGTAAAACATAGTTGGCTGCAATCCTGTACAGTAGGTTGACCTTAGTTTCAATGCATACAATGTATGCCATACATAGTACGCCAAAAGATGTTTTCTGCTATATAGTGTTTTTCATAAATGAAAGATTACCAGTTTCTCACAGAGTGGCTGGGGGAACCCGGCCAGATGGGCGGGGTATAAATAATAAATTATTATTATTATTATTATTATTATTATTATTATTATTATTATTATAGTTTAAAGTTGTTGCGGCTGCTACTGTATTTTACATGAACAATAAGATTGAGTCTGTCTCTATGTGGCAAAATTTGTTCACAACACACACACACACACACACACACACACACACACACAGACAGACGTGTGTGTGTGTGTGTGTGTGTGTGTGTGTGTGTGTGTGTGTGTAAACAGTTGGTCCTGGCAAGTATTAACCACTCTCAATTCCAACCTGATAATTGCCACCTGCCCAGATTTTAACTTGTCTGAATTAATTTTAAGATATATTTTGATTAATTGATGCCTGTTTTTATGCATATTGTGTTGTTTTTATGATGTTAGCCACTCTGAGCCCGGCCTCAGACAGGGAGGGTGGGATACAAATAAAAATTATTATTATTATTATTATTATTGATATTATTACAAAATGAGGGATTGGTGTCTGTAAGAATGCAGATCTGATTTTGTAATGGTTTGGCATATATTCCGATTATAGTTGATATTAAAAGGCCTGTGCTGTTCTGACATAGTTGGTCTGTGTCAGACCTAAAGCCAGGTGTTTCTGGCTTTAGAAAGGGGGGGAAGCTTATAGCTCAGTCAGTAGAGCATGAGACTCTTCATCTCAAGGCCATGGGTTTGAGCCCTATGTTGGGCAGAAGATTCCTCCCACTCTCCTGCCTTAGCTTCTGCCTCTGATTCTGGACTTCTGTCTGCTACAGACTCTCCTAGCTCACGAAGCCCTGTTACCTCTTCTGCTTCTGACACCTATTCTTCCAGTCTGCTCACTCTTCTTCCTCTGGCCATTTATCATTGTCCCACCACCACTCCCCACGTTCTGAGCCTTCTTCCCTTGGTTCCTTCCACTATTCTTCTGCATCCAACCAGTCCATGGCAGTGAATCACATTTTGATGGACAGTAGATATAAATAATATAGAAGACCAGTGTATCTTACACTTCACAGAAGGAATACAGTAATAGGAATTGAGCTTAAAAAAAGAAGAGAAAAAATGGGATGTATAAAAAATATTTTAATGCCATCCAACTTGGTGGTTATTACTACCAATATCCAAGCTCTGGATCCAAAAAAATCAGCCTTATATTGAGAAAAGGGGAAGGGTCCATTGGGGAGAACTCAGTCACAGGAGAGACTTTGATGATCTCCCTTTAATGTACTTGTGAAAGAAGAGAAAGTAACAATATGCGTAATAGGTTATACAAACAGCAGTAAGTCATGCAAAATTCAACAGCGTAGCCAGTTTTCTTCTGTTGAAAGCAGTTAAAAAATATTTTAAGTGGGATCCTTGGCCAATAGTCAAATTAAAAGATGCTGCAGATCATTAGGGGATAAACAATAACGGACCTGACTAATGATCTTCAAGGCCTCATTTGCTGACCAGTTAATTAAGCAGGCTGCATGGATGACAGTGCTGTTAATAATACTGTTCAATTACTGGGAAGCAAATTATTATGAGGCATGGAAAGCCCCTCTTGCCTGCTGTTTGAGGAGGGGAACTGTAGAAGACTTCTTAGAGGTTTGACAATGAATGCATCATAGGAACGCATGAAGCTACCTTATAGCAAGTCAGACCACTGGTCTATCTAGTTCAGTAGTTCTGGCATCTTCCTCATCACCAACTGGTTCAACCCCTCAGCATATCCAGGTTGGGTGGGGAAAGGTCCCTGTCTAAAACCCTGGACAGCTGCTGTCAGTCATTGTAGGTGATACTGACCTAGATGGAACAATGACCTGGCTCTGTATAAAACAGCTTCCTTTGTTACTAGCATGCAAGGTCTGAATCCTCATGGAAGACAGGTAGCAATCGATCAGATTCAAAACTAACACTCAGATACGAATAGACTTCAACATCAAATAAGACACTTCTGCCACTAAGTCCAGTTTGGCACTATCTCAGGGATGGGGAGAAAGATTTATGTGCTGATGTGTGCTTTGTGCTGACTTCTGAATGAAAGAGCGGCAGTCACACGTGTGTACTGTTCAGTAGACCTCCTTGTCTGAGAACAACTGAGGTTAACAAAACCTCATTTAGCAAAGCAGGTAGTGGATGCACTTGGCTTAAATTTCCCCTCTCTTAGATTGTGGATATATCTAAAGAAAAGAAAAAGGGGGCTGTCAGGGCATGGTTTCATCTTGGCACTAAAAGCTGTATCAAACAAAATGTCTTCCCTTTCCAGGCATGAATATATATGCATATATGTCCAAAAATATATGAGACGGGGTGAAATTCAAATTCATTTGCATTTTTATGAGCAACTACCCACTTCTCATGTCTCAAGCCAATAAATGAACCACAATACAATGATCTTCCAAAATTCACATGTTTCCAAATTTTGCAATGCATTTCTCCAACCATCCAGTGTGTGCCAAAAACATGCATTCAATATGGAAAGTGTGTGTAAATGTGCATATATATTTGTGAAAGTAACACACCAAAATTGCATCCTGTTAGGAGAGATTCATGGGACGCGGGTGAAGCTGTGGTCTAAACCACTGAGTCTCTTGGGCTTGCCGATCAGAAGGTCGGTGGTTCGAATCCCCGCGGCGGGGTGAGCTCCTGTTGCTCTGTCCCAGCTCCTGCCAACCTACCAGTTTGATAGCATGCAAGTGCAAGTAGATAAATAGGTACCACCATGGTGGGAAGGTAAATGGCATTTCCGTGTGCTGCTCTGGTTTCAGTTTTCCGTTGCACCAGAAGCAGCTTAGACATGCTGGTCACATGACCCGGAAAAACTGTCTGTGGACAAACGTCGGCTCCCTCGGCCTGTAAAATGAGATGAGCACCACAACCTCAGAGTCCTCTGTGACTGGACTTAACTGTCAAGGGTCCTTTACCTTTACCTTTTAAGGAGAGATTCACACTGAAAGGCTGACAAAATTTAAACAATGGTTTGTTCCACAACTGCTAAAATTAGAAACTGGTGAAGAGGGAAAGTCACGAAAAAAATATATGTCCCAAAACTTCCACATTTGGCTCTGTGTTTTTCAAGGCAATGATACCTAAGGGAGACGAGATGCTAAAGAACATCCAATATTATAAGAATCCATTTTCCATGGGGAAAGAGAAGCCAGGGAGATTACTAATTTCTCTCTCTTTAAAAAAGAGATGTTATAAAGGTTTCTGCCATTGATTAATGAAGTTCAAAGATTCCTTACCTGAACATCCCCCCTGGACTACAATGGAACAGCTGAAGAGATGCTTTCATCCCAAGAGGTCTGTAAATAGTTTTCAGAAGGGGTGCTTAGCAATGGCTCTCAGAATCTAGTATTTCCTTTCTCGGTCATTCAGCATTGCCTTTTTACACCATTAGCTCCATCACATATTAAGGCAGGGTGTTAGAATTTCCCAGCGTCCAAGTTTGGGTGGTGCTCCTCACATATGGTTCTTACACTACAGTATAGTGGCACTGTTGTGCCTTTGTGGAGGTCTGGAAGTCTCCTCTGAGTAAGAGCTGGAACCAAATTTTGCTGGAATTGAAATTCTGAAAAAAAAGTGAAGGTTCTTGTTCAGGTGAGGAATGTCATGAGAAGCTAAACAGTTTTGGATAAAACTCATGAAATTTATGTTGGGGCTCTGCCTCTTCTGAGGTTGCTACTGAATTTCACACCAAGCAAAAATGCATTGGTGAATTTTGAGGTCTTGGCTTGGGTGAAAGATCAGAGGAATTGCAAGAGATCAAATCAAGGTTCACAGTAGAATCCTATAGAGGTCTTCTTGGAAGTAATAATAATTATTATTTATACGTACAGGTCTCAGGGTGGTAAGTCACACTGAGCTCAGTGAAGCTTATTCTTAGGTCAGTGGGCATAGAATTTCAGCCTTTGTAACATTCCCATGGATTCCTAACACTCTTGAACCCTGAGCAGTGTCACAACCTTAGCGTAGGCTGGTGTTTCCAGTGGGTCAAGTTGGATAGGAAAGGTCAGGACGTTGATAGTGGAACAGTCTCATGCTGGTGTGAGCACAATCTAATGGGGTTCTAAACGAGGTGAAGTAATTTGCAAACCCACTCTTCCCAAGCTTTGCCACCATGACCAAGGACTTGTGTGTGTGACACTGCTAGGTTTTTGGTTTTCAATTTGGGCTTTCTCAGTTTCTCCCCCCCCCACTCTTAAATCCAGCTCTCGCATTTGTGCAACAATTTCAAAATTCCTTAGCATTTGTTTTAGAAATGTATATTTTTATTCGCATTTTCAATAAATAGAACAATCATTTTACGACAGCAGATTTGTTATATTAAGCACATTTCAGTATGCGGTTTTGAGTAATATGCACTAATATTGACTAATATTTCAATCACTTTCCCCAATAATTTTTTTTGTTAGCTTCACTAATGTGTGCATCTTTATGTACTCTTACCCCTGATTTATGCATCTTTGTACACTTTGGCTGGAGAACTGCATTGGAAAATTCAGAGAAGTGTGCATTTCAAATGACAGCTGCCTTTTGGTTCGTGTATTGGTTTGAGAAGTGCAAATTAGGTAGATTCTCACTAAAATGCAAAGAACATCAATTTTCGCCCCCATCCTTGGACTGTGCTGTGTGCTGCATGATTAGGCAGACAGTGGACCTGATCCCTAGATGCAGTCCCATCGGAAGCCGCTTGGGCACCCAGAGCGGCAAACATGACGCGCACCTGGGGGCAGGGCATCGGTATGTAGCATGCATGCGCAACATCGCTATGTATGATGCATGCGTCACTACATAGCGTTGCTGCGCATGCGTGCTACATAGTGGGGTGCCATCCCCCTGCTCCCACCTTGCTACGCCCCTGCTTAGATGCATATGCACTGATTGCCTTCTAAGAGCTCCCCTTTCATTGACTGCTAATTTTACTCAATGTATTACAGTGCCTGACAGGTGACTAGGCACATGGTGTAAGCGTCAGATAGCCATTTGCCTTGTGCACAATGTTTTAGCCAGTCTACCTCCCAGCTTGTCTGTTTATTGTCTTGACCTCAGGTCGTAACATACAAACAAGAAATGCGCAAGCATAACATTTTGTACATTGACAAAGCAGTATGCTGACATAAATGGTCAGATACCTCAGGCAAAAGAAAATCAATTATCCTTAAAACTGTCAGCTGTCTGATTTTCCAGTTGAAGGTTTCTGAATCTTTCTGCTACTAAGGCAAAGATCTTGTTGGACTACAGCTCTCATCATCTATGACCATTGGCTATACTGGCTCAGGCTAATAGGAGTCCCAACATCTGGAGGATCATGAGTTCCCCATCCTCTTAACTCGGGGGGGGGGGGCATAACTCAGTGGGAGAATATCTGCCTTGCATGCAGATTCAATCCCTCGCATCTCCAAGTATGGCTGGGAAAGACTTCTGCCTGAAACTCTGGAGAGTCATTGACAGTCACTATGAACAATACTAAACTAGATAGACCAATGGTCTGACTCAATGTCAGGCAGTTTCATATGTTCCTAAGGCTAAGAAACGCTCAGCTTTTGCAAGTACATACCTGAACATTTGTTGCATTGAACATGAAAGAAAGCACAGGGAAGAGTGTGGTCTATCTATCTATCTATCATCTATCTATCTATCATCTATCTATCTATCTTTGGCTTCATTATCATGCGCACGATCCTCTGCAGTGGTCACGCTGTATATAGAAATTGCTGTTTTCTTTCTTTTTTACCCATTATCATGAGGCTGGGGCTTGGAATTGGACATTTTCTACCCAGAAAGAACGTCCTCAGTTCAGAACTCCCTGAACCCATGCTGTCCTGAAGTTCAGGCCAAGTACACCTGACATCTCCATGCAACTGGTTCCCTCCTTCTCAAAATGTATGCATGTTAAGGCAGGACAGTCTGGAGGTGGAGAGGGGAGGTCTCACTTAACGATTTTGGATGTTTTCATGGAGCATCTATTAATGCTGGGGAGCACAGGAAATGTAGTTTCCCATGGCTCCCAGCTCCATCCTTGTTAATGTTTGACAGATTTGGAGTGGCACCCAACTAAGTCTTACTCAAAACAGGCTCCCTGAAATCCATGGACTTAAGTTTGTCACATGGAAGTCCATCAGTTTCAGGAGGTCTCCTCCGAGTATGACTTAGATACAACCCCCCTTGGTTAATAAGCTTATGTGCTTTGTTTTTACAACCTGCCTTCAGCCCTCTAGAGAGGGCAGGATAGCAATCCAAATAAAAAAAATGAAAGCACAATGAAGTGTCAGTGTTCCCTGAGGATGAGAAAATTTAAGCTGCTGGGCAGAGGCACCTGATTTCCCTTCCTGCTTGTTAAGTGCAACCCTAGACTTTCTGATTCCAACAGGAAGACAAATGGGAGCTTTTGTAGCCAACACGTCCATTTCCTAATGGACTGAAAGCCTACGGTATTTAAGGGGCTTCCTCCTGGCACAGACTCTAAGTCCAAGGGATATGTTCTCGTGGCAGAGGCAAGAGTCTTATTAGTGGACGTGCAGCTGCTAATGATGGTTTGGGGCTAATGGTGCATGAATGCAGTAATTTTAGTTGGTCATTATCACCCCTAGAAAAGACATGGGTCGTGACCATAATTGCTTAAATAACAGGAAGGAAATGTATTTGAGATGGGCTCAGAGGCATAGGTGCTCAGGAATGCTACCTCTCCCTTGTTCTCTGGGAGATTGGATTGTAATGGAGTGTAGTTTGCATCAATGGTGTGTGAAGACTCCATGTATTTGGGCCAGCGGTGGGATTTTGAATTGTTCATGGCACATTATGACTTCGAAGGTCAAGCAGTTTAATAGTTGGAGGTTAATTCATTTCTGCTCTCACATATACTTTAGCACTATCATTTACAACCATGATCCTTTTTTATAATACTTTTCATATGTACTTTAAGGAGTGTCATATAAAAACGGCTTTAAAATCGACAGCAACAGTGCTTGGGAACTTCATTATAAAAAGGAATAGATTCCAGTTCAAGTTCGATGCCTCCCAAAAGGAACTAATTCCGTCCCAGTTCAGGTTACAATTCCATTCAAAATTCATTCAAGTAGTCCTTGGCACTTTTTTTTTTAGCTGCTAGAATTTTACAAGCTGCTCCCCTCAAGCGTAAAATATACTTAAGAAGACCAAGAAAGCACCAGAACATTACAACACAGTGTAATGTGAACAGTTGTTTTATTAATTTTCCCCAAATAATGAAGTGGCGCCACAATCAAACACAGAGTTTGTGTGTGTGACAAAACATATACGAATTGCACATCACCCAAATGTTCCACTGCAAAAGGAATTTAATTCAGATTGAGTTCACCCCAAAATTATAAGTATAATTCAGAGATTTTTGAATTAATTCAATGGTTTAGTTAATCTGAATTATTTCCTTCTAAGCACTGGACAGTGGCCACTGAGTCCATTAGCACCCACTGGATGCAGGTACATCATTTGCTGCACTGAATGAGAAACAGGTGGGACCTGGAGCAAAATGGCGTGCCTCTGTTCAGGTCTGCAGGCACTCAATACTATTTCTTTTCCTCACTTCAGTTTTCCTTTCCCTCACCCCAGCAGCCACGTAGCATTCCATGCCTTCTGAGTATGCTCAGTCTTCATTTGGCTGTTTTCTGTTTCTTTTTTTCTGTATTTGTACCCTTGGTTTTTCTCCCTAAATTCATTTTTTTTGCACTTACGTAAATTGAGAATTGACAGAGCTATTTGCATCTATGAAACCAAGCCTCACGAGGAGCAGTTGAAGGATCTGGGTATATTAAGCCTGGAAAAGAGGAGACTGAGAGAAGATAGGATAGCTATCTTCAAATATCTCAAGGGCTGTCACCTGGAAGATGGAGCAAGCTTGTTTTCTCCTGCTCTGGAGGGTAGGACTGGAACACCAGGAAGAACATTCTGGTGGTAAGAGCTGTTTGACAGTGGAACAATCTCCCTCGGGAGATGGAGGACTATCCCTCCTCTCTCACCAACAGATGAAGGAGTGTGGTGGAGTCTCCTTCTTTGAAGGTCTTTAAGCAGAGGCTTGACAGACATATGTCAAGAATGCTTTGATGGTGTTTCCTGCTTGGCAGGGGGTTGGACTGGATGGCCCTTGTGGTCTCTTCCAACTCTACAATTCTACGATTCTATGATTCTAAGATTCTATGAAATTAATGCAAAAAAGTTAGTGTTAATTTCCATTGATCACGGGGAACTAAGTGAAACAGTATTATTCTGGTTTTTTTTAAAAAAAGAATTTTATTAGTTTTAGAGTTTTATATTCCACACATTTGTCATATAAAAGAAAAATAATAAAAGGATCAAAATATTCCCCCATGACTTCCCTAGACTTCCCCTTCCAGTTCATAAAATGTTTGCTACTTCTGCTTAATTGTAATTTTTTGATGAAATGCTCTTATATTCTCATCATTCATTTTTATACCATATTTACTTTCCAATTATGTCTTATCCTTAATTAGTTTCAAAACTGTTGTTTCTTAATCTTTACATTTGTTTCTTAATTGTAAGTGTTTACTCGAATCCTGCAACAATATTAATCTGGATCCAACTGCTTATTTCCTTCCATGGCTGTAATGATTCTGGGTACAGAGGCAGACTAGAAGAATGAGGAATGGCCTGAAGCAATTTTTTTTTTGAGCTTGTGCAAGAACCTCTGAGCATTTTGAACTGCCTGCGCCCTGTGACTTTAGGATGAGTCCTCACATTACCAACTTCTTCATACTGAAGGGTTTAAAATTTAGAGACATTCCCTGCCTTTGCTCTGACTGGAAGGCTCAGAAAATGTTTTCTTCCCCCTTCCTTCTGCTACCAAATGGTTGGTAACTGGAAGCGGTGGTGTGGCTTGTCAGAAATCACTGCCATTTCTTTGTGCACCATGGAGAAGCAGCTTCATCAAACAACTGCAAAACTCCCTCCAAGGAAATTGAGTTCTGGAGGCAAATATAGCATGGTACAAACTGCACTAAGCCTGGAAATGGAGCTTTTGATTTCGAAGCATGAAAGGAGAAAACATAATAATAACCCACAAGAAGCAGAGAAAATTGCTGGCACACTTGGTGAACTGTGTCCTGAAGAGATGCAGCCTCCGCAGAACCATGCCCCAGGGCTGTTGCTTTCTCGACTTTGTTCTCATGGTCCTTTTCAGATTATGCCAGCCTCCCTCAACCTGGTTTCCTCCAGATGTTCTTGGACTGCAACGGCCACCAGCCCCAGTCACTTCCTTACCACTGGCCAATGGTATGGAAAGATGGGAACTGTAGTCATAACCACATCTGGAGGGCTTCAGGTAGAATCATAGAATCATAGAGTTGGAAGAGACCACAAGGGCCATCCAGTCCAACCCCCTGCCAAGCAGGAAACACCATCAAAGCATTCTTGACATATGTCTGTCAAGCCTTTGCTTAAAGACCTCAGGAGATGGCTGGGACGAGGCATGGCCGTTTGCGATGACTTGTGGTGGTGGGGTTGTGCCATTCAGTGTGCGGAGGACACTGACACACTCAGAACCACCTTTAACCAGTTACGAGAACAAATATTTTGGTCTCCACTGAAATATACCTCCTTCCTTTTGCAGGTTGGTGAAGAAGGCACTGAAACCAACTGGCCAGGTTATTGCTTTCAAATCAAAGTGGTGGCTGGAATGCCCATAGCTCAAACAGAGCCACCTCGTTCTAGTTTTGTCTCCATGCTTCTCTCTGCTAAGTTCTACAAGGGTAGCACTGATACTGAGGAGGAGAAAGTGGACAGGTAGCATTGCCACCCTTTGGGCACTGTAATTTGTATTAGGGGTTGTTGCAAATTCTAACAGTGTGGGGTGAATTACAGTGCCCAGGTTTCTTTAAGGAAAGCGATGCGCTTCGAATGCGCTTTACAGTGTGTACATAGCCTTTGACTTGTCCAGTGGATAGTGAGAAGCCAGGGATGGAAGAGTGAAAGTGATGTTTCCCTTCTGGAGATGGCCAGTGGGGTTTACGTCTGAGTGGATGTGTGCAAGATTGCAATGTCACTGTGCTCCTCCCGGCTTCATCGATCACGATGTGGTAAGGCTGGCCTTGGGGGGTGGATTTTCCTCAGGGATCCACGCAAAGTTGTTGAAAGTGTTGGATCTTTCACACAGGCTCATACGTTGGGCCTCCAGTTCACAGGAAACAAAAATGATGGATCACCCTGATTATGCGTAGTCAGGACGTTTAAGATGGGATGCCTAGCTCCACCGCCTCCTGTAAATTTACCGTGGGATGCATGTGTCAGAATCTGGCATCGGGGAAGCTTGCTCTTTGTAAACAACAGAGAAATGGGCTTGTTTTGTAGAAAACTGCAGCTGCCTATTGATGAGATAAATTGCTGTAAAAATGGCTAACTGGGATGGGTGGATCAATTTCCACAATTTAAGCAAGACAGATTTACTTCCTTGGCCACAGTGACTTGGCTTGGTGCTTTTCAGCATCCTCATCTTTGCCTCTTCCTGAGCAGGATTTCACAGATGCCTGTTCAGACCCTCAGTTGGTGAGTGAAAAAATATATATCCAAAAGGCAGGAAAGGATTCGGGGGAGTCACTGTTGCTCAAGGGTGAAGACAGCAGGGTGTGTGAGGAAAGACTGAATAAATTATTATTGTTTAGCCTAAAAGTGGGAGGGGGACACAACTGAACTGACACAGTTTTGCTCTTTTTAAGTTATTCGCCCACCCTAAAATGAAAACCCAGAAAAGGAATTTCTTCCCTTGAAATTTCATTGAAAATAGAGTTGCTCCTCTTGCAGGAGATATGCAAAGTTCCTATGAAGTGTAGTGGGGGGAGGGGAGGATGAAAACTCTGCAGGATGGATTGACAAAATGTGGGATCTCCTTAAATTACTGTGTCGGCAAAGGCTAATGTTATTCTCTACTACATTACAACCTAGCTCACATGGTTGGTTGTACCACTTCAAGATTGCAAATGGGGGATTGCTTGGTTGAATACTTCCCCATGAATATGTGGGGCTCTGTACTTAGTTGAATACTTCCCTATGAATATGTGGGGCTCTGTGCTCTGTGCATATGGAGCTCTGGATCAGTGCAGTGTGTAGAGCTGGGATGGAATGCTTTCTTTCCATTGCAAGGTGGGTAAAATGGGGTAGGAGATTTCATAAGATTTAGCTGGCCACAATGATGGGGATTCCTTTCTCCATTCCACTCCCCGTCCCCAACTTGTAGTGGGTGAGGTCTTTGCAGGAATGTAGGAAACTGCTTTATACTGAGTTAGACCACTGGTCCATCTAGCTTAGTATTGTCTACACTGACTGGCAGCAGCTCTATGGGGTTTCAGGCAGGAAGTCTCTTCCAACTCTATTTAGAGATGCCAGGCACTGAGCCTGGGACCTTTTGCTTGCAAGGCAGATGCTTTACCACTCAAATCTGTGGTCCTCCCTCATATGATGGCTGGCAGATGTCAGTTCTCCACCCCCCCTGCCATCGCTGGTAATGATTCTCTTTCCCACAGCCTGAGATTTTGTAGGATTTTGCCATCACCCTTTCCGTCTTCAGTCTCAGAGCACCTGTTTGAGCCAGGCCACTTTACAAGCTGAGCCCTAGACCAGGCATCCCCAAACTTTGGCCCTCCAGATGTTTTGGACTACAATTCCCACCATCCCTGACCACTGGTCCTGTTAGCTAGGGATCATGGGAGTTGTAGGCCAAAACATCTGGAGGACCGCAGTTTGGGGATGCCTGACCTAGACCATGGAGCAGCTGTCACACAAACCACCCTATGCAGAAATATTGCTGGCACAGCAGAATGGGCTGCACGGGTAGCTAAGTGGAAGAACATCTGTTTTTAATACAGCAGGTCCCAGGCTGAATCCCTGGAATCTCCAGATACCGCTTGTAAAGACTCTGCCTAAAACCTTTTGAGAGTTGCTCCCAGCCAGTCTCAGCTGCTCTGCACTAGATGGACCAATGGTCTCACAGCTTTAAGGCAGCTTCCTATCTTTTTTTATGGATGCAAGTGCTGGACTAGGAGGCTTCTGCCTGAGGCGGGAGATAATGACTCTCTGACAGTGTTGGAAGAGGGTTGTGAATACCAAGAGTGGAGAAACTCCGCAATGATGTAGGGGGGTGTATAGCGAAGGGTAATGGGATGCAATTGAGCAAAGAAATTCAACGTAGGCTGTATGTAAGGAAAACTTCCTAATGGCAGGCTCTGCGAAGCTCTTTATAGATTTCCCCAGGGATTGCCAAGAGGAACCCGCCACTCCAGGCATTTCAGTTCATATAAAACATCAGACTTTCAAACTGTGCTCCAGGGAATCTTGGGGATCCTTGAGGGCTCCTCAGGGGCTTCTCAAGGTGAACATCAGCAATGGGCAGAATCTTTGTCCACCATGATTGATATTTGCCTGCCATGCCAACAGTACACGAGATTCAGGATGTCTAGGGATAGGCAAATCTATCCAATCAGTTTCTCTCCATTTCTCATTTTCCCAATCTTAAGTTCTCCACATTTCTACATCCATTTCTGAATTAAAGGTCCAAATGAAAATGTACCAGTATTTTAGGATAGCAGAAACATTATTGTATGCAACATTGCAACCTTGACTACTATACAGGTTTGCAAGCAATTTCTCCCAATACAGTGCATTTTTAAAAATCATTTTCACTAATGCATTGATGCATGCTTTCCCCTCATTCAAAGCCTGCAAATTACTTGGTTGGAGAACGGCACTGCAAAGTTCAAATCCTTACATGGCCCAAACAGCACAAATGGTGCATGAGAGAAGTGTCAGAGGCCTTGGGGAACTTAAAGGATTGCAGATGCACAAAGCAGTTTTAGGAAAAAACACAAAGGCCCTCTGAACCAGCCAAAAAACCCATCCCACTGAGAACTGGGCATGCTCTGTGGCGAGGAAAGGCAAAATGGAATGGAAAAAAAGCATGGATTGCAGGCTGGAAACCTGAACAGGAACACTCCACACTGCAACATTTTGTTGCTGGTCTCATTTGTGTGAACTGAATGTGCACTCTAAATGGTGGCCCCAAATACTTTGCAATACGTAGGGGAATTTTGTGGCTCCAAAGACGTTTCTTAGTAAAATACTCGATGTGAAAGCTGGATTAGAAAAATCCGTCTTGTCATAGAATCATAGAGTTGGAAGAGACCACAAGGGCCATCCAGTCCAACCCCCTGCCAAGCAGGAAACACCACCAAAGCATTCTAGATATATGCCTGTCAAGCCTCCACTTAAAGACCTCCAAAGAATGAGACTCCACCACACTCCTTGGTAGCAAATTCCACTGCCGAACAGCTCTTACTGTCAGGAAGTTCTTCCTAATGTTTAGGTGGAATCTTCTTTCTTGAAGTTTGAATCCATTGCTCCGTGTCCGCTTCTCTGGAGCAGCAGAAAACAATCTTTCTCCCTCCTCTTGTTGTCTTGAGAGACAACAGAGGAGAGTGCCTTTGGGGCTGAAGTCAAAACAGTTGGAAGGTTTTTACTTCACCCCCCAAAGCTGTGGCTGTAGAGATATAGGGGAGACATGTTTTGTTGCAGCTGGGGCTACCTGTATATGGTAAAACTGCGAGGATGTCATCACGCTGCACTTTGTGTGGCCGCCAGCAGGCAGCCACATGAACTGCAGCACTGTGGTGGAACAGCAGGCAGGCAGCCCAGACAGGCAAGCAAGCAGGTGAGTGTGCAGGGCACAGCCCAGGCAAGCCACAAAGGAACAAGCACGATGTGGTCAGGGTAGCTCCCCAGGAATGGTCCTGCTGTGCTGCCACTGCCTACCTCACACTGCCACCACTGTTTTGGCCTTGACAGCATCAGAAGGCAAGGAGGGAAGCCACAGCAGAACAGGATGGTTGCTGGGGTGCTGCCCCAGCCTGTCCTGCCTGCTCCTTTTCAAGTTTCCTGGGCTCAGGTTTGGGTGATCTGTAGGTGGAGGGATGTGTGGACATTTGGGGCAACCTATAAGAGGAAGGGGTTTCTGTAAGCTGCAAGGGGAGGGCTTGGCAAGTGAAGTGAGCAGTGTGTGTGTGTGTGTGTATTTGTGTGTGTAATCATAGTAGGCATGATTGGTTTAAACTTTGTTGTTTAGTCGTTTAGTTGTGTCCGACTCTTCGTGACCACATGGACCATAGCACACCAGGCACTCCTGTCTTCCACTGCCTCCCGCAGTTTGGTCAAACTCATGTTCGTAGCTTCGAGAACACTGTCCAACCATCTCGTCCTCTGTTGTCCCCTTCTCCTAGTGCCCTCCATCTTTCCCAACATCAGGGTCTTTTCCAGTGAGTCTTCTCTTCTCATGAGGTGGCCAAAGTATTGGAGCCTCAGCTTCACGATTTGTCCTTCCAGTGAGCACTCAGGGCTGAATTCCTTCAGAATGGATAGGTTTGATCTTCTTGCAGTCCGTGGGACTCTCAAGAGTCTCCTCCAGCACCATAATTCAAAAGCATCAAATCTTCGGCATCAATTCTTCGGTTTAAACTAGAGAAGAGTTATTTCCTTTGG
The DNA here is from genome assembly GCF_963506605.1 of Zootoca vivipara. Lineage (NCBI taxonomy): Eukaryota > Metazoa > Chordata > Lepidosauria > Squamata > Lacertidae > Zootoca > Zootoca vivipara. The sequence continues at coordinate 6,590,393 of NC_083283.1, forward strand.
TCATCTCTGCTTGCCAGTTTGCCTTTTCAGGCTGCAGTCTTGTTCAAGGCATTATATGTCTTGTGATATAATGCTCTGGACAGTTTCTGAGGAGGGTTGGCAGAGGCAAATGGGGACAGAGGGGTGCCGCGAGGACACACAGATTCCATCCCCTCAGCATGTGTAATAAGACATAAGGCTGGATGTGATGTGATAACTGTGTAGCAGAGCCTGCCAAGTTTTGAACCCTTTCCCCTCTAAAACATAAGCCCAGATTCAGCAAATTCAGCAGGGAGGGTGCAGCCAGGCAGACAAGTTCACCAGATGACTGAAAGCTGGCTGAAACTCTTCAGACTGCAGGTGGTGCTGGTGGAGGTATGAGATCTGATGCACATTTGAACGTGCATTATTTCCTGTGCTTGCTCCCCGATGGTCTTGCATGTGCAGTATATATTGGCGAGCATTCAGGTATTTAATCTCCCTCCCATTGCAGTCTGATGTGGAATCAGCTGCAGATTTATCCTTTTGAGATCTCTTTATTTCCTTCAGTTCAAGCGGCAAGCATCTGCTTTGAGTGCAGAAGGTCCCAGGTTCAATCCCCAGCAGTTGGGATTCCTGCATTGCAGGGGGTTGGACTAGATGACTCTTGGGGGATCCTTCCAGCTCTACAATTCTGTGATTTCCAAGCAGGACTGGAAATGTGTCCTGTCTGAAACCCTGCCAGTCAGTGTAGATGATACTGATCTAGATAGAATAACTCAATATAAAGCAGACACTTATCTTCTTCCTAAGCACACTTCTTTGACATGGGCTGCAATCCTGCACAAACAATGGGGGGTGAGACTCATTTAACTCAATAGGACTGACTTCTGAGTAGATATGCCCCAAACCGCACTGTTGTGGCCCAGTCCTATGCATGTTAATTTGGAAAGCCAACTGCACTCAGTGCAGCTTACTCTCAGGGAGCAGCACAAAAGATTGCTGTTCTAATTCTTCTCCACTATTTTCTCAATCGTAGCATTTGTATTAAAGCTTTTTTTGGAATGACCTGGGATGGCCACAGCTCTCTCAATATCTGGAGTGGAGTGCAGATGCATGTCCTGGATTGAGAATTGGGACCTTATGATGTCAGGGTGAATCATACTATGGAAAGAAATTCATGTCCCTTATACCTCTCCACAGGGACAGGAATTTGCTGACTCTGTGCTCTGTGGCCATCTCCTCTCTCTCTCTCTCTCTCTCTCTCTCTCTCTCTGGTGACCCTTTCAACTCTGCCTCTTCACTGCCATCTGCTTGATTTGCTGACAGGCATTTAGCTAAGTCGACTTGATTTACTTGGAGACAAACCTGTGCCGGGGGTAACTTTTCAAGCTGAAGTAGCCATCCTTCTTCTGAGTCATGCTGTGCTGTGCTGCAGCCTGGCCTTCCACCCTTCAGAATCAAAAAAAGGGAAGACAGGCGCCTGACCTGATAGAGCTGATGAGAGAAGAAGAGGCCTGTGGCTTGTGCTGTTAATCTCTGGGAGGCGATTGTAGTCTCAGCTAGGGCAGGAGCAAGATTCCTTTTACACTTATTTTAAACTTTATTCACATCTGCTGGTGTGGTCCAGTGCATAGCAATAAGGCTAGAGGCAGCCAGGCAACGTTTTTGCTGCAGGAAATCTATCTACTCTTTTTGGCTTTCAGCTGTTCCTTTTGCGGTTGCATATGCTCAAAATTAGCTTATTTATTGTTACATTCACAGGTATCATATATTTCTGTGGATGCATATTGTTGCATGCCACCCCAATCTCTGAGTGGTATGAGATTCCAGGGCTTCATGTTTCCTTTTGCAAATGAGGCACAGCAGAGACTATGGTCTCTTTACGATATATTGTTTATGTGCACATATATACAACCTGAGTCTGTGATGGAGGGGTTCACAGCATTAACACCCCAAAAGGACCTTGTTTCTCCCATAGGTGCAGCCTTGGATTCAAGCAGAAATCAATTAATCATACTCTGAGCTTCTTCCTAGCTTGCTGCCTTTACCAACCTGCAACCTTCCCCCCCTCTAGGTCACATCACAGCCAACTCTAAATATCTGCCTCAAACTCTGGCTTTGTCTTCTACCTAACTACAAATTGAGGAGAGGTGCCACCCATTTGCCAACTGGCACAGAGCCCCCTCTCCTTAGCTTTCTTAGGAGAAAGAAACCTTTCATTTCTTTTCTTAATGGCTCACCTCTCATGAGGAAGCTTACCTGGTTTATATTTTAACACTCCAATCCTTGATTAATTTCTAACACTTACTAGGTCCAGGAATTTAGGGGAGTCTGGCACCCCCAAACTCATAACAATGTTTTGGTCATAGTAATACTGTACCATGGAGTTTGTAGTCTTGAGGCTCCACTAACTATTGTGGCAGTCAAGAAAGTCCCCACTTAATGAGTGGCAAATGCCGTGAGGATTTTACCAAGTTGTCTACAATGTTGCATAACAGATTTGAGCTTTTTTTTTGGATGCTGTTGGTGCAGTTCTGGAACACTCCTCCAGATAGATATTGTGGGGCCCTTCTTTCAAAATTTGCCTCGCACTTTTTCAGTGTTCATTTTGTTGATTGACTTTTGTTGTTTTTACTGATGTTAACTGTACACTGCTTTGTGTGCAGATGCGTAGAAAAGTGGTCTGTAAACAATATGAAATAAACATAAATGATGGTAGCTATTCAGCAGTAACAGATCCCCTATTTGCAAAGTCAGTTTTAGACTTTAAATGACAACCTTTGTTATTTCCACTCATGGAAAGAGTAGTTAATGGGGAGTGGAGAGGAGCGGAGTCATTTTCTGGGAGTGTATATAATACGCCCAACTCTAATTTAGAGAACTGGATGCACTGTTTGCAGTATTTACTAATGGGTTTACTTAGGCCTAATCTGTCAATTTTGGTTTTGTGAGGGACAGGGGATATCGCGAAGTCCCTCCCCTCCTGAGTTCAAGCCCGTCCCCGAGCAAAGGGGAAAGCAGGGAGAGTTCCGATTCCAGTGGGGAAGCAGGAAGTCGTGTCCGAGGCTCAGGCAAGGTAGAGGAGCCAGGGTCCCAGGTGGGACAGGAAGGGGCAAGCAAGGGGGGAAGACCCATCCCTCCAACTCCAGAATTACGCAGGAAGAGGAGGGGCAAGAGGATGGGTCTGCCAAAGCTTTTGTGTTGGAGAAAGACGCGCCAAAAGCCATTAGGAGGTTCTGAAACCGACTGACAACATCGCTCCGTGTAAATAGCAATGACTTGAGCACTGTAAATACGCAGCACCAATAAAAGAATAAAATGCAGAGCTGCGTAGCGTCGTTACTCTGAAGTAGTCCACTCCGGCCACTGTGACAGCAACCTCCTAATCATTTTTGGGCTACTTCGGAGTTGCCGGGATGAGCGTGTCCGAGGCGGAGAAGTGGCGGCAGATCGCTGAGCAAGCCCAGCTAGAACTGCAACAGCTGTCGCTGCAGGCGCAGGGAGAATTGAAGGCAGCTAAAGAGGAGACTAAGAAGGTCCAGGACGACCGGCTACAACTTGCGGAACAGGTGAGAGAGCTCCAGGAAAAAGAGCAGCATTTAAGGGCGGTGGCGGTAGACCTCCAAAACAAGCTGGATGCAGAGAAAAACAAGGCGGGAGGGGCTCCCCAAGTCCAAGTGCTGCCAGGAAGGAGAGCAGGGACCCTTGTAAGCAAGTTCAATGGAGACCCGAAGGAGTTTCAGGGCTTTGAGACTGAGATCGTGTATGCTCTTGAGCTGCACCAGAATGAGTTCCCCGATGATGAGCACAGAGTAGCGTTTATTGTGGAACATCTCACCGGAGCAGCCAGGGAGTGGCTAAGACCATTAATCGCAACCAAGAATCCTTGCATGAAAAATGTCCAACAATTTCTAGAAGGTTTGAGGACGATGTATTCGTCCGATAGTCATTTGGACCAGACTAAGGAGGAACTGCATAATTTACGCCAAGGAAATATGACAGTTCGCGCATATTGGGCGAAATTCACCATGCTGGTGCACAGACTGGGGTGGGTTTTGGATTCGCCTCCCATGCAAGCTGCGTTTTACTTGGGTTTGAGCGAGGAGGTGAAGGATGAACTCTCGAGAGGTCCAAAGCCCAGTACTATGGATCAGCTGAGCAAAGCAGCTCTGGCGGTGGGGGTGAGGCAGGAATCCCGGTGGAACGACAAGCAAGCGACGCGCGCAAAGCGGGCTTGGTTCCCACGGTCGCAGGAGAAGCCACTCCCTCAACAACCCTTTCAGGCCACGCCTGGAGCCAGCCAGGACCAGGAGCCCATGCAGATTGATAGCGCGCGCGCGCGGGCTTTTCAAACCCCAGCGGCGCCAAGACGCAAGGAGGGAAGGGGCGGGAATTGCTTTCTCTGCAACTCACCCCAGCATCTCGTCAGAGACTGCCCACATCGCAGGGAGTGGCAAGGAAAGGCGGGAACGGTGGTGCCCTCCCCCACTGACGCAGCACCACAGCAGGGAAACGGGAAAGCCTGGCTGCAGGAGACAAGGGGCAGCAGCCAGGCACAGTCAGCAGACAACAGCCCCAGCCCGCCCACCCGCACAGAGAGGTGCAGAGCCAGCCCACCCCTCCCAGAGCAGGAGTGGTTCTAGAAGTGACGCTAACGCTCCCAAATGGCTATCCCCTGACGGTCCTCGCCTTAATTGACAGTGGGGCGTCCGCCAACTTCTTCTCGAGAAGCTTTGCAGAAGAGCACCAAATCCAGCTTTTGCAGTTGGATTTTCCTCTGCACGTAGCAACCATTGACGGCAGGGAGCTGCTGGGAGGGGCCATCACACATCAAACCCCCCCCATGAGAATGACGGTGGGAAGGCACTCAGAGACACTGGCGTTCAACGTCACCACCATCTCAGACCCCCCCATCGTCTTGGGCATGAGCTGGCTGGCGCGCCACGACCCCTCCATCAGTTGGCACCAGAGGTGCATCACGTTTGGGTCAGACTTTTGTCTGGAACATTGCATGCAGCACCAACCAGGGGAGGGGCCTCCGATAGCCACGGTGGCCACCATGCATATCAAAGGGGGTGAGGCAATACCCAAGCAGTACTGGGACCTGCAGGAGGTCTTCAGCGAAGCGGAGTCCGACCACCTACCCCCGCACAGGCCTTTTGACTGCCAGATCAACCTGGTGCCAGGGGCGACGATACCCCCAGCCAAGCTGTACGCCATGTCAGACCAGGAGCTGGAGGATCTGCGCGCTTTCATCGACAAGAACCTCAAGCGGGGGTTCATAAGGGAAAGCAAGGCAGCAGGGGGCAGCCCGGTCTTCTGGGTGGACAAGAAAGACACGCAACAGCGCCGTCTTGTGGTGGACTTTAGACGGCTGAATTCGGTGACAGAGCCCGTGGCTTTCCCCATGCCCAGAGTGGATGATCTCCTGACAGCGGCACGCAGGGGCAAGATTTTCACCAAGCTGGACCTAAGGGGGGCGTACAACTTGATCAGGATCCGGGAAGGAGATGAATGGAAAACCACGATGTTCACGCCTCTGGGCTCTTTTGAATATCTGGTGATGCCCTTCGGTTTGCAAGGGGGCTCAGCATGCTTCCAGGCCTTCATGCACCACGTCCTGGGGTCCCTCCTCTTCAGGAAATGCTTGGTCTTCCTAGATGACATCCTTATCTACTCGAATGACCCAGTGCAGCATGTGAAAGATGTCAGAGAGGTGTTGCAACGCCTGAAGGAGAACCACCTGTATGTGAAGCTGGAGAAGTGCAAGTTTCACACCAAAGAGGTGGACTTCCTGGGCTACAAGCTGTCAGACAAGGGGCTGGCGATGGACAAGGACAAGGTGCAGGCCATCCTGGACTGGCACAGCCCCAGGACGCGCAAAGATGCCCAACGCCTACTAGGCTTCGCTAACTTCTACAGGAAGTTCATCAAGAACTTCTCTCGCGTTACGGCTCCCATCACGGACTGCCTGAGAGGCAAGCAGAAGTTCAAGTGGACACCAGAGGCGCAAGCAGCGTTCGAAAGCCTCAAGAGAGTGTTCGCCTCAGACCAAAACCTGTTCCATGTGGTGCAGGACGCGCCCCTACGCATTGAGACAGATGCTTCTGAAAAAGCTGTGGGCGCAATTTTGTTGCAACTGGACGCCAACAGGGAGTGGAGACCCTGTGCCTTCTTCTCCAGGAAGCTGACGCAGCCTGAACGCAACTACACAGTGTTTGATAGGGAACTTCTTGCGATCTACGCTGCGTTCCAGCACTGGCGACACTTCCTGGTGGGCGCAAAGCACCCCATCCAGGTGTGCACAGACCACAAGAACCTGGAGTTCTGGAGAACTGCCAGGGTGCTCAACCAGCGGCAGATACGGTGGGCAGAGTTCTTCTCGAACTTCAACTTCTCCATCCACTACATCCCGGGGGAGCAGAATGTCAGGGCGGATGCCCTCTCCCGCAAGCCAGAGTACATGGAGGAGGAGGCGCCACCAGCCCCAAGGCACATTTTCCCCCCGTCGGCATGGTCCTGCGGAGCAGCTGTGGTGAGCGAGGCAGAACTCACAGCACTGACGGCAGCGGATGAATTTGCCAACCGCATCTTCAGAGAACTGAGAGGGGGGAGGGAGCAGGCAAAAGACTTTGCAGAACGCAGAGGGCTGCTTTTCTACAAGGGTGCGCTGTACCTACCCACCACCCAGCTTCGACGTACGGTCCTCAAGCAGATGCACGACAACCCTACAGCGGGGCATTTTGGAAGGGACAAAACCGCTCACCTAGTCATGAGACACTTCTGGTGGCCAGGGGTGCGGGAAGATGTTCGAGACTATGTAAGGGGCTGTACCACCTGCCAGCGGGCGAAGGTGGTCAGAGCAGCGCCACCAGGGTTGCTGGAGCCCTTAGCCACACCACACAGGCCGTGGGAAGTGGTGTCCATGGACTTCATCACAGATCTGCCTTCGTCCAGGGGTAAGACTGCAGTGTTGGTGGTGGTGGACCTTATGTCCAAAATGTGTCACTTTATACCGTGTGCCAGGGCAGTCTCGGCAGAAGAGACAGCCAAACTGTTTGTTGATCACATTTTCAGACTGCATGGATTACCTTTAAGGGTTATTTCGGATCGTGGCCGCCAATTTGTTTCCAGGTTCTGGCGGCGGCTCATGAACCTCCTGCAGGTGGAGGTCAGCTTGTCGACGGCTAGACACCCGCAGACCAACGGACAAGCGGAGAGGGTCAACGCCATTCTGCAGCAGTACCTGAGATGCTACGTCAGCCAGCGGCAAACGGACTGGGTGGATCGCTTGCCACTAGCAGAATTTGCCTACAACAATGCAGTGCACGTCTCCACAGGGGTGTCGCCCTTTAAGGCCAATTACGGGCGCGACCTCAGATCTTTCCCAGAGAGGGAGAGGGAGGAGGAGGAGGAGGAGGGCCCACAGGCTGAGGATTGGGCAGAGGAACTGGAGACGGTGCACCAGCAGCTCAGAGAACACTTGGAGAGGGCCAAGGAAGCGTACAAAAAGGGGGCAGATCGCCACAGGCGACAAGGGGAGGTCATCAGGGTGGGGGACAAGGTGTGGTTGTCCTCGGAGGGCCTTCCCACCAGAGGGAGGTGCAAAAAGCTGGCACCCAAAAGGCTGGGCCCCTTCACGGTCACGCAACAGGTAAACCCGGTGGCATACAGGCTGGCACTGCCAGAGGACATGAGGGTGCATCCAGTGTTTCATAGATCGCTGCTGTCGCCGTACAGGGAAAGCAGCAGGCTCCGAGACAGCGAACAAACCCCCGAGGGAGGGGGGGAGAGGGAAGGCAGGGAGCAACTCAATGAGGCCACGGCCATCCTGGATTCAAGGTGGGGGGTGGGGGGACTGGAGTACCTCATGGCATGGGAGGATGCTCCACCGTCCCAGAATGAATGGGTCCCAGCCACTCAGATACAGGAGGAATTCTTGGTGGAAGAATTTCACGCCCTCTTTCCCCACAGACCCAAGCCCTGGCACATGGAAAGGGAGGGGGAGGAGGAGGAGGCACGGGAGAGCAGCTCACCATGGCGCTGGGAAGCGGAGTTTGAGGAACCAGAGGATGAGGTATGGGTGTCACCGAGATCCACCCAGTCAGAGGAAGGAGCAGATTGGCAGAACGTTTTTACCCCCACCAGCTCTGACGCCACGGACTTTTTGGGATTCCCGTCCGCCCAGGCGGAAGGGGGGGGCTCGCAGGACTGGGGGGAGGTATTCACACCAACGGGCTCGGAGAGCACTGAGTTCTTAGGCTTCCAGTCGTCACCGACACATGGGGGGGGCCTGGGGAGGGGTGAAGGAGAGCTTGGGAGGGGGGTGGATGTGAGGGACAGGGGATATCGCGAAGTCCCTCCCCTCCTGAGTTCAAGCCCGTCCCCGAGCAAAGGGGAAAGCAGGGAGAGTTCCGATTCCAGTGGGGAAGCAGGAAGTCGTGTCCGAGGCTCAGGCAAGGTAGAGGAGCCAGGGTCCCAGGTGGGACAGGAAGGGGCAAGCAAGGGGGGAAGACCCATCCCTCCAACTCCAGAATTACGCAGGAAGAGGAGGGGCAAGAGGATGGGTCTGCCAAAGCTTTTGTGTTGGAGAAAGACGCGCCAAAAGCCATTAGGAGGTTCTGAAACCGACTGACAACATCGCTCCGTGTAAATAGCAATGACTTGAGCACTGTAAATACGCAGCACCAATAAAAGAATAAAATGCAGAGCTGCGTAGCGTCGTTACTCTGAAGTAGTCCACTCCGGCCACTGTGACAGGTTTCTTCCAGTTTCTCATTTCACCAGCCTTACTTTTATCTTTCCACCTTTCTACATCACTGTGTGAATTCTTTTTAAGTCGTGAAAATTCACCAGCATTTTAGTGTGAATTTTCTCCAATGTACATTTTTTTAAAAAATGCAGCTTTGCCTAATACAATAATTGTTGCAAACCATTTGCCCGAATACAATGCATAAACTGCAAATCAATGCAGAAATGAGATTAACTGAACACTGGGAAAAGGAGAAACAGAAAGAAACCCAAGCTGACATGTTCATTCCTACCTCCGACCATGACAGTATTAGCTTCAACTGAAAGGGCTTGTCTGCTACCATGACTGAAGATGATGGGGCAACGTGAGTCAAGAGCAGATTAGACCCGTCAGACACACAGTCTACATACAATGGCCTTTAAGTGTCTAGTACAACTGAGCTAAGGAAAATTCAGCATGCTGAAAGGATTACTGGAGTTATTCCTAAGATCTACGTCATTCTTTGCCACCATTTCCCTAGAGGAAATGCAGTTTCTGTGTTACCTCAGTGATGACCATTCCCTCCCGCTCCTAATACGTCTGTTTTAAGTTTCAGATGCAATTATTCCTCTGTTGTTATCGGCCATCTCAGGCTGCAGCCAGCATAAGAAATGTCTGAGTCATGAGGGTTTGGCATAGTTCACCCCCCCCTCCATCCCCAGCATTATGCTGTTGTCAAAAGGAGAGATTGCCCCATGAAGGAAGGTGAATTTCCATTACCAGGGAATGATGATTAAGAATGCTTGTGACGCTTCTTCTATTCCGGTTTTGAATAGCAGTGTGGGTCCCATATTGCCTGAAAAAGTGGATTCAAAGGGAAGCTAAATCAGCAGCACACAATTTGCATTCAGATCCTGCAAATGGGGGAGGAGGAGATCTTGGCATGTATTTACTGCTGCAGCTGCTGTCGCTACCACTAGTTAACAGATCACTTTCCCCTACTATTGCTGTGATATAGCAATATCATATTGCTATGATACAGCAATATCAGGCAGGTGGTTCTTGCCTGTTTGAAGGAGGCAGTGATGAGACCACTTCTTAAGAAACCACCCATAGATTCTGAGAACCTAAGTAATTACTGGTCAGCTGCCAACCTCCTTTTGGGGGGTAAGGTACTTGAGTGGGTAGCCGTTGACCAGATCCAGGTGCTCTTGGAGGAGACTGATCTTCTAGATCCACTTCAATCGGGGTTTCGGCCTGGCTTTGGCACAGAAACGGTCATGGTGATGACCTCTGTCAGAAGAGAGACAGGGGCAATGTGTCGCTGTTAATCCTCCTTGACCTCTCAGTGGCTTTCAAAACCATCAACAATGGTATACTTCCGGAGCAGCTGTCCCAGTTGGGGGTGAGCAGAATTGTTTTGCAGTGGTTCCGGTTCTACTTAGATGGTTGTCTTCAGTGGATGATGCTTGGGGAGTGTTTTTAGGCCCCATGAGGCTTTGAGTGATGACACACAGCTCTATTTCTGCTTTACAGCTCTATTCCAAATGTAGGGCATTTGGAATGGGTACAGAGGAAGATTTAGGGCTGGGCGTTGAGTCTAGTGGAAGGACAGCAGGGCATTGCAACTATGATGTAGTGAATTGAACAGAACAGAAGGCGAGAAGTGGAGTATGTGAGCTGATTTGGGGGCTTGCACAGGGTGCTACTGAAATGCGAAAGACCAAAGTCCATCTGTGATGGGGAGCTCAACCTAGGAGCAGCCACCCCTCCCTCCCTGGTCACTCATCTGTTTTTGTCTTTTGCTTCTCCAGGTTATGGGCATGCTGCCCCAGGAACAAATGCTGGGAAGGCTTTCTGCATGTGCTACGCTGCCTTGGGCATCCCATTGACCCTGGTCATGTTCCAGAGCCTTGGCGAACGCATGAACACCTTTGTCAAGTACCTCTTGCAGCGGATGAAAAGGTGCTGCAGGATGAGGAGCACTGATGTCTCCATGGAGAACATGGTGGCCGTCGGATTCTTTTCATGCATAGGGACCCTCTGCATAGGAGCAGCGGCCTTCTCCCACTGCGAAGAATGGAGCTTTTTCCAGGCCTTCTACTACTGCTTTATAACATTGACTACAATAGGGTTCGGGGACTACGTGGCCCTTCAGACGAAAGGAGCCCTCCAGAGGAAGCCGCTCTACGTGGCCTTTAGCTTTATGTACATCCTAGTAGGGTTGACAGTCATTGGGGCATTCCTCAATCTGGTTGTTCTCAGGTTGTTCATGAACATCGAGGAAGAGAGGCGGGAGGCTGAGGAACGGGCCTCCCAGGCAGGGAACCGCAACAGCATGATCATCCACATCCAAGAAGATTCCCAGCATGGGCGGCCGAGGTACAAGGCCGAGGTGACGGACCTCCAGTCGGATTGCTCCTGCATGTGCTACAGATCCCACGAATACACCAGCCGGGTTGTGTCCCACCAAAACTCCTTCAGCTCCAAATTGAACCTCCAGTACTTTCACTCTATCTCCTACAAGATAGAGGAGATCTCGCCAAGCACATTAAAAAACAGCCTTTTCCCATCCCCTGCAAGCTCCATCTCTCCTGGCTTGAACAGCTTCACAGACAGCCACAGGCTGATGAGACGGCGGAAGTCCATCTGAAGTCCTTTGTCCTCGAGGCTTTTGATCTTTTATTCCTAAGATTGGGGGTTTTTTTTAATTAAAAAAAGGAATTCCTCGTGTAAGTCAGAGCGAGGCTAAGATTAATCACGGAAATCAAGCAAAGGAATAGACACCCTTCCTCTGAGACTCAGCTCTGGAGCAAAGTATGCCTTACATTTACGTCCCTGCCCCTCGGTAGTCTGAAGATTCGAGGTGATGGGAAGTGGGTATCCAAATTCCAAAGTTGCACATATTAGCTGGGAGCTTTCAAAGTGCCCTCGGGCGCTTTTTGACCTAATGAACTCTTTTCCTTCACAAGCAGGTCACTCTGTGTGTGTATGTGTGAGAGAGAGTGAGAGAGCACGAGTGTGCCTGTGTGTGGTGTGTCTGGGTGACGGTATAGGTGCACACGCACAATTCCACTACCAGTGCCATGTGACTAACAAAGTATATATCAAAGCATCAGGTATTGGTTTTGTTTTCTTTCGATTCCTTTGAAGAACTTGTATTCTGGCCTGCGTTTTGGCTTCCAAAACATGGCAGGGGCCGCGGGAACGGGAAAAAGCTGCTATTCTCTTTTGTTTGCTGCGTCAAGCATGCACCATAAACGGTCAATATACCAAGTGTATCATGGTGATTTTTTTAATGCTAGATTTTATTAGATGTTTTGTTTCCAGAAAGGTTCAAGGCAGGAAAGAAGGATTGCTTTTGCTTGCCAGATCAAATCCTTACAAATCCTTACAAAAAAACCTCCCCAATACATATATATTTTTAAAAAAATCTACAGCATGCATTTTGTAGAACTGGTATGCATTAAGACAATACAAAAGGAAAACAAAACCCTTGAAAAGATGGGATTAATACTCTAAAGCAAATAATATGGTTTTAAAATCAGTTTCTTTTCATTATTTGTTGGTTTCTTTTAATTATTTGTTTCTTTTAATTATTTGTTATTGTTCCAACTATATGCCACATCACAGAGGGTTTTTCTTTTCTGAGAGGGGGAATCGTTGGAACTGAAGAGTATCTATTTTATTATTTCTTATTTATACAGTTTTGTATAAAATTAAATTTTAAGTTATCGTGTGCTTATGTGTGAGCCTGAATGTGTGTGTGTGCGCTGCATTAGATGCATGCATAGGAATTATATTTTTGGGAATGCTTGGACAAGGATGGTATACAGAGGTGGGTGTATTCCCCCCCTTCTTACATAAAAAAACAGGGCATTCCTTGTTTTAAATTATTATTATAATAAAATATCATCTCTAAATGCTTTTGATTTGTAAATAATGGAAAGCCTTGGTTGGTCTCAGGAAGGATTCAAGAGAGAGTGTCTCACGCTTTGACCTTCTGGGAACATTTAAACCCTGACAATCTTTTGCTGAGCGAATGAGTTCAGTTGAGGCAACTGTGGGTGTCAATCCTTGCTCTGCTTTGACCCTTTGAATGATTGCACTGGAATTGAGTTGCTTTAGTGACTTGAGAGCAGCTCTTCAAACCATTTTGTTCAAGGAATACAAGATCTAGGAATGGCGAGGCAATTCCAAAACAGTTGAAAACAGCTAGGGTTATCCAGAGAAATGGGCTCATTTAAAATGGAAAAGCTTATCTGAGCGCTAAATACCCACCCCATGACATGAAGAAGCTTGCCTGTTGCTGCCTCTGCAAGAGTCCCTGTTCTGGCTTGGCCTCCTTCCAGCCAATCAGCCTCCTTTTTGTGAGATGGCAATTCTGCTGTATGTCTCCATCGGGTCTGTGAAATGGATCATTCAGTTGCTCCCAATGCAACAGTGCTTTTCATCAGCCCAATGGCCATTTTGTGTTTTGTGCCTGTGTTTGAACCATTATGTAACAATCCAGTTTATCCTATGATATTACATATCAGCACCAGAGTGAGGGAGGTAGGGATTTAGAGTGCTCAGGGCATGGTTAAAATGTTGTTGTTTTTTGACAGAGCAAGCTGCAAAGCAGGGATGAGACATGCCATAATGAAGCAAGGCAAGCAGAAGGCTAATATGATGCTGTGATTTTCTGAGGGTTGCAATGGCCTCAGCAAAAGGCTTTCACGAGGCTTCAGGGTCTGGAGTTTTCTATATTAGTTCATCTTTCTCACTTGGTAAATATAAAGATCTGAAGGCCTAGTATTCATCCCTTCCATTTCTTGTACCCTCTGGCCCAGTGTAAGGGGGAAATGTAAAATTGCAGAGTGAGGGGTGAAGCGAAATAAACAATACACTTATGATGACATGTTTTTGAGAATGGTGAAACTATCTGAATTGTACAATATCAGGGCCGAGGAACGGTTCGCCACAGGGACCTCGACATGTAGCCTGCAGACAGTTAAGAGTGCAATTACGCTTTAAAAAACAGCCTCCATTGGTGTCAGCAGAAGCTGATTTTTAAACCTATTTGCCATGCAGGAGGAAATTTTGGGAAGGGAGACATGGCTGAGGAGGGAAGAGGTAACCTGTGTTCTGTTGTCACTCCCCACCCACACCCCCAAATTACTTCACCACCACACATCTTACAAAACAGCTTGGTGGCTGAGGACCTGTAAGCACACACAAGAGTTGTTGTTATTTTCTAGGCAGGAAAAGTGCTTTATTCTGGTGAACTTACTTCCAAATTAAAAAAACAATTGCTTGCACATTCTCTTTAAATAATAATAAAAAAAAAATTAATTGAGTTTTTAAGTTGGTTATTCATATACATATTCCATTCGTTTTTCAAGCCCTTTGAAACAGCACAACAGTGAAAACAGCAATTAAGATGGAGGGGTTTAGGTCAGGAGATCGGGGATGTGACAACAAGTGCGTTTGCAAGACCCTGCGGAATGCCAATGCAGATAGGACCTCTTGCAGGGTGAGCATTCCACAACACTGGGGCCAGCAGCACTATCAAGTGTTATCTGAGGTGAAAATAGCTTTCTTTCCTGCAGGCTCTGCCCTCTGACACACCAGCTTCTTTTCCGTTGTCGCTTAATGCCAACCAGTATCACCAAAGATGATGCATGAAATGCAATATTGGCCAGAATGAAGTCATTAACTAAAATAATAGTAAACATAATACTGCTATTTAAAGTCTTTTGAATGGAATATATTTTATTATATTTATTTAACAAGATTTATATACAGCTTACGTATTTTTCTTTAAAAAACCCCCCATCTAGCTATTTTATGTTAAACTAGCAGTACCCAGCCACGCGTTGCTGTGGCTCATCCCTGTGATTCCCCCCACCCCACCCCACCCCACCCCACCCCATGACCTATCCCGATCCCGATCCCGTCCTCCCCCTCACTTACTTCCAGGTTTTGGGTGTTCGAAAACTGAAACATTCAATTTCCGAGATGTTCTAGAACTGAGGTACCACTGTATAGTACCACTGTATATGATGTCTTCCACCACTCTTGGAGAAATCAGACTATTTTAAGGGGTGCACACAATTGTGTACTTCAACAGAAGGGGACAGCTGAGCAGGGGGAAGGATGGTGTTGTACCTCATAAGCCCTCATGACCTTCTGCTTGAGGTAACTGCCTCATTATGTCTAAGGGTAGGGTGGGATCTGACTATTCCCCAGAAATCACAAGGCTGCCCTTTCAAGAATGCTGAATCGCACATGATGACCTAGCTAACTATATATTTGGTAGCTGGAAACATGTGAGATGAGACTGGTTAAGCTTAAAAGAAAGATCAATGAAAGGAACAAGAGATTTTTAAAAAGGAAACATTCCCCAACTATTAAAAGCATGGAGGCCAGCGGAAGAATTATGAAGGCAATAGACCAGATCTGAGGTTTATGGCATAATTTTACTTTGTGTAATGTTCTTGCTAATATCCAGGGTCTAATTAAGATATTCATTTAAAGCCTTTTACTAGGGAAATGCAAATAGAAAAGGTCGCTGGAATCTGTCCATTGCACTAATGTTATGGACTTTTTAATGTAGATTTTAATGAGGTTCTGTTGCTGACTGGGATATTACACAAATTTAAATCCAAGTGTTGCTAATTTCAACAATGTGGAGCACAATGTCATTTCAAGATTTGAAAAGGAAAAGAAGCACAGAAGAGGAACTGCCCATTTTAACAGCATCCTGTTAAAATATCAACATTCTTACTGGAAAATGAGAGGATATAAAGCTCTAGGAGCAGGATAACAGAAGACAGCAACAGAGAGGAGCCGTAGAAAAATTGATTGAAGTTTGAATTCACAATGGAAATCTTTTGTCACTTAGTTTGATTTTTCACAACTAAATTAAAGTCCCCTTCCTCTGAATAGAAGGTGCAAATAATTAAAGTGCAGATAATTAAGACGGATGTGGAATTTCCGTTGCAAGATGGTAGCAAGGATACAAAACCTGATTGTGAATGCAAATGCATGAAATTTGATCAGAAATATCGCTTTGAATGAGCCAATAATTATTTCATCTCGACTCATTATTCCAATCAGGTATTCTGGTTTACAGCATAACCCAATGAAATATGAAACCATCAGATTACAGAGAATCCATTTGCATTTAAAAACAAGCCATATTCCCAGTCCTTGTGGATGTAGTGAAAACTCAGAAATAGCTTTGGGGATGAACTTGCAAATGGTCTAACAGTGTACTAAAAACAAACAAATGTTTGGTGGATCAAACCAAAGGCCTATTTAGTCCAGGATCCTGTTCTCACAGTGGCTAACCAGATGTCTATGGGATAATTGCAAGCAGGACATGTGCACATAGGTTAGGGAGGAAGTGATAGAGCACATTCTTGGAATGCGGCAGACCCCATATTCAAGACCCTCCCCTAAGTTGCTAGAGCACTGTTGCCTCTCTGTGGAGACAATACCAAAGATGGATAAGCAGCCCGACCTGCTACAGGTCAGGTTCTGATAAGGGTGCTAATCAAAGCATTATTTGACTGACCCTGTATTGGTTGCATTGGACCAACACCATTGCTTGTTTGTTAATCGGCTTGCTATGGTTTGTTACAGCTCCTTCAGTATGCAAAGAGCATTCCTTCAGTCATTTCAATAGAGAGAGTTGATCGTTGAATCATTGAATTGTAGAGTTAGTTGGAAGGGAACACGTTTGAGGTGCATAAGTGCGGCACATAATTGCAATTGTTCATTTTCAGTGGTGTTACTTAGACTTTAGGTCGGGGTGGCGAACCTGTGGCCCTCCAGAAGTCGTTGGATTCCAATGCCCATCAGCCTCAACCAGCATGGAGAGTAGTCAGGGATTATGGGAGTTGTGACCCAACCATAGCTGGAGGGTCACAGGTCCCCATTCATGCTTTTGAACCAGAATTAGATTGTATCCGACCTCTTTTCCAAAGAGTTCAAGGACAGCATATAAATCCATGCCTTTTCATCTTTACAACAACTCACTTAGGTAGTTTTTTAGACTGAGAGCAAGCAAGCGACTGTGTCAAGACAACTCCGTGAGTTTTATATTTCAGTGGGTATCTGAATTTAGGTCATCGCTGGCCTAATCCACTACTCTAATCCAGGGTGTAGTCAATGTCGTGCCCTCCAGATGTTGAGGACTATAGCTGCCGTCATCCATGGCCATTGATCATGCTGGCTGGAGCTAGTGGGAGTTGTAATCCAAAACATCTGGAGGCATTACAGTGGTGACCCTTGCTCTAACCAGCAGGACACGCGGGCTTTCAATAATAATTGGAAACATATTTTATGAGCCTACGTCCAGATACAAGCCTCTCTCCCTCCCTCCCTTTTATGGTTGTGATGAATGGATATCGTAATTAACAAAGATCTCACCCCTAGTGCATTTCATTTTTACTTAATTGTCTTGTCAACCTTTCCCCACCTTGCCTACTGATCATGTATGGCACGGTGCTATATGTCAACACCCACAACAGCTCCCCCCCCCCACACCCAAGAAAGGAGAAGACTCCAAACCAAGATTAATAGGCGCAGTCTTCTGGGTAATTAATATTCATCGCTGCAAGCCATGTCGTCTGGGCTCCGTTTGAAAAAAGCAGAACCCATTCTGCAGAGTGACGGGATTTATCATTTGCCGGTTCTTTCTGTGAGCAGATTGAGTCGCGGCTCCAGTAATTGAAAATGTGCTCTGAAATGCATCTTTTCCTCCCCAAACTTCTGATTACAGTGGAACCTCGGTTTATGAACACCTCGGTTTATGAATTTTCGGTTTACGAACGCCGCGGACCCATCTGGAACGGATTAATTCACTTTCCATTACTTTCAGTGGGAAAGTTCGCTTCAGTTTATGAACGCTTCAGTTTATGAACAGACTTCCGGAACCAATTACACCCATGCTTCGGGTTAAGTACGCTTCAGGTTGAGTACTCCGCGGACCCGTCTGGAACAGATTAATCCACTTTCCATTACTTTCAATGGGGAAGTTCGCTTCAGTTTATGTACGCTTTAGTTTAAGTACTCCGCAGACCGTCTGGAACAGATTAATCCACTTTCCATTACTTTCAATGGGAAAGTTCGCTTCAGTTTATGAACAGACTTCTGGAACCAATTGTGTTCATAAACCAAGGTACCACTGTATAGTAGTTTGGTGGCTTTGATAAATACCCTGTTCAGTGTGCAGAAGAGCTTGTGGAAGGGTGTCTACCTGGATCACAGCATCCCAGAAGGGTAGAAGGCAGGTTCCTTGTTAAAGAGCTGATGTCGCTTGTTTCATGCTTGGCTATTTTTCACCCCTGTTTGTTATCCCCTTTCACAGGCACATTCAGTCAGATGGAACCATTACTGTGCAGCGCTTCTCCCTCTCATTGAGCATTAATGAAGAGCATGATGTTGTGGGAAAGAACCCTGGGGAAAGAAAATAGTGCCACTAATTACTACTGACAATAGGAATGTGCAGATTGATTTAAAGACAAGAGAGGGAGAGGGGGAACTAAAGTGGAAAGACAATTTGCTAAAAAGTTTGCATCTCCCAGGTTCCTTGTCTCTAAATCAGAGGCTAACCAGAGGCCAAAGTCAGGATTTGTCCAGTTTTATCCTCCACTCTTAGAAGCAGTTTGTCTCTGAATACCAGTTCCTGGAATCACAAGTTGTTGCACCAAATACCTCCTTGCAGGTTCCCCACTAGGGAATCTGGTTGGCCACTGTGAGAGTAGGATGCTGGACATGTGGCCTGATCCAGCAGAGACCTTATGTTTCATTTCTTTCAGTTTTTAAACATTTTTTTCCTGGAGTCTAGTCCAGAATTAGGATTGGTTTGTGAGAAAGGGTTAGCATTTTCCCACCCTATCTCCAGCTTCCCCATCCCCCTGTAAATGGCTTCAGCAGACCCTCCAAGTGTCCCCATTTTCCAGGGACAGTCCCAGATTTACAGAAGCTGTTCCAGTTTCTGATTTGATCCTGGAATGTTCCGCTTTTCCTTAGGGTGTCCCTATTTTCATCAGAGAAATGTTGGTAGGACATTCCTATTTTCATTAGAGGGCATGGAGCTATTCGGCCTCCAAGCTAAGGAGATAAAGAACTGTACAACTGCTAGAAGACATCTGAAGGCAGCTCTGTATAGGGATTTTTTTTTAAAAAAAAATGTTTAATATTTTTTTACGTTTTTATATATGTCAGAAGCCACCCAGAGTGGCTGGGGCAACCCAGTCAGATGGGTGTGGGGTATAAATAATAGTAGTATTATTGTGGTTGAATGGGATGTCCCTATTTTCATCGGACAAATATTGGGGGGGGGGGTATGCTTCAGCTTTCCCTATTAGTTTAAGCTTAAAACTGATATAAACATGATGTCCCCAGCATGGATGTTTCCCAGCAGCTGTCATTCAGAAGCATACTGCCACTAGTCACTGGGCATTAGGTGAGCAGTTTTCCAACTTTCTGCCTTCAGGGAATTCTTGTGTATGCCAAAGAGGCCTTTGCAGGAGGTCTCAGTTTAGCTCCAGGTGAATATCTACCACTCCCATCCACATCCAAAAGGGAGAGCATATTGATGGAGAAGCTATGACCTTCTCACTGAAGAGTAGGCAGAAGAAGCTCGCCATTCCTTGGAACACACTTTAAACACACTTAGGGTACCACTTGCCTCTGCATGGCGAGTCCTTTTTTATCATAGATGATTGTAGTTAACAAACTGGATTACAGATAGTCCATTCGATATATTATGGAGGAAATGGGTCCTTGTGATTGCCGTTCCCAGCAAGTCAAAAAGCATGGAGAGGCTCTCTTTAAGGTGCATTTTCTTCTTTCAGCTTACTGTTGTATCTACGAGAAGCAGGGATAAAAAGTGTTCTGATTGTGTCCCAGTGGCTTTTATACCGAAGTTCTTGGATTTCTTCCAAAGCAAACACATGAAGGGTGTTCAAACGGATTGAGAGCCTGCAATTATTGTGTGTGTGTGTGTGTGTGTGCGCGCGCGCATGTGCATGGGTGTGCGTTGATGCTGTCTCTCTTGACACTTCGGTTGCATTTTTGTACTTTTTGCAGGATGTACACAGAACAGGGGTGAGGCAACTGTAGCCCTTCTGATGTTGCTGGACTATGCCTCCCACCATCCCTGACCATTGGTCATGCTGGTTAAGGCTGAAGGGAGTTGGGAGCTGCACAGCGTCTCAGGTTCCCCATTCCTGAAGTGGAAAGAAGACAAAGCAGCATTTTTCAGTGGCATTATCAAAAAGAAAATGTCCTTAACCTGAGTGGTAGATTTTCTGTGCAGAGCATAGAAGAGAACTAAGGGGGGGGGGAAAGAGGGACAAGAATTAAAGTCCATGGTCTAGAGACAGACAATGAGGTGCCCTTCAGATGTTGCTGGACTACAGTTCCCATAATTCCGGACCATTGGCCACACTTGCTGAGGCTGCTGGGAGTCATAATCCAATAACATCTGAAGGTCACCAAGTTGGCTACCTCCACCATGGACTATGCTGAAAATCTCTCCCAAGGAACAAATTATGGATGAGTAGCCATGGCAGAGCTGAGTTACATATAGGGTGCCATGCAAATGACATCCCTTTGGATCATTCTTCCCCTTACTGCAGCATCATCTAGGAAGGTACACTTATTGCATGGTTCAAAGCCATCGCCTGATGATCAGCAACAATGAGAAGGAGCAAGCGTTGGGCAAACCACACTATGATGGCCCTGATCTGTGTGGTGGTGGATGTTCCTAGATGATATCTTGGGGAGGGGAGATCTTACCTCAAGGGTGC
Organism: Zootoca vivipara; assembly: GCF_963506605.1. Classification (NCBI taxonomy): domain Eukaryota; kingdom Metazoa; phylum Chordata; class Lepidosauria; order Squamata; family Lacertidae; genus Zootoca; species Zootoca vivipara. The sequence continues at coordinate 6,610,892 of NC_083283.1, forward strand.
CATTCACAATGCAATTCCTCTGGCAGATTAACAGCTTCTAGCCCGCACAGCAGAAGTGCAAAGAAAATAATCCCATGGTACCTAAAAGACTATCGTATTCATTGTGTCAGGAGCTATTCACATTGCATTTATTTATTTATTATGTCAGTGTGATTATATTGTAAGATGCTTTTGCCTACAAATACAGGATATAAGTGCTTGAATGAATTAGCATTGTGCACTAAAGCCAAGAGTTGAAGCAGGCTCTAGAGCGGCCAATCTCAAGGTGAGGTTGTTGCTCCTGTTCAAGCAAGGTTTTTCCTGCACAGGTAAAACATCTGAATAAATTTAAGGAAATAATTTTTGCAATTGCTAAGCAATGGTATCCCTGGTTAGCCATTGACTTTTCCCTGAAATGATATTTCCAGGCAAATCTGAAGATTCTTGATTCACATGGAACATCCAAAAAAGGGGAGAAAACCCCACACCCCACATTTCAGAGGACTAGTAAAATTCTTGAGGAGGTTTCCACATACCCCTCTATCCCATGGAAGCTCAATGCACAATGAAATGATTTGTCTTTAAGGAACCATAGTGCTCTTGGTTGAGTTTTTGCTCCCAAGGAAAAGACCCATATGGAGAAAGAAGTCCAATGCTTTGCATTTCGAAATATAATGTCAAGAAGAAGCAGAGCAGGTCAGAAGCAACAAGTTGAATCGTGTTAGTCTGTGAATTAAATTGAATGACAGTTGTGTCTCAATTTCATTTTTTTAACTGGCCTTCTCCATGTTGGGAGAGGTAGACCTCACACATGGCCTTCAAATGCCGTACTTGATTCAGCAGAGTGGCTTAACAGTTGGATGAGCAGAAAAAATGATGTATTGCAGCTTACCTAAAGAATGAAAACTGTACCACACCAATGTTTACAAGTCCAAGTAGACAGCGAACCCCTGTAAAATATATGTAATTTATGCAAGGGATTGCATCTTTCTTTTTGTAATGAATGCACTAAGCAACCCTGTATATATTTTACAATGTCTTTACAAAACAAGAGAAAAAAATACAGAGAGAGAATCATTTACTGTAGTGTTGTAAAATAAATGCACTTTTTCTAATTTTTTCATTAAAAATCCTATGGCACGTTTTCAAATGCATATGGCTTCTTTTATATAACATGGGGATGGGGAACCTTTTGCAGCCTAGGTTCATGGAAATCATGTCAGTGGTGGTCAAGACTAGAGGGAAAGTGGCCAGAACAATGGACATGACACTTATTTGTGTACAGTTGGCTACATTCAAGCCACGCAAAGGCCAGAGGTTTCTGCACCCACTTGCACCTTTCCTTCCTCCTTACAGGAAAGAGACACTGTCATCATTCAAGGACATGTTCCAGCCAGACATTAGCACTTGGGGGTGCTGAACAAGGGTAGAGGGTTTGTGGCCTGAGTAGAGCTCCAAAGTCTGGGGGCCACATTTGGGCATTCGATCTGGGGTTATTCTGCATGCCCTACAAGAAAAATGTGCTCAAGTCACTTTATAAGATCCGTTCTATTTTTGCATTCAGCCTAGGTACTCAATGTAGTGCCCTGTAGATGTTTTGGACTGTCATTCCCATCAGCTCCAGCCAGCATGGCCAAGAATTGGGGGTGGTGTAGTCCACAGCATCTTCAGGGCACCACGTTGGCCACCCTTGGCATACAGGTACATGGCACCATCCATTGTGATGCTTGGGAAATAGGTGTCTTACGGTTCCCCAAACCACCACAGCCTCTTGCTCTGTATGAGAATGGAACATTTTAAACCATGGGAAGGCCTGCAGTGATTAATTAGGCAGGTAAGAGAAAAAACATTCAAGGGACACGGGTGGTGCTGTGGTCTAAACCACAGAGCCTAGGGCTTGCCAATCAGAAGGTCAGCGGTTCAAATCCCCACGGCGGGGTGAGCTCCCGTGGCTCGGTCCCTGCTCCTGCCAACCTAGCAGTTTGAAAGCACATCAAAGTGCAAGTAGATAAATAGGTACCGCTCCAGTGGGAAGGTAAATGGCATTTCCGTGCACTGCTCTGGTTTGCCAGAAGTGGCTTAGTCATGTTGGCCGCATGACCCGAAAGCAGACAAACGCCGGTTCCCTCGTCGTATAGAGCAAGATGAGTGCGCAACCCCAGAGTCGTCCGTGACTGGACTTAATGATCAGGGGTCCCTTTACCCTTTACCTTTAAGCGAAACACTCAGATTCCATAGCCCCAGAATTAGAATAAGCCCTTCTGAGCTAAGCAAACCCCCCCCCCCCCAGAGTTCTACCATCCCATCTATTCCTTTTCCTAGCACATCGCTGGTGGGAGCTTGTCATGCTCACCCACATGTGCCTGCATCCCACTGGGATTCATCCATTTTGCCTGCCACACTTTGCCTGGAGTGCTGGAGCCTCCTAGGGAGCATTATACTTTGCCTCTTGTAAGCACAGATAGACATTAATCATTCAAGATTGCCAAGTGACAGATGACAGAGCACACAGGACGTTTTCTGGGATTTTGTTCTCGCAGAAGCCAGTGATAAGTGCTTGCTGTGGTGGTAAGGACATGTTGATTATTAGTGCTGCTGTCTGATTACATGATTACAAAAGGAAAAATGATATGCAGCGCATTATGCAAAGGCACACAGATACATCAAAAGCCCGTTTATTGAGAAACAGGCAGTGGAGTTGTGTGGCACCTCTGGCTGTGGGGCAGATGGACACATAGGGGATCCCGAGGAAGTTGGTTGCATTTAGGTCCCTTTGACATCAATAGGACAGGTTAGTCATCTATGGATTTCAAGTTCTACTAACTTTGGGCATTATTTAACTAACCTGTTCTGCCAGTGCAAGGATTTCCCCTTGTGCAACAGGAGTTTCCCTCCCTACTCCCCCTGTGCTCTCCCCAAATCTGCTCTGAAGGGTTGGGTGAATTCACCCTAGAACAGATTTAGGGGGTTCATGGAAGGGAGAGTGGGCAAATATTCCATTGCCCAAGCAGAAATCTTTACACTGACAGAACATTCATTTTGTTCTTTGTTGGATTCCATCCTCAGTCTGGATCCAGATTTCTAAGACAAGAAGAGGCCATCAATCTCAATCCCTTGATCTTGTGAAATACTGATGGCATCTAAGGATCAGAATAGCAATTCAATCATATGGCTGCTTTCCTATGGAGAGCCAGTGTGGTGTAGTGGTTAAGAGTGGTAGACTCGTAATCTGGGGAGCCAGGTTCGTGTCTCCGCTCCTCCACATGCAGCTGCTGGATGACCTTGGGCTAGTCACACTTCTCTGAAGTCTCTCAGCCCCACCTACCTCACAGAGTGTTTGTTGTGGGGGAGGAGGGGAAAGGAGATAGGAAATCAGCCCTGAGTGCTCCCTGGAAGGACAGATCGTGAAGCTGAGGCTCCAATACTTTGGCCACCTCATGAGAAGAGAAGAATCCTTGGAAAAGACCCTGATGTTGGGAAAGATTGAGGGCACTAAGAGAAGGGGACGAAAGAGGACAAGATGGTTGGACAGTGTTCTCGAAGCTACGAACATGAGTTTGACCAAACTACGGGAGGCAGTGCAAGACAGGAGTGCCTGGCGTGCTATGGTCCATGGGGTCACGAAGAGTCGGACACGACTAAACGACTAAACAACAACAAGCCGCTTTGAGACTCCTTCGGGTAGTGATAAAGCGGGATATCAAATCCAAACTCTTCTTCTTCTCTTCTTCCTAGGGGGGAATTGGAGGTCCTCACTCACTCCTGGGCATTGAAATGAGGTTGTCCACAATATCAATGGGTTTTTGGATCAGAGTGGCAATGCAATCATGATGTTGCAGAGATAGAAAACCCTTCAAGATGATACAGGCTGAACTGTTGATTGGAGGTTACAGCTGTGCTCATTTCATTCTTGAGGGCACTGGCAGGGGGAAGATTGAATGGATGAGACCAATGGTGGGTCCAACCGTCAAAAAGGCATTTTCTGCATGTGTTGCAGAGGGAAGTGAGGGCCAGATGGGGCTCGTCAACCTGGGAAGGCAGCTGAACTAGGAGAAGGAAAATTCTGATCCTAAACCTCCACTGTCTTTAGGGATATCTTTGGGAGAAGAAAAGGTTAAGGAGCAAATCCTACACAAATCCGGAGGGGAGTCCCTAAGGCAGTTGGATGGCACCTTGTACACCTCCTCTGGGCAACTTCTTTAGCCAAGCTGGTGCCAAACATATTGCTTTCCTTTCCTTTGGACCACCTCATCAAGGCTGAGAGGGAGATCTTAACTGGGCAGCCCAGAATGTCCAGACACACTGCCCAGGCTTGTGCCCTGGGAAGGTCACTTCAGTGCTGCTAATGCAGCAGTTTGACCACCCATGGAGACACACTCCATTGTCTCTCAAGACAGACAGATGTCAACAGCAATATGCTATCCATAGAGCTCCTAGATAACTCAAGGACATGAGCTACGCCACACACTAAAAGGAGAAGAGAATAAAAGTGTCACCAGCAACTGACCCTTGATAATGATCCCCTTTCCTCCTCCAGTCACCAACTTGCTTTTGCCAAACACCCCTAGAAGCGGGAGGGTTTCTTAAGGAAACCCATTGCCTCCTTTAAGCAGACAGGGACCACCCATCTAAAAAAAAAAAAAAACACCAATCCCTTCCCAGCTGACTCTCCCCTCCCTGCCCGTTTTTCTCAGCTATGAGGCTCAAGGGTCAAGTACATAGGTGGTTGTCCAGACCGAACCAAATATTTTCCCACATCCTCAAGCCTTAATAACTGAAACTCATCCAGCACAAGAAGACTAGACAGTGTTCTGGACACCTCTTGAGATTCAGCTGCTTACATTTCCTCATATGTGTTGGAGGATGTACATGCATTGCACATTGACTTGGGAGGCACTGTGGTGTAGTGGTTACAGTGCAAAAACTCAGGTCCAAATCCCCACCCAGCCATGAAGCTCACTGTGTGACCTTGGTCTCTCTCAGTCAGACCTACCCTGCAGGTTTGATGTGAGGATAAAATGGGCAGAGGAGAACAATATGTGTGAGCTTTGAGCTCATGGAAGGAGGAAAGCAGGGGTAGAAATGCAATTATGAATGATAAATTGATGCCACGATTCCAAATGCAGCTAAACCTTTTGGTAAAGTAGGATGGAGGCAATAAATAATCTTATGGAACAAGTTGATGGGTGAGAGTTTCTTAGCGCTTCTATGAATGCACCCCTCCCAAACCAAAAATAAGAAAAAAAACATCTTTGATTTCCAGATTACCATTGTTTCCATGGCAATGTCCCAGTGTTGTACCAAGAATAGATGCCGGAGAAAGAAATATTAACTAGTTTCTTTGGAGCAATGAAGATGTTACGACAAGATCTACATAACAAAGCTAAAGAAAGCATATTGGGGTGAAGGGAGGGAGAAAGATGCCCTTCCCCAGTGGCTTGGCACAAATTATTCACAGCATAAGAGGTTTAGGAAGAACAAGATCTCTTGCATATTTAGACAATCCCGCCATTATTTCTGTTGTAAGCAGATCAGACACAAGAGGTTCTCTGCTGTCAACACAAAGAGAGGGATCAGATTAACATATGAATCTGCCTTATACTGAGTGAGATTTGATGTCTCATGAATCTACGCATGGCTATAAGCCACGGCACCTAAGCAAAACTTCATTTATTCATTAAAATCATATCCCACCCTCCTCCCAAAGGAGTCCAGGGTGGCAGCAACATCTGGCCATAAGACTAAACCTAGAAACCCCATTTCTGTTGGCTCTCTGTTCCACACCCCACTGCTCTCAAAACCTCCCTTGCCTGTCCCTGTATTATTATTGGATGTTGCTCAACTACGGTTTACTCAGAGTAGACCCATTGAAATTAATGAGCGCAGCAAAGTTACGTCCAGTAATTTCAACGGGTCTGCTCGTTCACTGAATACCACCGACCATTATTGTGATTTCTATTTATTAGTTGCTTGCTACAAAAGGAGTCTCAGCCACTGGTCTTCAACTGGTGGGTTGGGACTTATTAGTGTGTTGTGGCCTGATCCAGTGAGAGTCACCACAGGAGCACTACCACCATGCAGATATATGGTAAGCGGTTAAGAAATGGGTCTCCAAATGCTTATTTGGGCTAAAGGTGGGTCCTGAGTCTGGAAAGGTTCAAGATACTTAGACTAAGCAATGTCCAAACTCTTAAGAGCATACAGCATAGCACAAAATCAGAAAAAAATAGCAATATATTACAGCAAAATCATGTAAAAATCCATAGAACAGGCCCTACAAAATAGCACTTATATATACACAAGTAAACAGCAAAATCATTCAAATCTGTCAAATACACGGGAAAAGAGGTAAGTGTTTACTTGGTGCTGAGAGGATGTTAATTTGGGTGCCAGGTGGAACTTGCTGGGAAGAGCATTCCACAAATGGGAAACCCCAAAAGGAAAGGCCATGTCCCTTGGTGCCACTCCCTTTCAGTCTACTTCCTACTTGGTTCCATTTCCATTAGCTACCTTCTCTTCTGCATGGCCTCCACCATCAGTTCCTCTCACCCATTATCACAGAGTTTTCTGTGGTCCTTCTGTTCCTTGAGGTTTATTCAGCATCCTTTCTATCATGAGCCCTTTTTTGCGGTCACTTCTCTTATCTCCTCTGCGCCTTTCTCTCAAGTCTCCTTCCTGTTTCTTTACCAGTGGCCTATTCTCTACCATTCATGAGACCCTCCCTTCTCTTCCCTACATTCTTAGACCACTTTCCAATCATCAGCCTGCCCCACAAAGTAGCCCCTGTGCCGAGGTCAGTATCAAGCTTAATTCCCTGTTTTCTTTCTCCCACAGAAAGAGGACATAAGGACATAAGGAGGAGGTCTCCTGGACCACACAGAAGACCAGACAAGTCCAGCAGCCATCAAGTGCCCACGGAGAGCCCACAAGTTGGAGATGACTGCAGTAGCAGTCTTAGCTCCCAATTTTTGAACAGTTCCCCCTCCCCTTGAGCAGCTGGAACCATAGAATGAGGCATTGGAAGGGACCCTAAGGGTCATCTAGTCCAACCCCCTGGCAATGCAGGAATCTCAGCTAAAGCATCCATGACAGATGGGCTTAAAATCTCCAAGGAGGAAGAGTCCAGCACCTCCTGAGGGAGATTGTTCCACTGTCAAACAGCTCTTACCACCAGAATGTTCTTTCTGATGTTGAGTCAGAATCTCCTTTCTCACAATTTGAAGCCATAGGTTCAAGTCCTACCCTCCAGACCAGGAGAAAACAAGCTTGCTCCATCTTACATGTAATGGCCATAGCTGCCAAGTTTTCCCTTTTCTCGCGAGGAAGCCTATTCAGCATAAGGGAAAATCCCTTTAAAAAAGGGATAACTTGGCAGCTATGGTAATGGCCCTTGAGATATTTGAAGATGGCTATCATATCTCCTCTCAGTCTCCTCTTTTCCAAGCTAAATATATCCAGCTCCTTCAACCATTCCCCATAAGGCACTTCCCTGAACATTCCATGCCATCACAGTGGTTCAGACAATTGATTTCAGAGGCTACATTGCTCCAGGCTTGATGCAGATGCACCTAAAAAGTGCACTATAGTCAGCTTTCCCACCTTGCACAACACCATGTTATAAAGTGAGCATCGGTTTAGCCACCCTTCTTTCCTCTGATGGCTACATTCCGCTCCTTCCCTGTTCAGGTGGCCTGGAATTACTCTGCATTTTAGAGATCCAAAGAGACAGCACTTTCGATCTCTTTGCGAGGACCAAAAGGGCACTTCTTTCCCATAGTCCCTGCAGGAATTAACCTCAGTCGACAGAGTCAGTCCAGTGAGATAAAAGAGAGGCTGAGTGAATTGTTCTAAAAAAAGCAAAGCACTGGAAGGTGGCGTGTTTCTGAGGCTCGCCATCAGTACATTCTTTGTGGTGTGTAGGGAATTGAGCGGGAGTCTGCAGGGATAAAAAGAGAAAATAGGAGTTAAAATTGGAGTGTTGAGGGCTGGGGTGGAAGGGAGAGATTTTGTCCCTTTCCTTGCACTGCAGGCTTTCAAGAAATCAATACTCAGAACATTAACCCTCACGAAAGTGAAAGAAAAGCAGCAGCACACATTAAAAACGCAGTGGTGCTATGTGTTGAAAAGTACACAAAATGACTGGGGGGTTTCTCAGGAATATAACTGAGCACAGCTTGCTGCAAAAAAATAAGGAGCACCTTTGCCCATCTCATCCAGCACCCTATTCTTATTGGTGGCAATGGAAAAAAATGTAAGTATTAAGACAGAATCCCCTGGATGCCAATATCCAGGTTTGGGACAAGTATGCCTAGGTGAGAGCAACCCAGCAGAGATTTAAAATCCCAAAACATGCAGCAAAGTAAAACGTGGAAATATGGGTTGTTGGCCTTTGAAAATATGCTCTTGTGAGTTCAAAAACTTCCCTCTTCCCTTAGCATAGAAAAAGACCGCACATTTGGTAAGTTAAAAATGTTTGACTTACAAACCCTCCAAAAGTCAGATTCATGTGCTTTTCTATACAGCACTCAGGAAAAGTTGCACTGGCAGTAAAACTTGGCTTAGTTCCAAAGTGGTGAAAGTCCCTACATTATTGTTACAAGAAAGTTCCTAAATTATTGTTACAGGAACTCAAGAGTGGCTTGTTTGAGCCGTGTGGTCTGAGCTTGGAGCAACCAGCTCATACCTCCTCACACAATGAACTTCTCTGGTAGACTGAAGGTGAACAAAGGCCTTGATTACCTTCCTCCCAAGGTGAAGGGGAGTGAGCTAACTAACTCTGACAGGACAGCTTACTCTATGACATTAACTCCTTCATGTATGGATTAGACTTAAGCATGTTGGTTATATGAGGCCAGCCAGATGCTCATGGGAGACTCACAAGTAGAACTTGAACACAACAGTACTCTTCCTTCCTGTGGTTTCCAGCAAGTGATATTCACTGTTCAGAGACAATATTGCCTCTGGCCATGGAGGCAGAGCCTACCTATCATGGCTAGCAGCAATCAATAGCCTCATTGTCAACAAATATGTTGAACCCTATTTGATAGTCATCCAAGTTGGCAGTCATCACTACTTCCTGTGGAGTGAATTCCATAGTTTAGCTACGCACTTGGTGAAGTGTTTTCTTTTACCTGTCCCAAATCTTGGAACATTAAGTCTTGGAACATTCTAGTATTATGTGGAAGGGAGAAAAATGGCTTCCTGTGTGCTTTCTCCACGTGGCACATATGCCACACCACGATCATGCCCCTCTTATTTGCTTTTTCTCTAAAATAAAATGCCTCAGATTCTGTAACCTTTCCTTTTCACTTTGATCACTTGGGTTGCCTTTTTCTGAATCTTTTCCAGCTGCACAGTATCCTTTGCATGACTGATTTGTCGAGAGATAGTCATGAGGAGGGGTAATGAGCTATGTAGCCTTCCTGCCTCCTCCAAGTCTTATTTAACCACTGCTTTGGGATTTGAGATAACGTTAGGAGCTGCCCAGCCATTTCCAAGGATGTTTGCAGCCATATGGACCAGACCCCTGCTTTTTAAAATGGGTAATATATGTTGAATGATAGATCTTATCCCTAAGAATTAGTCTGGCACCTTTTAGAGTCTTTTTGCACCGTTGCCTTCGGGGAAGAGATACAGAACAATTAAATCAAGAACAAATAGATTAAAAATCAGTTTCTATCCAAGAGCTATAACATTCTTAAATGCTGTAACTAAATAATATGATCCCGGGGAGCTGTGATGGGTGTGTGTGTGTGTGGCTGTAATTGTGTTTTTATTTTGTTTTTTATGTGATGGCATTCAATTTCGTTGTACTATGTACAATGAAAATAAAGTATTCTATTCTATTCTATTCTATTCTATTCTATTCTATTCTATTCTATTCTATTCTATTCAAGGCCATCAAAGGCACCTTTCATTGCTTTCTCCTGAGATAAACAAAATCCCTAAGTTAATTGTGCATCATGTGATAATTCTTTCCTTTAATTTTTTTTATTGAACAAATTTAACAAAACACATTATCAATCAATATAACCAATTACATTACACCCTTTTTATGCCCCCCTTCCTCCCTCTCCCATCCTATAGAGACTTCCCTCAGCCCCCCCCCACTCTGATTTGTTTACACATGTTATTCTCTGCATGTTATAAAGTTGTACATATCATTGCCTTATATATCCTATGTTCTACTAATAAATTGTGGCTGTTTATTCAAAAGCTGCCAAGGAGTCCAAGTCCTTTTTCTTATCTTTTTAAATAGTTTGTAAAAAGTTCCAATTCTTCCATTCTTCCTTGAAGTCACGGTTGTCCTTCTCTCGTAGTTTGTATGTTAACTTTGCCAGTTCCACATAGCTCATCAGTTTTTCTTGCCATTGTTCTTTCGTTGGGACTTCCTCATTCTTCCATTCTTGTGCTAACAAGACTCTTGCCACTGTTGTAGCATACATGGATAAGTTCTTTGTTTTCCTTGGCAGGTCTTGTCCTAAGATCCCTAACAAAAATACTTCTGGTTTTTTGGTTGTTTTTTACAAATGTCCTTTTAAACATTTTTTTCAGTTCATTATATATCATCTCCCAATTTTTTGACTTCTCTGCATTTCCACCACATATGATGAAAAGTACCTTCTTTTTCTTTACATTTCCAACATTTATTTGACCCAGTTTTATACATTTTTGCCATTTTTACTGGTGTAATGTACCATCTATACATCATTTTCATGTAGTTTTCCCTCAAAAGAGAACAGTCTGTAAATTTTAAATCTACTTTCCACAGTTTTCCCCAATGTGATAATTCTTTCCTGATTCTACTGCCAATCAATTTCATTTGAATGACTCTAAGTTTATCCATTACGATGAAGGGAAAAATATTTGCATACCTATTTCCCCAAATATTGCTTCTCTAGTTGTTTCAGCCTCCTTTAACCAACCTTCACAAATCATTAGGATATTGCTCATGTTCTTTCCTTTGTTCTAAAATATCCTGATGCTCAAAGCAAAAATGTGGGTAAAAATAACTCTTGCTCAAAAATAACATCAATTCTTCAGTTAAAAAAACACACACAAGCAACATCATTTTAGAAAGGGAAAAAACAACAACCCAGCAACCGAATTGTCAGTGGCAAATATTATTTCTTATAACTGTAGATAACCTTTCAGAACTCCTGGGTAGGACAGAAAAGATTAAAACATAACTCATAGGAAATAATAAGAATAAGAGTAATAATAAAATATCTGTCAAAAGGTTGCATAAAAGATAATTGAATTTAAGGGCAGATTTTGCGCTATAAATCTCTAGTAAAAATAGCCAAGATTGGCTGAGAGTGGTGTGAAAAATGCATTCACTTGAAGCAGCGAAGGCTGTGATTGCTCAGAGAATAGCTTCATATAACAGACTTGGATAATCATTGAAGAATTATTTTTTACCACCCATCAGTAGTGCATAAAAGGTAACCTTATGAACCACTTACCTGGTGAGAAAACTTTCAAAGTGTTATAAATGTCTTCCTTTTCCAACATTTTCTTTTGCATGAGTTGCAAAAACTTTTGATTATTCAATTACTTTGATCTCTCTCTCTCTCTCTCTCTCTCTCTCTCTCTCTCTCTCTCTCTCTCTCTCTCTCTCTCGACTTCATTTATCCTTGATGGTGCCATTGCATAGACAAATCTAATTAGTAGCATCTTTCTTCTCATTCCATTCAGAGTGCCATTAATCCCTGATGGGATGGGGTCATCAATGTGACTGTCCATTGCCCTCACCCTCAACAAAGGACATTTATTTCTGATTTTTTAATTAGTGTTTTTTATTTTATTTTTTACAAAACTTGTATACCCACCTGTCACCAAATAGTTATGGGTTAGATTAGCATTGCTGGCTAGGACAATGGTTCACACACAAGACAAGAAGGCTGTTTGGTTTGAATTAGAACAAGCATTTTGTTGGAGCAACTTGAATGCTGTCCTATGATTGGATCAAGAGGTTAGGGACACGGTGCTTGGATAAAAGGTTATTCAACACACATTACTTAAAATGTGGGGCAAGCAGAGTATACATTAAATCTAGTGCTGATTTCAAGAAATCCCAAATTTAATTGACTTTGTTGTCTTGGGGACATTTCCAAATGGGAAAGACCTAGAACCCCAGTTTGCACATAAAGCCAAGTAAAACCATGGCTTTAGGGAGAGAGGCTACTAGAGAGAGGATTTTGGCCATTTCACTCCTTTTCTGGGCCAGCTGCTGCTAAACGGCCTCGGTCCAGTATACTGAAGGAGTGTCTCCACCCCCATCATTCTACCCAGACATTGAGGTCTAGCTCCGAGGGCCTTCTGGTGGTTCCCTCACTGCGAGAAGCCAAGTTACAGGGAACCAGGCAGAGGGCCTTCTTGGTAGTGGCACCCGCCCTGTGGAACGCCCTCCTACCAGATGTCAAAGAGAACAACAACTACCAGACTTTTAGAAGACATCTGAAGGCAGCCCTGTTTAGGGAAGCTTTTGATGTTTGATGGACTACTGTATTTTAATATTTTGTTAGAAGCTGCCCAGAGTGGGTGGGGAAACCCAGCCAGATAGGCGGGGTATAAATAAATATATTATTATTATTATTATTATTATTATTATTATTATTATTATGCTTTGTGGTTTGCCTTAGATGGCATATGAACCCAGGCTCATGGCTTCTCCCACTCCAGATAAACCATGAGAAACAAACCACAAGTCCATGGTTAGAGTCAAACCATGGCTTCGTTCACAGCCACACAGCAGCAGCAGGACCAGAGGAGAAGTAAAATGGTCACAGTCTTCTCTCCAGGAGCAGCACCCTCCCATGGTCACACTAAGCCATGGTTTGGCTTAGTGTTACACGTGAACCAAGTCTGTGACTACAAATGGATGGATGTTCTTATGAATGAGATTTTCATCAGAGGAGAGGGAACTGGGATGAGACTGCAAGGCTGTGTTCCATCTTGGTTTCCATGTTTTCTGGGAAGGCATTTTGCCTGATGAAAATCAGGCCCCCCATTTTTTGTTTTGTTTTTTTGTTTAAAGAAGATTGATCATCTTGCAAGGTTTTGGTGCTTAATAATTTGACAGAGAGCTGCTGCCTCTCTCCTATGAGCATTAATAATGTATTTTGGATATTAAAAAAGACTCTTTAAAATATTTATGGGAAAAGAATTTAGAAATGTCAGAAGACCTGGATGAAGATTTATTATTTGATTAATCCTCACTTCTCTGGTGTCTTCCTGAGGAAGGCAAAATGTTATGAGTTGTTCTGTTTCTAAAATCTAACTCCTGGCAGGCTGAAAAAAATGTTTAAGTGTGATAGATCTAAATTCTGGAAGTCCTCTAGAGATCAGGCAGAAAATTTGCCCCCCCCCACGTGTAGTATGAGTATCTTCATATTTGATTCTAAATTGGTTCTAAATTGGGTGCCATTTGCCAAGTAACTAACGTTAATCTGAAGCTTGATTCATTTGGATATGAACTATCAAACGTAAGGATGCTTGAAGAATTCATCATCTGAGGAATTCTGGTATGTAATGAGGCAACTCGCAATTCCCACACTAATGTGTAGACGGGGACGTTTCTATCCTCTGGCTTCTACAGCTCCCAACTGTTCTGAAATGGTAGTGTAGCCTTATCAGCTACTAAGGGTCCTTAAGTTGCACCCAGGCAGGACAGAGATAGCCAATAATGACACCGGGGGGTTTGAATCCAGAGAAAAAATTTAATTCTTAAATTTAAGAGACTCCTGGTGGTCAAGCTCACGACAGGAGTAAAGAAACACACATTTGCAAAGATTCTTATACAGTACATTTCTTTGGGCTCCTTCCTCCCCCTCTGTAAGAGTGCGCACACACTCTAACCGGTCCTTCTCATAAACACAAAGGGGGTCACAAGTACATATAAGGAAGATCTGTGTCCAGTCCTGTGCTGACTCAACAAAGCCTTCAGCCTTCAGTAAGCCTTCAGTAAGGTTAGTTTACGCATCAAGCTAGCAACTTCCAGGCTGGAAGTGCATCATCGCTGATAATAAGCCCCTCTCTGCCTCTTGTTCTGTCCTCCAGACAAGGCTAACTATTCGTCCTTGATAGCAAGCTGGGCATCCTGTTCCTTTTGCTTTGCACTTTGACACACTTTGGTACAGAGATGCAGAGGCACTGAAAAGCATTCTAAGCAAGACATCCCAGGGCTACAGCCATACAGTCAGAATTCATACAATGCAAGCAATGCAAACTATAGGATCAGATCTAGCTCAATAATACAATTAGCAAATCACTCTCTACAGTAGCTCTGCTAATGTGTTACTCTCATGTAAGGCAAGTGTGTGGTGACTGGGAAGCAGAACCTCTTTTGTAGCCCCGTCTCCATATCACATCTCCTTCCCAGAACAACCACATGTTGTGTGTGGAATTGTCTGTGAAAAAAAACCAACCTGTGAGCTCTTGTTCACATGTCAACACATAAGTGCCCTACACTTGAGTAACACATGAACAGAAAATATGGCTTAAAATAGTATTTAATTATGAATTTAAATATGAATTAGTGTGGAATGGGACAGGGCAGGCCTGTGCAGGAACACATGCAAAAGCAACACAATAGAAATAGACTTGACGCTTATAGAAAAAAAAAAAGCCAGGACATTTATAGCGAAAAACTGGAAAGGGGGGGGAATCCATCAGTAAGAGAATGGCAAATCAAACTCTGTGAATACATAGATTTGGCAAGGTTAACAGCAGTCTTGAGGACAATCAGAGGAAAAACTAATAAAAGAATGGGACTGTGTTAAAGAGTATATGAAAAAAACAATGTTCTCGATTAAACATATTGGTATGTAATGAATGAAGTTTGCAAGGTTGAAGAAAGGAAGAAACAGATATGAAAGGGTTAAAGTTAGAATTAATGTACATATGTGTATATATAAGACGACAATCAAGATAAAGTGAAAATAGGAAGTCGCTAAAGGGTACGAAGGAGTCAAAATGTACAGTATGTAATTGTTTCATTCTGATTTGTGGTTATTGCTGTTGTTTTTTTGTTTTCTCTTTCTCTTTCTCTTTTCTCTTTCTCTTTTTCTTTTTCTTTCAAGATTTTTGATCATTGTTTGACTTTATTTATATTTTAAGTTGTAACTTTGCAATGAAAAGAAAAAGAAAGAAAGAAATGGACTTGAATGCCACTTCCACAAAAGATATTTAAAGCACTCTTATGCCACTTAACAGTCACAACTTATTGCAAAGAATCACGGGAAGTGTAGAGAGTTATGGGCACTGAGAGTTGTTAGGAGACCGCCCCCCTTCCTCTCACAAAGCTGCAATTCCCAGGGTGATATAACAATCAATCCCTAACAACTCTCAGCACCCTTAACTAATTACACTGGGATTCTTTGCAGGAAGCCATGACTCTTAAAGCGTCATGATGTTGTTGTTTAGTCGTTTAGTCGTGTCCGTGACCCCATGGACCAGAGCACGCCAGGCACTCCTGTCTTCCACTGCCTCCCGCAGTTTGGTCATACTCATGTTTGTAGCTTCGAGAACACTGTCCAACCATCTCGCCCTCTGTCGTCCCCTTCTCCTTGTGCCCTCCATCTTTCCCAACATCAGGGTCTTTTCCAGGGAGTCTTCTCATGAGGTGGCCAAAGTATTGGAGCCTCAGCTTCAGGATCTGTCCTTCCAGTGAGCACTCAGGGCTGATTTGCTTAAGAATGGATAAGTTTGATCTTCTTGCAGTCCATGGGACTCTCAAGAGTCTCCTCCAGCACCATAATTCAAAAGCATCAATAACAGACCTTGTATGTTTGGTACGGATGTGGCCATTGACTTATCCATCCCTAATCAATGCACTTGAATTAGAATGCAATGTTTTCCCTACACCAGAAATCAGCAGTTATTCCAACAACTAAGGAGTGGCTTATCAGGTTCTTTGACATTTGTTGACATTTGTTAGCACTGAAGAAACTAACCTAAGTTCAAGATTAACTGGAAGGAGAGTGAGTTGCATTTTACACCAGAATGGACATGAGTATGTATATAAGGCTGGAAAGAAACCGTTTCTTCTTCTTTTTTGGGGGGGGGAGGGGGGTAATGCCAATGTTTTGAAAAACCCTTTCTTTTAAAAATGAATATTTGCACAAAGTTTTTTTTTCCAGAAAACTTCCTCACACCTTACCTCTTTTATTTAGGGTTGCCAGACTCAATAGAGGACAGGACTTCTGTGCCTTTAATTGCCCTGCTCTCTTTTGAGTCTGGAAACCTCAAAGAGAAACCAGCAGACCCTTTGTTTAATTTCCAAGCAAAGGGTCTGCTGGTTTCTCTTTAAGGTTTCCAGACTCAAAAGAGAGCAGGGCAATTAAAGGCACAGAAGTCCTCTCCTCTATTGAGTCTGGCAAACCTACTTTTATTCAGCACAGCCATGCATATGCCCCAATAAATGAATCATGACATCACCAACTGCATGACACCCAATTGCCCAGCAGGCTTTTCTGCTTTTTGTTGGGGGTGTAAACTATTTCTGTTTGCAGGATTGTGGGGTTAGTGTTTCTCCTCTCGCAAAGAGAGTTGCGTAATGCCTTTCCACCAACAAAACAACAAATCTGTCGCCTCTGTTAATTAGGCTGCGGGTTTGTTCTCCATTTTGTTCAGATGCCACCTCACGCCTCACATCTGCCTAAGAGGCTGTGGGAGTCTTCTGCAAAATGTCTTCCCCCCTCCCCACTTTCCAGAGAGTCAAAAATCTTTTGTTCCCTTTAGCAGCAGCCTGACTTAATACTTAATACTTAGCACTTGTACAAACATTAGCTAATTAATCCTCACAACACTCTGGAGAGTATTACCGTCTCCATTAATGGAGACTGGGAATTAGGGACCCAATGAGACATATTATTGTTATTATCGAAACATTTCTGCTGCAATAGACTCTAAAAGGCCACAAACAGGTTAACTCCCACAGGGCCAGGCGTTGTACATAAGAAGTGATGTCTGCTTCACACACCACTCTTTTCCTACGTTTATTTGTCGAAAGGGTTTTCTATCCCCCTCCCCACTCTACAGCTTGGGGTGGATTGAAAGCAAATTTGAAAAACTAACATAAAAACCGGCGAAAGCATTTTCTCAGAACCACAGAAGCTGTAAAACAACAGCCACAAATCAGCCATAAAATTAAGCCAAGGAAACATCAAAACAGCAGGTGGCACCATCCTGCCCCAACAGCTGCCATTGTATCTACTATAGGAAGCTTGTGAGTAAAAGGACTGGGAAGTGTTTATGGCCTGCCTGGATAGGGTGTGGTATGAAGAACAATTATAAGACAGTCTATACCAGGCACCCCCAAACTTCGGCCCTCCAGATGTTTTGGACTACAATTCCCATCATCCCTGACCACTGGTCCTGTTAGCTAGGGATCATGGGAGTTGTAGGCCAAAACATCTGGAGGGCCGCAGTTTGGGGATGCCTGGTCTATACATTAAGGCCAACAACCTTTTTGTTGTTGTTTTGTTTCAATATAAGTATCAAGTACATTTTTCTTTTTCTTTTTAAAGATGTCAGGAGTATGGGCAGGAGTCAGGCTCTGGGGCCTGCAGTGCTTTGCAGGACTGGGGCCTGCCTCAGCTTGTGCTGGAGAGGCAAGGAGTGGTCACTTACGTGAGGCCACTTGATACCTCACTGCACCTGGTGGCAGGAGCTGGGAGGGATAAAAGCTCAGCATTTCCCTTCAGCTCTTTGCCACAGCAATGCTATCCCTGCCTGGTTGCCTCTGGCCTCTTGCTCCTTGGACCCTTGCCTTGCCGACTCCTTGTTCCTTGGACCCTCGCCTTGCCAACGCCTTGATCCTCGGCCCTTGGACCTTTGCCTTGCCGACTCCTTGTTCCTTGGACCCTCGCCTTGCCAACGCCTTGATCCTTGACCCTTGGACCTTTGCCTTGCCGACGCTTTGCTCCTTGACTCCCAGACCTTCACCTCTGCCTTGCTCCTTGACCCTGCGACTGCCTGCTGCTGGACCCTCAGCCCTGCACCTGTTCCTGCTTCTACACCACCATCTTGCCTCTGGTCCTGACGCCCGCCGACCGGACCATGACAAAAGAAAGCTGCAGGAACCTCTCTGTATATTCATCCATCCTAGGGGATGCGGGTGGCACTGTGGTCTAAACCACTCGCAATGACTTGTGTGTGTGACGACACAGGCATGTTGTGCCACTGCCCCCCCCAATCTTTAGCTCAACGTGGCACCTCTGATAAGGGGTGTGTTGGGCTGTGAAGCACTGACTTGTCCAAAGCCATGTAGAGGGTTTCAAGGTTGAGTGGGAGTGTGAATTCTGGTCCCCAAAATTCAAGGTGAGAGCACTTGAAAAGGATTCCTCTATGGCTGGGAGGAGTATAACAAGTTCAACAGTCTCCAGCTCAACCCTCATGATGACCTCTGAACTTGTTGTTCTCTCTCCCCCTCCTCACCCCCAGATAGTTCAAGCAGAGGGAAGAAAAATACTTAACAGGACTATCCCATCGATTAACATTACTTTGGTGAGTTAAAACTAGAGATGTGTGAATCTGTCTATTCTCCTTTCTCATGTTTCCAGTCGTAAGTTTCTGATTTTCCTCCCTAGAAACAAGTTTCATGAAAATTCATCAGTGTTTTCATCCAGATTGCTCCCAATAGAAAGATTTTTGCATGCAATTGTGCTTTATATAAACATTTCTCTAATATTTATATTTCCCCTAATATACTGCAATTCTGTATGCTATTTTCACTAATATATGTACTTTTATATACACTTTCCCTTAGAATGTGGGTCTTTGTAGATGCTACTTGGCTGAACAATTGAATCGCAAGATTCAGAGAAGTGCAAATTTCAAAGGACAGTTGAGTTTCAGTTCGCGTATTGTTTCATAAAATGCAAATTAGGTAGATTTGCCTTTAAAATGCAAAGTGAATAAAAATTTACCCCCCATCCCTAATTAAAATGATCCACGAGGCTTCTGTTCCCTGGGTTGGACTAGACGGCATTTGAGATCATTTCCAATTCTGTGAAAAGACGGCAGCTGATTCACTCCCTGTCAGCATGTAGCAGGCAGAATAGAGTGATTCTCTTTTAAAAAATCCACTCTTATCTATTAATGCCTCTTCCCCTGGTGCTAAAATTGGCTCCCCCCCCCTCTTTGCCACTATATCAGCTTCTCCTCTTCTTTGCACCCCTTTCTCCTCTGCCCTGGACAGGAGCAGAGATAATCTACCAGACTAAATAAATTAAACAAACAAACTGAAGCCGTCTTTTGTCTGGTGCAATGAAATGTGAAGGGTTTTTTTTTTTGGAATCTAAATGACACTGGCACAGGAGTAGATATTGACTATCCTCTCTGGGTTTCTGTGATTTTTCTGATCTGTGATGGAGTGTCATAACCAGCTGGGATAAGGTGTGTGGTCCACCAGCCCCCCTCATCCTCCCGTATCTGATAAATCACCTCCTTTTGTTGTCTTGCTTTGAAGCCAAGCCACTGAATTCCCTCCTGTCTCCTTTGTGGCAGCCACTAGTCCTTCAGCGCTGCCCTTTCTAAGCAAGCCGGCTCCTCCCCAGGGCTCAAGAACATCACAAATTCCTTTTTACTCTTTATCTCGCTGTCTGACATGGCCATACCCCAAATGCAGTGTGTGCCTTTACAAATTATAATCCGATTTGAAAGCAATACTTATCAAAAGTAGTCGACAATGACTTACAGTTTATAATCCCCTGGATACTATAAAAATAGCTGAAGCTTTAGATGCCTAACACTGTTTAAATTGTTCCAGAATGTAATGCTACAATCTGTTGAGGGCAATTTTTTTCTGGGGGGAGGGGGCATAGTAGGGCTCAAAGCCTTATGTGGACATTGCTCCCCCCCTTTTTTTTTGGGTAAAAATATGATAATTCGGAAGCCACTATATCTCAGATTCCTGCTCTAAAAGCTGTCTTTCTCTGAGGCAAATGCCATGTTACGTTCAAATGTGTGCTATAAATCCTGGCTTTTCTTTAAAATAAATTAAAGCCTTGGATGCCTGCGATTCTGAACAGAGGAGGAAAGTGGGAAAGATTGTATTTAACCCCTTCCCTTCTCCAAACCACACTATACAAGCTACTTTTCCCACCACAGAATTCTACGGTCATGTTTACCCTTCAAAATACACAGCTGGAACCCCACCAGGGAAAAGCAGCCACTAGCAACAATTTTAGGAATGGGTCACAGCTCAAGGATAGAGCACATGTCTAAAATGTAAACAGTTCCAGGTTCAGTTTCCAATCATCACCAGCTTGGACCCAGTTTGAAACTCAGGAAAACTGCTTCCAGTCGGGGTAGGCAATTCAAAGGTCACTTCAAAGGACCAATAGTCCGACTCACTTTCAGTCACCTTCTATGTTCTCTGAGAGTGAAATAATGCCCACCTGGGAAAAGGCCAAGCAACCTCAGCTCATAATTGCAGCCTCCTGGGTCTGCTATTTATTTTTAAACCACTGGTGCTGCGTTACATGCGCTTGCATATATCATGGAGTTTTCCCCTAATGTAACATCTTAAGGACAGTGAAAGTTGTTTCAGCATTTATCTTATGTGCTATTAACTTTTTTAAAAAAGTTACAAAAGTACTGTTATGGAACTTGTGTTGTTGACATCAGTGTTTTTTTCTTCTTCTAAAAAAATGTTTAGGGGTACTCTCATTTTGACCACCATTTTATAGTTCAAAACGGGAAAAATAAATACAGTAAATGGACAAAAGTACAAAGATTCACAAAATGTTTAGGGGTATGCGTATCACCTCCAGAAAACACTGGTTGACATCATGGGAACTAGCCAAGGGGGACTCTCTACAGTAGACACTTCTCTTATTCCAAACAAACTATTCTGCAAACCACAAATCTGTTTCCCTCCGCAATTCTTCTTGAGACACACTTATATTTTGCTGTCTGGTGGGTAGTTATGACTTGTGAGGTGGGCCACCACCTCTCTGCTGCTCTTCTGGCTATGGTGCCTGCCTCTCACGAAGACCAGGATGGGGCAGGGCAGGGCAGGGGGGTGGCAAGGACAGGAGAAGCAATGGATTGGCAAGTGGGCACATACATGTATAAACTTGTGCTTCCATTTCATTCAGGTTTTGGGCCTAATTTTGCCGTGGAAACTGTGTTGAATACCCTGTAGCCAACTTTTGTAGTACCAGCCTTGTACCTGATGTTGCTCAAGAGTTCTAAGAAACAAGGACAATAATCGGCCCAGTTTTGAAAGGTTCAGTACACCATCTTGATTCAAAATGGCACCCAATCGTATCCAAACATAGGGGGGAAAATATCTGCTGCTTGATCTCAGGAACCATCATGCCGAAGTTTGTTATGATATCTTAAGAGGTATCCAAATGCACAGTGAACAAACATATTGCCCAAATATATTGCAGAGAGGGGACATTCTAGGGTGACAAACTTACTTCCAGGGCCCCCAAAATATTCCCTGAAAAACGTTTGAGAATAATAACCTTTTCCACGACTTTTTGCAGCCACTGTACTACTTAAGACACCATTCCCCCTCCTCCCTCTGCTTTAGAGTTTCTTTCTCCAAGGCTACATGGTCTCAACCATTCAGGGACTCTGTCGTAAACACAATAATGCCACAACGCCGCTAGCTAGCCAATGTGACTTGATGGCATGAGGGCAAATGCATTATCATTGGCTCTACACTGAACGTGTGAACATATTTGCCCTCTTTTTGGAGAAAATTCATAATATTATCTGAAAGGTGAAGATTCTTTTCACGGCTGATTTCCTCCTCCTCCTCCTCCTCCTCCTCCCCCTCCTCCTCCCCCTCTTCCTCCTCCTCTTCCCTCCTTTCAGCTCAGCTGTAGCTTTCATGTGCCTCTGTTGCTTTTTATGCACTGTTTTCAGCTGCTAAGATTGCTGGCATTGAAATTGGGTAAGTAAATAAATACATTTGTCTGTGTAAAATGTCTACTATCGCTGCTGGTGAAGCAAACCAAGTAAGGTAGCTCTTCTCATTGAAACAATGTCTGGAGGCAAAAGCTTACCAGTCAGCACAGGTTCCCATTATCATTTTCCTCTCTGAACCTGATGGGAGCTACATAAACAAATAGCAGGATGGAAAGTTTGCCGAGTACTTGCCATCAGACAGTGTCTACATTTCCAAGCCCCCAGGCTGCCTTGCTGACATGAATATCTGAGACATATTGGAGAGATATTTTTTCCCTTTCTCGGAGTTAAACATAGATGAGTAATTCTTACAGGCTTTAAAAATAGCCCAGGCATCCAAGTACCATCTGCACAAATAACATGGCTGGAACAATTGTGTCTTGGCATTGCTTTGCCTCCTTTCAAAAACGCTCGTCCTTTCAGCAATTTGCACTCGCGGTTAACAACCATTAGGAACAATGTTATTGCAGATGATGGGGCAGATTAAATTAGTCCCGTGTGCCATGTGCCAGGCCCAAAGTATGAGAAAGTGCCACTCTAACAGCCACCGTGGCTGCATATTTTCAATCCCTGTATGTCCAAGTGTGGTTTTGCCTCTCATTGTTGAGTTGAAAAGCAGGCAAGGCAGTCCTCCAATTTTTGTTGCCAGAGATGAAAGACATGGTGATAGATGTTGCTCATTCCATGTACAGAAGCTGAACGCACCAACAGTTAGGAACATAGGAAGTTGTCTTATACTGAATCAGACCATTGGTCCATTGAGCTCAGCATACCCTCCAACATTTCTGTGATGGAAATAGGGATGTCTTATTCCATTATTATTATTATTATTATTATTATTATTATTATTATTATTATTATTACACAATGTCTATCTGACTGGGTTGCCCCAGCCACTCTGGGTGGTTTCCAACATATATTAAAAACATAATAAAACCCAGCTGGCACTGTGGTTAAACCACTGAGCCTAGGGCTTGCTGATCAGAAGGTCGGCGGTTCGAATCCCTGTGACGGGGTGAGCTCCCGTTGCTTGGTCCCAGCTCCTGCCAACCTAGCAGTTCGAAAGCACATCAAAATGCAAGTAGATAAATAGGAACCGCTACAGCAGGAATGTAAACGGTGTTTCCATGTGCTGCTCTGGTTTGCCAGAAGCGGCTTTGTCATGCTGGCCACATGACCTGGAAGCTATACGCTGGCTCCCTCGACCAATAATGCGAGATGAGCGCGCAACCCCAGAGTCGGTCACGACTGGACCTAATGGTCAGGGGTCCCTTTACCTTTAAAACATTAAACATTAAAAAAACTTCCATATGCAGGGCTGCCTTCAGATATCTTCTTAAGGTTGTATAGTTACTTATTGATATTAATTAATTATCCTTTCCTTCTTCCTGTAATGCCCTACTCTACATCAGAGAAGGACCTAGGCTAGTTTAGAGGGCCCGGGGCAGATGGTGTAGCATGCACAATTCTGTCTTCCAATTGACGGGTCTAGGCAGGGGGGCCTAGGTGGAACAGAGATTGCTGCCTGAGGTGGTCTCCACTGCCTAACAGTAGAGCCGGCCTTGAATTAGCCTGCTGAGTAAAAAATAGGCATAGCAAGAACGATATCCCAGACACCCATCGAGCTAGCTTATCCCAGAATCTGATGAGACCAAACTCTGCTATGTAAGATTTGAGAATGGATGAATTCAAATTTGGCCGCTTCATATTGGAGTCTCCTTTTTAAATGTGTGTCTTTCTGCATGGTGAAATTATTAAGGTCCACTACAGTTTTTATTCTGTTTTAGGTTTGTGTTGCTTTAATTTCTAAAAATTGCTTTGAGTTACTTTTTTGAAAAAAAGCGACTAATAATAAGTATATCCTGACCAGCAAGGCTTTTTGAAACCCAATTTTCATATTTTGCTCAGCTGCATCTGAAAAGAGTAGATCACACATCAGGAGAAACATAGAATGTCCCTTTGGGCAGAGACGATAACTGAGTGTTCGAGAACGAACTCCACATGTCAAAGGTCCCGTATTAAATCCCTTGCACCTCCACTTAAAGCTAACAAACAACAGGAAAGACCTCTGCCGATACCATGGAGAAATGCTGTCCATTCAAGTAGATTATTTTGGGCTAGCTGGGCAGACAATCTGACCTGGTGTAAGACAGCTTCCTAATCACTACATTTGGCTGCAGCACATCTGAGTGTGAGTAATTGTGGGTTCTCTGGTTGTTCTCTGGTTGTGATGGACATAGACCCGTCCCCAATGCTCCCTGGCTCCAAGAAGCCCTGCAATAGGGCAGACAGTTTAATTTGTATCTGTCGGTGTAACCTTTTGAAATCTGATAGTTATGCATACCACTAACCCACTTTCCCACCCAACCATAACAATCCATCTGTTGTTGATGCCTATGAGATGGGCTGTATAAGGAGGCAGAAGGGTGGGAAAGCCGTATCTGGGCTGGAGGCTTCTTCAGATGACATGTAAGGTGGAATGGAAGCTGGAGGTAGGCTGGACTCATGTGCACTCGTTTGAAGGACCCCACAGAGCCAAAACTCCAGGCATGCTTGGAGTTGTTCAGCAACCATCCACCTTGCCCTAGAATGGAAGATTTGAGACTGGGCGATAGTTGGCCATAAAGATGTTTTTTTTAAAGAAGCGGTTTAATGACCTCCTCTTCCAGCAGGTCTGGGAAGGCTCCCTCACAGATGGAAGCATTCACCACCCTGCAGAGTCCATGTCCCAGCCCTTCTCGGCTCGCTTTTATTAGCCAGGATGGGCAAGGATCAAGGAGACAGGTGGTTGCTTTCAAGCATCCAAGCACCCTGTCCACATTCTTGGAGGTAACAGATTGGAATTGATTCCATGCAACTCGACTAGACAGGACTCTAGCACTCCTCCGCCCTGGCCCTGCTCCCACGGTGGAGTCTACCTCTTTCCAAATCTGAGCGACTTTATCTGCAAAAAAAACTTTGCAAAATCATTGCAGGAGATCTTGGAGTCTTTACCAGGCCCTGATGTCAAAGGCGGTTCCGTTAAATTGTGAACCACCTGAAAGAGTCTCCTGCTGTTATTTTCTGCAGATGCAATAGAAACAGTGAAGAAGGTCCTCTTCACCATCGCTATCACCACTTGGTAGGCTCGACGTTGAGCTGTAACCCGTGTCCAGTCTGATTTAAAATGAGTTTTCCGCCACTGGCGCTCTAGCCATCTCAGCGATTGTTTCATCGCCCTCAACTCTGGGGGAAACCACGGGGCTGTCCGGGCTTCTTGCAATTGGAGAGGGCGCTTTAGAGCCAGACAGTTGATAGCCCTTGTTAACTCCACATTCCAGTGGGCCACCAGGGAATCAGCTGAAAAGCCATTAACATGGGATAAAGCATCCCCTACCACTCTCTGGAAACCATTTGGATCCATTAAGTGGCGGAGGTGGACCATCCGAATTGGTCCCACCTCCCTGCAGAGGGGAAGGGTCGCTCTTACTGGCTTGAGAGCAGTACATGTGAAAAGCATCTAGGAGTCTTGGTAGACCACAAACTTGACACGAGTCAACAGTGTGATGCAGCAGCTTAAAAAGCCAATGCAATTCTGGGCTGCACCAATAGGAGTATAGCATCTAGATCAAGGGAAGCAGAACTGTATTCTGCTCTGGTCAGACCTCACCTGGAGTACTGTGTCCAGTTCTGGGCACCACAGTTCAAGAAGGATACTGACAAGCTGGAACATGTCCAGAGGAGGGCAACCAAAATAGTCAAAGGCCTGGAAAGGATGCCTTATGAGGAACGGCTTAGGGAGCTGGGTATGTTTAGCCTGGAGAAGAGACGGTTAAGGGGTGATATGATATCCATGTTCAAATATATAAAAGGATGTCATATAGAGGAGGGAGAAAGGTTGTTTTCTGCTGCTCCAGAGAAGCGGACATGGAGCAATGGATTCAAACTACTGTACAAGAAAGAAGATTCCACCTAAACATTAGGAAGAACTTCCTGACAGTAAGAGCTGTTCGGCAGTGGAATTTGCTACCAAGGAGTGTGGTGGAGTCTCCATCTTTGGAGGTCTTTAAGCAGAGGCTTGACAGGCATCTGTCAGGAATGCTTTGATGGTGTTTCCTGCTTGGCAGGGGGTTTTACTGGTTGGCCCTTGTGGTCTCTTCCAACTCTATGATTCTATGAATGTCAGATCACCCACATCACTAGAGATGAACACCAGGTCTAAGGCATGTCCGTGACTATGAGTTGGGCCAAACTTATTCAGGGACAGCCCCATGGAGGGCATGCTTTCCATGAAGTCCCGAGCGGCCCCTTGTAAGGTCGTGTCGGCATGGATGTTAAAATCCCCTAGGACAACCAAACTAGGTGTCTCCAGGAGAACATTCATGACCTGAAGCAACTCAGACAGGGAATCCTTGGTGCGGCAGGGAGGTTGGTACACTGAAAGGAATCCTGTACTGCCCCTATTGCCCAGCTTCCAGAACATGCACTTAGAGAACTGGGTCTTCCCAATAGGATGCCTGGTGTAAACCAGTGACTTTCTAAAAATCACTGTAACCCCCCTCCCCGCCCATATGACTCGGGTTGCTGTGCGTACGAGAAACCTGGTGGACATGCAGCAGCAAGGACAGGCCCATCTGCTTCATCCAACCAAGTCACCATCACACATGCCAGGTCAAGTCCTCCATCCACAATCAAGTTGTGGATGGCAGTGGTCTTATGAATCATTGACCTGGCATTGCACAGCAACACCTTCAGGTCATGTGGGTCTCCCTTGCTGATTCCAGTATCCATCCAGTCAAGACCAGACCCGGAGGACATGGTCTGGTCTTCAATTATTTTACATGAGCAGTAAATGGCCATATGCCCTTCCACATAACCATTTCCCTTGTCAACATGGACATTCTTTCTGTCTCCTCTGTGTGCTGTTAGCACTTCATAGCCATAAATGATAAAGAATAGCATGTTCTTCAAAACAGTCTCCAAAAGGACACAGTGGGGAAAAAGCCACTGCTGGAGACACATAGTTGGAGAATGAATGGAAAGTGTACTGGAGGGAGCAATTGCATGCTGTCATTGGGAATGAAGTGCCGGTGTTCTAAATTTGGCTGGGCTGATGTCAGGTGGAGAAGACAAGAGTGGTTAAGTGGTTGCTCTGCACTCTTCTTTAAGTCTGCTTATATAGAGCTGGAGGCAGCCCAAATTGGCCTGAGGTGAAATAACCTTAATAACCGCCACCATTTATAGAGCAACATCAATGTGCCCGATGCTTTATAGAGAAATGACAAAGAGTGAGGTGGAAAGTGAGGAACATGGGGTGAAAATCCATAGGAGATGACCTCCATGTTTTCAGCTCACCTACATATACGCCAGTGTGGTGTAGTGGTTAAGAGCGGTAGACTCGTAATCTGGGGAACCGGGTTTGCTTCCCCACTCCTCCACATGCAGCTGCTGGGTGACCTTGGGCTAGTCACACTTCTCTGAAGTCTCTCAGTCCCACCCACCTCACAGGGTGTCTGTTGTGGGGGAGGAGGGGAAAGGAGATTGTTAGCCGCTTTGAGACTCCTTCGGGTAGTGATAAAGCGGGATATCAAATCCAAACTCTTCTTCTTGTTTCAATAGGAGTTGAGGTCTAAGGAGTTGCACCAGTCTTCATGGAAGAGGGGCTTTTGGCATGGATGTGATAGAAGAGAGATTGGTGGCAGCATGCACGTACTCTGAGGGAGAGCCCTAGACAAAAGGAGCAACAAGACAGGAGGAGTGGAGTTGTCTATGGAAGCAGGGAAGCATACTTAGGGGGATGACCATAGTTTGGTAGTAGAGCATGAGAGAGTTTCCAGGTTCAGTTCCCTGGTAGAGCTGGGAATCTCTTGTCTGAAACCCTGGAGCATAGCTGCCAAGTCTCCCGTATCCCCCGGGAAACCCCCGTTTTTCCAGCTGTCCCCAGCTGAAAAAACTGATTTTTTTGTTTTTCCCCGGTTTATTCTGGCGTGGCGGGCATTTTGGAACTGGGCGGAGCATGCTCAGAAGCGACTTTTGATGCTGCTTTGCCCAGTTCCAAAATGGCTGCAGTGTGACTTCTGGTGCAGCGGCCATTTTGGAACAGGGGAGAGCAGCAGCAAAAGTAGCTTCTGAGCATGCTCCGCCCAGTTCCAAAATGGCGGCAGCGCTACTTCCGGCTTGCTACTTCCGGTCCAGTCCCTTATTTCTCAGGCCCGAACTTGGCAGCTATGCCCCGGAGAGCTGATGACAGCCAGTGCAGAAAGCACTGAACTAGATGAATCATTGGTCTGACAAATCACCTATGATTCACGTTGGCATGTTGCATTTGTGTTAATATCTATTTTAAAAGTTTTGTTACATAGGATCAAAAGAAACACCCTTCTTGATCAGACCAAAGATCCCTCAAGTTCAGCATCCTCTTCTCATGGTGGCCAATCATATACCTAAGAAGCAGGAGATGTAAATGTGGATTAAGGATGGGTCTGGCTAGCATTCTCACATGCAAAAAAACCATTGAATACTGCTGCTCCCCCTCTAAAACAAAAAAACGAAAAACACCACCAACCAGGAATGTAAAACGAGCCTAGTTGGTCTTTAAGGTGCTACTGAAGGAATTTTTTTTATTTTGCTACGACTCAGACCAACACGGCTACCTACCTGTAACTAGAGCCTGCTGGATTAGGCCAAAGACCCATCTTTCCACCATCCTGTTCTTACGATGGCCAGCCAGATGCTGATCAGAAGCCCACAAAGAGGACCCAGTGGTGTAGAATTGGGGGGGGGGCACAGGGACAGTTGCCCCGGGCACAAAATTGTTCGGGGCACAAAATTTCAGCACCTGGTTCTGCCTCAATACAATCGTGCGCTTCCAGCACTGGGCTCCCTTGAAAATGTCTTCTCCATGCGAACAAGGAAGTTACCTCTCCAGACAATGGAATGACTCTTCTTTTCTTATCTCTGTGGCTGCAATCTCCTGGGTGATGTGGATGCCGTTAGGCAGTTGAATGTGGCATGCGTACTTTGTCTGTTTCCTCCCCTCCCCTTCCCCCTCTGTGCAGACCTGGGCGCTGGCAACCTACACTATGCCACTGGGAGGACCTGAGCATAACTGCACTCTCTTCACTTGTGATTCCCAGGAACTGGAAAACTACCCCTGACGCTGGGGATGTGATGATCAACCTTTCCTAGGCATAGGGACATTTAGTGTGGCAGGCCTGCCCCTGCCCTATCTTTAGAGGTTCTGCAGGAATCTCCCCTGCCTTCTTTCAAATGACTTCTGAAAACTGTACTGTTTAGATAGCCTTGCAGAATTATTTTTCTTTTTAACCAACCATAAGAACATTGGGCCTGCTGGATCAGGAGCATCTAGTGCAGCATCCTGTTCCACAGTGGTCACCCAGATGCCTCTCTCTTCTCATGTGGTTTCCAGAAGCTTTGCTCCCTCCAACTGCGGAGCTACCTGTATCTGCTGCTGTTTAATTGATATTTTTAATTGTGCTCTGTGGATCTGTATAGGCTCTGTGGATCTGTATTGTGCTCTGTGGATCTATATATACGGTATAGCAAGCCGCCTTGATATATTTTATGAAATGTGCAGATTGTAAATAGTCAAACAAACAAACAAACAAACAAATAATACACACTAATACATAATTCTATTTGCCTGTCTAGTTCACTGTTGTCCACTCAAACTGGCTGCAGATCTGGCAAGAGATCTTTCACTTCCTGTAGGTCCATTTAACTTCTATGATTTTTTTTTAGAAGCATTTGGAATGAGCAAGCTTCATGTGCTTGTCTGAGGCTGCTCCTTCCTTCCTTTCAGATTCAGGCTCCCTCTCAAAGCTCCTGATGAGCAAGCAAATGAAATAACATTACTTGAAAACATTGCAGGCCATAATTTTAATAAATGTTGGCTCCTGTCATTGTGTTCCTCAGTATTTATCCTTTTATATGCTGCCAACTGATCCAACAGTTTTGTCTCTTTGACAAACATTTCATGCAATCATAAATTACCTCATTTTTCAACCTCACCCTGACATAAGTAGTCAAGCTGTCAGTATGCAGAGGTATCGGGCTTGGCAGAGCTTCCCCTGGAAATAGAAAAGGAGCTTCCACAGGGTGAGCTAAACATGGCCAATTCTCGGATTGCTGCCCTTGGGCAATGCAATGGATCCAGTGGCAACTGTGGAATTTCCTGTTGAGCTTCTTACCTGCTTAATTTGCATTCGGATAGCCGAAGGACTGGTCCTGAATGGGGTAACTGTGCCCCTGAAGGACCAGGTGCGCAGCCTGGGAGTCATGCTGGACTCACAGCTGTCCATGGAGCGGCAGGTCAGTTCTCTGTCCAGGGCAGCTGTCTGGTATGCAGGCTGAGCCCCTACCTGTCTGCAGACTGTCTCGCCAGAGTGGTGCATGCTCTAGTTATCTCCTGCTTGGAATACTGCAATGTGCTCTATGTGGGGCTACCTTTGAAGGTGACCCGGAAACTACAACTAATCCAGAATGCGGCAGAATGCGGTGACTGGGAGTGGCCACCAAGACCACATAACACCGGTCTTGAAAGATCTACATTGGCTCCCAGTATGTTTCTGAGCACAGTTCAGAGTGTTGGTGCTGACCTTTAAAGCCCTAAATGGCCTCGGTCCAGTATAACTGAAGAAGCGTCTCCACCCCCATCATTCTGCGCGGACACTGAGGTCCAGTACCGAGGGCCTTCTGGTGGTTCCCTCATTGCGAGAAGCCAAGTTGCAGGGAACCAGGCAGAGGGCCTTCTCGGTAGTGGCGCCCGCCCTGTGGAATGCCCTCCCATCAGATGTCAAAGAGAAAAACAGCTACCAGATTTTTAGAAGACATCTGAAGGCAGCCCTGTTTAGGGAGGCTTTTAATGTTTAATAGATTACTTTATTTCATTTTTCTGTTGGAAGCCGCCCAGAGTGGCTGGGTAAACCCAGCCAGATGGGCGGGGTATAAATAATAAAATATTATTATTATTATTATTTAAAAATATAACGGGAGCCTTGCAAAGGGTAATTTAACCCAGAGTTCTGTTGCCAACAGTGGCCAACAAGGAGCCTCCTGGAACCAACAAACTGTGATTGAAACAGAACTTCTCTGTTGCTTGTCCCTCAGCACCTGTGCATGGAGGTGCCATGCATATTGGCATCACTGGTGGTGATTGGTGCCCACTGGAAGTGGTAGGGCAGAAGGCACAGAGACAAACAGTACAGGGAGCCAGGGGCGTAGGAAGGGGGTGCGGTGGGGGCGGTCTCTTCCCGGGTACGCTCACTGAGGCGGGGTGACATTCGGTGCGCCTGCAACTCCCAAGCCTACCCCGAGCCGTTGGGGTAAGGGGGAGAGCTGCGCCGCTTTGCCGGCGGCATTCCCCCCTTCCTCCTTCGTTTTGACAGCTTGGGGGGGCTTGGGAGTCGCGGGTGGGCGGTGCACTCCAAATGTCTGCCATGGGTGGCTCACTCTGTCCCCGGCTGTAGGGTGCGCGCACCGCTTCCTGCACTCAAGCATCTATCCCGGGCCTGGGAGGGCACCCTCCATGTCCCGCCCCCCTTGGGAGCGCGCCCGCCC
The DNA here is from genome assembly GCF_963506605.1 of Zootoca vivipara. Lineage (NCBI taxonomy): Eukaryota > Metazoa > Chordata > Lepidosauria > Squamata > Lacertidae > Zootoca > Zootoca vivipara. Next base: position 6,642,359 of record NC_083283.1, read on the forward strand.
TGGGCAACGTGGGCATATGCTCCACCACTGCGGGGAGCCAGAGTCAACAACAGGCAGAGTCAGCTAATTCTAGTTTTGTTACCGTCCTGTCCCTGCCGAGTTCTACAAGGGCAACACTGATACCAAGGAGGAGGAGGCGGCTGATAGCCACCCTCTGGACTAGTTGCAAGTAAGAAGACAGGCAGGTGGGGATGACTGAAGGCAGACTCAAATTGGTGGGGAGACGCCTCCTGGGCCAGCCTCCACTAGGTCTCATGGATTTGTCGCTGTTGATAGACTTATCCCCTGCTATTTTTCTAGAAAAAGAGTTGCTGGAACGCCTCCCTTGTTCTCTTATAATGGGGATGATGCCCACCTGAATTATAGCATTATTATGTGTATGTCTCATTATAAAAACGTCAAACAGCGCTTCTCCAAGGCTTGCTCTGTATCCCTTTTAGAATCCGGTTCATCACGAAACACTTCTGTGATTTACAAAAGAGAGGCTTTATTGTTTATGTGGGTGGGGGGGGGGACATTCCATCATGTTAATTGCAGTAATGTATATTTATATCTTTTTGTGTTCTGTGTTTTCTTTCCATACAATTTGTAATATATACCGAAGGTGGGGGGACTTTTTAAGTCTGAGGGTTGCAACCTTCAGTGGTGGGTGGGGTGAGAAGCAAAGGTGAGTGGGGACAGAAGCAAAAGTGAGCAGAGCAACAGATGCATTGGGCTATATTCTGCTCCTACAAAATCTTGAGATTTCTATATACTGTACAAACATACACCCACCCCTCCACCCTCTGTCTAGGCATTCAAGAGGCATTATCAAGGACACATTCCAGGCAAAAATCACTCAAGGAGGATGCAGACCAAGGACAGTGTGGAGAAATCACATTTTAAAATGTGTTTACTGGAACAGGGTTTGGATGAGATACAACACATGCATATGTGAGTCATGCAAAGGGTCAAATTTGAAATACTGTGTATCTGTTGGCGACTAAAAGTTAGCTGTTGTTTAGTCACATGAGGCTGCTTTGTGTGTGTGGGGGGGGGGGGAAACTGGGTTCTTTTAAACCCGTGGAGGAAGAATTGTACAATTACCCTTCTGATTGGCTTGTTGCGTGGGTGTTCTTGATCACTCATTGGACGGGAGAAGTCATGAGGTGGAGAATTCTCTTCTACACTCAAATCTGATTGGCCAGCTTGCATATAAACAGGCCTGTTCCAGTATTGTGAGGGGGGCAAGAAAGAAAAAAAACAGATATAAAGAAGAGGGAGAAGTTGAGGGAGAAGTCTGAAACAGAACCAGGTGGAAAATGGGCCACAAATAGGCCCAGAGTAAGATGGAAATACTAGTCTGGCCTCAAAGAGCTGAAGATTGGCAGAGAGGCCATATAAGGGTGCCAGGCAGTGAGGGGAATTCAGTGAATATGAATTCTGGAGCTGACCATAACATGAAGCCCCTGCAAGCATGGTTCAAAGTGTGTGTGGGGGGGGAGCCAAAGTCTGCAGCTCACGGCATAGCGTGAGTTGACAGCTCTTGGGTCCGGAAGGCAAATGGGAGGGGTGTGCTTGTGCATCCAGCTGCCTAATGGCATCTCCATCACCCAGGAGATCACAGCCACAGAGATAAGAAAGTAGGATTGTCTGGAGAGGTCAGTTCCTGGTTTGCACAGAGAAACCGTTTTCAGCGGAGCCCAGCTACGGAAGTGCTGTGTTGAAGCAGCACCAGGGGTTGCGATTTTTGCACCTTTAACCATTTTGTGCCCTTGTGCTCCCCCCCCCGCATGATATGCCACTGCCCAGGACCTGGGAGTGAGATTGAGTGGGTAAAAGGGCCTAAGGATCATTAGCATATAAGTTAATTAGGGCTAGGAACAGCACTTCACCAGCCGGAATCATGCAAACCTCTGTAATTGTCATTTAAATAAACTTATTATAGCAAACGCAAGTCTTGGAGAAACAGAAGGCAACTGAAATATTACATTTCACCTCACTTTGCATGCATGGTTAATAATAAATAAATACCTTGCTATTTTATTTAAATGTTAAAATGTGTCTGGCTTGCTTTGTACCACGCCTTAAATATCACTTCTACTGGGTTATGGATTAAGGTTTTACTAAAAGGGATAAAATAAATATATAGTGGTAGCAGGACTCCCTTCACATGCATTTGTGAATCGGCAGATTTAAATAGACAAAAATAAAATATAAAGAGAGAGTGTGTCTCACCACAGGTGGTAAGGAATGTAACTGAGTGGAATGAGTAAAGTCCCCCAGGCCAGATAACCTTGGGCATAATACCATTTTCTTCAATAGTAAAATCTTCACTTTCTTACTGGCTCTGTGGCCAAAGCCACAAATATTAAATGTTGCTTTCCTTCAGAGCAAAATAAGCCGGGTGCATTTGTTTGAATAATGCAAGAGTCAAGAATTTGTAGCATTCGTCCCTGACAATACATTTGAATATTATGTCTTGGCATTTTCTGTCCCTTTAGAAATATTTTCAGGACCAACTTTTCTCCAAGTCACAGTTGCGAGTAAATCTGAAGTGCAAGTAATTCTGCCCGTGTTTGGCAAGGAGAAAAATATCTGTACATGAGAGTTGATGCTGGCAAAGTTCTTTCTCCGTACTAGGAAAGTTACAACCAGCAACAAAAGTTGTCATTTGATGTATAAATCTATTTCTTTCTCCTCTTTTAAATTATAGTGGTAATATGAATATTTCAGGCCCGTTTGCAGATACATAAAATATAACCATGCAGAAAAAGAAACCATATAAAGCTCATATACATTTTATAACGTTTAATAGGTTTTGGGGCTGTAATACTATAAAGCTATTCCTCACTTCCTAAATGTCATTTGATTTTTTTTTTCTAGAAAAACGATTTCTGTAAAGCCAACAATCATTTAAAAATGAATCGCAACTAAAATGAAATTCCTTTGCAACAAAAAATTGGCGGAAGCATGATAGAGGTGTATAAGCCAGTGTGGTGTAGTGGTTAAGAGCAGTAGACTCGTAATCTGGGGAACCGGGTTCGTGTCTCCGCTCTTCCACATGCAGCTGCTGGGTGACCTTGGGCCAGTCACACTTCTCTGAAGTCTCTCAGCCCCACTCACCTCACAGAGTGTTTGTTGTGGGGGAGGAAGGGAAAGGAGAATGTTAGCCGCTTTGAGACTCCTTCGGGTAGTGATAGAGCGGGATATCAAATCCAAACTCTTCTTCTTCTTCTATAACATTATGCATGGGTTGGGGAAAGTGGAGAGAAGGAAGTCCTTCCACTCTAATAAGGCTAGAACAAAGCAAAATGTACAGATGAAAAGAAAGTACTTCTTCACACAGTACATAGTTGAACAATGGAATTCATTCCCACAAGCTGTAGCACCAGCCACCAATTTAGATGGCTTTAAAGGAAGATTAGATGAATTCATAGAGGATAAGCCTGGCAATGGATACCAGCCAAGATAGCTATGTACTCCCTCCCAGTTGCTGGGATTCACAAAATAGAAGAGCTCCCGGGTTCTGCTTTGGAACACCCCATAGTCATCTGGTTGGTCCCTATAAGAACAGGATCCTTTGCTGTCACTCGAGGCTCAGGTGGCCTCACTGGTGTGGGGTGCCTTCCATCAGCTTCAGCTGGTGGCCCAGCTAGTCCCCTATCTGGACAGGGATAGCCTAACTACTGTTGTCTATGCTCTGGTAACCTCGAGGTTAGATTACTGCAATGCGTTATACGTAGGGCTGCCTCTGAAGACGGTTCAGAAACTTCAGCTAGTGCAGAGCAAGACGGTTTGAACATATTACACTTATCCTGGTCCAACAGCACTAGCTACCAATTAGTTTCCGGGCCCAATTCAAAGTGCTGCTTTTTACCTATAAAGCCTTAAATGGCTCAGGACTGCAATACCCCAAGGACTGCCTCTTCCCATATGAACCTACCCAGACCCTGAGATCATCTTCTGAGGGCCTCCTTCGTGTGCCTCCTCCTCGAGAGGTCCGGAGGGTGGCAACACAAGAACGGGCCTTCTATGGAATGCTTTCCCCAGGGATATTCGCTTGGCACCTTCATTATACACCTTTAGGCACCAGGCAACACCATTCCTTTTAAACCAGGTCTTTGGTTGATTTGATTGGCATCCTATGCTCTTTTAAAATGTGGGGGGTTTTTTGTGGCAGGGCTATTGGGTTGTTGTTTTTATATATTATGTGGTTTTATATTTTGATTTTGTTCTGTGAGCCGCCCTGAGACGGGTGGAATATAAATTCAATCTATATATATATAAATGTAGGCATTGCGTGCGCGGATGTCACAGCCTTTCTCCCAAACTGCTGAACCGTAATGTAACAAATTTGGCCACAACATTCCATGCCCTTCGGGGGGGGGGAGAATCTGGCATTAAAAAAATTCCAAAAAACCACACCTTTCACACCTAAAATAATGATTAAACACACAAAAAAGTGGCGCCCAAAGTAGACGTCACCACCAGAAGCTCTGAAGACTCCAGTAGCATCCAATAAAAAGGCAGATCGCATGCTGCCGCCTCCAAAGCTGCGCTGCCAGATGACATCACAAAATTCCACAGCAACCAACTGAAAACAGTCCTTTTGCAGCAACAAGGCCCAGCTTTTTCAATAGGCCGTAGCATTGCCAAGCAGGGAAAACTGAGTATGCCTCACCATTGCCCAGTAGGCCACAGGCAAAAACAAACAGAATATGGGGCTTTCACAACTGGAGGGGGGGGGAGGGATGAGGCACAACAAAGGGAGGGGGGAAATACATAGCCATGGGGGGGGGGGAGGAAGAACCCTGAGTCAGCCAAAGCAGTGGGGGGTGGGTTGGGACAGGGAAAACTGAGTAGGCCGCAACATTGCCCAGTAGGCCACAGGCAAAAACAAACAGAATATGGGCCTTTCACAAGGTGGGGGAATCACAGGGATGAGGCACAACAACGGGGGAGGGGGGAAACACATAACCATGAGGGGGAGGTAGGATCCTGAGTCAGCCAAAGCAGTGGGGGTTGGGGACATTTTCAGGAACACGCGTGGGTGGGGGAGTCTTATTTTGAAACTTACAGTAGGGGAGTCAGGGTTGGGGCAGGGCAGGTGAGGGGACTCTGAAGGGAGACTCTGAAGGTCCATTTAACAGAAAAATGTCAATTTAAGACAAAAACCCAAAGCAACATGTGGCTGGGCCAGCTAGTAAATATATAAAACACAAGAACAGGCCCTTTATGCAGTGGCCCCCTGTCTGTGGAATGCTCTCCCCAGGGAGGCTCAGATGTTGCCTTCATTATACACCTTTAGGCACCAGGAAAAAAACCTCTTTAACCAGACCTTTGGTTGTTTGACAGTCAATGCCCTTTAAAAATGTGTTGGGGAGGGGGGATTATTGGGCTGTTCATGTTTTTAATTTTTATTATGCATTTTGTGTTTTGTTTTGTGACAGGGTGGTATACAAATTTAATAAATAATAACAATAACTTAGAAGAGGATGCTCACTCCTATGTGTGAGAGAAGAATGCTTCTAAGGAGGTCCTTGATGCCTTTCCTTTTTATTAGTTCCTATACTACAAATAATTGATTAAATGCAGAGTTGTCTTTCCATGTAGAGAAAGGCTCCTTCCATTTGGAAGGACTGAGATCTAGTCGAGGACCTTGTTGGTGAAGGAGGGGGCAGGAGGTGATTTTCGCTGAGGTCCCTTTCGATCTTCAGCCTCATCCCCCACCACTCGATTCATAGCACTTCTCATTCTCCAGAGTATGTTTTGGGGAAACATGGGTTGCTGCAGAAACCGAGAGTTGCTGCTATCCTACCGGTATGTGTGAAGGCACAGTGTGAAACATCTCCAGAACAAAAACATGTACATCAAGTGTAAATAGTTACAGTTATAAAACAGGTACTTTATTTTAGGAAGGTGTACTTGGAAGGGAAGCAATGCCTAGCAAAGCCAGTGTCTTAGGTCAGCCTTCCACCAAACTGGTGTAACCCAAATGTTGATACACTCCACATCCCATCAGCCCCAGCCAGCATGGCCAAATACCAGGAGTGATGGGAGCTGAAGTCTAGCAACAGCTGAAGGGCATCAGGTTTGAGAAAACTGCCTTGGGCAGGGAGGCATTTCATCTGCTCGTGTCTGCGGACAAATTGGTTGTTCATAGTCCTGGCCCTGAACCAGCATTTCTCAATAGCCACTGAGTCTGCAAACAAGCAAATCTGGTCCCAGTTTTCAATACATCTTTCTTCTCTTCTCCAAGGGGTTTTGGCAGAGTAATTGAGCGCCGTTGGCAGTGGGTCTTAGCTTGCATTTATTATTAAGCCACATAGTGAAAAAATAGAAAAATATAAAAAGGATGAGAGTCTATTAAACGACACTTTCCAGATTAGCAAGCAACAATGGGCAAGAGTCCTGTTGCTGCTTGGAGTTTTCCCGGTTCAATGTGCTTACAGCAGCAAATGTCGATTGTCATCATCTCTGTTGCATCAAACTGGCTCGTCTCCCAGGCAGGAATGTATAAAGAAACTGGAAATAAGCCAAGGGAATTTTTGTTTAGTTTCTGCAAATATAAATGCTCTCCAACTATGATGTGGTCATTTTTTTAAAAAAAATATGGCTATAATTCTCAAAGTGTGAGAGGCTCTTCATAAACAATTAAGGTTATTATTTATAACCCCATCACCATTCCTGCTTCAAGAGGCAAAGAGCTTATAGTTTAAACCAGGATTTCCCAAACTTGGGGTCTCTAGTTGTTTTTGGGTGACAGTTCCCATCATCCCTGATCACTGGTCCTGCTAGCTAGGGATGATGGGAGTTGTAATCTGAAAACATCTGGAGACCCAACTTTGGGAAACCCTGGTTTAATTTTAGGTGTGGGGTAGGGAGGAGGACAATTGTGTGTTTGTGTGTGAGAGAGAGAAACTATGGAACTCACTCCCACAGGAGGCGGTGATAGCCAGACAACTTGGATAGCTTTAAAAGAGGATTGGACAAATCGATGGAGGAGAGGGCCATCAATGTCTACTAGCCATAATATTCTATTTCCATGGTCAGAGGCAGTAATGCTTCTGAATAGAGATTGCTGGAAACCACAGGAGGGGAGAGTGTTCTTCTGCTCCATTCCTGCTTGTGGTTCTACCACAAACAGCTGGTTTGCTACTGTGAGAACAGGATGCTGGACTAGATGGGCCACTAACCTTTTATGCCTGTATGATTTACAAGGGACAAAGTGAAGAAGATGCATTCTGCATTTCCTTAGGGCAGAGGTGGGGAAAGTCAGGCCTGGGAGCCAAAGTTAGAATCATAGAGTTGGAAGAGACCACAAGGGCCATCCAGTCCAATCCCCTGCCGAGCAGGAAACACCATCAAAGCATTCTTGACATATGCCTGTCAAGCCTCTGCTTAAAGACCTCCAAAGAAGGAGACTCCACCACACTCCTTGGTAGCAAATTCCACTGCCGAACAGCTCTTACTGTCAGGAAGTTCTTCCTAATGTTCAGGTGGAATCTTCTTTCTTGTAGTTTGAATCCATTGCTCCGTGTCCGCTTCTTTGGAGCAGCAGAAAACAACCTTTCTCCCTCCTCTATATGACATCCTTTTATATATTTGAACATGGCTATCATATCACCCCTTAACCTTCTCTTCTCCAGGCTAAACATACCCAGCTCCCTAAGTCGTTCCTCATAAGGCATCATTTCCAGGCCTTTGACCATTTTGGTTGCCCTCTTCTGGACACGTTCCAGCTTGTCAGTATCCAAGTTGGTCCTCTAAGGCAGACTTTATGGATGCGCACCAGACCACATCCCTCAATGGCACTGGTCTGTACCCAGGGTGTTTCCCCCTGTATGGAATGTGTCCTTGAACTCTGATAACACCTCTTGCTTGCCTACATGAAGGATAGCTTGATATGTGTGCAGAAACTAACTTACTGCACCAAGGCAAGATGTACACCGCTTGCTCCACCCACTTTTGCCCTGGCCCTGCTACCACTAGCACGTGGCTCTCAAAAGGTTTCCCAGAAGAGAATTCAGAAAATACGCACATTTCCTGCTCTTGTTTTAGGTATTGTTGCAACTGAGGATGATGAAGATGAAGGGGCTACCCCCAGAATGAAGAACTACTGCTCCTCCAAATGTTGTTGGAACCAGCTTGTGCCATCTCTGACTGCTGGGCCTGATAGGAGTTGACATCCAACCACACCTGGAAGGCTACACATTCTCCACCCTTGGTGGACTAGACATGCCAGAGTAAAATTAATATGACAGCAGAAAGAAAAAGGTTCAAAAGGAGGCACGGACAATTGTTGAGAGATGTACTGTATATGCTCCTCTCTTGGATTTCAGTTTTTGGGATGGCGTGACCGAAGTGAGAAGCAAAGTTAGTCCTTTGACCTAGTCAAGGTGAGGGTAAGAGTGCTAGGGATGTCACAGTGAGGGTGTCTCTATTTTCCAGGGACCGTCCCTGATTTACAGAAGCCGTCCCAATTTCTTATCTGATTCTGGAATGTCCCACTTTGCTTTAGGACGTCCCTATTTTCATCAGAGAAGTGTTGGAGGGTCTAGAGTTATGCAACCCCTGACCCAAGGAGATAAGTAACTAAACAACCTTTAGAAGACATCTGAAGACAGCCTGTAGAGTTTAGTGTTTCATTGTGTTTTTTATTTATGTTGGAAGCAGCCCAGAGTGGCTGGGGCAACCCAGTCAGATGAGTAGGGTATTATTATTATTATTATTATTATTATTATTATTATTATTATTAAATAGGGCATTCTTATTTTCATCGTATAAATGTTGCAGGGTTTGGAAAAACCCCTGAGTACAGCACACGTAAATGAATGGAAGTTGCAAGGGAGCTTTGGGTGACACACTCTGTATATACTCAGAGGCACTAGGGTAGCCAAAATTAGTTTCCATCTGCTTGCGTTGAACTGTGGCATTTTAAACAGGTGAGGACTCGGTGGTATTCTCACTAGCCTGTGACCCTGTGGGTTTGAGTCCCTTGCCTTCCTGCCAAGGGGGTGGGAAATCAGAGCTTTCAACCATTTTAACTGAGTCACAGTCCAGCATTTTGTATGTATGCTTTGCAACAGGTCCAGCCTTCTCTTCAGGGTAAACAGGGCCAAGGGAAAGAAAATCCATTTTTAAAGGGTAGGCCTGATCTAATTAGCCTTTTATCTGAATCATCTCTGCAACTTAAACAACAACAAAAAGAGGAAATCTATAGCCCACTCTGAGGAGCGCAAGCAATAAATGCAGACTCACCCATCGACTTTGACAGCGCATATTGTTCTTGCTTTAATATTGCATTATCCTGGCTTTTCGCTGAGCAGGGTATGTTTTCTGGCGATTACACCTTGGGCAGGGAAAGGCTTTCTAGCTCTGCAACAGCCTTAGTAATAATACATGCCTCTGCTTAATCTATGAACCATAATCACATCTATCTACCGCATGGAGCAGAGTGCTGAGAGGGATGATGTATCCTGCAGCAATATGCAGGCCCTGTAGTAAATTAAGTTACAGCCTCATTACACGCCACATCCACAGCGGCGTTCTGCATGTACGCAGCTGGCACTTTGTCTCTGCCTTTTGCGTTTTTACAGCCCACGCGGTCATAAATAGCTCTCCCTCAAACTCAATGCGCATTTTTTTGCGGTCACTTCATTCACCCTCCAGGAGAGGATGCAAGGGAGCAAAGCATTTTCGAAGCACCTTGTCCCACAAGCAGAAGCTGAACAGGAGTTGGCTGCAGGGGAATGTTTATTAGTACCGGGCCTAAATCATGCCAGCGAGGGGTGGGAAACAAGAGAAGAATAGCAGATTGGGTTGATGAATTATCCCAAAATGGCAAGAATGACCGGAAGACGCAGAAATCAGGAAGACCAAAATTTTAATAAGGAATGGGGAAAATTGATAATTTACCTTAAAAGAAAATAATTTACCTTGGGAGAAAAGCAATGACAAACCTAGACAGCATCTTAAAAAGCAGAGACATCACCTTGCCTACAAAGGTCCGTATAGTTAAAGCTATGGTTTTCCCAGTAGTGATGTATGGAAGTGAGAGCTGGACCATAAAGAAGGCTGATCACCGAAGAATTGATGCTTTTGAATTATGGTGCTGGAGGAGACTCTTGAGAGTCCCATGGACTGCAAGAAGATCAAACCTCTCCATTCTGAAGGAAATCAGCCCTGAGTGCTCACTGGAAGGACAGATCCTGAAGCTGAGGCTCCAATACTTTGGCCACCTCATGAGAAGAGAAGACTCCCTGGAAAGACCCTGATGTTGGGAAAGATTGAGGGCACCAGGAGAAGGGGACGACAGAGGACAAGATGGTTGGACAGTGTTCTCGAAGCTACGAACATGAGTTTGACCAAACTGCGGGAGGCAGTGCAAGACAGGAGTGCCTGGCGTGCTCTGGTCCATGGGGTCATGAAGAGTCGGACATGACTAAACGACTAAACAACAACAACAACAACCTTAAAAACCATTGTAAACAGTGTCCCTTTGGGGTGAAGTCAAACTGTTGGAAGGTTATAGTGCCTGCTGTCGCTGTAGAAACTGATACGAGAGAGTGATGCTTTGTTGCAGCTGGGGCAGATGAGGACAAACAGTTGTGCAGTTGCTGATGCACCATGGTGTTTCTTCTTTCTGTGTTCCTCCCAGTGGTCATTCCCCCCCCCCTGGTCACTGCTATTGATGCACAACCTGACTGTCTGTCTCTAGGCACTGTGGTTGTCTGCAAGGGATTCCCACTTGGTGGGGCTGGAGTTGCCAGCCTTTTAAATTCTTGATGCCAAGGATTGAAAATGGGACCTTCCACATGCAACACACATGCTCTGCCACTGACTTATGGCCCTCGCCTCCATATTATCTGTGGAAATCATGGTGGGAAATTGGCTGGCATTTCCAAGGGACAGTCAGATAGCTGCCCACTTAGCAGGTGGCTCAAAAGTGTCAAAGTGCTTTCTAACATAACTTTCTGTTAAGTGATGGCTTTGGTAAATTGGGCTGACTTCAGGATGGTTGAGAGTCCCTAAAGTTCTTAGATTTGGTGAGTCATCCTTAATCTTTTAGAAAGAGGGTTCTATTAGATGACTGACTCCAATCAGTGATTAATAGGTGAGAGAAGGTGAGAAAGAACAGGGAGAAGAGGAGGCAATTTTAATTGTACTTCTGACAAAGGCAAAGGGTAAACAAGAGGATGAAATTTGCATTTAACAGGACCAAGCTCTTATTTTGCAATTGTGGTAGAATATTCGGCTTCTCTTGTTATGCTGCATCCAGTCACTGCCAGGAGACCTGTTAGTGACAAAAAGTCTCAACACAGCAACAAAAAATTCCCTGCTGATGGTTACTGCTCAATGAGTGGAAATGTGACAAAGCGTCAGATTACTAGCATGTCATATTGACAGTTGCCATTTGGGCAACACAGACCGGTGCAAATGTTTGCTGGGTCATGAGCAATCATACAAATTCTTATTCTTATTCTTTACTGTCCTTCATCAGAAGATTGCAGGGTGGTTTACAGTATAAAAACTCAAAAATACACAACATAATAACAAACAAGCAGTACCCCCCACAGAGTTTAAGAGGCCATTATATACAGGGAAACTCGGAAAATTAGAATATCCTTGAAAAGTGCATTTATTTCAGTAATGCAACTTACTATTTTTTATTTTTCTTTTATTTTTACAAATGCTTTCTTTTGGAAATTCCACAGTAATAAAACAAATAGTTACAATAATACAAAAATAAACAAAAATAAACATTGCTATTATATTTCATTAATGACATTCCATTTATAATTGACCTGCCTAATGACAAATAATTACAATTACAACAAATAAAGGCTTGGCATATCTTGCTTTGCATGTCATGCATCTATCTCATATATTGGTTTCACCTTTTAAGTTGCGTTACTGAAATAAATGCACTTTTCAACGATATTCTAATTTCCCGAGTTTCACCTGTATATATTTAATTAGCCAAAGGGCTGGGAGAACAGGAATGTTTTTGTCTTGTGCCTAAAGATATGTATTGAAGCCACCAGGTGAGCCTCCACAAATGGGGAGCCACTCAGAAAAGGCCCATTCTTGTGTCGCCACCCTCTGAACCTCTCATGGAGGGGGCACATGAAGACAAGCCTTTGACAGTGATCACAGGATCCAGGTAGCTTCATATGGGACACTGGGGGGCTCACAACCCAACCAGGATCATGCAGAGGCCCTGGCTGTATGAGGAACACAGCCGTGGTAATCTGCATGATCATGACAGCAACTTTGAGGAATGAACAGCATCTTTGCACAAATCATAATTGCTTCATGTCAGCCTTCTTCATGGAAATACCCATCTACACTACCAGCAACCTCTGTGGAATCCCATCTGGGCAACATCCTTGGAGATCTCCATATGCTACGGTATAAACATTTTGTGTTAAGTAGATGTTACATCAGAGGTGGGGATCTCAATTCAAGGGTCTGAATGTAGCCTTGCGGTTCTCTCTGTCAGGCCATTGGGACCCTTCTCAGTCCACCCCTTTATCAGCCCTGCTCTGCAATTGCCTCAAGTGCTTTCACCCGTCTGAAATGTCTCATTGGAATGCGATGCTGCCTCTTGCTGGTCTGGAGGTAGAATAGAAAGATACAGGTGTGAGCAGAACCCCCCTGGCTTTTGTGTGGCTGGAGTGTATCTTACTGTCCCAAACTAAGAGTCACACATATTGTCCTACCCACTTCCGCTTCTAGCCTTACTCGCCATTACGGCCTCTGTCCTGTATACCTGAAGCAGCGTCTCCACCCCCACCATTCAGCCCGGACACTGAGATCCAACACCGAGGGCCTTCTGGCGGTTCCCTCATTTGAGAGAAGTGAGGTTACAGGGAACCAGACAGAGGGCCTTCTCAGTAGTGGCACCCGCCCTGTGGAACGCCCTCCCAGCAGATGTCAAGGCAATAAGTAACTATTTTACTTTTAGAAGACAACTGAAAAACTCCCTCTGTTTAGGGAAGTTTTTAATGTTTGATGCTGTACTGTTTTTAATATTTGGTTGGAAGCCGTCCAGAGTGGCTGGGGAAACCCAGCCAGATGGGCGGGGTATAAATTATTATTATTATTATTAGTATTATTATTATTATTATTATTATTATACCTTGCTGCTCTGTTCTGTTTGTAGTCTTTAAATGGCTTTGAAAATGCTCCTTTCTTTGGCAATTTAAGATTGTGCTGGCTTTGGGGAATCTAGGAGGATTTGTAGAATCTATCACTGGACATCAGAGAGTGTAAGAATATGATGCTGGGTTGTTTTCTTGAGAGATATGTATGCCATAAGTCAGTGGCAGAGCATGTGTGTTGCATGTGGAAGGTCCCATTTTTCAATCCTTGGCATCAAGAATTTAAAAGGCTGGCAACTCCAACCCTACCAAGTGGGAATCCCTTGCAGACAACCACAGTGCCTAGAGACAGACAGTCAGGTTGTGCATCAATAGCAGTGACCAGGGGGGAAATGACCACTGGGAGGAACACAGAAAGAAGAAACACCATGGTGCAACAGCAACTGCACAACTGTTTGTCCCATACCTACCAAGTTCCTGTGGGAGAAATAAGGGACCGGACCGGAAGTAGCAAACTGGAAGTAGCGCTGCCACCATTTTGGAACTGGGCGGAGCATGCTCAGAAGCTACTTTTGATGCTGCTTTGCCCAGTTCAAAAATGGCCGCCGTGCCAGAAGTCACACTGCAGCCATTTTGGAACTGGGCAGAGCTGCATCAAAAGTTGCTTCTGAGCATGCTCCGCCCAGTTCCAAAATGGCCGCCACGCCAGAATCCTCAGGCTTCAAAAGTTCCCCACCCCGCCTTACATTTTAAGAATGTTGAGCAGGACTGTGTACTTGGTATATGAGTTGGGAATGTTATGTATTACTAACGACGATGATGTTATGGTTCTGAGTTTATGTAACTTCCCAAATTCCATACTTTCCCAAGCCTTCTGGGTGAGAAGTGCCAAAAACATTAGCAATGAAGTACAGTGGAACCTCAGTCTATGAACACCTCGGTTTATGAATTTTCGGTTTACGAATGCCGCGGACCCGTCTGGAACGGATTAATCCACTTTCCATTACTTTCAATGGGAAAGTTCGCTTGAGTTTATGAACGCTTGAGTTTATGAATAGACTTCCGGAACCAATTACACCCATGCTTCGAGTTAAGTACGCTTCAGGTTGAGTACTCCGTGGACCCGTCTGGAACGGATTAATCCACTTTCCATTATTTTCAATGGGAAAGTTCGCTTCAATTTATGAACGCTTCAGTTTAAGTACTCCGTGGACCGTCTGGAACAGATTAATCCACTTTCCATTACTTTCAATGGGAAAGTTCGCTTCAATTTATGAACGCTTCAGTTTATGAACAGACTTCCAGAACCAATTGTGTTCATAAACCGAGGTACCACTGTATTTCACATGGGTAAGTGATGTGTTTCAATGACTGATGCTCTGAGTCCTTTTGAAATGCTGTTCATCAGTCAAATTAGGCTTAACCGCTTCCTTAGCTGGATTGCAGCCGAGTTTTTCCATATGATCTTTCAGCCCCAATAGTTAAATTAATTGACAGAACCATTTAAGGCCATTAGGGAGGCTACATTTGCATAAGTGAATATGTTATTGTTGTTGTTGTTTGCTTGCATAGTAAAAGTCTGGCTTGAGAGGATCTTTTGGGGACTGCAGTTAGTCTTCCCACGTTAGGGCCATTTTCAGTTGGCACCTAAAGAAATTAGGTTCAGTTCAGATGGTCTTCTCCCTGTTGCCTCCGCTCCCACATCTACCATGTTGAGTGAGCTACCCACAGGAAAAGCATAATGTGTATGTGAGCCAGGAACTAGCTTTGGCAAAACTTGAAGCTGCTGTGGCTGAAATGAAGGAGTTTCTAGTTCAAACACTGGGTTGCTCACATGAAAAGATGTCTCCTATGAGAGGAGGAATGAGACCCCCCATTTTGTTAAGGTATTTGTTTTTCTTATTAAAAACCTCAGTCAACTGGATGAAGAATAGAGGGGTGCTCATCAAATTTGGGGTTGACACAAAACTGGGCAGGTATCTAATGCTGCGGAAGGCAGAATTGGGATTCAAGAAGATCTTAATAGATTGGAGAACTGGGCCTAGATGAACAAAATGAATTTCAATAGGGACAAACGTAAGATTTTACACTTAGGTGGGAATAACAAGATATATAGGAGGGGGGACGCCTGGCTTGCTAGAAGTACATGTGAAAAGGATCTAGGGTTCTTAATAAACCAGAAGTTTAACATGAGTCAGCAGTGTGATGCAGCAGCAGGAAAAAAAGCCAATGCTATTATTCTAGGCTGCATCAACAGAAGTTAAGTGTCCATATTAAGAGATGTTATAGTACCAAACTGGTGGTTTTTTTTATTTTACTTTTGAATAAAAACCTTAGAAAGAAGAGTCAGAAATTTCCACCATCATTTCAAATGTCATGCAGATATAAAGGCAAAAAGTAAATCAAAAAGTAAACAACTGGTGAGAAAAGTACTTGAAAAATACAATTGGTTGGAACAAATAATTCTAACTGAATGTCATTCACCGGCACTGAAGAAGTAGAGGGAAGTGTTGAAATATTTTTTTAAATAAGCTCATCTCGAAATAAAAGCTTGAAACAAAGCCTTATCAGAGGCTGGGATTTCACCATCTTCTTCTCTTCAGTCTTCCTGAATGGTTTCCATGCTTTCTCCTCTTGTGTACCTACCCACCCCAACTGTATTACCTGAAAATACTTTAGCTTCAGACTTTTCTCCCTTGATGGACTCTATTGGTGAGTTATGGGGTCAATATGGCTGGTATAAAATATCAGGAAACAAAAGTTATTGATGCACCACACACACACACACACACACACACACACACACACACAACTTTCTTGCTGTGATATTTGTCATCTCTCACAAGCTATGCAAGGCCACAGATGACAGCGGAGGTGTCCAAAAAAGAAAAGAACAGAACAGAACGGCGAGTTGGTACAGACGGCTCTGGAGGTAGTCTGTTCCTCTCTTGAGTTGATGCACCTGTGATGTTCAAGGGAATTTATGCTGTTGCAAGCACTGCTGTCTGGAATAAACAATCTCTGGGGTGCCTGGATTAGTGTATATCCAGTCCGTTCATTGGTGAGAGTAATCTACAGTAAATATAAAGAAAAGAGTGGGGTTACCTCTGTAGCTGACTGCTTCCTGAAATGGTTTTGGGTGCCTCTTCTGGTGTAGAAATGTTGAAGCCCAGGTACTAGGGATGGGTGATAAATTAATTTGGTTGGCTTTTTAACACTCAATTTGCCCTACCTGAACCAAAGCAGACCTTTCCTTTGAAAGTCACATTTCTCTGAATTTGGCGACGCAGTTCTTCAACCAAAGAATGCATCCAATGAACATGCATATTAGGAGAACCAATGTACAAAAAAAGGCATTGCGAATTGCTTGTAAAAAGGCATATACATTAAGGCAAAATTGCATTTACAATTTTATGAGGAATGGGCATGAAAATGCACGCAGGTTTTCATGAATACTATAAAATAAAATCACAAATATATGGGCTAGCTGAATATTGGGGAAATGAGGAACTGAAAATTATTTTCTTTTGTCTGTGTTGAGCCTACTGATGTAAAACTTCACTGGGTAATACTACATTATGGGAGATGGACCAAAAAAAAAACCCACCCCACCCTCTACATCATTCATAATTTTCTAACCCTCTATCATGTCCTTCCCTCTCATTCATTGTTCTGACAACTTGAAAGCACTAGTTGGAGGCTGTAGTTTCTTCCTAACCCATCAGATTTGCTCCATGTAACTACAGGTCCCCGCACCAATTCTCTGATCAAGAACAATTTGTCTTGCCTTTTTCTTTTAATTTGCAAAGTGTTAAAACTCCCTTAAAATAAAAAAGGAACTATTTAGGCACGGAGGGAATGGAAAGTACCTCATCCTTCACTTAATGTAGCATCTCCTGGGGAAACTTTGCTAATAGGATTTAACAGTCGGTTGCACAAAGGAGCCAATGGCATTTACAAAAAAAAAAAAGCCCTCTTGCTTCCTTTCCTATCTCTCCGTTGTATAAAGCCGACAGACCTTGGTTGACTCTGTAAACAGGCAGACAGGAGGCTGTGAATGAGTTCTCAATTATCATGTGCTGAAATGGCTGACACCCCTCCCCTCCCCAGCCAGTAAGGAATTGGACATGGATCAGCAAGGATTCAACATGGGGAAATGATTCATAGTTGTATACTTTGCTTAGTCCAGGCATAGGCAGACTCGGCCCTCCAGGTGTTCTGGGACTATAACTCCCATAATCCCTAGCTAACGGGCCCAGTGGTCAGGGATGATGGGAGTTGTAGTCCCAAAACATCTGGAGGGCCAAGTTTGCCTATGCCTGGCTGAGTTTGTAGCGGTATGAATTGGGGAAGATTGCAGACTGCACAGCCCTGGCCCTAACAATTAGAGTGAATTGGGCACTGTACCAGCAACCTCAGTTTGCCCTCAGCTAGTCCTCAAGGAGAAGGGGACGACAGAGGGTGAGATGGTTGAACACTGTTCTTGAAGCTATGAACATGAGTATGACCAAACTTCAGGAGGCAGTGGAAGACAGGCGTGCCTGGCGTGCTCTGGTCCATGGGGTTACGAAGAGTCGGACACAACTAAATGACTAAACAACAACAACAACAACGAGTCCTCAAGTGACTTGGCTGCCTTCTTTCTTACAGCCAGCCCAGAGCTGACCACTCCTTCTTGCCCTTGGGGAAATCAAAATGTTGCAAAATGTTTGGCGCAGGTTTGGAGGGGATCCCCCAACTTTGGAGTTCATAGTTAATGTTAAGTACGAAGCCCTTGTTTAATGTATCAGCTATTCAGTTTGTGGGGCACTGCAAAATGCAGGTTTTTCACTGCAAAGCAACTGCGCCAAAGTTTTGCAGCAGCGACACATATCCAAAAATATGTGCACATTCAAACAGCAGAGTAAAGCTGGAAGCTGAGGCGATGAGGTGTTGCATGTAAGTAATTTATTAAGCAATAATAATAATAATAATAATAATAATTTATTATTTATACCCCGCCCATCTGGCCGGGTTCCCCCAGCCACTCTGGGCGGCTTCCAACAAAATATTAAAATACAGAAATCCATCAAACATTAAAAGCTTCCCTAAACAGGGCTGCCTTAAGATGCCTTCTAAAGGTCTGGTGATTGTTATTCTCTTTGACCTCTGGTGGGAGGGCATTCCACAGGGTGGGCGTCACAACCGAGAAGGCCCTCTGCCTGGTTCCCTGTAACTTGGCTTCTCATAGCGAGGGAACCGCCAGATATATACGGGACAAAGCAATCATGGTATCCTCTCACATCTTCTCCAAGAGAGAGAGAGAAAGTACAAAAGTACAATACAATGGTCTTATGCTTAACAAGACCATCAATCCATCTAGCGCAATGCTGCCTACACTGCGTAGCTGAGACTCTCCAGGATTTCTGACAGGTTGCCCCCCCCCATCTGGAGATGCTGTGAACTGAACCTAAAACCATCTGCATACAAAGCACGTACTCTACCACTGAGCTATGACCTTTCTCCATAGGCATCTGGTTGGCCACTCTGATCAGACGGGCCTTTGGTCTGATTCTGCAGGGCTATTCTGATCTTCTTATGTAGGAAGGAGGCATCAGTAAATCAGAGCATGGCAAGCAGCCAGTGGAAATCAAAAGGAAGTGAACATAACGAAAGAAAGAAAAAAGAAGATGCTGAAGCCAAAAAAAGGAGATAGATTTGGGGAAGCCTAGATGGGAAATTAGAACACAGTGCAGTGACTGTCTCAGTACAGGGAGGGAAGTGGTTCATATTGATGATGATGAAAGGAAGAGAGTAGGTGCAGAAATAAGCTTCCATTGTAGCATTTGTTTGTTTGTTTGTTTGTTTGTTTGCTTCATCTTCATCACTTTCTCTCTATCTGCCCATATTGAGCTATATCCATCAACAGGAGGCCTGGAAGTCTGCTTTGATGTGATTGTTTTATGCAATGAAATCAAGCAATATCGCCTCCAGTCCTGAAACTGGAAGCTTCAGCAGAATCCCAAGAAGCTCAACATTCAGTGAGCAGCAAGGAAGTGTCTAAGTCCTCTTGGGGAATGCAGACACATTTACATTCTGTATGATCCGTCTCTTCCAAAAAGTAGGAGGAAAAGGAGAGATAAGCAGAGCTTCCAGAGCCCAAGGGAAGAAGTTTTTTTAAATCTCTCCAGAAGTCTTACTTATTGTAGCATAAACAAAATTTAAAAATTCCTTCCAGTAGCACCTAGAGACCAACTAAGTTTGTCATTGGTATGAGCTTGCGCGTGCATGCACACTTCTTCAGATACTTCAGACACTGTACACAATTCTTACTGTAGCATGGTCAAGTTCTCCAAAGAACTCAATGGGAGCAAAGCTTGGAAGAAGTGCTCTTTTCCCCAAACAATGGGAGCATAGAATCATAGAGTTGGAAGAGACCACAAGGGCCATCCAGTCCAACCCCCTGCCAAGCAGGAAACACCATCAAAGCATTCCTGACAGATGGCTGTCAAGCCTCTGCTTAATGACCTCCAAAGAAGGAGACTCCACCACACTCCTTGGCAGCAAATTCCACTGACGAACAGCTCTTACTGTCAGAAAGTTCTTCCTAATGTTTAGGTGGAATCTTCTTTCTTGTAGTTTGAATCCATTGCTCCATGTCCACTTCTCTGGAGCAGCAGAAAACAACCTTTCACCCTCCTCTATATGACATCCTTTTATATATTTGAACATGGCTATCATATCACCCCTTAACCTTCTCTTCCCCAGGCTAAACATACCCAGCTCCCTAAGCCGTTCCTCATAAGGCATCATTTCCAGGCCTTTGGTTGCCCTCCTCTGGACACATTCCAGCTTGTCAGTATCCTTCTTGAATTGTGGTGCCCAGAACTGGACCCAGAACTGGGAGCAGAAGTGCTTTGGATGACCATAGCAATATCCTCTGATTTTTCTGGCTTTCATGTGGGCAGTTCACAGAACATATATCTATTACATTCCCATATCTGGTGGTTTTCATGTTCCAGACAGGTCAAAAGACCACTCTCCAACAATACATTCCCCCCAAAAGACACATTCTGAACATGCAATTTCACTGGTTGAAGGATATGACTAGCATGGTTGCCTAGCATTCATAGTATAGTAGTTTTGTTGAGTTGAGATTCCTGCATCCCTGGGGGTTGGACTAGATGGTCTTCAGGGTCCCTTCCAACTTTGCAGTTCTATGGTTTTATGAGCAATGACAAAAACAAAAAATCGTTGGAAGTATCTTCTTTCTAGTATTGATGCTTTAAAGAAAAGAGCTCCAGCACATGATATAGAAGCAGCGATTGCAGAAAACCACAAAGGCTCAGTTTCTCAGCCTGTTGCTAATAGTATTCCTGAAATGCTCTTATGAACTGCCATTCTAAGTATGTTATTTTTCTACGGATTAAACTTGTCACCTGGCCCACGTAGGTTGAATTAGATGGAGTGAAACTCTTCCATCCCACTCTGCCCTGGCAAATCCAATTCAGAAATAATTTGAATACAGCCAGTATATTTATGGATATCTGAGTTAAATTCAAATTGGAAGTCTGAAGTAATGCCCCCCCCCCCCCAGGCTGAGAGGCTTATCTGCCCTGGTGAACACCTGAGAAATGATTCTGTCATTTACAAAGGACTTTTACCATACTGTCTTGGGACATATCCCTCCATGCATCTGAACCGATTTCCAGGAACAACAGAGGTTTAGGAGTGGAATTCAAAATCACACTATTATGATCATTCCATCAGCAAAAGCATTTTTGCTTGCTCAGTGGAACCAGCTCCCCTCTCCTTCCTCCATGTGCTCTTCTGGACTATTCCGGAAGGGAAGGAGGAAGAACAGGGAAATGTGGAGTTGCATCCTAGATGGAGAAAGAAGGCAAAGCAAGATGAAAGGGAGAGGGCAGTGAGCTAAGCAATGAGATGGTTGGGGAGGGGGAGAGCTTTTACCTATAATCTGGTCATCTCAGAAGGGGAGAGGAAATTCCCTGTGGCAGATTAAATTCAACATAGATTAGGTTTTCCCAGGGCAGAGAAGCCTCTAAGACTAACAACTGCCCATTGTGAACATTTGCCTGACCTCATGGAGTGCCACATAAGCCAGCCATGGAAAGGGAACTGTGTACATATCCTGGTCAATATAGATAGTCTCCAATAGGACTTGGAAAATGCACATACATTTACTGAATTTTGTAAATGTATGTACATTTTGTACACATTTTGTAAATGTATGTACATTCTTTGGTCTTTATGAATAAACTCCAAGAGGCTTTGGGAAACCTACATATATCAACTGCAGTTAATGCATTCCCGAGTCATTATGCATAACCCCCAATTTGCTTTGAAAAATGTTCATGCCTTGCCTGAGTTTTGTATGTTCCCCATTGAATATGAATGATCTCCAGCAGGCCTCAGGGAATGTGCTTATATCTAGGGAATGTTGTACATTCTGTGGGCAATATACACATTTTCAATATGGTGTGCAGAGTCTCCAAGAAACACATCTTCCCCCCCCCCATCTGAAGTGTTTGATCTGTACTCCTTGGGCCACTTCTAACTCACAGCCTAGTCTTGCATGGGCTGTGGGATACCTTGCAGCTGAGCAGCAAGAAGAAGAGGTGGGCTCAAATTAAAGATCAGGTCCTCCCACCCACCCCTGCAGTCAAGCCTTTCATGCCTCCCTCACAACCTTCAGATGAAGGAGACGAAGAGGGAGGGGAGACTGGAACAGATGGCAGCCCTTCCCTTCCTCTGAATACACCTGGCTTCAGTGATGAATGCTTCCTCTCCTTTAGGAGGCAGAGTGCAGCCAGAGCCTGGAGAAAGAGTAACTCTTCAAAGTTGTTGTTGTTTAGTCGTTTAGTCGTGTCCGACTCTTCGTGACCCCATGGACCATAGCATGCCAGGCACTCCTGTCTTCCACTGCCTCCCGCAGTTTGGTCAAACTCATGTTCGTAGCTTTGAGAACACTGTCCAACCATCTCATTCTCTGTCATCCCCTTCTCCTTGTGCCCTCCATCTTTCCCAACATCAGGGTCTTTTCCAAGGATTCTTCTCTTCTCATGAGGTGGCCAAAGTATTGGAGCCTCAGCTTCACGGACTGTCCTTCCAGTGAGCACTCAGGGCTGATTTCCTTCAGAAAGGATAGGTTTGATCTTCTTGCAGTCCATGGGACTCTCAAGAGTCTCCTCCAGCACCATAATTCAAAAGCATCAATTCTTCGGCGATCAGCCTTCTTTATGGTCCAGCTCTCATTTCCATACATCACTACTGGGAAAACCATAGCTTTAACTATACGGACCTTTGTCGGCAAGGTAATGTCTCTGCTTTTTAAGATGCTGTCTAGGTTTGTCATTGCTTTTCTCCCAAGAAGCAGGCGTCTTTTAATTTCGTGACTGCTGTCACCATCTGCAGTGATCAAGGAGCCCAAGAAAGTAAAATCTCTCACTGCCTCCATTTCTTCCCCTTCTATTTTCCAGGAGGTGATGGGACCAGTGGCCATGATCTTGTTTTTTTTGATGTTGACCTTCAGACCATATTTTGCGCTCTCCTCTTTCACCCTCATTAATTTCAAAGTTAGTCCTTATTTATGGTGCAGCCCTCACAATGTCTGAGACTTCACTACGAGAGTTCCTTTTTTCAATTATATTTTACTAAGTTTCAACATTTTTAACATATACAAACACAACACAATTTCGCCTTTTCTCTTATTTTTGTTGACTTCCCACTTCATGGAGTTGTTGTTTCTCTCCTTCTGCTGCACCCTATCTTCTAACCATCAAATCATAACCACATTATTATAATCTAATTACTGCTATCACTCATAGTTCAAATCCTTCTTGCAAGTTCATCATATTATAATATTTCTTTAAACAGTCCGAAAAAGACAGAAATTATTCCATAAATCACTCATCATTGGATCGTCTTAATTTTGCCAGTTCTGCGTAGTCCGTTATCATGCTTATCCATTCTTTGGTTGGAATGTCTTCTTCCTTCCATATCTGCACATATAGAATTCTAGCTGCTGTTGTTACATACATAAACTTTAAAATTTCGTGGAGATTTCTGCCTCTATATCCCCTAACAGAAACACTCAGGGCTTTTTCAATGCAATTTTAAACATCTTTTTTATCTCATTGTGTATCATTTCCCCAAATACCCTCACTTTCTTGCAAATTCACCACATATGGAAAAATAATAATTCAGCTACCTGTTTATAATTCCAGCAATTATTAGGAACCTACTTAAACATTTTAGATAATTTGTTAGGTGTTAAGTACCATCTATGCCTGTTGTCTTTGTCCATGGAGTTTTCTTGCCAGGGATACCGGAGTGGCTTGCCAGTTCCTTCTCCAGGTGGATCACGTTTAGTCAAAACTCTCCACTATGACCTGTCCATCTTGGGTGGCCCTGCATGGCATAGCTCATAGCTTCTCTGAGTTATTCAAGCCCCTTCGCCACGACAAGGCATTGATCCTTTTTGTGGTGCTGGAGGAGACTCTTGAGAGTCCCATGGACTGCAAGAAGATCAAACCTATCCATTCTTAAGGAAATCAGCCCTGAGTGCTCCCTGGAAGGACAGATCGTGAAGCTGAGGCTCCAAGACTTTGGCCACCTCATGAGAAGAGAAGAATCCTTGGAAAAGACCCTGATGTTGGGAAAGATTGAGGGCACTAGGAGAAGGGGACGACAGAGGACAAGATGGTTGGACAGTGTTCTCGAAGCTACGAACATGACCAAACTGCGGGAGGCAGTGCAAGACAGGAGTGCCTGGCGTGCTATGGTCCACGGGGTCACGAAGAGTCGGACACGACTAAACGACTAAACAACAAGTACCATCTGATTTCATATAGTTTTGTTTCAGAGCATAGCAAGCAGTAAATTACATATCTACTTTCCAGCTCTTCCCATGCACTCATTTTTATATTATGTTCTTCTACATGAGAGTTCCTTATCTGAAGATGCTCCTCTACAAACTGCAGGAAGGTAGGGGCATCGCGCCATTTGCAAGCACCCGGGATGGGTGTGGAGCACACTTGCCCAGCCCTCACCACTGAGCAGGTACTTGTGTGCTAGGCTTCATCCTCTTTCCCTTCATCCCTTCATCCTCTGTGCTCCCCATACCCACCACCAATGGGTGCAGAGAATGATCTTCAGCTCCTAGGCTAGATGCTAGACTAGATGACCATAGGTCTGATCCAGTAATACTTTATCTTAAGCTTTATGCCTGTGAAATATCAACAGGGAAAAACTCCTAGCCTGTCATGTTGACTTGAAGCAACTTCCTCCTTGCCCTGCATTCTGGGAAAGGACAACCCAAACTTCACCGCTTCACTCATTTGCCTTCCAGCTGGTTTCTCCTGAGCTTTCTGCCCAGTTAAAATTAATAGCCAGTTACGCTGCAAGCTTTGGATTTTCATATTTTTCTGGCACCTTGTATAACCTGAAAATGTATTTATTTTGCATTTTTAAAATGCCCCAAAGCAACACTAAAAGTAACGACATCGTAATGTTTCAATATAGTTCAGTCTGGGTCTAAAAATAACTTGTGTGCCTTTTTGTGGATCAATATCAGATCCCTGCAAACTGTTCTATTTTATGACATTCCTTTTAGAAAGTTGCTCGTGAATTGCAAATGGCTGTCATATCTATTAATAAACCATACATCCATCTTCAAGAATGCTCCCTAACTCTGCTCTTCCTTTGCTATAGAGCTTTAGTTTGCATACGGTTGCACCAATCCACATTTTTTCATGCCGTGGGGTGGAGCTCTGATCCCTGTGCGGTTTTCTAATAATACACATACCTGGTGTTGATTTATGTACCTCTCCCAAGTGCTGATTTAGCCCTTCCTCTGTGCTTTAAGAAAGTTTTAAGCTCCCCTCCTCAAATAAATAAATAAATAAATAAATAATGCAGAATGCCACAAGGGTCAGCCAATCAGAACTCTGCATGAGCAGGTCGGGCAGGGACGAACCTTTATTAATGTTACAAGGGCTATCCAATCAGCACTGCTCATTGTTGGCTCCTGCAGGAAACAGGAAGGCCAGGTTGCTCCTTTGATTCTCTGAGGTGGGTTGCATGTCTCACCCAAGGACTTGTCATCCTTCCCTCGCCGCACTGTGAGTTGTCACTAGGGGGACCAGTGTTGTACCTGAGGTGGTTTGAAGATGAGGTGGATTGGAAAAACAACAAGAAGCAAGCAAGCAAGCATACAAACAAACAAACAAACAAACAAACAGAACTAATTGCAAGAGCTCTCATTTCAGAACCTTTAATAAAAGTGTGCCCCTTTCTCTCTCTCATTGTTCAGAAGCACCAATGGCTTTTATGCATATTTTAGATTAGCCATCCAATATCCATTCCTTGCAGTTTCTGCACTCCTTGCAGGTGCAAATGCCTTCTGGGTTCCTACTTCCTCCTTGAGAATAGAATAAGGGCAAACTAAACAGTATATTGTCAACAGCCTCCTCACATTCTTTCCCACTCACCCCCACTAAAATTGAGGGGTAGATATTGGAGATGCCAATTTGTATCATCTGAATCTTCCTTCCTTCCTTCCTTTTTTTTTTTTGGAGGGGATACCTCCCAAGGTCCCATTTTTGTTAATCAAATTCTAGAAGATGGTGTTGGACTTTGCTTCCCATCAGTCCTAGATGGCTTGGCCAAGGCTCAGAGATTATGGGACTTACAGGTCAACAACATTTGAGGGCCCCGTCCTTGATCTTCTTGCATGGATTGTCTAACCTGACATTGAAGCTTTGCCACCACAGATCATACAACTTAAGTGTATCCTGTGGCATATGTGAGGTCCGGATTTCAGCCTGGGATGGGAGCTCAGGTATTGAGAACCTTTCCAGAAGCCAATGACAAGGACAAATGATTCATCAGAACTTCATTCCACCCACTTGATGCATCATCTTCCAATATGCCACCATGTGCCAATTTAATTAACGTGCTGTTTACTTCCTCATCTGGGTCATTAATGAAGGTGCTAAATCTGCTTTCAAATTCCTCAAAGTGACCTTGGTGAGGGAATGTAATCTGGATCCTCCAGTGGGGCCTGGATATTGGAGGGGATCAGGGAGGACAATTAATGAGGGATGCAAATTAGAAAGCAGGGTGCTGCAGGATGCCAGCACGCACTGAACAGGAGGGAAGGAAACAGCCACCTTAGCTTGGGAGAATCTAGTGATCCAATTTGCCTCTACATTGCACCAGGAATTTCATTCCAGCTCTGTCCTGCAAAATCACATAAGGCCACTTGATCTTCTCTGCTTTCAGTAGCTACTTTCCCCCATAGAGCATTTTCCTCTGCAGGAGAAATGATGACAGGGAAGTTATGGGGACTGTGTCCCTTCCCCAAGACAAAAAGCAGCATGGGGGAGGGCAATTTTCAGCTGCAAAATGATAGGAAGCCTTAAACAGTCTCTTATTCGTCTCCCATTTTGGGGCTGCGTTGGGTTAAAGAACAAACCCACCCCAAGACTGTAGAGCAAAGACTCACAGAACTCCACTTAGCATGTAGTTTGAGCCCCAGCTTGCATAGCCTGTGGGTTTTCTAACTTCGATCTGTTCAGCAGGAAAAGAAAAACTACATGTTTTCTCAAATAAAGCTCTTATCCACTGGGGAGACAAAGCAAATCTCTTTGGGTAGGCAAGTGTTTGCTCTTATCTCCTTTCACAGAAACAATTCTTTAAAATAAGATATTCACTGGTGCACGGTTTTTTGTTTAATTTTTGGATTGCATCCCAGCGATGACCAGCTTCTGCATTCACAGCGAGGAACAATCTCTTCTCTGTGCCTCTGAATACTGGGGGACATGAGTGGCGAGAGTGCTCTTGCCCTTTCAGCATGCATTGGGGTCTGCACTATAAGAAACAGGATGTTGGACTAGATGGGCCTTTGGTCTGGTGTAGCTCTCCTTGTCTGCCAGCACCAAGGCAGGACTATACATGATCTGTTACATGCAGCAGGTCCCAAAGTGGTATCTTCATGTTGAGGCCTGTCATTCTCCTCCCTGAAGCATCATGTAAGGTAAAGGTAAAGGGACCCGTGACTGACTCTGGGGTTGCGTGCTCATCTCGCATTATTGGCCGAGGGAGCCGGCGTACAGCTTCCAGGTCATGTGGCCAGCATGACAAAGCTGCTTCTGGCGAACCAGAGCAGCAGACGGAAACGTGGTTTACCTTCCCGCTGTAGTGGTACCTATTTATCTACTTGCACTTTGACGTGCTTTCGCACTGCTAGGTTGGCAGGAGCTGGGACCGAGCAATGGGAGCTCACCCCGTCGCGGGGATTCGAACCGTCGACCTTCTGATCGGCAAGCCCTAGGCTCAGTGATTTAACCCACAGCGCCACCTGTGCCCCACACATCAATGTAAGGTAAGGCTATCAATGGCAACTAGGCATATTAGTTATACTAGTCTATATCAGAAGCTACAAACCTTTGAATGACAGTTGTCTGAGGATATGAGCAGGAAAGAGTTCCTTCTTCTTCTCGGTAGTGGCCCCCCGCCATGTGGAATGCCCTCCCATCAGATGTCAAAGGAATAAACAACTATCTGACGTTTAGAAGACATCTGAAGGAAGTCGTGTTTAGGGAAGTTTTGTAATGACTGATGTTTTAATGTATTTTTAATCTCCTGTTGGAAGCCACCCAGAGTGGCCGGGGAAACCCGGCCAGATGGGCAGGGTATAAGTAATAAATTATTATTATTAATATGGTTGTTGTTGTTGTTGTTGTTGTTGTTGTTGTTGTTGTTGTTGTTTAACTATGGGCTGCATGAAGATGTACTTTCTCTTATCTGTCCTGAATCTTTCAACATTCAGTTTCACTGGATGCTCATGAGTTCTATGTTATGAGAGAGGGTGAAGAACATTTTTATATCCATTCTCTCTATGCCATGCATATTATAAAGCACTTTTATCATGTCACCTTTTACTCACCGTTTCTCTAAGCCACAAAGATTGAATATCTCCACATCTTTTCAAGAGTACACATATGCTCAGGTGTGGCACTATGGTTAGATATGTGTATTTTCACACTGAATGGGGTCCTCCTCTAGTGTCACCTGACAGAAACACACCTTGACACCAGCAGATCCACTACAGCAGAAGTAGTGGGCTTCTACTGGTGTTGGTGAGCAGTAGCAGAGATGCGATCTGCACTGTGCAGCTACAAGTTACAAAATTCCCTGCAGTGCCATGAGGCATTTGTTATAGGGAATTGAATGAAATTTAAAATGGAAGGAGGCTCACAGCCGCTTGCTGCTAAATAAAACTGAGGCACAAGGAACAGGAAGGTTAGTGGGCCCATTCCAGAACACTTGGTAGCACCTGGGACAGGGATAGAGGAGCAGCAGCTACCCCTTATTATGGATGTGTTGCACATCAGTTTAGAAAGAGAGCTGGAAATGCTTCTGCTTGTTACAACTTGATAATATCCGTCTTTTTCTTAAGAATGAAATTGTGGATAAACTGTACCATGATTAAAACTTGACAGGGATACCAGGGAGTCGATAAAGTTTTCTCAGGGGTCAGATCCAGCCCAGGGGAAGTCTTTCAGAGGTCCATCACAAATAAAAACAAGAGACAAGGGCCACTCCATTGTTATGGTCGCCTGCACTCCACAACTCGCAACTCCACTTGCAATTCGTGCATATAGGGGACTGCTGTGTCCTGAATATTAACAGAATTTCAGAGCTCGCTGCCATCTGTTCCGATCTGGCTGCCAAAATATAGTCTCCTTCCTGGAGAAATGGATCTCACCATTTTGTAAATGTGAACTGCATTCTGTTCTCCTGAATATTTTAGTGTTTTTTCAGTGGGACGTGTGGCAACTAAAGTGGGTATACTAAGGACTTCTAAGTGTGAAAATGCGCTCTCTGAGTTATAGAGGAATTGAGTTACTATTTTAAATATTTGTGGGCAGGCAACATTGCCAAAGCATTCCTTGGTATCTTTAATAAGAAACTAGTGGAATGTCCACCAGATGACAATAATTTGCGTTGAGCAAATGTGCTAGGATTGCCCATCTCCTCTCCACCGTTTCCCCCCTCTTTCCCCTTCCCCATATTTCTAGTCTCTCCACCACATATTTCCCTCTCTTGCCCTTTCTCTTCTCCCTCCTTTCCCACTTTCCACCCTCTGTCCCCTGTCTCCTCTTCAGCTTGACATATATTTATTCCTCCTTCCACCATTTTAGCCAATCAGAAGGAGAGTGCAGTCTTGATTCTGTTTCTCCTTAACTACCAGGTTGCTAGGCTGAATGTTTGAGATTGCCGTATCAAACCTTCTGAGAAAACCTCCCCCTATACTTTTAACCTCACTATGAACTTTTGACCCTCCTGTGCAGGACAACCTCTAAAGCAAAAACAAACTATTCTTTCACATAGATTTTTAAACAGAGGCTAGATTGACATGGCTCAGAGGTCAAGCCACTGATTTCCTTCATCACCAGGACCAGATGATATTTGAGGTCACGCCCAACTTTTTGATCCTATGAAGTCTGCATGAACTTCCTCAAGCATGATCATAGCCATTCTTAATGATAATAGACTCACAATCAAGTTTGAGCCCTCCTGATAAAGCATTCCCACACTTCCTGAGATCACCAGGCTCTGAAAAAGCATCCTCACCCATTCCTGTTGGTAAAGGTTCTTCAGTTCAATCAGTAAAGTTTGAGTAGTGAAAAACCTGCTTTACTGACCTATGGCCCAGAAAGAAGAAAGGAAAGCTTTCAAAATAAAACAGCAATGGGGTGAAAACTCTAGGAGCAATGCCCAGAGCTACAGAACATACGTTTAATGATTTATGGACTTGAACAAGTAAACTTGGTAGCCAGATGGATCTGCAGTTCAGTGAGCCAGTGCTGATTTCTCCAGGCAACAAAATGTCATGTCAATCAACTGACTGAGGCCTGCAGAAGTTCCACTAGGAATGTTCTGAGTTTGTTTCATGGCGATTTAGTACAGTTTCATGAGTGCTACCGTTCCTGTACAACCTGCTTGTGTGCTTAGGTGGCATTCGCCGGGTTTCATTGCCATTTCTCTTCTGTAAATCACAGAATTATATAGTTGGAAGGGACCCTGAGGATCATCTAGTCCAACCCCCTGGAATGCAGGAATCTCAACTAAAGCATCCATGAGAGATGGCCATCCAACCTTGCTTAAAAATCTCCAAAGAAGGAGAACCCACCACTTTCCGAGGGAGGCAGTCCCACTGTCGAACAGCTCTTACTGTCAGAAAGGTCTTCCTGATGTTTAGCAGGAATCTCTTTGCTTATAAATTGAAGACATTGGTTTGAGTCTTAACCTCTGGAGCTGGAGAAAACAAGCTTGCTCCATCTTCGATATGACAGCTCTTGAGATAGTTGAAGATGGCTATCATATCTTATTTCAGTCTCCTCCTTTGCAAAGTAAGCATACCCAACTCTCTCTACCATTCCTCATAAGGCTTGTTTCCCATATTTTGATTTAAATAGAGGGGCTTGTGCCTTATTCCAGGCTTCTGGGTAGCCTTGCAGAGCAGCTGCATCATCCACATGTATATGCAGTATTGCTGAAAGGCATTCTGCAGCCACCCTTGGGAACCTCTTATCAATAAATGAAGCATGCCTTGCTCTCCTGGCACAAAATATTGATGGTGCATGCAACACCCCGATGTCATCCTTCAGAGTAGGGGTGAGGAATTGGTGCTCCTCCAGACCTTGGTGGACCTTTGAGAGCAGAGACAGGATAGAAGGGGGGGGGGAAATCTGGAGATATTTCATGGCAGATAATGTTTCCTTAGACTCTGAAGCAAAGACAAATCTGTTGCTGTTCACCAAATCACTTTAAAGAACACTGCCCGAAGCAAAAGATGAGACGTAAATTATTTACAAGAATACAATCAGCAGTGAGAGCCCTCATCCAGGGCATCACTCCAATTAAAAACTAATGGAAAAGGCCACATTTTAAACCTGCATGAGATAAGTAAATTGGTAAATCATGCCAATTAATTGATGGATGTATTTAGCCCAAATGAAAACGGTGAATATGAGATTCTGGTAGAACCACAGGCAAGGCAGGAAGGAGGCAGAGATGGACAGAAAAATCTCCAGAAATGCAACTGATGCACCTCCGAAGTGTGCCTGATACTAATATTATTAATGTTTTGCAAGAAGGCGAAGACACACCTCTTTGTCCAGACCTTTGAGAAAGTTTTAGTTCACTTCTTTCTTTCTTTCTTTCTTTCTTTCTTTCTTTCTTTCTTTCTTTCTTTCTTTCTTTCTTTCTTTCTTCACGATCACTTGTAGCCGAGTAAGATTGTCTTCCATAAACACAGTTTTAACAGTGATTCCGTAAGAGACTGTGGAGGCCAATTCTGGATCCACACGTCCTTTCACAGTGGGGACATTGGTTTCCAGGCGGGAGTTGATCATGGTGTAGATTTGCCAAGTGTGCCTTCCTCCTAGCGCATTTCTTCCTTCTGTCCTGAGTTCAAGTGTCTTCAAAGCCCATGACACCTTTGGCAACGACTGTTCTCTAACTGGAGAGCTCGCAGGCCAGTGTTTCCCAGTTGTCAGTGTTTATACTACTTTTTAAAGATTTGCC
Organism: Zootoca vivipara; assembly: GCF_963506605.1. Taxonomy (NCBI): domain Eukaryota; kingdom Metazoa; phylum Chordata; class Lepidosauria; order Squamata; family Lacertidae; genus Zootoca; species Zootoca vivipara. Next base: position 6,674,044 of record NC_083283.1, read on the forward strand.
TTGAGACAGTCTTTAAACCTCTTTTGTTGACCACCAGCATTACACTTTCCATTTTTAAGTTCGGAATTGAGTAGTTGCTTTGGAAGATGATCATCAGGCATCCGCACATGACCAGTCCAATGAAGTTGATGTTGAAGAATCATTGCTTCAACACTGGTGATCTTTGCTTCTTCCAGTACACTGATATTAGTTTGCCTGTCTTCCCAAGTGATGTGTAAATTTTTTCGGAGACAACGTTGATGGAATCTTTCGAGGGGTTGGAGATGGCGTTTATAAGTGGTCCATGTTTCACAAGCATATAGTAAGGTTGGTAGTACAATAGCTTTGTAAACAAGCATTTTGGTTTCCCTGCGAATGTCCCGGTCCTCAAGCACTCTGCACTTCAATCGGGAGAAAGCCATACTCTCAGAGCTCAGGCGATGCTGGATTTTTGGCATCAATGTTGGCCCTTGTGGAAAGATAACTGCCTAGGTAGGAGAAGTGATTGACATTTTATAACGTTACACCATTGAGTTGGATTTGTGGTGCCGCAGAGGGGTTATTTTGTACTTGTTGGTACAGCACTTTGGTTTTTTGGATGTTGCGTGATAGGCCAAGCTTTCCGTAAGCTTCTGCAAAGATATTTAGGATGGTTTGGAGGTCATCCTCTGAGCGTGCGCACACTACGTTGTCATCAGCATACTGATGCTCTATTACGGAAGTTTCGATAACCTTACTCTTTTCTTTCAGCCTGCTGAGATTGAAGAGCTTTCCATCTGTGCAACATGACTGAAGTTTATTAATTTACACATGGCATGGAGAAAGTAAGCGGAGAAAGGTTTTTCTTCCTCTGTCATAGCACTAGAACCTCTGGACAAGCAAAGAAACTGAATGCTGGAAGATACAGGGCAGAGAAAAGAAAGTGCTTCATTCAGTGCCCGGTTAAACTTCAGAACTCAATCCCACAGGAGGCAGTGATGACTACCAACCTGGATGGTTTTAAAAGAGGATGAGACAAATTCATGGAAGAGAGGGCAATCAGTGGCTACTAGCCATGATGACTATGTTCTGCCTCCACAGTTGGAGGCAGGGGTGCCAACTTGAATAAAATACTGTAGCCATTAAAGTCTAACAATATTAATGTGCATTGAGGTCCTTCATGAGATCTATGGATTTTCAGTTCATCTGGTTAATGCTAGTGCCTTCTTCAGGGCTACATTTCAGAAGAGTAGCCATGATCACCTGTTGTAACTCAGGACTGCAATACCTCAAGGACTGCCTCTCCCCATATAAACTGACCTGGACTCTGTGTTCTTTGTCCGAGGCCCTTCATCATGTGCGTACGTCGTGAGCTCCAGAGGGTGGTGACACAAGAACAAACCTTTTCTGCAGTAGCTCCCCATTTGTGGAATGCTCTCCCTAGGGAAGTTTCTCTGACACCAACCTTATATATATATTTAGGCGCCAGGCAAAAACATTCTTTTTCAACCAGGCTTTGGGCTGATTGATATTCTACAGCCTTTTAAATGTATTTGTGGGGGGGGGGAGTTATTGTTATGTTGTTTCTGTTTTAACTATTTATTTCTGCTTTTATCTTGTCTTTTTATCTTTTTAACTGCCCTGAGATCTTTTGATGAAGGGCAGTATATCAACAACAATAACACCACCACCAACAACAACAACAGCTTCTACTAGATCTTGCACCTCTGAAAGGTCATGGAAGCAGACAGATGGTTTAGAAGAACATCAACCTCCTGATGCTCAGAAAATGTGCCTTAGTGCTGCAGGATTTTGTTTCTCACTTAAAACAGGGCAACATGGCTATCCTTCTAGAATGTGTCGTGGTATGCTGAGAAAGAGCTATTTAATTTAAAGTGAAACTAGAAACACAGCATGACGCAAGACAGTTGAGCAAATTATTTCCATGGGTTGGATAGCAGGCCCTGCAAAAAGACTGAGCAAATATGAATGTCACAATATTGGAATCTGCCATGCAAGTCAAAAAGGACTCTTTTATGTTTGAACCTCATAAATGATTAAACCTCATAAACTTCACATATATATATATATAGATATTCAGATGGGATCCATTTCTATGTAAGACAGACGGTGTCATGTTGGCCAGATGGAAACTGCTGGCAAGTAATCTACTATATTAAGTACCAGCCTGTTTGGCTAGTCCACCAAACGATAAAACAGAACCTCTTTTATTAAATACATTCATCTAAAAACCATGTCCTTGGATTCCACTGTCCTTCAGTCAGATTCCTATTATAGGACGTCCAGGTGGCAATATTTCTCACATTCATTTCTGTGTTTTTGAGTGAAACTGGAGCTAATATGTAATTCACTCTACACCAGTCCACCATTAAAGACAATGCAGAGGCTTCTGCAAGTGCAGAATTTGTGTGTTAGCTTGGTAGTGGTAGTAGTAGTAGTAATAATAATAATAATAATAATATAGTACCCCACCCATCTGATTGGGTTGCCTCAGCCACTCTTGATGGCTTCATACACACACACACACACACACACACACACACAACCCATTACACATTAAAAAGCTTCCATCTACAGGGCTGCCTTCAGATGTCTTCTAAAGGTTATATAGTTACTCATCTCCTTGACATCTGATGGGAGGGTGTTCCACAGAGTGGGTGCCACTACTGAGAAGGCCCTCTGCCTGGTTCCTTGTAACTTCACCTCTAGCAAATGGGTCAGCCCAATGGGGCCATGTGGCCAGGGCCGGCTCTAGGGGAAGGCTGGGTGGCGCGGGGCGGCCAGGGCGCAGGGCCTGGGCTTGCCAATCAGAAGGTTGGCGGTTCGAATCCCCGCGACAGGGTGAGCTCCCGTTGCTCGGTCCCAGCTCCTGCCAACCTAGCAGTTCGAAAGCATGTCAAAGTGCAAGTAGATAAATAGGTACCGCTACAGTGGGAAGGTAAATGGCGCTTCCATGTGCTGCTCTGGTTCACCAGAAGCGACTTTGTCATGCTGGCCACATGACCTGGAAGCTCCCTCGGCCTATAATGCGAGATGAGTGCCGCAACCCCAGAGTTGGTCATGACTGGACCTAATGGTCAGGGGTCCATTTACTTTTACCTAACAACTCTTAGCACTTGAATTCAGCAGTGATTACTCCTTGGTAAGATGGCAGTGTCACTTTTTCTGAAAGAAAGCTAAAATTTCAGAGATGGGAAAGGGCTGGAATATCCCTGGGAGGAGGGGAGATCCCCACTGACCCCCCTGCAGCTACAGGCCTGAGGCCAAACCTCCTGCCCTTGTCTCTTTACTGTCAATAATTTGGGATTGTCATTTGCCTGGACCATTTGCTCAAACACAGTGCTCTCAAACCCACAAGCATGCTGGTCTATTATGGCCTCTAATGTTGATGCCCTCACTCAGTGCTACAATTTCCCACTGCCTGGAGCTATGCTGAAGGCTTGTTTCCTCCATAGGTTCTTTGCTAAGAAATCTGACTCACCAAAGTCTGATGGCTGAGCTTCAGAAGCAGAGCCAGAGCAGCAAAGAAGAGCATCATTTCACTTCCAGCTCTGCACTTGTTTTGACAGGCAGCTGGTTGCCAACATTGGGTAGGGTCCAACGTGCTGTTCCAAGAATGTCCCATCAGTGCAAGAATTTCTGCTTGCGTGACAAAATGTTCTCCTCATCTCCCCCCCCCCAGTAAGCTAGCATTTCCACCATAAATTTGCCCCATTCTCTTTTAAAGCTATCCAAGTTGATGGCCATCACTACATCTTGTAGCAGTGAATTCCATAGTTTATATGTTTTGTGAAGTACAGAATATGGAATATGGAATATCTGGCTTAGCGTGTGACCTGACAGGCGGGTGTGGAGGACTCCCTGGTCCTGAATGGGGTAGCTGTGCCTAATAATAATAATAATAATAATAATAATAATAATAATAATAATATAATGTATTATTTATACCCTGCCCATCTGGCTGGGTTTCCCCAGCCACTCTGGGTGGGTTCCAACAGAATATTAAAATACAGTAGTCCAAACATTAAAAGCTTCCCTAAACAGGGCTGTCTTCAGATGTCTTCTAAAAGTCTGGTAGTTATTGTTCTCTTTGACATCTGGTGGGAGGGTGCCCCACCAAGAAAGCCCTCTGCCTGGTTCCCTGTAACTTGGCTTCTTGCAGTGAGGGAACAGCCAGAAGGACTCGGCGCTGGACATCAGTGTCCGGGTAGAACAATGGGGGTGGAGATGCTCCTTCAGGTATACCGAACCAAGGCCATTTATCAGGTGAGCAGCCTGGGAGTCATTTTGGACTCGCAGCTGTCCATGGAGGCACAGGTCAATTCTGTGTCCAGGGCAGCTGTCTACCAGCTCCATCTGGTACGCAGGCTGAGACCCTCCCTGCCCGCAGACTGTCTCTCCAGAGCGGTGCATGCTCTAGTTATCTCCCGTATAAAAGGTATAAAAGAAGCTCTGAAAAAGAAAGAAGCCGACCAGTCAATTATCCAGAATTTATGTAGAAAGAGACTGCTTTTAATCAAATATGTGTGCTGGTATTTTTACCTGGGCACGGTACTCCATAAAGCACACTGCACCAAGCAAGAGCCTCACTTCTTGTTCCTACATATCTCACCTTGATGGGAAATCCATCAAGGATGTGTTCTCAAAAAGATGGCAAGAAAGATGGTGCCACTGGGAGAATCCATTCCATAAGACAGGGGTATCCAATATGGTCCCCCCCCCCCAGATGCTGCTAGAGCCTTCACCAACAGGGATAATAAAATCACTAGCATTTGGAAGCGGTAGAATGAAGGAGGTTAGAAATTAAACTGATTACTGAAGGATAAGATGCCAATCAAGTTATTAAGAAGTGGGGTTTGATTACAAATCATTGGAATACAAAATTTCAGTACAGTGGTACCTCGGGTTACAGACGCTTCAGGTTACAGACACTTCAGGTTACAGACTCCGCAAACCCAGAAATAGTACCTCGGGTTAAGAACTTTGCTTCAGGATGAGACCAGAAATTGTGCGGTGGCGACGCGGCAGCAGCGGGAGGCCCCATTAGCTAAAGTGGTGCCTCACGTTAAGAACAGTTTCAGGTTAAGAATGGACCTCCAGAACGAATTAAGTTCTTAACCTGAGGTACCACTGTATTGCTTATTTGTGAGCTTGAGACTGTCATGCAATTAATTCTAATGCCATTCATTGCTTTCCCCGTAATTTATAGTGTAGTATTGATTTATTATTATTATTTGCATTTACAGTGCCATGAACAGGTGTTTAACCCACTTGCGGGTCCACTCTAGTACCCATAGGATTTTCTTCTACATTTGCCATTTGCAGGTGTGAGTGCCTGCAGAATTGTAGCAATTGAATAGTGATTTGTGATTTTTAGCGATTGTATGATAACATTTGCGGGCTTGCGAGATCAAAGGCTAAAATTGGCTTGGAGTTACAATTCTACCAACTACAGCGATTTTCAGCCTGTAACCCAATTTTAAGGGAGTGGCTCATATTTGGGTATTCTCTCCCCCTCCTTGAATTTTAAAGGTGTGGCTTATTTGTGGGTGTGGCTTCTATTCAGGCCAATACGGTATTCCATCAGAAAGCATGAAAAACACACATGAAAGTATGTATCAAACCTCAGTTCCATTTATTTCAATATGGCCGGTGTGGGAAACCTCTTCCAGCCTAAGGGCTATATTCTCTTCTGGGTAAGGGTCACATGGCAGTGGTGGGCAGGGCCAGAGGACAAAGTGGGTGGAGCAATGCAAATTCTACCTTTGTACAGTAGGCTAGTTTCTATGCATCTCTCTCACACACTCCTTGTTATCCTCCATCCAGGCAGGGCAGATGCATTATCACACTTTAGCCAGTCAAAACCACTCAAGGAGGATTTGAAGGAAGAAAGGCCAGTCGGGGTGTGGTTTGGTTAGGGGATATGGCCTGGGAGAGTCCTACGGGTGAGAGAGAGGGGTCTGGAAATTCCCCACCCCTGCAGTGTGGACTTGCTTCTGAAAAAAATGTGCTGGATCCAGGCCTTAGCCCTTTTGCCTCTCTCCATTTCCCCTCCTTCCCCCAAACTCAGAGCTCAGCAGATAAGTCCATCATTAAATCACGAGTCGGATAATCTGCTTATTCAGATGGAAAGACACTTCATGGATAATTAACGTAGGCGAAGCCTTCAGGTGGCAAAGCCAAGGAGCTAAAGGGATAAAGACATAAAATGGGATAACAGAAAAGCGTGGACCTTTTTCAGCAGGCCGAGAACAGAGTCTGTCAAACTTGGTTGTAGCATTTCTTTGTTAATTGCAAGGAGCCAGGATGGGGGAAATCACATCTAATCCCGAGCGCAGAGAGAGGATGAACAGTTCAGCTGACAAAGGCAGAAGATGTAAAAGCGAGCTGTAGGCACCCTGCAAGTTTCTGTTACATCATTATTTACCATTAGTCCAGTGAGCTGAAGAAAAAAGCTGCCCACTCACCACTGGAGTGAAGTCCATTAATTTTGATCACGGGATGAGGAAGATTGTCCTGTTCTCAGCATTTCCCCTACTTTACTTCCTTGGACTTAAATCAAAGAGTAGCTATTCTGCACTGCGCTGCAAATTTCAGAGATCTATAGATGCCCAAACCTAGATCTAATTTGGATTCCATAAACCCAGATGATTCACTGCTAGGCTTGCCATACTATGTCTGGACGCATGGCAACCCATGCCAGCAGTGTCGTTTTTGGTGGTTGTCTTTAAAAATATCTCAAAAAGAAGCTCAACAACTTTTCTGTCCAGATTTTCACTTTTTGAAATATGGCAATCCTATTCACTGCCCCACACATACCTTCCAAGTTCCTTTCTGAAAAATAAGTGACCGGACAGGAAGTAACATACCGGAAGTAGCGCTGCCACCATTTTGGAACTGGGCGGAGCATGCTCAGAAGTGACTTTTGATGCTGCTGTGCCAAGTTCCAAAATGGCCGCTGCACCAGAAGTTGCGCTGCAGCCATTTTGGAACTGGGCAGAGCAGCATCAAAAGTCGCTTCTGAGCATGCTCAGCCCAGTCCCAAAATGGCCGCCGCGGCAGAATAAACCGTGAAAAAACAAAACAAATCCGTTTTTTTTCGGCTGGGGACAGCCGGAAAAACGGTGGTTTCCCGGGGAATACGGGAGACTTGGCAGCTATGGCCCCACACAATCCCCCTCGGGCTACCAGCACCTGCCTCTCTGCAAAAGTTATGAGAACAGGATGTTGTAGTAGATGTGCTTTCAGTCTCACCTACAAGGAACCTTGCAACAGAGTGTCACTGGAAGTGAAATTTGAAGGCAATTTCTAGGTTCCTGCTTGTACAAGAAAGTATATTAAACAGTTGGACTATGCTTACTTAAGAGTAAGCCCCATTGAATGCTATAAGATTTGCTTCCAAGTAATAATAATAATAATAATAATAATAATAATAATAATAATAATAATTTGTATTTGTATCCCGCCCTCCCTGGCCAAATCCGGGCTCAGAGCAGCTAACAACAGGTAAAAACAGCACAGTGTACATAAAATCGCAATGTCAATTAATTAAAATACATTCTAGAATCAATTCAGAATCAAATTAATGGCAACCATCGGGTTAGAGTTCTATGAAGATTACAGAAGGGCTACAAGTTTGCATGAGCTCTACATGGCTACTTTCTGTTGCTCATCGTTAACAGAAGAGCAAAATCTTCAGGTTTATGCCAATAGCCTTGATTTGCATAATGATTTCAAGTGTGGAATATGGCCTTTTTTAAAAGAGCAGAATATTATAATTTCTGGGCTTTGAGGTGTTTACATAATACAACTTTAGACCTGCTGCCCCTCTCCCAAACGCCTCAAGTAATTCATGAGCAAGATCATTTAGGTGCCTGGCGAAAACTTTTCTGCTTATCTCTGGCATTTTAAGAACTGCTAATGTAAGCATTCTGAAACTTAGAGCAGTTTGATTGTACCATCTATTTTAATGTCTGTTGCTATTTTAATTTGCATTATTAGTTTGCGTTGTTGTTGTTATTGTTGTTATGTGTACTTTTACTTTCTTGTTAACCACTCTGCTGAAATATGAAATAAATCCATAATGAATCCTAAATGTTTTTAATATAGTGTTTTTATTGTAAACCAACCAGGGACCTTGGGCTGAAGGGTGGATAATAAATGGATTCATAACCATCAGGAGGAAGGTTTTATACCACCTAGAGAAGGAACTTTATTCTCTAAGTGTATATATCTGACAGTCATAACTGTCTTGTAAAAGGGACTAATCACAATAAAATAAACCCAAGAGATTCCTGCTGTGATTTAAAGCATGTTGAGCAAGCCATGTGGTTACATGCCCCTAATCTGGATTTTACAGATGAGCTGTGATTTGAGCACATGACATGCATTCATATAACTAGCTCAGACAGCGCTTCAACATCATTGAGAGCTTGTGTAATTCAAGTGTTGGACTAGGACCTGGGGGACAAGAGTTCAAATGCCCACTCAAATGCCCACTCAGCAATGAAGCTCATTGGAAGTGTCACGATGCCGCAGCTCAGCCTACTTTATAGGGTTGTGGTCAGGGTAAAATGAGGAGTGGGGAGGATAATGTATGTGTCAAGCGTGGAGAGTCCTCTCCTCCCCCGGTAACTTCATAGGCAAGAATCGCAAGCAGTTTGTGTTTTTTAGTTCTTTTTATTCAGACATCTAGTTGCAAAGCAAGAATCCATATCTCTCCACAGAGAGAGGTGTTGGCTACTCTGATCTCTTCCCCTTCCGTCCCCAGCAACATCCTAGGCGCCAATGGGAAGTTCCGCCCCTCTACATTCGCTGTTCTCTAATATGGCTGGACCTGCGAGCCCGAGGGTAGTGGGGATCGCCCAGGCTCTCTAGGGAGGTCTCTGCTGGCTGCTCCCTCCCTTCTTCCACTATCTCGTAGCTAGGTAACTCCTGCGGAGGCTGTGCAGCATTCTCTTCTCTCTCTCTTATTGAAACCGCTGGGGAGAAGGGGTGCAAATCGATCCCCTCTTCCTTTTCGGAGAGAAGCTGATCTGGCTGAGGACACACTTCCCAGTCCTCCTGTTCGGACCATTCCCTGACACCATGCAATCTTGAGCTCCTTGCAGGTGAAGAGGGACACAAATGCAACAAACAAGTACCTAGACTACTGGTAAAGTCATATTGATGTCCATTTTCCCACCTCATACCCTCCAACATTTTCTCACCCAAATCCAGAGCACCCCCCATGCACTATGCCACCCTTGCCTGACCCCCCTCGCATTGCCTTACTTTCACTGCCTCTATCTCCTCTTCTTCCTCTGCGCCAGCAGCTGGGCCTTTGCCTCCTCAGCATTCTTGAGGTCTCCTTGGCCTTGCCACAGCCGCCAGGAGTGGTGCACATGCTTCCAGAAGTGTCCTTCCAGGAGTATGGCAGTGGTGGCAGAAGTCATGGCGGAAGCCAAGAGTCCACGGCGGAGACCACAGTGGCTGCCAATGTAGAGGTGGAGGAGAAGCGGGATACCTGGGATTTCAAACAGAAGCCGGGGCAGTTTCTGTAAATCTGAGATGTCCCTCTCAAAGTGGTTGGTGTGCAAACTTAAAATATCAATAAATGCCCTGGTGCTTCTCTAACAGCAAAACTGGACACCTTCATCTGCCCCAGCTACAATGAAAGATGTCTCTCCCGTATCGGTCTCTGCACCCACAGCAGGTGCTATAATTCTCCAACGGTTTGAATCTACCCCCAGTGGTGCACTCTTCTGACAAGCACAGAGTATATCCATGTACAGTACAAATTGTACATGCAAGACTCTCTATGTGCACACAGATCAGATTAATCTGCAGAGCTGGGGGTATGGCCCACAGGCAGGATTCACACCCACTCTCCTCATTGTATTTCAGAATGTCTAAAAAGCGTGCCGGGGGGTGGGCACTGTCTGTAAACAAAAGGAAGAAACCTTCAGCTGCTCCTGTGAACTCTTAATCTTACAGACCTTGCTCCATCTGCAGAACATCCAGAGCACAAACCTTTTCTTTTCTTTTTTTGTAGACTTTTAAAAGTCATGCAACAGTCCTTTGGATTTGTTCTGCTTTGTGGGTTGTTGCAAGTAAAGTACAGTGTCAGCACCATTAAAGGACACGGTTTTCATGTTGTATTCTCTGCACTTTCTTTAGTGGCAGTAAATATGCAGAGTGAAAGGAAAGCAAAAAGGCAAGGATATAAAAGGAGGATTTTGATGTATCCAGTAAGAGCTGGAATTGGTTTTCTAAAACAAAACAAAACTATGAGAGGCCCCAGAGCAGATTTAAGGATTTATATTATTACTGAGTTGTGTTGCCACCTCTCAGGGTTTGATCTGATGTTTCGGGGTTTAGCTTCAGTGATGAAATGAAGCTCAGTGGTGAAGAATCTGCCTTGCATGCCAAAGGTCATGGGTTGGGCTGAGAGACCCCCGCATGCAACCCCAGAGAGCTGCTGCCAGTCACCTCTCCTTGCCTTGTGGATGAGCCAGCCGTGGGCTTAACATTTAGCCCCTCTTCCCAGGGAACTCTAAAGTTGCATACAATCTGCTCCCAGAATCTGTTCCTTTGGGAGACAGAAAGGAGGGCAAGGGAGGAAGGTTCTGAAACAACAGTAAGCCTTGGTGTTCTGCTCAAAGCTGGAAGTCAGAGGGCATGAGACTCTTAATCCCAGAGTTGTGGGTTCGTGCCCCACATTGGGTGAAAGAATCCTGCATTGCAGGGGGTTAGACTAGACGACCCTTGCGGCACCTTCTAACTCTATGATTCTGTGTAGGTTTTGCTCATCCTTGGGATCCATCTGGTGTTAGCCAACCATATTGTGGGCCAGTCCCACGTCCTGGGCTGCTGTTAGCCGCATTACAGAAACAACTAAAACAAACAAGCAACAACAAAAACCACCCTTCAACTTGTTCTTAAGCAGCCTTCCATAGAAGTGTGACCGTTCTTGGAATGCTTTTTGCAGTTACAATTCCTGGCCAGGTCCAAATGAAGGTCGGTATAATGTAACCTCACAGAGCAGGCAGCCTCCAAGAGGAGTCAGCTACATTCAGAACAAGGGGGGAGAGAACCATCCCTGTTGCTTGTTCTCGGTGTCAGATTATCAGTGGTAGGCTGCCTCTAGATGTGGAATTTGCACTGATTTCTGGCCTCAGAATTATGTTCTGTAATTTTTCTGCACTGACATGGTATTCTGCATGGAGAGTACATATTCTGCATGGTGAGATTACTGTACGGACTACTGCAATGCACTCTACGTGGGGCTACCTTTGAGGGTGACTCGGAAACTGCAATTAATCCAGAATGTGGCAGCTAGACTGGGGACTGGGAGTGGCCGCCAAGACCATATAACACCAGTCCTGAAAGACCTACATTGACTCCCAGTGTGTTTTTGAGCACAATTCAATGTGTTGGCACTGACCTTTAAAGCCCTAAATGGCCCAGTCCAGTATACCTGAAGGAACGTCTCCACCCACATCATTCAGCCCAGACACTGAGGTCCAGCTCCGAGGGCCTTCTGGCAGTTCCCTCACTGCGAGAAGTGAGGTTGCAGGGAACCATGCAGAGGGCCTTCTCGGTGGTGGCGCCTGCCCTGAGGAATGCCCTCCCATCAGATGTCAAGGAAATGAACAACTATCTGACTTTTAGAAGACATCTGAAGGCAGCCCTGTTTAGGGAAGTTTTTAATGACTTATGTTTTAATGTATTTTTTAAAAATTTGGAAGTGGCTGGGGAAACCCAGCCAGATGGGCAGCGTATGAATAAATAAATAATTTATTATTATTATTATTATTATTATTATTATTATTATTATTCAGTGGACACAGCCAGACAATAGCAAAGGACTTGACCCGAGCCATCTTGTAGCAGAATGGGCCTGCTATGCCACCTCAAAGCAGGCTCTGGAGGTGGACAGCCCAATTACTCCAATCCTGTGCACCTGCTACCTATTTGCCATCTCTAGGTGACTTCCCTCCCCTTCCTTTGTTCAAAGTGCTCACACAAAAGGGGATATTATTATGTCTTTCTTGATTACGAAAATAGCCTCAGTCTTGCTTTATCGGGTTTTATTCAGCAGGAATGTAATTCAATTCTCCCTCTCATTGGGTGACTCAGATGAAAGGGCACATGGCTTTTTATATAATTGCATGGGAGAAAGGGGGTTTGGAAAGGATGGTGGCTGGATTCTTCTTTGCTCGCTCATTTTCTGCACGCCCTGAGCAACAAATGCAGCAGCATGGCAATAAGAGAAAGTAAGCAATTTCCTCGGGTCAGGCGTGGAACAGAATGACCTACATGGTTAGAGCCATGTGTGGACTCTGCCCGCAACATAAAATCTGAGTTCAAAATCAAATTTTGCACAGAGGAACTAAATATGCGGCAAGACTCTAGCCAAAGTCATAATGCTACAGGAAGTTATCATAAGTAAACATAGTAAGCGCTTGGCTGCTGTATCAGGCCAAAAGACCCATCTAGTGCAGCATGTTGTTCTCAAAAGGTACAACCAGATGCCACAGGGGAAGCCTGATAGCAGGACCTGAGCACAAAATTACTCTGTCCCCAGATGTAAAAAAAAGATAAAGGCAAAGGACCCCTGGATGGTTAAGTCCAGTCAAAGGTGACTATGGGGTTGCAGCGCTCATCTCGCTTTCAGGCTGAGGGAGCTGGCATTTGTCCACAGACAGCTTTCCAGATCATATGGCCAGCATGACTAAACCACTTCTGGCGCAATGGAGCACCGTGACAGAAGCCAGAGCGCACAGAAATGCCGTTTACCTTCCCGCCACAGCAGTACCTATTTATCTACTTGCACTGGCATGCTTTTAAACTGCTAGGCAACGGGAGCTCACCCTGTCGTGGGGATTCGAACCGCAGACCTTCTAATCGGCAAGCCCAAGAGGCTCAGTGGTTTAAACCACAGTGCCACCCGCTTCCCTACCCCCAGTTGTATTACAAGGTGGCTGATACTGAGAGGCATACTGTCTTCAACAGCGAAGGCAGTACATAAGCCATTGTGGGTTGTAGCTATTGACAGCTTCATCATAGAATCAAAAAATGTAGAGTTGGAAGTGATCCCAGATGATCATCTGGCACAACCGCTTGCAATGGGAAAGGTAGTGGAACCATACCCATACTCCTGATTTCAACTCTGATATTGATTGCCAAGTTAAATCAAGGCCTCCTTGAACCCTGCTGGTCCAAGGGATTAAAAACCAGCAAAAAACGTCGTACATGAGTTGGATATAAGCCTTGCTGATGTCGAGGTCAAGAATTCCAGTGCCTTAAAAGAACTGATTGGTGACATTATTTGCCAACATATGAGATGAGAACTGTAGGCAGTGAAATAACAGAGCCAGCATTGCAACGTAGCTTTCATTGGCAACAGTGAAGCCCACATCACCCATTGCAAATCAAAAGAAACTATAGTCATCTTCCAAAGCGGCAGTTAGTGGAACCATGCTAACATTCCTGATTTCAACACTAACATTGATTGTCAAGTGATATCAAGGCTTGCTTGAAGCCTGCTGATACATCTCCCACCACCCCTGAGGCTTGGCCATGCTGTTTGGGGTCAATGGCAATTGGAGTCCAACAACATCACATTTGCCACCTGTATTTTAATGAATGTTGGAAATCAGAAGCAAATGCAGCCAAAATTATATCACTTGTGCACACTTTCCTAAGCACATGCTGTACATGTCTTACTGTGATGACAAAAGCAAGGTTGAAAATTGCAGTCCTACCAAATAATTATCAGCTGCTACCGGTCCAAGTCATAAAAACATATAAAGAAGTATTGGGGAATCTGTGGCCCTCCAGATGTTATTGGGCTAGAACTTCCATCAGCCCTAGCCAGCATGGTCCATGAGAAAAGGGGAACTACCAAACTCTTGGAAGGATAGCTACATCACCTTAATTCCAAAGGCCGGAACAGATTCAACACTCATGTCAAATTATAGACCAATAGCACTACTTAATACAGACTATAAAATATTTGCTGATATTTTAGCTCAAAGACTTAAAGTAGTGCTTCAGGAAACAATAAATAATGATCAAGCCGTGTTTTTACCCAGGCGACATCTATACAACAACGTACGACATATAATAAACATCGTTGAATACTTGGATTACAAAATAGATAAACTGGCCGTACTCATGTTACTTGATGCTGAGAAGGCTTTCGACAGAATTTCATGGTCCTTTATGATAGTTAATAGAAGAAATGGAATTAGGAAATAATTTTTGTAATGCAATCAAAGCCATATACAACTATCAAAATGCAAACCTAATAATAAATGGAACAATAACAGGAAGCCTTTCAATAAATAAGGGAACATGGCAGGGGTGTCCCCTCTCCCCACTAATTTTTATATTGGTAATGGAAGTGTTGAATAATTGATTAAGAGAAGATCAAAGTATCAAGGAAATAAAGTTAGGAGATAGAAGCTGCAAAAAAAAGTTTTTTGTGGATGACCTGATACTCATAACAGAAAACCCAGAAGAAAGTTTATTAAAGGCAATGGAAATAATAGAGGATTATGGGAAGCTGGCTGGGTTTAAGATAAACAAAACCAAGACGAAATTGTTGGTTAAAAATATGAAAGAAAATGAGGAGTCTACACTTGCATCTTCTTGATCATTCAGAAGCAATCACTACTTGTCTTCCAGGTTGGACAGAGCCAAGACGGCGTAATTCTGCAATTCTTTGCGCTCATCCAGGTTATACTGTAGCTTCTCCAGCAGCTCAAAGTAGCGGAAGAGGGAGTCACGGGGCCAAATGACCTGCTCATCATTATCAGCCTCATATAGCCCTGGCAGGTTCTTGTGGATATATGTCTCCCAATCCAGAGGCCCAGAACCAGAGACTTCTGGCATGCTGTATATTGTGGATGGCCCAATGCTCATTTTGTCCTGCACCTGGGGTGAGCTGAACTTCTTTTCCAGCAATTCCATCTTAAATTTGTCAGCTTTCTGCTGAGTCTCAATCTGCTTCATTTCTTCGCTCAGTTCATTCCGAATGGTCTGGAAATTGGTGACCATGGTGGCCACCATGAGGTTTCTGAAGATGAATGCCCCAATGAGGAGCCACAACCAGATAAACAAGCCACTGATTACTTTGTTTATCTCTGGGACCTTCCACGTGTCCTGCAGCAGAGCATACCAATGGTCCATGGTGAAGAGAATGAATATGGTCACCAGTGCATTGGGCATGTCTTGAAAATACCTGTTGTACTCTAGGTCATCCAGGTTTGAGCGAGTGTAGCCCTCAAAGAAGAAAATGCCTGATACAGCAAATATATAGAAGAAGAAGACGAGGAGCACCAGGATGAAGCTCATGGCTTTCATTGCTTTGTAGATGGCCATAATGAGGATCCGGATTTGCGGGAGTCTAGGGAAGAGCTTTAAGCAGCGCAGCACACGGCAAGCCTGGAGGAAATATTTGGCGGGCTTGCTTTGCTTCTTTTCAACAAGGAATACCAACTCAGGGATAAAGGATATGATGGTGACTGCGCAGTCAAAGACATTCCAGGAGTTCTTACAATAATCCTGAAAGCTAACAGTCCAGTTCAGCCCAATTTCCACCAAAAAGATGAGGACAATGACCCAGACGATCACCTCCATTGCCATCCTCGTTTTCACCAAGTGGTCCTCCAAGCTTTGCCCTATCTCTACTAAGATCATGAGGACCACCATGTTCAGGCAGATGAGGATGATCATGAAGACTTTGAAGACTTGGCTGTTCAGGACTGAATAAGCCCACATGGCGACAGGGGGCCAGCGGCTGCAGCGCACACGGATACGGTTACGGCAGCGTGTCTCTCGGGTGACCATGATATTCCGTCTGGGCGCAACATTGAAGCGCACCAGCTGGTGATGGTCTGTGAGCATTAGCTTCTTTAGCTTCCGATGGTCCAGGAAATCTCGTATGTTATGGCGTGGAATAGCACTGCCTAGCCCCCGCAGATAGTCAATCAGATAGAAAGTGTAGATCAGCTTGGAGCGGATGGCATCTGCTCGGGGATGCAGTTCAAAGGGTACTTCGTTTGTCTCTTTGGAAGGTTCTGATGAGGGGGAAGGTTGTGATGAGGGTGGCTGGTCCTCCATGACTCCTGCTGGCTCCTCCTGGTATGGCCCAGAGGAGATTGGAAGGTTCTTCATACAGCATAATAGACACTCAGTGGTGACCTCACACTTGAGAGTATTCTCCTGGAGCAGCCAGAGCATTCCACTAGCCTGATTTTATTGGTATGCCTAGGACTGCAGTTATTAGGGTCAATGCATGCAAGTTATACACTGGAATGCAGACATAAGCCAGTATATAGTCTAACCACAGTGGTCCATGCATTGGTAACCGCAAAGCTTGATTTGTTTGGGCCCTTTATTTGTTTTGAATCCTGATTCCTTTGCAGCATTGGCTACCCCTCCCAATTTGGTGTCATCTGAAAATTTGATCAGCATCCCCTCAATTCTTTCATCCATGTCATTTAGAAAGATGTTGAACAACAACGGGTCCAGGGCAGAACTCTGCTGCACCCTACTTGTCTCTTTTTTCCAGGATGATGAGGAACCATTAGTGAGGACTCTTGGGGTTTGATCCGTCAACCAGCCAGAAATCCATCTTACAGTTCCCTTGTCCACCCCACCTTTTACAAGCTTTTCCATGTGGGTATCATGGGGGAGTTTGCCAACAACCTTCCTGAAACCAAGATATGCTACATCCACAGCAGGGAGGGAACAGCAGGGAGGGAACAGCTTTAGCTCAAGGGTGGGTTACTTGCCTTGCATGGAGATGGCCATAGGTTCAAATGCTGCCATCACCAGGCAGGCTGTGAAAGATTCCTCTCTGAAACCTGGGAAAGCCACGGTCAGTCACAGCGCATTATACTGAGCTACATGGACCAATGGTCCGACTTGGTGTAAGGGGGTTTCTTTTGCCGTAGAACTGACATCCCAATTAATGCTGAATGGTTTAGGTGTGACAGATACTGACTGAGCTCACAGGTATCAGACTCTGAGGTCTCTTCTGGTCAATTCTGGCTAAGTATTCAGCCTCCCGATACCCTCTGGCACCAATTAGACAAGCATCCTCCTCTTCATTTGGCAATAGACCCAAAGCTGCTGATCTCATATTTTCCTCTCCTCCTGATTCTGAGTCACACTTTGATTTCCACCCAGCAGGGCAACCGAATATTTGCACTGCAGACTGGTAATTAGAAATGTCACTTTGGCCGCAGCTAACGAGGAGCGTCGCTCTTTTGTCTTTGCAGCAGGTAACGTTATGGAGGTTACAGAAGAGGCTGATGGATTGTTTAGATGTGAGCTGGGAGTATTGAGTAGCAAAAAGCAGGGGAATGACATTTTCTTTAACCTCCCTCTCCCCCCAAAAAACCCATGGAAATTTACGATGTCAAAATCCTTAAAATTACCCTGTGCTTTCAGATGAAAAATGCTTCCCTATCCAAGTTTGATTTGGAATTGAGTTTGACAAACATAGGTTTGCTGTTGTTGTTGTTGTTGTTTAAATAAAAGAAAATCAGGTCATCTAATTCTGCAGATAATTTGGAAGCTCCCAATTCCCCTGATAACATGGCTGTGAGTATAACAGCACCTTCCTCCATCCATAAATCTTCCATAAACTCCAGACCTGCTCCCTTTTATGGCTTCTGGAGTGGCTTCTGTATCTTCTCCACTAATAGTGTGTTAGCAAAAGCATCTCTCAATTTCTCCATCCCTTCCAGTCCTATTTCTCTTTGGTTCTTGGCAATGGCAGCATTTCAGCCACCAGAGATACTTGGAAAGCTTGCTTTCCCAGTGCTACCTGAATCTGTGATATTGTCAGATTGGCATTTCAAGCACCAGGGAGGGAGGGAGGACTCCTCCCCATCAGCATCACATTCTGGCAAGTGGGTGTAGGGTAGACTGAGACCTATGGGGTGAACAGAGAGAAAACCGTGGATCATTCTGGGTAAACTGGCACTTTAGAGCTTCTTATTCTGAACTGGGTCCTTACAGCATTTGGCAATTTTGGACACAAAGACATGACACTACAGATATTTGGGGGACCAACTTGTCCATCCCTTATGCTCAGGGCTGTCTTAAGCATATAGAATCATAGAATCATAGAGTTGGAAGAGACCACAAGGGCCATCCAGTCCAAACCCCTGCCAAGCAGGAAACACCATCAAAGCATTCCTGACAGATGGCTGTCAAGCCTCTGCTTAAAGACCTCCAAAGAAGGAGACTCCACCACACTCCTTGGTAGCAAATTCCACTGCCAAACAGCTCTTACTGTCAGGAAGTTCCCTAATGTTTAGGTGGAATCTTCTTTCTTGTAGTTTGAATCCATTGTTCCGTGTCCGCTTCTCTGGAGCAGCAGAAAACAATCTTTCTCCCTCCTCTATATGACATCCTTTTATATATTTGAACATGGCTATCATATCACCCCTTAACCTTCTCTTCTCCAGGCTAAACATACCCAGCTCCCTAAGCCGTTCCTCATAAGGTGTCGTTTCCAGGCCTTTGACTATTTTGGTTGCCCTCTTCTGGACACGTTCCAGCTCGTCTGTATCCTTCTTGAACTGTGGTGCCCAGAACTGGACACAGTACTCCAGGTGAGGTCTGATACAGTGCTACTATTACTTCCCTTGATCTAGATGCTATACTCCTATTGATGCAGCCCAGAATTGCATTGGCTTTTTTAGCTGCTGCGTCACACTGTCAACTCATGTGTGGCGCCAGGGTGCAAATATCCGTCCGGTGCCCCTCCCCGGTTGCCCAGTCCCAGGTGCACAGGAAGGCGGAGCTGGCCGGCTGCCTCAGCATCTCGCTGGCTCGGTCACCCCTGAACTCACGTCGCAGAGCCGCCCACAGCAGAAGAGCCCGCAGTGGCGCTCCGACCAACGGGCTGGCTCTTCCCTGGACTCAAATCTTGGGCCCCAGACTCTCGGCCTGGTGCCCTTGAGAGCCCGGTGCCCGGATGCCCCACACCCCTAGCACCTATGGGTGAGACGGCCCTGCTTATGCTCTTCTGATTCTTTTGGTACTGCAAGAGGACCAGAGTTTTCCTCCCATGATAGAAATGTTCCCAACCTGGTGCCCTCTAGACATTGCTGGATTATACTCTCACCATTCCTGGCCACTGGTCCTTGTGGCTCAGGCTGATGGGAGTTGTAGTCCATTAATGCCAGCAGGATACCTTGTTGGGAGGGTTCTACTCGTGAATGCAGGTAAGAGTTCCCTGCAGACCTTCTCTGCTCAACGTGCGAATGGGTTGAGTGCACAGAGTCTGTCCAAAGCAATTGTGGGGACGGACGACTTGCACACTTCAACACCGCCTCTCCATCCTTGGATACAAAGTTCACATGGTCAGGCAAATGCTTAAACACACCTACAATATCTTGAACTATGGACATGCCAAACTCCAGCTTTCTGGTTCCTATATTATTTGTCGACTCTCTTGGTGGATCTTCTTGGACTTGGTAGGTAAGAGTGTAGCTTGCATGTCTGGGATAAATGCTTTGAATCCCCATTTTAAGGGAGACATATTAAAAGATACAATTTCCACAGTTTCCTAGTAACTGGAATGCTTTGGACTGTGTGTGTGTGTGTGTGTGTGTGTGTGTGTGTGTGTGTGTGTGAAGTTTCAGAACTGGAACTCATTAGGCAATACCTTTTGCCATTTTGATACCCTGATGAATGAGTGAGTGAACCCCAAATGTCTATCTCTGTGTTTGTGTGTTTAATACAGAGCACACTGAGGAATTGGTCCAGCAATGCAAATGACAATAGCAGAGCCATAATTCTGGCGAATGAACTACCAACAGCGGTAATTCCTATTATGCAGAGTATTTCACACGCTTTGGGCATTGGGCAGATTAGCACAAAATGAATCTCATGCTAACCGGCTCAGGGCAATGGGTGCCCTATTTCTATGAACTGTTACTGTATTAAGATAACAATTAAGAGAGATATTCACACTTCTAATGTGGAAATAGCAACAGTTTTCTTCCCACACAGATAACCTGAAGGAATGTGACTACTCACTGGAAGCCCCTACCAAATTCTTAAAACTACCCCTCCTTCTAGAGTTAGCTAGTCATGCAGAAGCCCTGGATCTCTGGGCATGTCAGGATCATGGCTGACCTAGATGCTGGAGATCCCTTTTTGGTGGTACCCTGTTCTACTGAAGATGTCATAGAAACCAAGGGACACATCCCAGAGAAGACTTGCCTAGGACCACCAATGTCTCTTTTTGGACTAATGTGGCCCATGGGCTGGAGGTTCCCCACTCCTGGCATGGAGTTGAGGTGTCCACAAATTCATTTCAACCCTGCTGGATTTTACATTGCTTTATAAAGTCCCTGCAGGCAGGCAGGTGGCGCTTCATCCGTGTCCAACAGGTTGCTCTGAAGTTTTTGCTGACCCAACCTGGTCATCAACTCTGAACCATGATCTTCACAAGGCTGTCCTTGCAGAGCTCCAGAACATTACCCCCCCCCCCCGGTTATCCTTCCTCCTTTCCTACCCTTAGAGATTGAAATATATAAGTCCCAATAAATCTCTTTCACATATTGATAAATGGCCACTGTTTCTGAGGTGTCACTGAGGAGGGAGAAAGTTTAGCTCCTTGAAAAATTGCTGTGCAAACAAGCTGTCTCCAGTTGCCGTGTTCTTCTCTGCACCTGCACTGAATAGAAAGAGGAACCTTGTACAACCGGAAATTGATGCCGTACTTACAACTGGCGTCTCCATCCACATGGCTTTAATTGTCTCCTGCATTTATTTACTAAGGTCTGATACTTGGGAGCAGGAGAATGTCAAGCATTCGTTCGTTCATCCATTCATTCCATGATGCCGAAATCTGTAATTTAGTATACAGATTCATCCATTTTTTTTCGTTTGGGACTCGGTGATTTCCTCTAAAATCATTTCTCTAGCTTGGAATGCAGTTTGAGATTCTGTTTTTGCATAGTTAGCATTTACTACACAAGGTGTCCCAAGCTGCTGTGTATACAAAGGTAAAGGGACCTCTGACCATTGGGTCCAGTAGCGGACGACCCTGGGCTTGTGGCTCTCCTCTCGCTTTACTGGCCGAGGGAGCCGGAGTACAGCTTCCGGGTCATGTGGCCAGCATGACTAAGCCACTTTCTGGCGAACCAGAGCAGTGCATGGAAACGCTGCCTCTGTGGATTCTGCCGCCTAAGGCAGTCACCTTACACTTTTATTTAAAATGCATCTCTGGGTAATTTGAGGGGCATAGGAATTCATGCATATTTCCCCCCCAAAATATAGTCCGCCCCCCAATGTCTGAGGGACAGTGGACCGGCCCCCTGCTGAAAAAGTTTGCTGACCCCTGCCTTACATTGTCTCATGGGTGGGCCAGCCCTGTCTCTGAGTACTCATTAGCCTCATGGGCTTCCCACACTTCCTGAAAAAAAGGTGGCTTTGGCAACATAGCATCTGCCTCTGGACTTTCCAGGGTGGGCAAGAAGCCTGGTTCTTGATCACCTGATCACCTGAGAGTGCTGCACTTAAAAAGCAATCAATCAAACAAACAAACAAACAGGCAAACTGAAATGACCTTCCTTTTGAATTATCCTGCCACCCCACCCAAACTCCACTTTACAAGGCAGAATCTCAGGTTGCTTTTTGAAAAAACTAACTTTACTCTCGAAGCTACGAACATGAGTTTGACCAAACTGCGGGAGGCAGTGCAAGACAGGAGTGCCTGGCGTGCTATGGTCCATGGGGTCACGAAGAGTCGGACACGACTAAACGACTAAACAACAACAAACTTTACTCTCAAGGATGTGTCTAGTTTATGGCTTGACTCATTGCCCTGTCTGGTGCAGCCATTGTCTCCCACAACTGCTAGCAGCTCACACTGAGGTCACCGGCAAATGCCATTCCCAGACCTGTGGGTCTTTTGCACTTGAGATACTTGGATTTGAACTTGAGGTCTTGATTTATTATGCTTTATATATGCTGTAAGCCACTCAGAGTAGCTGGGGAAACTCAGCCCGGTGGCTGGGGAATAATAATAATAATAATAATAATAATAATAATAATAATAATAATAATAATTTATTATACAGTGTGATCTGTCTGAGATCAATGTCATTCCCTGCAATGCTACTGGTGGGCTGGACTGGTCCCAATCATGGCTGGTGCTCATTTGGATTGGTTGGGCAGAAGGCAGGGCATCAGAAGTAGGGGCAGGGGTGAAGGAAGGCTCTCTGGCACCTGGTGCAGGGTGTCGAGGGGCGGCGCAAAGCACCCACAGGGGCGGGACAAACCGCTCGGCGGTGCATGCGCGACGCTGCTACGTATGGCGCATGTGCGGTGCTAATACTGATGGCGCTGCTCAAGCGCTGTATGGGCGGCAGCTCAATCCCCCGCTCACGGCGGCAGTGGCAGCAGGATCCTCCGTACACGGCTGTGGCATCGCATTGGCTGCAGCTTGTGCCGCCGCACCCGGGGGCAGCAGAGCAAACCCCCCCCCACGGGGAGCCTTCTTGTCACCCCCCTCAGAGATGGCACCCGGGGTGGCCAGCCCCCCCCCCCGGCCCACTTCCTCCACCACTGAGTAGGGGGAGCCAGATTCAAGGATAGGGTGAGCTATCACTTCCTGCTTTTGTACTTATCCTCATCCCTGTTGAGTTCCACAAGGGCAAGGAAGATTATGGAGGAGGAAGATACCCCTGGCAGTTCTACGTCCTGGCTGAGTTGTTCATATGAAGGTAGGCTGGTGGGTTGGAGGGGCAATCTCCCACTAGCCCTAAGGAAGCAGTCTTCATGGATTGATTGCTGTCTTTCCCAGCCACTATTGCAGCTGCCACACTGCACTTTGGGGCCACTTTGGCATTATAGTATATGTCCAGAATAAGCAAGACTGACAAGTTCTTTCCCCTAAGAATTTCAGCTTCGGATGCAAAGCAGCACCGCACAGTTCCAAATGCAATCATCTGACAGCATGGTTCATAGTCAATGGAATCAAAATTCAAGATAAGGATGTGAAATATGGATGCTTTTCAGCTCTTGGCATGTTTCCTAAATTCCAAGGATCAGATCAGCGAGAAGGTGAAGGGAATGTGGGACAAGCAAATCCACTGGGCTTTCACAAAGAAGCAGCGCTGGAAGAAAGGAGAAGAACCATGAGGAACATCAATAGAATCTTGGGATTCAAACTCAAGTTAGTTTCTTAGAGGTGAAATTGAAGAATTAATCTATGGCGGACGCTGGGTTGTGTCCAGAATTAGTCATACTCAGACCCATTGAATTTAGTGGGCACCACTAACTTAGGCCCATTAGTTTCAGTGGGTTTATTCTGGGTTGGACATAGTTAGGGATAACCTGTCTATATATATATAAAATGTAGGCATTGCGTGCGCAGAGGTCACAGCCTTTCTCTGTAACTGCTGAACTGTAATGTAAGAAATTTGGCCACAACGTTCCATGCCCATCAGTGAGGGATCTGGCATAAAAAAAATCCAAAAAAGCAAACCTTTCATACCTAAAATAATGATTAAACACAAAAAGTGGCGCCCAAATTAGACGTCACCAGCAGAAGCTCTGAAGACTCCAGCAGCATCCAATAGAAAGGCAGATCACCCACTGCTGCCTCGAAAGCCACACCACCAGATGACATCACAAAATTCCACAGCAACCAACTGAAAACAGGCCTTTTGCAGCAACAAGACCCAACCAACTGAAAACAGGCCTTTTGCAGCAACAAGGCCCAACATTGCCAAGTGCAGGTAGGGGCCTGCCGGGACGGGGGTGGAGGGCTGAATAGGGGGCAGGGATAGGTAATGGGTCAGAACGGGGGGGGGGGGAGGCACAGGGATGAAACCTGCCCTCTCCACAGTATCTCACCTCGGCTTTGCAGACTAGGCTGAGTGGATTTAGGGACCTGCCTGGGTGGGGGCGAAAGGCCGTGGCATAGAATCAACTGAATATGGGCCTTTTACAGGGCCGTGCCTTTGGGTAGAATAAATGTTATTTCACATAACACATGTTGGTAGGGGAGTCAGGGTTGGGATAGGGCAAAATTTTACAGAACACGCGCATTGGGGAAATGATTGTGTGCAAAATGAACGGGTCACAGGGATAACTGGGGGGGGGTTGGACGGAGGTGAGGAGGGAAATCACAGGGATAAACCGGGGTGGGGTGGGGAGAGGGGGCATAATAGGTCATGGATCAGGACAGAGTTGGGGGATTCACAGGCATGAGGGAGGGGGATGAGGGGGGAATCATAGGGATATGTCATGGATCGGCACAGGGTAGGGGAAATCACACAAATAACCCACAGCAATGCGTGGCAGGGCCAGGTAGTTATTTAAAAATTTGAAATAACAATGATTCTCCATAATGTGGCTTCCACTGCATCTAAAATCATGTCCTAAACATCTAAAACCAGAAATAATAAAGGGGGGGGGAAGAGATATAATCCATAACTAAACAGAAAAAAACAACCTTAAGTAAAAAACAAAGACAAAATAACTCCAGTGCACAAAGTCCCCAATGTGCATTACCCGATACAAGCCACTGGAAAGAGAGAGGTCTTCATAGCCCTCTTAAACATTTCCACGGATGAAGCCTGTTGCATTCATAGGGGGTGGAATTCCACCATTGTGGAACCACCACTGTAAACTTAACTGGTGGGTACCTAAGCAATGCCATTAGGTTTATTAATGGCATCCAATCATGAAAGCTAAATGTAAACTCAAGGTTCAGATGCAGTATATCTCTCTGCAACAGATGCTGTGACCAGCCACCGTTGGAAACCGAATGCTAGATTGGGTGGCCCTTGGTGTATGAGCCAGCAAATTGTATTCACCCAATATACAGCCAATACTGTAGCTGCCCCCCTACGCCTTTTGTTTCCTGAATGCATAAACTTTCAAAAACTCCTCGACATTTCACTGTAACTCTAATTCCAAGTCCCATTAGCTTTGTCCTCAGAGCGGAAATGTTATTGGTGCAGAATGAACCCGTCAGGAACGTCCTCATGAAATTTCACGAGACTTATCAAAAATCATTTTGCTTCCTTCAGAATTCATTGGCGGTGCTGGCATTTTCCCACCTGGGGGTGGGAAGAAAGAGTTTTAAACCAAACCAAGAGATTGCTTTGAATTCAGAGGGAATTTCTAATTATCCATCCACCTGGCTAGACTATTGTGTCTTCTTGATTAAAGTGCAGCAGAAACAGTTTACTGGGTACTCTTGGAAAAGAAGAAATATTCCCCATGGCCAATAATGCTGCATGTTTTCAAATCTAACCGCACATGGAGAATCTTCCTTTTCTTAACATGCAGGTAGTGTCAAAGATGAATTTTTTCTGCCATGTTTCCAACTATGAAGGGATTTTACATGCAGAGAGCACCAGAAGGCAAAGACCCTCCATCATACAGACCAGGAATGAAGAACATTTTCCAGCCTGAGGGTGGCATAATTTTCTGTGAATTATGGTGGTTGGGGTGGTGGTTGGGGCCAGAGACAAAACTGAGCAGAGTTAATTAATCCCAAATTTTCCTTTTTATGGTAGGCTATTTTCATCAGAGCAGAGGCAGCAGAGACCCAGAACAAATTGTCTGAGAAAGATGGTATCTCCTTGGGAAGATAGTCAACGAACAAATACCTGCAGGGATTTAATTGCTCATTTCCCCCCATCATTCCTCCAGTCAAATTTGGAGTCTCTTGCCTCTCAGCCCAGCCTACCTCACATGGTTGTTGTTGTGGGGATTAAAAAAGGTGGGGTATAAATAATAATAATAATAATAATAATAATAATAATAATAATAATAATTTATTATTCGTACCCCACCCATCTGGCTGTGTTTCCCCAGCCACTCTGGGCGGCTTCCAACAAAGATTAAAAATACATTAAATGCAAAATGCAATTGATAATAATTAAGTAA
Organism: Zootoca vivipara; assembly: GCF_963506605.1. Taxonomy (NCBI): domain Eukaryota; kingdom Metazoa; phylum Chordata; class Lepidosauria; order Squamata; family Lacertidae; genus Zootoca; species Zootoca vivipara. The sequence goes on from NC_083283.1 coordinate 6,699,949, forward strand.
CAAATTTAAAAATGTTGAGATACTTCTGGTCTCTCCTGCATTGTGTCTTTTTTTGCATTTAATCTTTACTGATTTTTTTTTAGTATACATTGCAATTATCATTCTCCATCAGAGATATACATAAGAAGAAGAAAATACTGAAATGTTGAAAATGAAATAAAATTATGTAAAAAAAAAAGTATTCCCTCCACCTGAACGTGCATCATGTCTACCTGGATCTTCAACCCTCGCCCGTGTCTCAGCTTCCAGGAATGGAAACATTCGCGTTTCCAGAAGCCTGGCAGAAAAAGTTGTTGAAAGAGAGCAAGGGGCGGCAGCAAGGAGATGATTATCTTTGGCTCTGATGAACTGTGGTATTTTTTTCACAGCTGCATTTCCTCAAGCAAGCATTTAGTCAGTGGGAGTTGTGGAGCAAGTCCCCCTTATCCATTGGATTACCCCAATAATTAAAGTGACAAGTGGGGACATCAAGTGCTTTTGAGTGGGGAAAGGAGCAATAGAGGGGGGGAGCAAAGGCGCTCTGCATCAAGGAGCAGTGTGACTGTCTCCAGGGTTAAGCCTATAATTTATTTTATCTTAATCATTGTGTTTACATAAGGCCTTGCTTGGAACAAACTTGAAAAAAAAAAGTGTTTAAGAAAATACTTTGCCGTATGTTATGTTTTAAAATAACACGGGCATGATTTAACCACTTATCCTTTGTCCCTGCGATTTCTGAGAATCAATTACGTCAGGAATTGCTTGGCATTCCATTGGAGGCAATGGAAGACTGTGCTTTCAGGAGTGAAGTCCAAACATTGGAGAGTTACAGCTCCTGCTGTGGCTGTAGAGACCGATACAGGAGCGATATGTTCTGTTGCATCTGGGGCAGATGAAGGAGTCCGGTTGTGCCACGGCATTTCCTCTTTCTCCTCCCAGAGCTCATTCAGCATCATGAATTATCCCCCCCCTCTGTATTCCAGGTCTAAGCTTCAAAGTGTTCAGCTGAATCAAAGAAGGTTGGCTGGTCATTCTGGGATCTACTTGGAGCTACACATCTGCATTTGAGCACTTCAGATCATTCACTGTGTCCCACACACATATATTTTCTTACCTTTTTTTATCAGGACAAAAACATACTTCTTCACAACGTGAGGTAAAGGTAAAGGACCGCTGGACGGTTCAGTCAAATTTGGCTATGGGGTACAGCGCTCATCTCCACTTTCAGGCTGAGGGAGCCAGCATTTGTCTGTGGACAACTTTCTGGGTCATGTGGCCAGCCAGTGGTGGAGCTTCATGCTCTGGCACCGGGGGCGGGGCGGGGTGGGGCGGGGCGTAAAGCAGGTGTGGGCAGGATGGCGTGTGTCCTGGAGGTGTGGCACACATCTTGGGGGCGTGGCTCGCTGCCTGCGGGGGTGTGGTGCCCAGAGCGGGGGGGGGGGTAGCCGTGATGGCACCCCACCGGGATCACGCTGCCGGGGGCGGTGCACTCCCCCTGCACTCCTCTTCCTCCGCCAGTGTGGCCAGCATGACTAAACTGCTTCTGGCGCAATGGAACACCGAGATGGAAACCAGAGCACATGGAAATGCCGTTTACCTTCCCTATTTATCTGCTTGTACTGGTGTGCTTTCGAACTGCTAGGGTGGCAGGAGCTCACCCTGTCGCATGGATTCAAACTGCTGACCTTACAATTGGCAAGCCCAAGAGGCTTGTTGGTTTAGACCACAGCGTCCCTTGACTTCTTCACAAAGTGCCTTGTTAAACTATGTAACTCATTCCTTTGGGAGGCAGTGGATCGCCAACCTAGAGGGCTTTGAAAGAGGATTAGACATATTCATGGAGGAAAGGGCTATCAATGGCTACAAGTCATAATGGCTATGCTTCACCACAGTTGCAGGCAGTAATGCTTCTGAAAACCTGTTGCTGGAAACCACAGGAGGGGAGAGGGCCATTGTACCTGAATCCTGCTTGTGGGTTTCCTACAAGCACCCGGTTGGCCACTGGGATGATGAACTAGATGAGCCCTTGACTTGATCCAGCACGGTCTTCCTGTGCTCTTTATCCTTACAACACATCCATAAAGAAGCGAGCTTTTCCTTCTCTCCCCCTGACCAATAATACAAATGGATAGACCGAGGCGGATAAGCTTTGAGCTGCTATGCAAAGAGATGCATTTGGTTGCTCCAGGAATCCTGAATTCCAGACACAGGGAGAGTAGGTCAAGGAAAATAATCTTTCAAACCATTGCTCAGTGGTTGGAGCCATGGCATCTGTCCTGCTTGAGGAAGATCTCAGATTCAGTCTCTGTCACCTCCATGTACAGTATATCTGGGACGGACGGACAGACGGACGGACTCCTGTTTGTAATCCCTGGAGAGCCAGTTGACAATACTGAATGAAATGGCCCAATGGCAGCAGGAGGCTGTTTCCACTTTTTCTAGGATTCAACACAGAACTAGTTCAAAGTGTTAAGCGGACTGTTCACCTTATTCTTCCAAGATGCGGATTTTTGTTAGCTTGGATTGTAGCTTCCAGATCAGGTGAAAAGAATAATGAATTTGCTTTCTGGGGAGGTTCAGTGGGATTTTGGTGCAAATTGTAAAAGAAGAATTGCTCTTTTATTATTATTCATTCATTCCTTTATGCAAGGCAATAGCTACCCTGCCTTTCGGAACCCTAAAAGGACACCCAAGGCAGCTTGGAGACCATAAAAATAGATTAAAAACAAACACTGTAAATCCATTCAAATCATTAAAACAGCAACACACAGAGGATCATAAAACAACTGGGCAACTTTTAACATTCACCACCACAGCAGAGGGTTAAAGGAGATAATTAGAAACATGGCAGAATTAATTAAATAAGTAAATCTTAAAACTCAGTAGAGAAAAAGCCAACTGGACCTCTTTCGGGAGGTTCTGGTGAAAAGTTTGTGCCAAAACGAAGCACAGAGCAGGGGCTCATATGCTGACTGCAGTGTGTGAGCACGTTCATGCAGATGTAGGCAGTTTTTCTGGTAGATAGGAAGGTACATTAATAATAATAATAATAATAATAATAATAATAATAATAATAATAATAATAATTTATTATTTATACCCCGCCCATCTGGCTGGGTTTCCCCAGCCACTCTGGGCAGCTTCCAACAGAAAAATGAAATAAAATAATCTATTAAACATTAAAAGCCTCCCTAAACAGGGCTGCCTTCAGATGTCTTCTAAAAATCTGGTAGCTGTTTTTCTCTTTGACATCCGATGGGAGGGCGTTCCACAGGGCGGGTGCCACCACCGAGAAGGCCCTCTGCCTGGTTCCCTGCAACTTGGCTTAGTAGGGTCTAAACCAGGCATCCCCAAACTTCGGCCCTCCAGATGTTTTGGACTACAATTCCCATCTTCCCCAACCACTGGTCCTGTTAGCTAGGGATCATGGGAGTTGTAGGCCAAAACATCTGGAGGGCCGCAGTTTGGGGATGCCTGGTCTAAACCACTGAGCCTCTTGGGCTTGCTGATCAGAAGGTCGGTGGTTCGAATCCCTGCGACGGGGTGAGCTCCCATTGCTCTGTCCCAGCTCCTGCCAACCTTCTTTCCTACCATGCTGGCCCCATGACCTGGAAAGCTGTCTCTGAACAAACGCCGGCTCCCTCAGCCTGAAAGCGAGATGAGTGCCACAACCCCATAGTGGCCATTGACTGGACTTAACCATCCGGGGGTCCTTTACCTTTACCGCAGTTGGCGGTTGGAGGATGGATGGCGGCTAACAGATTGAGATTGAATCCTGACAAGACAGAAGTACTGTTTGTGGGGGACAGGAGGCGGGCGGGTGTGGAGGACTCCCTGGTCCTGAATGGGGTAACTGTGCCCCTGAAAGACCAGGTGCGCAGCCTGGGAGTCATTTTAGACTCACAGCTGTCCATGGAGGCACAGGTCAACTCTGTGTCCAAGGCAGCTGTTTATCAGCTCCATCTGGTACGCAGGCTGAGTCCCTACCTGCCCACTGACTGTCTCACCAGAGTGGTGCATGCTCTAGTTATCTCTCGCTTGGACTACTGCAATGCACTCTACGTGGGGCTACCTTTGAAGGTGACCCGGAAACTACAACTAATCCAGAATGCGGCAGCTAGACTGGTGACTGGGAGCGGCCGCCGAGACCACATAACACCGGTCCTGAAAGACCTACATTGGCTCCCAGTACGTTTCCGAGCACAATTCAAAGTGTTGGTGTTGACCTTTAAAGCCCTAAACTGCCTCGGTCCAGTATACCTGAAGGAGCGTCTCCACCCCCATCGTTCTGCTCGGACACTGAGGTCCAGCTCCAAGGGCCTTCTGGCGGTTCCCTCATTACGAGAAGCCAAGTTACAGGGAACCAGGCAGAGGGCCTTCTCGGTAGTGGCACCCACCCTGTGGAATGCCCTCCCACTAGAGGTCAAAGAGAACAACAATTACCAGACCTTTAGAAGGCATCTCAAGGCAGCCCTGTTTAGGGAAGCTTTTAATGTTTGATGGATTTCTGTATTTTAGAATTTCTGTTTTGTTGGAAGCCGCCCAGAGTGGCTGGGGGAACCCGGCCAGATGGGCGGGGTATAAATAATAAATTATTATTATTATTATTATTATTATTATTATTATTATTATTATTATTATTATTATACCTTTTTTACCCTTACATTAGTAGGTAGCCTTCATGGAGCACACTCAGCGCATTAGTGAATTCTAGCCACTTCTCCAACAAAAGGATATTTTAGGGTGGGAAAAGGTATAGAAAAGGGCAGAGAAAAGTTTTACTCCCCTCTCTCATAATACTAACACCAACTCATGGACATCCAATGAAGCTAAAATTTGGAAGGCTTGAGACTGACAGAAGAAAGTCGTTCTTCATGCAGTAGCTATGGAACTCACTCCCACAAGAGGCAGTGAGGGCTATCAACTTGGACAGCTTTAAAAGAGGATTAGAGAAATCTACGAAGGATGTTCTTCTGAAGTTTTTCTGATGTTCTTAAGTAACTGCAGGTGGGTCTGAAATATACCCAGCCCAAACTTCTCCAAACTGCTAGTTTTTTTAAAAAGGTAAAAGACCCCTGACAGTTAAGTCCAGTCACATACGACTCTGGGGTTGCAGTGCTCATCTCACTTTACAGGCTGAGGGAGCCAACATTTGTCCGCAGACAGTTTTTCCAGCATGACTAAGCCACTTACGGCACAACGGAACACCGAAACCAGAGCAGCACATGGAAATGCCGTATACCTTCCTGCCGGAGCGGTACCTATTTATCTGCTTGCACTTTTGGGCATGCTTTCGAACTGCTAGGTTGGCAGGAGCTGGGACTGAGCAACAGGAGCTCACCCCGTTGTGCGGATTTGAACCGCCAACCTTCTGATCGGCAAGCCCAAGAGGTCCAGTGGTTTAGACCACAGTGCCACCTGTGTCCCTCCAACTGCTAGTTAGTCTTGCCTTATTGCTCCTGTATCCATCTGCCAGTGCGAGAGCAGGCTGCTGGAGTAGACAGGCCAATGGTCAGATCCAGCAGGGCTCTTATACACTTAAGTTCTTATGAAGTGACATTGCTCTTCCTTTTTCTGGGATAGAGCATGAGACTCTTAATCTCAAGGTCGTGGGTTCAAGCCCCACAATGGGCAAAAGATTCCTGCATTGCAGGGGGTTGGGCTAGATGACCCCTTGTGTTCCCTTCTAACTTTCCAATTCTATCATTCCTCCTCCTCGTAGGTGTTATAGCGCAGTGGAAGAGCATCTGCTTTGCATGCAGAAGGTCCCAGGTTCTCTTACCAGCATTTCCAGGTAGGTCTGAGAGGGACTCCTTGCCTGAAATCTTGGGGTGCCGCTTCCTATCATTTTAGACATTACTGAGCTGGATAGATCAGTGGTCTGACTCACTGCAAGGCAGATTCCTGTGTTCTTCTTTCTCAGCTTAGAGACTAGAGCTAAAAAATCTTTAAAAGGCATGTTTGGCTGCTCCCCTTTTTGAGTCATGTTTGTTCTACTACCTAAAACATGCCCTTTTGTTTTTAGTAACAGCAAAACCTAGCAGATGACAACATTAATGTGGAGAGTTTGATGAGAAAGGCTAGAGGAGAAAAGAACAATGCCGAATGATTAAAGACTCAGTCTGGCATTAGGTGCTACAAACTCTGATTGGATTTGGTAACCAAGGAGTTTTTGTAACATATTCCATTGCAAGCAATGGATGAGGCATTCCAAAACATTTGGCAGATAAGCAGGAGAAATTAAGTGTGGATGTGTTTGTAGGGTGGGAGACAATCTAGAAGAAAGGACAAAAAATAAACAAAGAAGGATCCAGATATTAAGTGTGAATGGTGGTTTTGCCAACACCGAACATAATGTCCCTCCTTTCCCATCAAGAGCTCAGAGAGGAGAGCAGAATAGCCTTGTTTGTTAGTAATCAGAAGCTATTTAAAGCTCAATGTGGAGCTGCTGGGGTGACATTATGGTGAGCATTACAGAAAAGAATGGTGGGGGAGTTCAGTGCAGTTTGCATTTAAAGTTGAACCTATCTCATCCACATGTTCCGAAGCAATGCAAAAACCATCCTTCGAATTCAGCCATCCTTTGAATTTTGCACTTCTCCAAATCTTGCATTGCAGTTCTCCAGCCAAGTAATCTGTACTAAGATGCATTTACTGGAGTGAAGTGTCCATTTTTTAAAAAAGTGTATCATTGAAACTAACATACAGCTATGGGATTATTTTAGGGAATAAATGTGACTGTGTCAGATTTTCTTGGCTATTGGCCATTTACATGTATATTTAATCTAATAACACTCCGGCCACTACTCCCAACTGGTTCAAGAACAGAAATCTCACATTAGGTCCTGGGTTGCCTTTCTGCTGGTCAGCTCTAGGGCTGGTTGATATCTGGTTTCCGACATCATGATATATATCACCAGCTAAACATGATATACCAATATATCACAATGTCTGAAATAAGGATGTAGCGATGTAGCGTTTCCTGCATTGTGATGTTTGCCGGTGCCTGCTTTTGTGATTCGCTGCCCCCTGTAGGAGGCAGGGAAGAGCTGGCAGAGTTAATGGGGGCTGCAGGATTCAAAAGAAGCATTGGCTGGCTTCATGGTTTCCCCCACATTTCCCCACATATACATCATGATTTGCAATATATTACCAGGTCAAAATTTTTGAAACTGATATCAAAATATGGACTCCAAACTGGTTTTGGCTGATATATTACCCACCCCTAGGCAAAGGTGAAAGGTAAAGGACCCCTGGACGGTTAAGTCCAGTCAAAGGCGACTATGGGGTTGCAACGCTCATCTCGCTTTCAGGCCGAGGGAGACAGCGTTTGTCCGCATACACCTTTCCAGGTCATGTGGCCAGCAGGACTAAACCACTTCTGGTGCAACAGAACACCATGACGGAAACCAGAGTGCATGGAAATGCCGTTTACCTTTCCGCTGCAGTGGTACCTATTTCTCTACTTGCACTGTTGTGCTTTCGAACTCCGGTACTAGGGTGGCAGGAGCTGGGACAGAGCAATGGGAGCTCACCCCATCGCAGGTATTCGAACTGCCAACCTTATGATCAGCAAGCCCAAAAGGCTCAGTGGTTTAGACCACAGTGCCACCCGCTCCCCACCCACCCCATATCAGCTCCATGGCCAACTGTTCTAACGCACAGTCATTTAGGGTATCTGGAAATGTCACCTCTTTGCAATGACTGGACCAGATACTGCAGGTGAAGTCAACCAGTGCTACAACATTTCCCATTTCGGATGCTTACTTTCCCCCCGTTAATTCTCTACTAAATCTCTGTTAATTCAAAACTAGTCCTTGATTCCATTCTCTGCTGGCTGCTTCTCCACATTTTCCCGACCCACTGGTGGAGTGTTCCTTTCCATGAAAAAAAATAAGCAACTCTAAGAGGATGGCCAAAATAAAAGCATGGAGCTGTGTTGCTTGCGAGCAGAAGCCCCGAGAAAAGATCTCTTCCTTGGCTGAGCTAACACTAGGTGACAAGAAGCTGAACCACACTTGGTAGGTGAGTAAGCAGAGGATCATTCTGGGCTGTCGCTGCCGGTGGATTGCAATGAAGAAAGTGACGAAGGGGAGAAGCTCGCCAATTGAGTCAGTGGGATTATTGGAGAGCTGAATTCGAGAGGCACAGCTCCTAAATCGGCCGGGCCTTGCGATAATAAGTGGGAGCCTGAGGACCTCGTGTTGTCACTTGTCAGGAAGAGTTTGCTCCTTCGTTTGCGATGGTTGCCTTTGGCTTGCATTTCTTCAGCGCAACATATATCATCTCGGGAGAGAAGGGCTTTGTGGAGGAACTGTAGAACTTCTCTTTTCCATGAAGAAGAGATTAAAAACAGAAACAGCCCCCTCACTCTCTTTCGCACACACTCACTCACAGGCAGAAAATTATTTTTAGCCCACAGGTCACTTGATCTACAATCCAATCTAACTACAATACAATCTAATAAAAGTCCCCATCTCAAAACAGCAAGGTGAACGGCCCTGAAACTTTCTCACTCTTCTTAGCACTTTAGACTAGTTTTGTGTTGAAACCTAGAAGCCTAGGAATCTGCTTTCTACTGAGTTAGACTACTGCTCCATCCAGCTCAGTGTTGTCTGTGCTGACTGGCAGCAACTCTCCGGGGTTGCAGGAAGGAGATATTCCCAGTCCTACGTGGAGGTGTTGGGAACTGAACCTGGGACTTTCTGCATGCAGAGCAGATGCCAGAACCTCCAACATTTCTCTGATAAAAATCTTATTCCATGATCATGCTGATAATGATACTTATTATTATTATTATTATTATTATTATTATTATTATTTTATCTATATATCCACCCATCTGGCTGGGTTACCCCAGCTCCTCCGGGCGGCTTCCAACATGTATAAAAACAGAATAAAACATTAAACACCAACAACTTCCCAAACAAGGCTGCCTTCAGATATCTTCTAAAGGTTGTATATCTTGGGGGTTGCATTACTCCTTACCCTCCAACATTTCTCCAATGAAGATAGGGGTGTTTTAAGGCAAAGTGGGACATTCTGGAATCAAATCAGAAACCCAGATGGCTTCTGGTAGAATTGTAGAGTTGGGAGGGACCCCAAGGGTCATCTAGTCCAACCCCCTGCAAGGCAGAAATCTCAATGAAAGCATCCATGACAGATGGCTGTCCAACCTCTGCTTAAAAACAACCAAGGAAGGAGGGTCCGCAGCTGTTGAACAGCTCTTCGGTCAGAATCCCCCCCTGATGTTTAGTCAGAATCTCCTTTCTTGTAACTTGAAGCCATTGGTTCGAGACCCTAACCTCTGGAGATGGAGAAAATAAGCTGATGGTGTGTGACACTGGGAGGGTTAGCCATTGCAGACCCTCCAAGTGACTCTGTTCTCCAGGGACAGTCACAGATTTACGGAAGCTGTCCCAGTTTCTGATTTGATCCCAGGATGTCCCACTTTTATTTGTTTAAATGGCAACCTAATCAGATGTTAGTGGTATTATTATTGAATAGGACATACCTATTTTCATCAAGGAAATGTTAGCCACCCCTGGTTTCGACCCTTCACTTGCAGTTCAGAATAATAATAATAATAATAATAATAATAATAATAATAATATTGTTTATACCCCACCCAGCTGGCTGGGTTTCCTCAGCCACTCTGGGTGGTTTACAACATATCCTAAAAGCATCAATCCTTAAAAGCTTCCCTGAACAGGGCTGCCTTCAGATCTCTTCTAAAAGTGAGATAGCTGTTCATTTGCTTGACATCCAAAGGGAGGGCGTTCCACAGGGAGGGCGCCACTACTGAGAAGGCCCTCTGCCTGGTTCCCTGTAACTTCGCTTCTTGCACTGAGGGAACCGCCAGAAGACCCTTGGAGGAGGACCTCAGTGTCCGGGCTGGAGAAGCAGAATTCCTGGACTGTAGGGTGAAAGAACCTGGTGTCCATTTTGATCATACTGAGGAGGCTACAAAAATAACTGGGTTCGGTAATGAGTTCATTGTTCCCTTTTACTTAAGAGGCTGCCAGTGTCACTGTGTCTTGTGGGGGGTGGGAAGAGAGCACTTAGTGATTTAATGTACTTGGCAGAAGGAGACAGATTTGGCTCAGTCCCAAGAGGAATTCATTTTCTTGCTGGTTTTTGTCACCTGGTTTTTGTATTTGCTTTCCGCATTCCCTGATTGTGTGGAGGAGGGTAAACCCCCAAAGGTGGCTGGCCAAGAGTAATGACAGATCCAGACAACCAAAGACTCCGGTAGCTTCACTTAATTAACTAATGGCCTGCATAGAGTTGTAATGGGATTTGAAAAGAGAAAGCTTTTAAAGCAAAACCCAAAGCCAGCAGCAACTGTGGCACTTCTTTCCCCCGTCCCACACCCTCTGAGATTCATGACACAAAAATCTAAAAGGATATTGCTTCTTGAATGTTATGGCCTCACACCCCCTAGCGTCCCTGTGCTGCATCTGCATCAAATTCCACACTCAAATCTTTCAAAGGAAGAACTGTATATTCCTGCGTATAAGTCTACTTTTTAACCCAGGAAAATCTTCTCAAAAGTCGGGGATCGTCTTATACGCCAGGTCGTATTTCTTATATGGCGAGTATATCCCAAACTCTATATTTTAACTGGAAAAGTCAGCGGTCGTCTTATATGCCCAGTCGTCTTATACACCAGAAAATACGGTATCAAGGAGAGGGTTTGTGTTGTCCAGTGTTCTTGGCCTGTAGCTCCCATCAACCCCAGCTAGCTTAGTCAATGATCAGGCATACCTTCCAACATTTCTCCCATGAAAATAGGGACGTCCCATTCCATAATGATAATTTTACTATTTTTATCCCACCTATCTTACTGGGTTGCCCCAGCACTCTGGGCAGCTTCCAATGTAAAACAACAACAACAACAACATAATAAAACATTAAACGTTAAAAAAACCTCCCCTATACAGGATTGCCTTAAGACGGCTCAGGGGTTGAATAATGCCATACCCTCCAACACTTCTCCAATGAAAATAGGGACATCCTAAGGAAAAGCAGGACATTCTGGGATCAAATCAGAAACTGGGACAGCTTCTTCAAATCAGGGACATCAATGGAAAATAGGGACCCTTGGAGGGTCTGTGCCCTGTTCTGTGGAACATGATGCCCATTGAGATACAACATGTGATGACTATCTGCACTTTGTTCCAAAAACCTTTCCCAGATGAATAAATAGGTCTCTGGCATGGGAGTCTGCTTGGTATTGTCTTTAAATTCACCCACTGCTGTTTTCTGTGTTGCTTTTAACTCTTTCTTAATTGTTTTTCTTGTATTTTGCACCTTGATGCATGTGTGCAGAAGGTGGAAAATAAATAATAAATATTTTGCCTTGTTTCCTAATGTAAAGCTTTTGGTTTTGTTTTCCTTTTCAAAAAAATTCTGGTTTAAGATTCCCTGGCCAACTCACCGCCATGTCCTTGGCTCAGAAAAAAAAAAAAAGCCCTGCAAGAGCCTTTGCCTCTCTCCCTGCCCAACGGCTGAATGCGGCTGCCCACAAATGCCTTCTAGTCAGTCTGCAGCTTGTATGTAATGTGTGTCTGTGCATTACAGGATTTTCCTACTGTGCTTTATAGTCTAAAAGGCTCCCCGAAAGGCTTACAAATACAGCAATAACAATTAAATCAACAAGTTCTCTTTTTCTAAACAAACCAACAAACCCAACCACCACCAATAACATTAATAAATAAATAAATAAATCAAGAGAGGTATAGAGATTTAAATTTAAATAATTAAATAGAAAGCGCTTCAACTGCTACAGAAATGACATCAGACTCAGCAGCTGGCAACACCTCTGGCAAAAGCCTTTCATAACCAGGGCAATAAGAAAGAGAGAGCAGAGGACACACACAGAGACAGAGAGTGAGACCCCCATCTCCTCAACACTCAACACTTTGCCTCACCAATGAAGACATATATTTTTATTCAGGCCTGAGCAGAAATCTACCCTCTCTCCTGAATTTCATCACCCAATCACAGGCGACAAATTTGGAGCATACTTTTTCACTGCTTAGACTCAGAGAACTGTAGAGTTGGAAGGAAACCTGAGAGTCTTCTACCCCAAGCCCCTGCAATGCAGGGTTTGGGGTTTTTTTTAACCTCTGCTTAAAAACCTCCAATGAAGGTACCCCACCTTCTGAAGTAGAGCATCTTGGCTATGAGACTTGAAAGTGTGGTGTAGTGGTTAAGAGCGGTGGACCCGTAATCTGGTGAACCAGGTTCGATTCCCTGCTCCTCCACATGCAGCTGCTGGGTGACCTTGGGCTAGTCACACTTCTCTGAAGTCTCTCAGCCTCACTCACCTCACAGAGTGTTTGTTGTGGGAGAGGAAGGGAAAGGAGATTGTTAGCTACTTTGAGATGGTGCTCCGTTTTGGACTGTGGACTGGGGATTTGACATACTGACTTACTGCCAGGTAGGCCAGGGGTTCAGGAAATTATGCTTGTGTCTCCCAACTTTCATTAAAATACAGGTAGCAAATATGACTCTCAGCAGCTCCAAATAGCATACGCAAGTATCGGGGTGGTGGGAAATGTAAATGTAAATGACCCCTGGATGGTTAAAAAGGTAAAGGGACCCCTGACCATTAGGTCCAGTCGCGGAAGACTCTGGGGTTGCGGCGCTCATCTCGCGTTATTGGCCGAGGGAGCTGGCAGACAGCTTCCAGGCCATGTGGCCAGCATGACAAAGCCACTTCTGGCAAACCAGAGCAGCACACAGAAATGCCGTTTACCTTCCCGGTGTAGCGGTACCTATTTATCTACTTGCACTTTGACGTGTTTTTGAACTGCTAGGTTGGCAGGAGCTGGGACCGAGCAATGGGAGCTGACCCCACCATGGGGATTCGAACCGCCGACCTCATGATCGGCAAGCCCTAGGCTCTGTGGTTTAACCCATAGCCCCACCCAGTCAAAAATGATTATGGGTTCCCAGTGCTCATCTTGCTTCAGGCCGAGGGAGCTGGCGTTTGTCCACAGACAGCTTTCTGGGTCATGTGGCCAGCATGACTAGACTGCTTCTGGTGCAATGGAACACCGTGATGGAAGCCAGAGTGCACGGAAATTCCATTTACCTTCCCACTGCAGTGGTACCTATTTATCTACTTGCACTGGTGTGCTTTCGAACTACAGTGGTACCTCGGGTTAAGAACTTAATTCATTCCGGAGGTCCGTTCTTAACCTGAAACTGTTCTTAACCTGAGACACCACTTTAGCTAATGAGGCCTCCCGCTGCCGCTGCGCCGCAACAGCACAATTTCTGTTCTCATCCTGAAGCAAAGTACTTAACCCGAGGTACTATTTCTGGGTTAGTGGGGTCTGTAACCTGAAGCGTATGTAACCAGAAACATATGTAACCCGAGGTACCACTGTACTAGGTTGGAAGAAGGTGGGACAGAGCAACGGGAGCTCACCCCATTGCGGGGATTGAAACCGCTGACCCTCTGATCAGCAAGCCCCAGAGGCTCAGTGGTTTAGACCACAGCGCCACCGGTGTCTAGACTTACAACAAGAGGGTAGGTTATCCTTAGCTTCAGCAAGGCTTGAGGAGTCTTTAATTTCACTTGCCAATCAATGTCAGAGTTGAAATCAGGAGTGATGGCATGGTTCCACTACCTTCCCCTTCGGAAGATGACTGTAGTTTCTTTTGATTTGCAGTGGGTGATATAGCGCTTTATATCATATAATATAAAGCGAATTGTGGTAGGGCTGTTAGGAAATTTAGCTTAGGGTTTGGTTTGTGTAAGGCCACAGCTTATGCTGAGTAATGGGGGTGTGGTATGCAAATTCCTTGGATCTGATTGGTTGTTGGGGCCCCTCTTAAAGCTCCGTCCACCATTTTCTAGTCACATTTTTGCCTGGCGTTTGAACCCCTCCCACCCGCCCTTTCTTTCTTGCAGGTTAGCACGACATTGCTATTGCCTTCGGGGCCGCCTGTATTCAGGGGTCAGTAGGAATTTTTCCAATTGGCTGATTGGCTTTGCCTCTTGGTTTTCGCCTACTGCGCTAGCAAATTGTCACAACTTGTTAGGTTGGCGGTTAGGCTTTTGGTTGGTTAATCGGTTGGTAGAGGGGGTGGCACACAGATGCCTACCCTCACCTCCGTTTGCTCCATATAGAAGTATTCCGTTAAAGGAATCTCAGGGCTTACACTCTTGTCCTTACCATCCCGCCATTGGCGGGAATGGTGGGCCCAATTTTAAGAGCAAGAGCCTTGAGGAACATTCTTGGTGAAGGTGAGGAGGGAATGACTGGGCGCAGCCACCTCCTCACTCCCAGGTATGTTTACTTGACTTCCATTCAGAAGTCGGAGCAGGAACTGTCCAAGCGGACAGTGGTGAGTCCTGTCCTATGGTGACAGCTGATGTGAGTCCTGCCACGAGGGGCAGATGAGGTGAGTCCTGTCCTAAGGGGACAGCTGATTGAGTCCTGTCCTAGATGGACAGATGGGGATAGTCCTTCTTTAGGAAGGATGAGTGAATAACCAAAAGCCTAAGCCAACACTCAGATTAAAATTGTGTATTTAATAAAGTTGTGGCCCTAAATTATTTGCCAAAAACCAAACCATAATTCTGTTGTCAGTTGTGAATTATTTAAGGTAATTTCTGGGAAGCCTCGACACACAAGGGCTTCACCATTGCCAGTGAAAGCTACAATGGCCCAGTTATTTCACTGCCTACAGCTCTCATCTCATATGTTGACAAATAATGTCATCAATCAGTTATTTTAAGGCATTTGAAATGCGTGACCTGGACATCAGCAAGGCTTATATCCACCTCATGTATGACATTTGTTTGCTGGTTTTCCATTCCCTGGATGCCTGATGCCGCTGCTGACTTCAAGGAAGGAGTGCACACACTCTGATTATTTAGTGCAGCCCATTAATCACAGCCTGTTGATACCTGAATTCTCATTCCGTTCCATAAACCTCTTGTGAGAGCAGCTTTCATGTGCTGCGTCTCAAGGCGCTTTGAAGATAATAGCCGGATGAGACACAATTGGACAACAAATCATTACCAGAGCAAAAGGGAAGCCTCATAAACCCCATCTGAAACAAAATGTGAGTGATTTAAAAACAAAGGAGAGGAGCGTGTGCAGAGTCACCATCTCCACCCCCCTGTGGAGAATAGCTCCATTTACAAGGCGTGTAGCAATTACAAAGCTGACCAGCTGAAATCCTGCATGAGAAAAGGCCACGCCACGCCACCCATTAAATTCAAAATGAGTCAAAAAAAGATGGACATTATGAGCTGAAATTCACTAACCATTTCAAGCAAATACTGATTATTCACATTATTATTATTATTATTATTATTATGGTTTTTAAGCAGAGGTTGGATGGTCACCTATCATGGATGCTTCTGTTGTGATTTCTGCTTTGCAGGGGGTTCCGCTGGATGACCCTCAGGGTCCCTTCCAATTCTACAATTCTATTATTTCTATTACTACTACTGGAAGCTGCCTTGTACCAGGGTAGCTCACGTGTCCACCCGAAATATGTACTCTGCTGAAACCTGTTTAAAAAGTTTTCTTTTCTTGCAAAAGAAGCTTCTGTTTTGGTGTTTTTTTTGCCTCCTTCAGAAGACACTACAGAATTTCCTTGGAAGAACATGGTGTTTAATCAGTCAAAATATGGATAGGACACCCCCTCCCTCTCACAAATCCACCCTCTCATCCTTTCCTTCATCCCTTCTGCACTTCCACCTGTACATCCATCTTAGAATCATAGAATCATAGAGTTGGAAGAGACCACGAGGGCCATCCAGTCCAACCCCCTGCCGAGCAGGAAACACCATCAAAGCATTCTTGACATATGGCTGTCAAGCCTCTGCTTAAAGACCTCCAAAGGAGGAGACTCCACCACACTCCTTGGCAGCAAATTCCATTGCCGAACAGCTCTTACTCTTACATCTTCTCTCTCATGACTTGGTGGGAGGGTCAGACCAATGGAAACGGAAGCCACATGCAGCCTTTGGGCAATGGACTGGTTTAGGCAAGTGGTCTTCAACCATTCAAAGTCTGGGACCCACCTTGAACCCAAATATGCATTTGGGGACCCACATCTTTTTTAAAACCAACCAACCAACCAACCAACCCATATATCTATATGGTTGCAGTGCTGCTGTGAGAACCCACCTTAGATCAGGCTGTGACCTTGTGATGTGCATCCCAACCCACCAGTTGAACACCAAGGGTGTAAACCAAGGGTGGGGAACCTGGGGTCTAGACAGGGCCGTAGCTAGGGGGTGGTGAGGTGGGACCCCGCCAGGGGTGCAGGTGAGGGGAGGGGCACAAAATATGTCCTCAAATATGCCCATAAATAAAAATATTGATTCTTGCCTCATAAGAAAAGGTTTCAAATAGAGGGTAAATTGAACTGCCAACCTAGCAGTTCAAAAGCACGTCAAAATGCAAGTAGATAAATAGGAACCGCTACAGCGGGAAGGTAAACGGCGTTTCCATGTGCTGCTCTGGTTTGCCAGAAGTGGCTTTGTCATGCTGGCCACATGACCTGGAAGCTATACGCCGGCTCCCTCAGCCAATAATGCGAGATGAGCGCGCAACCCCAGAGTCGGTCACGACTGGACCTAATGGTCAGGGGTCCCTTTACCTTAAATTGAATGGGGGTTGAGGTTGGAGGAGAGGCGGAAAGAAGAGCTAATTCAGACATCCCCAAACTTTGGCCCTCCAGATGTTTTGGACTACATTTCCCATCATCCCTGACCACTGGTCCTGTTAGCTAGGGATCATGGGAGTTGTAGGCCAAAACATCTGGAGGGCCGCAGTTTGGGGATGCCTGAGCTAATTTGTCAGTGGCTAGGGAGCACAATATGGACAGTTCTGCCAGGGGCGCAAGATCACCTAGCTATGGCTCTGGATCTTGGGCCCTGATGTGGTCTTCCAGGTCTCTCTACTTGGCCCTTGGAACTTGCCCAAGGCTATGCCCCACCTGTGCATCACCCACAAAGTGTATTTTCATGGCTAGGATGTGTCTTTAACTTATTCTGATGACTCTCAATTGTCTGCACGGAGCAGTGTGCAAGTATCTCTGGCTCTCTCCACCAGTGGCATGCATTCCAGAAGGGAATGTGGCCCAGACCATACTGAGTTAGGCCAGCTAATTATCTGATATGGTAAAGCACAGCTTCTGATATTCTTGCATCTAGTTTATGAATACAGCGCTGGTCCTTGTCCTCCCCCCCTTGTGTGTTTTGCTTCTTCATCCTAGCGCAAGTGGTTTGGTTTTTGAATTGCATATGCAAGGCCCGAAAGATTTGTTATCCAAACAGCACTTGACATGTTGATTTTAATTGTCCCTCCGTCTCTCTCAGCATGATCTAAATTTGCATACTATGCACAGAAGAGATTTCTTAAGCACCGCTGAAAAGCTTATTTTGGTATTTGCTATTAAAAGCAAGGTTCCATCACAGTTAGTTGCCTTGGTTACTAATTATATATATTTTTAGTCACATGTGAAGCTCTGTGTTTAAACATAGCATTTATGTTCTGGGGCCAGAGGCAGCAGTTCACATGTGGCCACGATTATGATTGCAATCAAGGTTGTTTGTGTGTGTGTTTTAAAGTGATATTTATAGGGGCATAGGGAGTTGCTGTGATGGACAGGTCTAGCCTTTAATCATAGTGAATTATTTCCCCAGGGCACTCCAATCACAGTGATTTGGAGAACTTAAAAACAGTGATTATTATTATTATTTCAATATGGATCTATGCCTTTCCCTGCAAAAATCAATTGAAAGAAGCTCCCCACAAATGGGGTAAACCCCATTGAGCCTGCCCCCACCCTGATTCCTATTTTACCCACCCCAAAAATGACATAACCTGACCTTGAAGGAGAACTGATTCACCTATTCTTTCCGAAATTTGGCACACTGTCCCATCAGAAGAGGCAACCATGCAATGTATTCACCAGAGTCCAAAGAGTGTAAAAGCATTTCCATTAGGACACATACTTCGTGGGCAACTGTGTGTCATCTTCGCTGTTCATTCTCTATCAAACCACCTTCTGCCACCCCAGTGCTTTACCACCTCTAATGGGACCACAGTCCATGAGATAAAACGTACTCAACCCATTTCTACTGTAGATGTCAGAACCTTCCTTGTACCTTACATGGAATTGCTTTACCCTTTAACAATCAGCCATTAATTTCCTCTTCAACTGGTTCTTACCAGAATTGTGTTCATGCTGTGTTCTTGCATATGTGACCCTTGGCCTCACTAATGGTGGGTCTAACAGTGATCCCACCTCATTTCCACCGCTGAAATCCAGCAACCAATCAATTAAGCCACCATGACTTGCTTCAATTTATGCAGCTCATTAGAAGGTTGAATTTAATGGAGTCACTGCATGAACAGAGAGAGTTCTGCTCATGCAACAGAAATTCCACTTCCTTTCCTTTTTCCTAGAATCATAGAATCATAGAGTTGGAAGAGACCACAAGGGCCATCCAGTCCAACCCCTTGCCAAGCAGGAAACACCATCAAAGCATTCTTGACATATGCCTGTCAAGCCTCTGCTTAAAGACCTCCAAAGAAGGAGACTCCACCACACTCCTTGGCAGCAAATTCCACTGCCGAACAGCTCTTACTGTCAGGAAGTTCTTCCTAATGTTTAGGTGGAATCTTCTTTCTTGTAGTTTGAATCCATTGCTCCGTGTCCGCTTCTCTGGAGCAGCAGAAAACAACCTTTCTCCCTCCTCTATATGACATCCATTTATATATTTGAACATGGCTATCATATCACGCCTTAACCTTCTCTTCTCCAGGCTAAACATACCCAGCTCCCTAAGCCGTTCCTCATAAGGCATTGTTTCCAGGCCTTTGACCATTTTGGTTTACCCTCTTCTGGACACGTTCCAGATTGTCAGTATCCTTCTTGAACTGTGGTGCCCAGAACTGGACACAGTACTCCAGGTGAGGTCTGACCAGAGCAGAATACAGTGGTACTATTACTTCCCTTGATCTAGCTGCTATACTCCTATTGATGCAGCCCAGAATTGCATTGGCTTTTTAAGCTGCTGCATCACACTGTTGGCTCATGTCAAGTTTGTGGTCTACCAAGACTCCTAGATCCTTTTCACATGTACTGCTCTCAAGCCAGGTGTCACTCATCCTGTATTTGTGCCTTTCATTTTTTTTTTTTGCCCAAGTGTAGTACTTTACATTTCTCCTTGTTAAAATTCATCTTGTTTGCTTTGGCCCAGTTGTCTAATCTGTTCAGGTCATCCTGGTGCCACCTCCCCAACTGCTACAGAGGGTTTGGGGAACCTCTAGATCAGACTTGTGAGATGGGGGTGCGGTCCACAGGGGGAGGAGAGGTAGGAAAGCTTCCACTGCTTGATCAGAAGTCAATTTGCTTGCAAAATGTCTTCGCTGGATCCAGCCAACAGTTCCTTAACGTTTCACTTTCTCTCAAAACTGCAGTCGTAGCAGCGACTTATTTTAAAAAGCATGCTTAGAGTACTAAAAGGATTTGCATATGCAGCACCAGAGAGGAAGGAAAGTTGGATAATAAATCAGTGTCAAACAACCAGGTAGTTAATGCAATAAGGAACCTGGAGTTACAAATATTTTGAGCTCAAAAGCTCCTATCAGGGTGCTATTCTCCTTCCCTCTGCATTATTAAAACTGACAGGAGCAACTGTTTAAGTACCCTACGCAGCCAAGATCAGGCACTAATTCCTACTTTTTTATGCATGCACAGGTAAGTACATAAAATTCAATATACTGGATTGCATCTTATTTAGAGGAGGGGATGCGTCTGAAGAATGCAAAGAGTCTATTTCTCTGTAATTCATTAGCCGGGGGTCGGGGTGGGGGAGCCAGTCTCATTGCATGTAATCTGAATGTTGTTCATTGATGAGATGATTTTGAGATTTATATTCAAACTGTGCACTTCGTTCTAAAGTCCTGCCACGACACAGCAGATTGTCTCCTGAGAGCCGGAGGGAAGATGTTATTATCTTGAATTCCTTGTTTCTCTGGAGTGTCTTTTGAATAGGTGTGTGTGTGTGTGTGTGTGTGTGTGTGTGTGTGTGTGTGTGTGTGTGAAATTGCTGATTCCACTGTGTACTACCTAAAAAGAAGCTTTGTGTCTTCCATAAAATGGGGGGTGTCAGCAGATTAAGGTCCAACTGATATTTTCCAGTCATGGGGACGTCTTCTCAGTGACTTCCTCCCATACCACTTTGGGTCATTGGGATTTGGAAATCAGATGAACAAGGCCAGTCGTCATAGATTCTTGACTTATTTATTCTGCCTTCCCATATATGACATGTTAAAAGCACTTCACGAGGAAGAATGGTAAAACCAACAACGAAATCACGACAGTCAAATTCCTCCTAAGTCTTCATATTCAGAGCAGACCTACTGAAATCAATGACTCTAAGTTTGTCATATAAGGGTGGTGCCCATTTCAAACTGGGGCTGCTCATTTTAAGTGCATCTATAATCATAATCATAATCATAATCATAATCATATATTATTTATACCTCGCCCACCTGGCTGGGTTTCCCCAGCCACTCTGGGAGGCTTCCAACAAAACATTAAAATACAATAATCCGAGAAGGTCCTCTGCCTGGTTCCCTGTAACTTGGCTTTTCTCAGTGTCTGGGCAGAATGATGGGGGTGGAGACACTCCTTTGGGTATCCTGGGGCAAGGCCGTTTAGGGCTTTAAAGTTCAGCACCAACACTTTGAATCATGCTCGGAAACGTATTCTCCCACACCAAGTGTTAAGGAGAAAGGGAGGGGTGTACCCAACCAATTCATCAGAAGCATTGGCCTCTTGAGCTAGCATTCTACTCTAAGGACTCGACAACAGCCATAGCTCCAGAATAAAAAAAAGAGCTTGTATTGCTGCACAGTATTAAATGCAAACTGATTTCTATACATTTCCCTCCATTATACTGGGCTCCCGGCACCATCATAAGGCAAGGAAACCCCGTTTTCTGAAACACAGAAATTCACCAAAAATAGCCAAATAGATGGTTTTATTTAGTTCCAAAAGGTAATAAAATTGTGATCCAGGGAAGGGGGAGAGGAGGAAGGGGACCTGACTCATGGCATGAATGGAACAGGGACTCCATAGTCCTCAAGATGTATCATCACGTACTCAGGTTTACCACTCTCGGCTGCCAAACCAGGTTTTGACAGCCCTGACAAAGGGGTCAGCCTAGGTGTTTTCAGAGTGAAATGAGACCCAGGAAGAACAAAAAGGTGCCAGGGGATGCCTTCCTGACAAAAGTATATGTAGATATTTTTCATTTACTTGTGTGAAGTGGATACTTGAACCATGCATGATTGACAAGTTTTGTCCTTGTCACTTAATAAGCAGGTTTACTTACTAGGCTTCACCTTCCTAAATAGTTGCCTCTAATGCCCCTGTTTGAAACTCAAAACACTCCACATGGATAAAATTAAGAGCCCTTCCAAGGAATGAGTGTAAGGCGGGGACAGGAACCTTCAGGTATACATTAAGTGAACATGCCTTTGGGGGAAATGGCTTTGTAGACCAATTGGGACCTGTCCTGATAACAGGGTTGCCAGACTCAGTAGAGAACAGGACTTCTGGGCCTTTAATTGCCCTGCTCTCTTTTGAGTCTGGAAACCTTAAAGAGAAACCAGCAGACCCTTTGCTTGGAAATTAAACAAAGGGTCTGCTGGTTTCTCTTTAAGGTTTCCAGACTCAAAAGAGAGCAGGGCAGTTAAAGGCACAGAAGTCCTGTCCTCTATTGAGTCTGGCAACCCTACATGATAAAGCCCACAGGCTGATGTCATATGTGAACTTTCAGCAGCTTATCACTGGGAGCTTTGCTGGCTCCCGTGATAAGATTATTGCACCTTTGGCTGAAGGGGTTTGATTTCAAAATGTGCAGGCATCCTATAATGTCGAAAGTTGGCACATGAGAGATGGGGGAAGATGGACTATCAGTTAGATCCACTTCCCCACACCTGGGAAGTGAGGGGCAAATGGGACTTGTCTACCTGCAAAGGAAGCCCATCTAAGAGAAGGGAAACTCTAATCCTAAACCTCCACTGCCTTGAGGAATATCTTTGGGAAAAGAAATGACTAAGGAGCATAGCTGCCAAGTTTTCGCTTTTCTCACGAGGAAGCCTATTCAGCATAAGGGAAAATCCCTGTAAAAAAGGGATAACTTGGCAGCTATGCTAAGGAGTATACCCAACACAAATCTGAAGGGGAATCCCTGTGATGTTTGGATGGTGCCTTGCATGCATCCTTCCGGCAACTCCTGCAGCCAAGCTGGTGCTACACCAGTGAGGCCATGAGGGGGACGTTCTTGTCATATGGGCAGCCTAGGACCTCCATACACACTACCCAAGGAGGTTACTTTGGTGCTGTTACCACAGAGGTTTGATTTCACCCCTGGAAATGCACTCCATTCTCTCTCGAGACAAGTGGATGATGACGATGACAACAACAACAACAACAAGAAGAAGTTATCTGTTTATTATTTAATATATGCATATTTTGCTGGGTTACAGAAAAGATAAAATAACCCAGGGAGCTGGGTATGTTTAGCCTGGAGAAGAGAAGGTTAAGGGGTGATATGATAGCCATGTTCAAATATATAAAAGGAGGTCATACAGAGGAGGGAGAAAGGTTGTTTTCTGCTGCTCCAGAGAAGCGGACACGGAGCAATGGATTCAAACTACAAGAAAGAAGATTCCACCTAAACATTAGGAAGAACTTCCTGACAGTAAGAGCTGTTTGGCAGTGGAATTTGCTACCAAGGAGTGTGGTGGAGTCTCCTTCTTTGGAGGTCTTTAAGCAGAGGCTTATTTCAAGAATGCTTTGATGGTGTTTCCTGCTTGGCAGGGGGTTGGACTGGATGGCCCCTGTGGTATCTTCCAACTCTATGATTCAATTATTCTAGAATATGAGCAATAAGAAAATAATAATAATAATAATAATAATAATAATAATAATAATAATAATAATATATTATTTATACCCCACCCATCTGGCCAGGTTCCCCCAGCCACTCTGGGCGGCTTCCAACAAAATATTAAAATACAGAAATTCATCAAACATTAAAAGTTTCCCTAAACAGGGCTGCCTTGAGATGCCTTCTAAAGGTCTGGTAATTGTTGTTCTCTTTGACCTCTGGTGGGAGGGCATTCCACAAGGGTGGGTGCCACTACTGAGAAGTTAGCAAACAACAATTTAAAACTTTCAAAAACTAAAATAACAATAGACTAAAAATGAATTCAATTTACACCAACTTTCTAAACATCTGGGCAGGCTTGTCAAAACAAGAATGTGTGCTGAGAAGAGTACAGTGAAGGCACCTCACGGATATCAATAGGCAGGGAGTTCCAAAGTATAGCTGCTGACACCCTAAAATACTGAGTTATAATAATAAAGGAGTCAGAAATACTTCAGAAGGGGTGCTGCTTTTATCATTGCCTATTTGGCCGCTACCACTTTGAATCCGCTTGGTTGAAAGAGGACAGCTGTATCCAAACTCCACTTACTGAGTTATGCCAGTTATGGATGTTTCTAATCTTTGAAAATAAAATGGCTTAAAGTCTCCAAACAGGTACTTGTTGAGAAGCACAAAGCAGCTCGAGAAAAGTATAAAACAGCATAAGTTAAGAGGCAGAGAGAATATTGATCTGGGAGCGTTTGGACAACATCGATTTCGTTTCTGGGAAGATCTGTACATGGAGCCAGTCAAAGGAAGAACTTGCCTAGAGAAGTTGTTGAAATATTGATGCTGGAGGGTTTTTTTTTTTATAAAAAAGACACAGAAATATCAGACACAGATATCAGACAGAAGTTCAGTCCCCACAACTGCCCTGCAAGAGAAGCGCATGAAACCCTTTGAATTCCTTACTTTTTGGTGTAGTATGCAAAATGGAAATTCATGGATCTTGTCCGTAAAGAGACATGTGAGTTTCTGATTACATCAGCTCTACAGCTCATTAGTGGCATCGTTTCCAGATATTATTTAATTGAAGGCACTATCCCACCTTTCCTCCCAAAGGAGCCCAGGAAAGTGAACAACCAAAGTGATGAAACATTGCATTTTTAAAATCATGGAATCATAGATTCACGTTTAGTCAGAATCTCCTTTCTTGTAACTTGAATGAGTCGTACCCTCCAGAGCAGGAGAAACCAAACTTGTTCCCTCTTCCATGTGACAGCCCTTGTGATATTTGAAGATGGCTATCACACCACCTCTTAGTTTCCTCTTTTCCAGGCTAAACATACCCAGCTCCTTCAACTGTTCCTCATATCTGGTTGTCCACTGTGAGAAGAGAATAATGGACTAGATATGCCTTTGGTCTGCTTTAACGTGGATTTTATGTTCTTAAAACAGGATCCCTGATAGTTGGGGCTGAGGAAGACCCTGCCTGAAGCCTCAATGAACTGCTGCCTGTCCGAGTAGACAGTACTGATGAGAGATGGAACAATAGTGTTATCATTCAGAAGTGTCAGGAGTATGGGCTCTGGGGCCTGTAGTACTCTGCAGGACTGGGGCCTGCCTCAGCTTGTGCTGGAGAAGCAAGGAGTGGCCACTCAGGTGAGGCCACTTGACAACTCACTGCACCTGGTGGCAAGAGCTGGGAGGGATAAAAGCTCAGCATTTTCTTTCAGCTCTTTGCCACAGCAACACGATCCCTGCCTTGTTGCATCTGGCCTCCTGTTCCTTGATCCTTTGCCTTGCTCCTTGGACCTATGCCTTGCTCCTTGATCCTTGGACCTTCGCCTTGCCGACGCCTTGCTCCTTGACCTTCAGACCTTTGCGACACCTTGCTTCCTGACCTTCGGTTCTCCGACCCTGCGACTTCCTGCTGCTTGATCTGCAGCCCCACGCCACCTGGGCTCCAATTCCTGCTTCCACCCTGCCATCTTGCCTCTGGTCCTGACATCCTGAGTCGGGACTGCTACCTCCCGCCGACCAGACCGTGACAAGAATAAGGTAGTTGAACACTACAGCAAAGTGGCTATATTCAACTAAAAAAGGAAACCAGGGCACCTGGTGGATCTGAATGGGGGCAAACATCATTCCAGACTCCAAACTGAGTAATAAAATATATGGGTCAATTTCTCAGAGAGGATCTAACTTAGTAATGTCCACTAATTTCAGTGAGTCTGCTGTGAACAAGACTTAGTTTATTATTGCCCTATGTATATTTCTATGTCTAGTCCTCTGGCTCTCTTACTCTTTCCTTCCAATACTGTATATTCACTGTGCATTACATCCAGCACTCCAAAAAATGTGTTGGATCAATGCCTCTTCTTAGAGTTCCTGCAAATTTGCATTAGATCACTTCCCTCACCCTGCTGGAAAGCTCTCGGGCAGAACTGCATAGCTTGAGCACCAATCGGAGGACGGCGTTTCTGCATTCCCTACTACTCCTGACTGCTACTCCATATGTTAGCACCATCTGCCGTTACACACACACACACAAACTTCAGAAGGCCACTGGAGTATTCTGGGCAAAGCGGCATGCAGTTTGTATACAGGGAGATGAGTAGGCTAGATACCTTGCCGAAAGCCTGTCAAGCAGAAAAGATTATGGCCAAGGGCAAATGATCAATGATCTCAGATGGTAATTGTCTGGAAACCAAAACACGGGGGAAGGAAAACAGCTGGTGAATTGATCCATAAAGAGCCAGCATATTCAAGGAGTAACTGAGAAGTTCCAGAGCAATCAAGAGCAAGTAAACAAAAGGCTATGAGGGAGATCACAAACTACATGAATGATTATCCAACTTCTTGAATCATTCTGGTCTACTTGAACAAGGAACATAAATTAAGGGTGTGCCCCAACTACAAGTTTCAGTTCAAACCTCAGTTTTGTGCTTTGGAAATAGTCTGATTTGGTCCAAAGCTCTGATTCAGCTCTGATCCAAATACAGATCCCTGTTTTGAGTTCTGTTTTACAGGTTTGGGGTAGGTAAAAAAAAGGGAATGGGTGGAGCTGTGGTCTAAACCACGGAGCCTCAGGGACTTGCTGATCAGAAGGTCGGCATTTCAAATCCCCACAATGGGGTGAGCTCTCGTTGTTCTGTCCCAGCTCCTGCCAACCTAGCAATTCGAAAGCACTCCAGTGCAAGTAGATAAATAGGTACCACTGTGGCTGGAAGGTAAATGGAGTTTCCGTGCACTCTGGCTTCTGTCACGGTGTCCCATTGCATCAGAAGAGATTTAGTCATGCTGGCCATATGACCTGGAAAGCTGTCTGCGAACAAACGCTGGCTCCCTCAGCCTGAAGTGAGATGAGTGCTACAACCCCATAGTTGCCTTTGACTGGACTTAACTGTCCAGGGGCCCTTTACCTCTTTTTTTAAAGATAAAAAAGGATTCACTTGATGTCCACACAATATACCGGTGAGAGGTGTCCCTATATAAGAAACCAGCCAAATTATAACAGGCATGGAATCACAGAATGGTGGAGTTGGAAGGGACCCGAAGGGTTATCTGTTACAACCCCCTGCAGTGCAGGAATGTTAGCTAAAGCATCCATGTCAGCTGGTCATCCAACCTCTGCTTAAAAACCTCCAATGCAGGAGAGTCCATCACCTTCCCAGGGAGTCTGTTCCACTGTTTGCAGCTTCCTCTTCCCAACAGCAGCACTGGGGGTGTAACCAATCTGGTACAATTCTCATTGACTTGAACCCCCTGCTACCTGTCAAAATGATGCTTCTGATTCCATTCTGAGCTCTTTGCACCCTCAGATGCCTCAAATCTCTGTTTACAGCCTTCCGTTCTACTGGCTGAGCTATCAAAAGGCCTGCTGGTGATGGAGCTGACTCCTTGGTGTTACAGGAACTTGCAAAGTAAGAACACTCCGTCAAGATAAGAACACTCCTTCAAGCCAGGTGTGGTCCTTCCACCAAGATGATGACAAATGAGTGCCTACTGAGCTTGTGTGGGAAGGGTACCCCTGCCTTAATCAGGTGCATGTAAACACCAACCGCAGCTATTGCCTTATCTTCATTACCATCATCCTTATTGTGAATGGGGGAGACTCAAATTTCCCATGAACTTATATTTAGTCAATGTACTCAGAGTGATGGGGTTATTATATCCCAATTTAATCACTGTAAGAGAGGCCAATGGGAGTGTATGCCTCTGCCATAAAGCATTCACAAAGCAGGAAAGGCAACTTAAGTAATACAAGAAGGATTATAGTGCCTATAAATGATAATACATCATCCCCTGGCATACTGCAAAAAGCAGAATTTGCAGCACTTTGCGACATGAAAAGATACTGTACCTACTTGGGCTGGATCTAGACACATCAAAGCAGCTTTTCAGTTTAAAGAATTGTAAATTTAAACAGGGAAAACAGGTAGAGAAAAACGGGACTCCACGTCGCCATCTGGCAGCACAATGTTATATTGCACGTAAAAGTAAAGTTAAAGGGACCCCTGACCATTAGGTCCAGTCGTGACCGACTCTGTGGTTGTGGCGCTCATCTTGCGTTATTGGCCGAGGGAGCCGGGTTACAGCTTCCAGATCATGTGGCCAGCATGACAAAGCCGCTTCTGGCGAACCAGAGCAACACACGGAAACGCCCTTTACCCTCCCGCTGTAGCAGTATCTATTTATCTACTTGCACTTTGACATGCTTTCGAACTGCTAGGTTGGCAGGAGCTGGGACTGAGCAATGGGAGCTCACCTTGTCGTGGGGATTCAAACCGCTGATCTTCTGATCGGCAAGCCCTAGCATTAAAAATCCCAATTTCTTTAGCAGTTTAGCTAAGTCCTTGGAGTGCTCTTTGAATTAAGCTTATTAAAGTTTTACTTAGAGCTGGAGTGGAACCCTTCCTCAAAAATATGCAGCTCTATATTGGTTTTCATATAACATTCCAAAAGCACTTAAGAAAATAAGAACTCCATATTTCAGGCTGATGTCTTACAAACAGTTTCAGGATATGGTGAATGTAAATGGTGATGTTCTGGTGAAATTGGCTGGAGCTGTTAGGTGCTCAGAATAACTTGCTAGAGATTCATCTAGCCCAGAATTCTCTTACCTAAGTCAGCCAGATATCATCGGAAGATGACTTCCCTTCTTTGTCCCATGATAAGGGGTATAACGTAGTGTTGGAGTTCCTTTTGTTATGGTTAATAGGCATTGAAAGATTTCTCACCCATCAATCATTAATAGTCCATTCCAAGCCACTGAACGATTTGTGATGCACCATTTTGACACACTGTGGGGTCCACTTGGCTTCATGTTGAAAGATGGAGGTCAGGTGGGGATGTTGCCTCCCTCCACGGCTTGAGGAACTCATTGACTAATCCCTGGCTTTTGTGAAAGCAAAAACCGCTTGTTGATTTTACAGATGCATGCATCTTCTCAGATGCCAGTTTACAGAGTGTCAGAAGGGGCATCTAAAATAAGGTCTACCGTTACTGTTATTCTACTGATGGTAGATGTAAATTCAAACGTATTTCATTTCATTTCTTGCATTGAAAACCACCTATTCTCCAAGGAGCCCAAGGTGGTGTACAAGATTATCCCCCTCCTCATTTCATACACATGACAACCCTGTGAGGTAGGTTAGGCTGAGAGACATTAACTATAAATCACACAAGAATTTGTGTGTGTGTTCTTTCAAAAAAATAAATAGCATATAATTGTAGAAATGCAATGGAAATATTTATCAGCAGACAGCTGTAAAAGTGACTCTGAATCAAAACAGAGCTGCCTCATTTCTACATAGAAAAATGGATGTGACCATCACAGAGGGGGGTGGAAAGACCCCCACACACACTTTGACCCACATTTTTAATGAATTCTCCAACATAATTTATTGTTGAATGCTGGACTGAATATCTGTTCTCCAATTCATTAGTCACTGTGCACTTCAGTTAATAGGCAAAGCATTAGCTAACTCATGATAAATTCAATAGATATTTTCAACATAATTTTGCTGGTACTCCCTGCCAATGTGGTACCACTTTGGAGGCTGAAAGGATGTCTTTCTTTAAATGAGAACGAAGGCATTTTTAGGAAATATCCATTATGAATTCATTCCAGAGCTTCAGATGGTTTCAAATCAGCCTATTGAATAAGGAAGGCATCCAGGCTCTTCTTTCAGAACAAATAATTTAAAAATGTCCAAAGGGAGGAAGATAGAGATCAGAAATACAGTCAAAATGGTGGCTTCTTTCATTTGCCCCTCAACAGTAGAAAGGCCATGTGGAAGCCATCTCACACAGGGAAGCTCAGTCAACCAATGCTCTTTAGTCCATGAGAAATAATTAGGGTGTCCTTTTTCTCCCTTGTGATCTTCATTTCCTTGATATTGAAATATGCTTTAATAATAATAATAGCAATAAAAGGAACTATCACTGTGAATTCTACTTGGCCCATGATTATTTCTTAGGTAAAGGTAAAGGGACCCCTGACCATTAGGTCCAGTCGTGACCGACTCTGGGGTTGCGCGCTCATCTCACATTATTGGCCGAGGGAGCCGGCGTACAGCTTCCAGGTCATGTGGCCAGCATGACAAAGCCGCTTCTGGCAAACCAGAGCAGCACATGGAAATGCCATTTACCTTCCCGCTGTAGCGGTACCTATTTATCTACTTGCACTTTGACGTGCTTTCGAACTGCTAGGTTGGCAGGAGCTGGGACCAAGCAACGGGAGCTCACCCCGTCACAGGGATTCGAACCGCCGACCTTCTGATCAGCAAGCCCTAGGCTCAGTGGTTTAACCACAGTGCCACTTGGGTCCCTTAGGTAAAGAATCCTATTTTTTTTAAAAAAATAATTTTTATTAATTTTACAAACAAAACTAAACAAACTACACAAACATACAAACATACAATATAACACTGTCCCTTCGTTTCCCCTCCACCCACTGGTTCACCTCTGCCACCAGTGAAACCCGTGTGCTTTGAGAATCAAAGGGGTCCATTGTAAGTTGGGTTTAGCCTCCCCCCTCCCTCCTCCCCCCTCTTCCCCCCCCTGCCACTGAAAGGACAGGAGTGGAGGAGCTCTGAGGATTGGTTTCCCCCAGCTCTTTCATAAGTATACATTGACAAATACAAACATAATAGGGGAGAATTTTAACTCCCCAATTCTTATTACCTTAACCTAATACTTGTGACTTCCTCGATAGTCTTCCTCCTGGTTTTCCTTAAACAAAATCTAAAATTTATGGCGGGTTTTCTATTTCAGTTTAAAATCCTTTTCTTATAATATTGACTCAACCCTCCTCCTTTTCCATGCTGCCCTCCCACAGACCCCCTCCTGCCACAAGAGGAACCCGTGGGGCACAGCATTTCCAAGGTTCCATTATATCCCCTCCTCACCCCTCTGAGCACCCCCTGAGGTAAAGAATCCTATTTTCTCCCCTCCCTCCACCAGAATTTCCAATGTAAGCTTTGGAAAAATCAAGCTAGACTACCGTTACAGTTACCAAGGTCCCATAGACCTCTAACTTCTGAATAGACACGAATAGCTCAACATCAAAAAAACCAAGATCATGGCCACTGGTCCCATCACCTCCTGGCAAATAGAAGGGGAAGAAATAGAGGCAGTGAGAGATTTTACTTTCTTGGGCGCCTTGATCACTGCAGATGGTGACAGCAGTCACAAAATTAAAAGACGCCTGCTTCTTGGGAGAAAAGCAATGACAAACCTAGACAGCATCTTAAAAAGAAGAGACATCACTTGCCTACAAAGGTCTGTATAGTTAAAGCTATGGTTTTCCCAGTAGTGATGTATGGAAGTGAGAGCTGGACCATAAAGAAGGCTGAGCGCCGAAGAATTGATGCTTTTGAATTATGGTGCTGGAGGAGACTCTTGAGAGTCCCATGGACTGCAAGAAGATCAAACCTATCCATTCTGAAGGAAATCAGCCCTGAGTGCTCACTGGAAGGACAGATCGTGAAGCTGAGGCTCCAATACTTTGGCCACCTCATGAGAAGAGAGGAATCCTTGGAAAAGACCCTGATGTTGGGGAAGATGGAGGGCACAAGGAGAAGGGGACGACAGAGGACAAGATGGTTGGACAGTGTTCTTGAAGCTACGAACATGAGTTTGACCAAACTGCGGGAGGCAATGGAAGACAGGAGTGCCTGGCGTGCTATGGTCCATGGGGTCACGAAGAGTCGGACACGACTAAATGGCTAAACAACAACAACAACAGCTTATACTGGTAATGTAGGGTGTTGATTTAGTGCCGTGCATCCCACAACCCAATCCAGCAGCCATTCCCAGACTTTGGATTGGCCCTCATCCAACCCAGGGCTGACCTAGCTTGGATCTAGTCCTTGAATTTATTTGCGGAACAGAGTTTAATCCTGCTGGATATTGCTTCCCCAGTGTATTCCCTGCAGGCTCAGCAGGAATGCTGGTGAGTGGAGGGTTCAGTCCCTCTCATTTGGCTGTGTATGAATATTCCCTTGCTCGGAACAGGCACAAATAGGCAAAGCACTGTGCAAGGCTGTTTAAAAGCCCTCTTGCAAACAACCCCATCCAGTTTTTGCAAAGGCTTTGTGCCTATCCTTCTCCCACCATTGTCGTTTCTCTTGCCATTCTCAGATCATTCTGGGTGGGCCATCCTGACCTCGGGTGACCCGGGACTATCTCAACCCAATTAAGCTGAAGCCTAGATCTGCCCAAATGAGCTAGTTACTCCCTGGTGTTTATTATTATTCTCTCTCTCTCTTCCCACGCCCCAATAGAACATGTGAAAAATCCACCCTAAGAGCTCAATTTTCAAACTAAATCTTGGAAATACCTACAGTACAAGCTTCTACAAGTAGAAAGAGGACTTTTCTAGTAACATTTGAGTTCTCTCCGGGTTTCTCTTAAAATTGAGAGAAGCCAAGATAATTTCCCAAATGTCTGGAATAGCTTGGTTTATTTTCTGAGTCAATCCTGCTTTGGAAGTTGCCCACCCATTCTCACCTACTCCCCACTATGATCTTCAAAATACCCTCTAGGGTGTTGGGAATTCATTCCCCCGTGCTGCAGATATGTGGGTTTGTTTCATCACATGTCTGTATTTACATTCCACACTGTTGGATGTCATGGGAATGGAAGTTCAGATACGCTGTTTCCGTGATACTATTTTTGCTTCCCCCCTCCCTCTCTGATGATGAAGCTGAGAGGAGCCATGTTTTTCTTTGTCCTGTAAATAATAAACGTAGAGCTTTGTATCCACGCCTCAAAGCCTCACTTTTCCTGTCTGTTGACTCTGTTGAGACAGGATGTGCAGATGTCTTCAGATATCTGTTGCAGCGGCGCCTCGGAAGAAGGATTAATCACCCGAGCGGCACTTTGGAAGGAATAACACACTGGCCATGGTGTTGATTCCCAAATCCCATTAATTTCAGTAGCAGCCACCCACTACAACTCCCAAGGGACATCAAGGTAGAATGCCAGTGAACTTAACAGCAGGCAGGGATCCAGTCTCCCTCCTTTTGGTTTCTCTTCTCACAGCTGGACCGCTGACACTGCTTGCTTTGCCTTGCCTTGCTTTAATATCAGCGCCAAGCTCACAATAACAACACATTAAAAATTTAACAAGGAACATTTCCACTAAGACAATTGTATCAAAACCTGCAATAGCACAGGAGAAAATAAACAACAACAACAGAGAATTCAATAAACAATTAATGACATATCTGAATCATACAAATAATTGATCGGGAATGGATGCTGAGCTCTAGCCCAGCTTCACCTGACATAACCCCTCTGGGAAAGGGCTTTCTCGCTTGGTGAAGCAGCATAGTGGCAGGCAGCAAGTTTGTCTATACTTTTGGCCCCAAGGGAGATGGGCAGGTCCCATCCAGCCCTAAATGGAGCACGTACTCCTTGCAAACAGCATTGCAGTCCCAGGCACCTGGATTTTTCACATGGAAGGCTGGCCTGGTCTCACTCAGCCTCCCTGGATGAGTCAATTGCAAACAGCAATCCTTTGCCCAATGTGGGACTCGAACCCACAACCCTGAGAGTACGAGCTTCATCCTCTATCAGCCCAGTTCGTGGTTTTTTTTGGGGGAAGTGCCAATTAGTTAGGTTTGCCTTTAAATGCAAACTGAATTTCTCCCCCCATCCTAAATCTAATGTTGGTCATATTCAAGGCAGACTCACCAAAATGAATGGACATGATTAATTTAGACCCATTGATTTTAAGAAGTCTGCTCTGAGTAGGACTTAGCTGGCCCCATTGGCTCCTCTGGAACAACACTACCCGTAAGTTCCAGGCTGAAACCTCGAGACAGTGAGCCATTTATTTGCAGCTGCTTGTTTGCTAACCTGTGTTAGAGATTTATATACTTTCTTTCTCACAATGATCTCCAGGTAGTTTGCAACAAGCGAGAAGAGGAAGGTAGATAAAAAACAAGAAACAACCCACCAAAACAAGAGTAAATTAAGACCCAGATGCTATTTGGAGAGTTTAAATATTTAGAATGTTTAAATACTTTAAACATTTTAAAAGCTTGCAATCTTCGCCAGGTGCCCGAAAGGCAATATTTGCACCAGGCATATCTCCTTGCAGAGGTACCTCTGATGGACATGGGATTTGGAGAAGGGCATTGCTGATGACCTGAAGGTCTAGGCAGGTCGCTATGAGAGGTGGCATGCCTGCAAATCATTGGATCCTAACAAGCTGTTTTGAGATTTGCTCCATTTATGTGAATGAATAGTAAGGGGGAGTCACAGATCAGCTCCCTTGCAATACCGGCACCTCATGAGCGTAATCTCTGTACTGTTGAAACCTCTTTGAGCATGAGCAAATAAAGAAAATGTTAGTGCATTAGTCAGGTAGAAGGTTATTTATTTGTTTTTGCTGCTGCAGGGTTGTCAATACAGGAAATGGCAGGCTACATCGGGTGCTGCAACTCGTATACAACTCTAGCAGATGTTAATTGCAATCTGCACAGCAATATATGGCATGCAAATGTTGGTTAAACAGACCATTCATGTTAATGAGTCCTTTACTAATGAGATAATGGGGCCGATTTGATATTATCCATATGCCTGCTTCAGCAGTATTGCTATGAAAATCAGACAACAGTTTCCAGGTCATTGTGTGAGTGTGTGTGTGCATGCACATTTGAACGTGCAAATAATAATGTACTTTTGTACATGAATGTTGTAGTGAAGCTGACATGGAAACAGTATTAGTGGAATTCTGGACAGCTCCCCGTTTTACAACTGCTGTAGGAAACATCAGCGTAAGATCAGTTATCAGCCAATTTCCCCCATTTGCTTATTTAATTATATTCTATTCCTTGCCCACTCATTCACCCTTCATCCAGTTCAAAGTACTAATACAGTGGTACATCTGGTTAAGAACTTAATTTGTTCCGGAAGTCCGTTCTTAACCTGAAACTGTTCTTAACCTGAAGCACCACTTTAGCTAATGGGGCCTCCTGCTGCCTCCGCACTGCCGGAGCACGATTTCTGTTCTCATCCTGAAGCAAAGTTCTTAACCTGAGGTACTACTTCTGGGTTAGCAGAGTCTGTAACCTGAAGCATTTGTAACCTGAAGTGTTTGTAACCCGAGGTACCACTGAACTTCCATTTTCCTACTTTTTAAAAAATTGAAACAGTAAACATTAGCCTGAAGAATCATTAATAAGTTGTATCCAAGTATGTTATATTCTTAATAGATTCATTGAAATTAATGGAGTGGCAGCTCGCTGTGACCTGTTTGCAGAGAATTTGGAGGATGACTTCATAAGAAGAGTCTGCTGAATCAGGCCAATTGCCCATCTAGTCTAGCATCCGATTCTCACAGTGGTCAAGTGTGAGAAACCAACAAGCAGGATCTGAGCAAAAGAGCACTCTTCCCTCCTACTCTTTCCACTGACTGGTACAATATTTAGAAGTATACTACCTCCAGTCATGGAGACAGAACAGAACCATCATGGCTAGAGGACTTTGATAACCTTCTTCTCCATGAATTTGACTAATCCTCTTTTAAACACACCCAAGTTGGCTGCCATCACTTCTCTTGTGGGAGCAAATTTTGTAGTTCGGCTATGCACCATGTGAAGAAATACTTGCTTTCCCCCCTTTCCATCATTCAGCTTCATTTGCTGGCCCTGAGTTCTGATACTATGGGAGAGGAAGAAAAACCTTTCCCGCCACTCTTTCTACACCATGCAAAGCTTGTTCCACCCTCTTTGGGTCTCCTTTTCTGCACATTTTCCAGCTCTACAATATCATCTTTTTTCAGGTGAGGTGACCAGAACTCTACACAATATTTCAGGTGTGCACACCATAGATCAGGGGTGGCCAACCCCGAAGAGACTGCAATCTACTCACAGAGTTAAAAACTGGCAGTGATCTACCCCCTTTTGGGGTGTTTAGTTCAAAGTTGTTTAGGGAGGAGGAAAGCCCTGTTTTTTAGGGGTTCAGGTCAAAGTTGTTGAGATTTTTTAGGAAGGAGGAAGGCCCATTTTTTAGGGGTTCAGGTCAGAGTTGTTGAGCTTTTCTGAGGTGGGAAGAAAGCCCTGTTTGGGGGGGTGAAGGGCTAAAATGTTGAGCATTTTTAGGGGAGCCAAAGTTGTTGAGGTTCTTTGGAGGGAGCCAGTGATCTACCAGTGATCTACCACAGACATCCAGTGATCTACTGGTAGATCACGATCTACCTGTTGGACGTGCCTGCCATAGATTAATTTTCTTAAACTTGATCTGTTTATATGCTCATTTGTGTGCTATGTAAATACCCCATTTTCATACCCTACAATGAAAATAGGGACACCCTATTCAACAACAACAACAACAACAACAACAACAACAACAACAACACAATCTTATTATTTACACCCTACCCATATGACTGGGTTGCTCCAGCCACTCTGGGCGGCTTTCAACATATATAAAAACATAATAAAGTATTAAACATTGAAAACTTCCTTATACAGGGCTGATATTAGATAGCTCAGGGGTCAGATAACTCCATGTTCTTCAAAATTTCTCTGATGAAAATAGGGACAGTCTACCACACTCTCCAACATTTTTCCAATGAAAATTGGGATGCTATAAGGAAAAGTAAGACATTCTGGGATCAAATCAGAAACTGGGACGCCTTCTGTAAATCCCGGACTGACCCTGGAAAATAGGACCCTGGAGGATCTGTGCTTTATCTCTTTATTCAAACAGGGACTTGGACATGAGACTTCTCCCTTAATCAATAGGCAGCATAGGGCTTATGAAATACGGTTCATTTATATTTAGTAACAGCAAGCTGAGATGACCTAAAATTAGATTGTCTAAAGTTAGATGTCATAGTCCTACATTTATATAAACAACTGTTTCAAAGGGCCAGTCACTTAGCAATGAAAGCGAAGTCAGTTTTAGAAGCTTAAATGTGGGATTTAGATGTCTAATTTGGGACATCTGTTCTTAGAAACCTTGACCCTGGTGTAAGTGCAGAAACTCAAAGGTTTTGGCCTGCATGGCTTGGTCAAGGACACACAGGGATTAAGAAAGAATGAGAACCAGTTCGGCAACATTCTGAATGGATGAACCAAAGCTAGTTTAAGACTTCCAATTGCTTTGTTATGTAACCGTTATGTAAGGATTGTAGATGATTTTTTAGACAGCTATGCAGAAGCTATAAAAACAGTTTAAATATTTTGTGGGAGGGTCCAATGATTTGAAGATTATGCTCATTCCACTTTATCCCTTAACTGTATATGTATAATTCAGGAAAACAAATTGAAATGACCCTAAAACTTTATTTTTTAAAAAAGATTTTCTAGGGTTACAAAATGATCCATTTTCAGATCATAAAGCCCTTTCTACAGATCAGTTATGTTCAGTGTGTGACTTTGATGTTGGATCAGGCTAGGAGAAAACTTTCCTTGCCTACAAAAAATAGCACCTCCAGGAGTAGCCAAGGACAGCATTTGGGGAGCAAGTTCAAAGTTATTGATTTAATTCATAAGATCCTTAACAATTTGAGTCCAATGTACCCCCAATACTTCCTGATTCCTCATACCCCTGCCTAATCACCCAGGACTTGGCAGGAATGGTATAGAATTGGTTGAAAGAATTTGCTTTAAAACAAACAGATATTGCTGCAGTTCCCATCGTATATGGATTGGGAGCATGATAATGACTGTAGCTCCTTGGGTGCTCCTTCTCCTTAATATAATCTGCAGGGATTATAAAGGGATTGAGCAGGGCATAGGAGCCAACTCTTAGGGGCCGTGGGGGCTTCGGCCCCCACAATAAAATATTTGTGGGGTCAGGCCCCCACAAAGTTGATGGGCATTCCCATTCAAATAGTGCATGTGCACTGTGTCATGTGATCAATTATGTGGGGCAGGGCTTACCTGGGCCCCCACAATATTTTATACAAATTGGCACCCCTAGTGCAGGGACTGTGGTGTTCCAAATTCATGTTTATTTCAGTCCATGAAATATAGGAATATAGGGAATATAGGAAATAGCGTGGTGTAGTGCTTAAGAGTAGTGGACTCGTAATCTGGGGAACTGGGTTCGCTTCCCCACTCCTCCACATGCAGCTGCTAGGTAACCTTGGGCTAGTCACACTTTTCTGAAGTCTCTCAGCCTCACTCACCTCACAGAGTGTTTGTTGTGGGAGAGGAAGGGAAAGGAGATTGTTAGCTGCTTTGAGACTCCTTAAGGGGAGTGAAAGGCGGAATATCAAGTCCAAACTCCTCCACCTCCTCCTCCTCCTCCTCCTCCTCCTCCTCCTCCTCCTCCTCCTCCTCCTCCTCCTCCTCCTCCTCCTCCCTGAAATGGTGTCACTTTGTATGTACAGCTCTTGCAGTAATGTTTTATGGTGCCTCATTGAGGACCCTTGAGTCACCATGTCAAGTATGGTGTTTGATAATGGGAGGATAACATATTCTGCTTGCTTTCTGCTGATGTCCAACACTCAATTCTATGCTCAGAAGCAATGTGTCCTATTGACACTACCTACCAACAAATGTGTTTAGGACTGAGGTGTGAACTTCATATTTTGGCATCAAAGTGGACCGTAATTGCCCCGTAATTGCTCAACTTTGACAGGGGCATTTATCAATCTTCCAACTCCTGTTGTAAAATCACTGGAACAGGAAATGAATGTTCTAGGACGTAATTTAAGAAGTAGCTGATCCATGGTGCTTGTCTTGGTCCAATGATCTGAAGCAATTGGTTGCTCAAAGGGGAAGGGGGGGTCACCTGTCAAGCTGGAGAACTTTCTATTTGTGATTTTTCGTCCAATAGCACGGTGCAGGACAAGCCCTTTGACTGGAGTGAAAATGTGCTCTTGATCAATTCCGTCCTCATTCTTCTGTCAACTGATTGAGTCTTTCACTTCTGTGAAGACAAGGTGGTGTAAACTGAAAGGAGAATGCAGTTCTAAACACCCTACAGAGGATCCCACAGAACTCCAGTTTGGTGTGATGGATATGGAAGGGGGAGACCTAGACTGAGACCTGTATTTAACCTATGTGCTTTGAATGTGCTGTAAGTGTATACTGAGGATCTGCCCAGAGAATCCAGGTCTCTGCTGCCTTTTACGAAGCCAGGTGATTGTTCCATCTAACTCAATGCTCTCCATACTGACTAGCAGCAGTTCTTCAGGATTTCAGGCACCAGAAGGATTGAACATGGTACCTTCCACATGGAAAAGCATATGCTCTGCAACTTTAAGAAGTGTGTGTGGCATCTTCTATGTGCTTCTGAGAGAGTCACGATGTGTATGCCTTGCCCGTGCTGTCTCAGAGAAGCTGGCAATGCTTTCCCCCCTCGCCATGGGATTGCAAAGCCCCCACTGGGCCAGGCTAAACACATACGATGAAACCTCAGTCCTAGTAACATCTAGGCAAATTCTGCCACTAACTAATGAATGCCTTGATTCAGCTGAAATGAAGGCGTTCTTATTATTAAGCAATATAAGTCTTCCTGCGGCACAAAGATGGGCTTTGTGCCTCTGATAAGTATATCTACAGGACATCACATTATTTCCCATGTTAAAAAATAAGCCCTTTCAATGAGATGCATTAATCCCTACTATTAGTACTCTGTTTAATTCCCCCCTCTTCTTTCCTCTTTATTGCTAGTCTGCTAATCCCAGGAATTGGCTGTTCTGTGGTTCCACATGCATTGAACTCAACAACATGTAAACAGAGGTGGATTTTTTAAATAACGAGGATGTGGAGAGCCCAGGGAGTGGATTTGGCTTAGAGGAATAGTGTGTGGGTGACCCCACCTGGTTCTGTGGTTAGTTTTCTCTCTTGGTTGTCAAACTGGCCACAGGACAACAAAATCTGGTATCAGAAGGGCTGGTGACAAAAGCTGTCATATCAGAGGATGGGTTTGTTTTGTTTCCTACGACATGTTCATTAGCAGGTTTAAACTGAATAAGGATACTTTATAAT
The DNA here is from genome assembly GCF_963506605.1 of Zootoca vivipara. Taxonomy (NCBI): domain Eukaryota; kingdom Metazoa; phylum Chordata; class Lepidosauria; order Squamata; family Lacertidae; genus Zootoca; species Zootoca vivipara. The sequence continues at coordinate 6,739,327 of NC_083283.1, forward strand.
TGGGGCTCCCAAAATTGAAACTGCTTCTTTCACAGTGTGGGGGTGGTCACATTCCAGTATAGAGAGACCAATTAGTATCCATGCAACTTCATTTAATGCTGAGTTCATCATGCCATTTTCAAATGTCTGTAAGTATTTTTTTTTCTCTCTCTCTCTCTTCCATAATAACATAAAAAGGGGCCGTTTGATGAGACCAATGGCTCATCTAATCTAGCATCCTGTTCTCACTGTGGCCAACTAGATGCCTGTGGGAAAGCGACAAGGAGCATTCAAGCACAAGAACTACACAACTTTTAGAACACAGCTGTATGGGCAAGTTTTAATTGTTTAATGTTCCATTATGTCCTGGAAGCCACCCAGAGTGGCTGGGGTGACCCAGAAAGATAGACGGAGTATAAATAAAATAATAAAAAATAATAATAATGCAGCATTAACTTTCTGGTGAAGAAATAAGAAACTGGATACTAATGATGTATTTTTCTGTAATATCTGTATTTATTATAATGGTTTGAGCAGGAAAGGAATAGGCGTGACCCCTTTTATTTAAAGGAATAAAAAGACGTCCCTTTTGCCATGTCATTTTGACTTTCAGAACCCATGCTGGGCCAATTTCCCTAAGTGCCTCTATAAAAGTTGACCCCAATCCCCCTCTGTTACATATCTCTAAAGCATCTTTAAGTCCTTGCTGATCCCATTTGCTTGGCACTCTGGTCTAAGCACACTTTGCACGAAGAGCTTCAGCAGAAGCTGTCACAGACCAAGATGCAAGAAGGCCCACGATTCAGAATGATAAAGCAACGAGCCAAACTCGAGCAACCTGGCCGCCTGGTAAGCACATCTGAGGACAAGGGAGCTGAATGTTTGGTACATCTTTTCTGCTTCAAAGAAGGAGATGGGATTTTTAGGGGCTGGTTTTGTGTTGTTTGCAAATGCCTGTCACTGTGCCTTCATAGATCAATGAAGCTTGATCTTCAGGGAAGGGTCACAGCTCAGTGTTAGAGTATCTGCTTTGTATGCAGGAGGTCACAGGCTCAATTCCCAACAGAAAGGGCTGGGAGAGAATCTAGTTTCATACAACCATGGAGTTGGCAGAGACCACAAGCATCATCTAGTCCAACCCCCTGCAATGTAAGAATCTTTTGACCAGCATGGGACTCAAACCCATGACCCTTAGATCAGGCATCCCCAAACTTCGGCCCTCCAGATGTTTTGGACTACAATTCCCATCTTCCCCGACCACTGGTCCTGTTAGCTAGGGATCATGGGAGTTGTAGGCCAAAACATCTGGAGGGCCGCAGTTTGGGGATGTCTGCCTTAGATTATGAATCTCATGCTGAGCTATCTTCTGGAGAGCTGCTACCAGTCTGTGTAGATGATATTGAGCTAGATGGATCAGTGGTTTGGCTCATTATAAGGCACTTCGCAATGTACCTGTGCATGTCATTTTTTTAAAAAAATGAAAAGCAGTTGCAGGAGAAGTGGCTTTCCCCCTTCTCAGGTTCCACATGCATGTTTCCTCTTATGACTCATGGTGGGCAGGATGCTAGGGGTGCGTGTTTGGATTTGGAGCATGGAATGGGTAAAGGATATCACACTCCCCAAATCTCTGTTGTCTTGCAATGCTGCTGTTCACCAGCGTTACATACACTGTGCAGTTAGCAAACACAATTCCTTGGGGGAAAGGGTGGAGAAACTCTGGCTGAGATGGAGGAGAAATCCATTTAGTACGCGTTTTAAATGTGAATTTTCCAAATGTGCATCCCAAACCAGCATATGAACTGAAATACAGCTTTCTGTTGAAATCCACACATGGATATTGGGGGGGGGGGACATACTCAACTGCATTCTGTTAGAGGTAAATGTTGAGCAAAATTGCATGTGAAAATACATATACTGTATTGGCAGCAGAGGTGGAAGGAAATGCCAGTTTTGGTTCTCTTAGTTTCTCATTTTTCCCATATTAAATTTAGTTCTCCAGATTTCTGCAGAACTGTACGTGTTTCCCCCCCTGTTTTAAATCCTCACGAAAACTCATCGGGATTCAGCTGAAAATTTCTCCTAATAAACATGTTATCTTTTTTTGCATGCAGTCTTGACTAATGTACATATTTTGGCAAGCAGGTTTTCCCAATTTAATGCATGTTATTTTCATTATCCTATATTCTAGTGTACGCTTGCCTCTGTCATGTGCTTTTTCGTAAGCATTGGTTGGCTGGAGAACAGCACCACAAAATTTGTTCTAAGTGTGAATTTTAGAAGGGCGGCTGTTTTCATATTGGTTTGGGAAGATGCGAAAGATTCACTTTTCAGTGCAAACCAAACCAAATTCCTACCCCTTCCCTAGTTAGGAGAAAGCTGCACAGAAATGCATGTGAATTTTGATGCTTGAGCGAGAGAATCCCAAACTGCAGCTTCTTCTGTCTCTAGATCCAACAGAGCCCTGGCATAAGTCCAAGACGTCGCTGCTCATGCGGTGGGCAATTCCCACTCCAACTGCAGCCTAGCATTTCATATGGTCCCCAAGACCATGGAGCAGCTTTCCAGCACTATTGGAGGCTGCAGAAGGAAGTGAGAAGAAGGGAAATCCCATTCCACAAGTGAAAGGCCTGCAGGCAGGTAGCTCCAGGCTTGAGTTGTCATCACAAACAAAGCATTCTTCCTGGTCCTGCTTTACATAGGAGAAAGCGGCATGAGGTTGACCCAGCAACAACTCCTTGGGCAGAAAGGGACAAGGATAGAAGATTAATTTAATGTTATTGATTTTATTATCTTGTTTCAAATTATTAGGTGCTTGCCACATAAGAAGTCTCCAAGTCCGTCTTTTGGGCTCTGTGATGATGATGATGATGATGATGATGATGATGATGATGATGATGATATTAATAATAGTAATTTATTATTTATACCCCACCCATTTGGCTGGTTTTCCCCAAGTGCTCTGGCCGACTTCCAACCGAATGTTAAAAACACAGTACAGCATTAAACATTAAAAACTTCCCTAAACAGGGCTGCCTTCAGATGTCTTTTAAAAATAAGATAGTTGCTTATTTCCTTGACATCTGATGGGAGGGCGTTCTACAGGGCGGGTGCCATTACCGAGAAGGCCATCTGCCTGGTTCCATGTAAGTTCACTTCTCGCAGGGAGGGAACCAGCAGAAGGCCCTTGGTGCTGGATCTCAGTGTCTGGGTAAAACTATGGGGGTGGAGACACTCCTTCAGGTATACTGGGACGAGGCCGTTTAGGGCTTTAAAGGTCAGCACCAACACTTTGAATTGTGCTCGAAAACACACTGGGAGTCAATGTAGGTCTTTCAGGACTGGTGTTATATGGTCTCGGCGGCCTCTCCTAGTCACCAGTCTAACTGTCACATTCTGGATTAATTGCAGTTTCCGAGTCACCTTCAAAGGTATCCCCACGTAGAGCGCATTGCAGTAGTCCATGCAGTGATCTTACGCGGGTCATGTGACTCGTGTGGGAGCACGGACGGGAAGACAGGCCTCCCAATTTTGGGACTGAACCTGTTGGAGGGTATGTGTGGTTCCCTTGCTACGAGAAGCCAAATTACAGGGAACCAGACAGAGGGCCTTCTCGGTAGTGGCACCCACCCTGTGGAATGCCCTCCCACTAGAGGTCAAAGAGAACAACAATTACCAGACCTTTAGAAGGCATCTCAAGGCAGCCCTGTTTAGGGAAGCTTTTAATGTTTGATGGATTTCTGTATTTTAATATTTTGTTGGAAGCTGCCCAGAGTGGCTGGGGGAACCCGGCCAGATGGGCAGGGTACAAATAAATAAATAAATAAATAAATAAATAAATAAATAAATAATTATACCCCACCCATCCGGCTGGGTTTCCCCAGCCACTCTGGGCAGCTTCCAACAGAAATATTAAAATACACTAATTTCTTAAAGATCAAAAGCTTCCCTAAACAGGGCTGCCTTCAGATGTCCTCTAAAAGTCTGGTCATTATTTTTCTTTTTGACATCTGGTGGGATATTATTATTATTATTATTATTATTATTATTATTATTATTATTATATAATGCTCAACGTTTAGTAATAGCAGCCCTGTAAAACACAAGGACCAAATAGAAACCACAACAGGAGATGATGCATTTTCAACCACATATTCTGGTTCACTGGACTGATGTGCTTAGGCATGCCAGTTTCTCTGGCTTGATATGCATGCTTCTTTTTTCTAACTCTGGTCAATGATTGTCACCTTGGAATTATAATTCATGTATACCTTCACATGGGAGCTTTTCTGATTTTTTTTGGGGGGGGGGCGCACAGGTGTACAGCCTTCTGAAGGAGGTTGGTCTGTATGGGCATGTTATTCATGCTCTGTTCAATTGATGGAAAATTGGATTATGCATGATAATCTGGGTTGGTGCCAAATATTATCGCTCAGCTCAGGTGGAAGCAGGAGGGCTGCAGCTCAGTGGTAAGGCATCTACTTTACACCCAGATGGTCCAAGTTAAAACTGGAAAGACTCTTGCCTGCAGACCTGCTGCCAGCCAGTGTAGACAATGCAGAGCTTGATGGACCAATGATTTGACTCATTGAGAAAGCCGCTTGCTATGCTACTATGGCTCTAATGGAGACTTGCATGAGATGGTATCTGCCAATTATTTTGATGTTGGATAATGTTTGCATGTAGAATTGGACTGCGTTTCAGAGAATTTCCCAGCATGGAAGTCTCTGCTTCTGCAGAGCAGTAGGGGTGGCATGAGACGTTGGCACTAGATCAACAGCTGGTAGAACATGAGTCTCTTAATCTTGTGGGTTTGAGCCCCACATTGGGCAAACGATTCCTGCATTGCAGGGCATTAAACTCAATGACCCTTGTGGTTCCTTCCAGCTCTGCAATTCTATGAATCATTATAACATTTATTTTGCCAGCTCTAATCTTTAACAGAAGGGCCACTAGCTGGAAGTATTTCAGGGACAAAGTTGTGAAGAAATAATAATACATTTGGAACAAAGCATCTGCCCATCTAGAGGTATATTCTGAAAAGTTGTTTTTGTTGCTATTTGTACACTATGATCAAACTTATCCTCCTGTTTCTCAAAATATTTCTTCCCCTGTGAAAAAAGCTTCTATTTTTTCCTGCTGCATTCTTAGGGTACTTTAGAATTTCAGTGGGGGTGGGATTGTTCTTACTTTATTGCTTATATTTATACTTATATCATTTCCTTCAAGAAGCTCAAGGGGGTGTACATGGTTATTTTCTTCCCCATTCTAACCTCACAACATCCCTGTGATATAGGTTAGGCGGAGAGACTATGAGAGGCCCAAAGTCATCCAATGAGCTTTATGACTTCCTGTGGAATTGAACCTTGGGTTGGTGTCCAACTAATTTGGATTTATGCTTGCACAATGGAACTCCCTCCTCCTCTTCTCACCCCATGTGCACCCCTCCCCAAATCTGCTCTGGGTCCTTGAGGGAACCCTCATAACAGATTTGGGTGTGTAGCACAAGCATTAACCCTTGCACTGATGGAACAAGTTAGTTGGCGACAGCCCTGGTCTCCCAGGTCTTCGTCCAACTCTCTGGCCTTTGCACTATACTGCTTTCCTTGTGAGACAAGGTGTGAGGTGGTCACGTGAGCTTATCTTTCCATTAAAAGTTTCTCCATATTTCCTGGTTGCCTGGACTTCCTAATCCCCCCAAAAGCTCCATAACAGCACAACATCTTTCCCTGAGCTTTAATTAATACATGGGTAGCTAGGAGGTTGGCTCCAAAAGCCTGAGGCAGGTGCTCCTCCTGAATTGTTTTTAACAGAAGTCTTTCCACTCACCTTATAATACTGGTTTCTTTAAGAAGAAGAAGCCTTAGCAACAGGACAATGCACAGCCACCAGGAGCACCACAGGCAACCTGTTAAACCTTACTGTACTTCCTTTGAGGATGTTGTGGGGTTTGCAGGAAAGGTGATCACCCAGGAAGGCTGCAGAGTGCAGGCCACGAAAGAGAAGATTTGTAGAATGAAAGAAAAGACATTTCTTGGTCACCTTGGCCCTCCATAAGGAGGGGCAGGGAAAACCTGCATCCTACTCTTTGACCTTTTATCTCTACATGGGTATTTTCAAAACAGAATTTATTTTCTCATTAACCAATAGACAGTAATCATGAAAAAGATGCAGGATAAATGTTTGGCACAATGCTAATTTCATACTGTAGATGTAATCGAGGTGATTCACACCCTGCTTTAAGGAGCACCTTATCTAAATTTTGAGTGTGTGGTGGTGGGTGGGGGACAGGAAAGTGAAAGGTATCAAGGCATGTCAAGAGGAACTGCGTGGTGAGGGATGGGGGTGAAGCAGAAGCCACGTTCTCTGTGTCTCAGGTGGCCAGTGCTCTGAAAGAGATTTTAGCACTACTAAGCGCTCAGCTGCTGCAGGTCATGGTCCCACAGTAATGTTATTAGTGGGGCAAAAGTCCCCTGATCTGCTGTCTTCTTTGAATCACTCCGCAGGGAATCCACTAGCAGCTAAGAATGGATGGATCTGTTAGTTTTGGTCTCTCTCCTTTCTTGTAAATTCAGTTCTACACATTGTCAATTTGCAAATCCGCATGAGAATCTACGAGACATTTATTTTTTTAAAAACATAATTTTTATTGATTTTACAAATTACAAAGAATGGTACATACATGAACACCTTTTCCACCTTCTTCCCATCCCCCTCCATGGGTCCTCCCCTGCCACAGAAGTATCCCACGCAGGTGAACAGTCAGAAGTGGTCCATTTTATGATTGGATTTCTGTCCTCCTCCCCCTCCCCTGCCCCCGAAGCCCCCCCCTGCCACCAGGGAGCTCCAGTGAACCAGGGCAGTACGCAGGAGTTCATCCATCCAACCATCTATTGTCATACCAAAAAAAAAAGAAAATACAAAAAGAGAAAAAGAGAAAAAAGAGAAGAAGAAAAAAGACAAAAAGGAAAAAAGACAAAAACAAAAAAAAAACAAAAATTCATCATAATTGTTAAATTCATAATTGTTAAACCATATTTTGTGGGCTTCCCCACCCTCCCCCCCTTCCCCGGTTTTCCTCCCTTATTTATCATCTTCAACAGTTTCATAGTTCATATTTTATAACATACACCTTTATATCTTATACCACTTTTAAACTAACTATTATCATTTTCGCCTAATGTCCAATCACTGAAAAATCAAACTCCCATTTTTTCTTCCCGTGCCTAATTTTTACCCCCTCTATAGGCCTCCATATTTTCACCTTTTTCCAGAATCAATTCACTTTTTAAACCTATAACTATTCCCAAACTAACCTTACACCCCCCGAGTACCGGCTCCACCCCACCAATCCAGCAAGTTCCATAGTCAGCAGTCCAGTTATAATCCTATTAACCCATCCTTACAGTCACAACTTCACTTTCCCTTCACCCCACCCCCTGTTTACAGTCTTTTGCCATCCAGGCCTCCATATCAGACCCCTGAGCTTCTTCTCTTCTCTGCTTAATTTTTCCTTCTTCCCTGTGGTCATTCTGGAGTTCCAGTAAATCCAATCGTGCCCCCCTCAAAGGGGAGGCACTCCATCCAACTTTTTGTAGAGTAAAATCATCATTTTTTTCGTGGTGGGCTTCATTGTGTGTTAAATCATCACAGTCCTCATCTTCATCTTTTCCTTCCAAATCACAATCACCATCCTTGTCATTCTCTCTCTCATCTTCTTCAATTTCAATAGCTTCATCCTCTATGAAATCATATTCTGCCATCACCATCTGGAATTGTTGCTGTAACTCTTGCCGTTGTGTCTCCTCTTGACATAGTTCTATTCTTGCTTCCCACATTAAGGTCAAAACAGTCCGCTGGAACTCAGGCGAATACCTTTTTGTTGACATAGTTCAATCCTGCCAAGGTCAAAACTTGTCACATGGGGTGGAATATGATCACAGTCTATTTTCTCGACTCCATTTTAACAAGCTGGCTGCATTCTTAAAAATAAAGTTCGAACTCACATTTCAAAAGCATATAGACCAAAAAAGAATTTCCAAAAAGTCCAGAGATAAAGATAGAAATAAAATTTAACTATAAATCCTGATCAGCTCACTGGGTTGTCTGGGCTGCCGGCTCCCGAGGAAAAGAAAGGTCTTTCTTAGTCTTAACCTCTTTCTGCAGGGCATTCACAACCACAGTCTCTCTCCCCTTTTACCCTGCATTTAGGGGAGATTCTCTTTGATGCCTTTGAGGAATCCTTTTAAGTTAAAATCTTCTGTTTACGGCTTCGGGTTTCTGTTTACTGTCTCTTATGTTACCGTAGGGGGGGGTGGCTTCCTCTTTTCCCCTCTCTCCCAGGTCCAAATTGTTGCCTTAATTTACATTCCAAAGAATCCAAATTACTCACAGTCTATTCATTTGCTGAATGTTCTTGGAAGAATTGGCCGCCTCCACTTCCCAGACTCGCAGCTTCGCGCTCTCAGAGCAGCAGTGTCAGCCTGTCCGCCGCGGTTCACCTCCTCGCTCTACGAGACATTTAGTGTGAATGAATTCCTCCTAATGATCACAGTTTGTATGCAGCTTGGGTTAATTTATACAATTTTGCAGGCACGTTTATTCAATACTAAGTATTTTTTGTATGTTATTTTAATTAAGATATGCATTTCAAAGCAAACTTTCCCCTAGGATGTGCATTTTTCTACACATTGGTTGGCAAGCTGCTTTGCAAAATTCAGAGAAACGTGAATTTTCAAATGATAGCTGTGTTTTGATTTGAGAAATGCAGAATTAGACACTTTCTTATTAATGTGCAAACAAAGTCCAATTTCTACCCCATCCTTACTAGTAATCGGGAGTCTAACAGCAAATAGCTATTTAGTTAATATCTCCTTCTCATTCTGTGCTCTTGGAAGCTCTACAAGAGCAAGCAGGTGTGCTGGTGTATATGTGTTCTTGGGTAGTTCTGGTGGCTTGTTCGAAGAGATACAAACCATTGACTTGCATGTAAGACAACGTCAACACTCCTTCCAGTATGGAGGAGAGCATTAATGCAATTTGTGCAGTGTACACAAGCACACTTATTGACTGAATTAGGCCTTGAACAATGAGTCATTAAGACAAGACAAAGCGTCTGCTGACTCAGGGCATACTGAGGACTTCAAACTAAGTTGGATTTAAACTTGGGATAAATTGCTCTCTGAGGTCAGCTTAACTTTGGATAAGCTGTAAGATTTTATCCATGAAGCTGTTTGCCCCCATTAGCTATCATGCTATCTTAACCTCAACACCTCACTACTTCACATGAAGGCAAGGAGATAAATGTTCCACTAATGTGCATGCAAGTTATTGACCACAAAATGGCTCATAGATGAATGTGTGAATTGCCTCCAGTGAAGAAGCTCTGTGCTTTGTCTGAGGTGTCAGATTTGGAACAGCTAATTCACACAAGCAAGAAACCTGTGGTTGTTGCGCAATAATCGAAAGAGCATGCATGTGCAAACAGGATCAATGCACTATATACAATGTTTACTGTGGCAACTCACTGGGTGGCACTGATGATATAACTTACAACAGTCTTGCAAAAGTAAATGCTTGGGCACACATTATACTTGTGGGAATAGTGTCTGATACAAATCAGCTGCCAAACCTATCATCTGTGCCACGTTTGCAGTACTATGCATACATTCAGAGACGAAGAGTATTTCACATATATGCACAGAGGCTGTTTTCTTAACAGTCTGCAAATACAAAGTGATCCCTGTACAAGAATTCTCCTTTACTTGTCACCATTTCCAAAGTGCATGGAAGAATTACAGCCAAATAGAGGAACCTACAAAGGAGTTGAATAGGGTTGCCAGACTCAATAGTGGACAGGACTTCTGTGCCTTTAATTGCCCTGCTCTCTTTTGAGTCTGGAAACCATAAAGAGAAACCAGCAGACCCTTTGCTTGGAAATTAAACAAAGGGTCTGCTGGTTTCTCTTTAAGGTTTCCAGACTCAAAAGAGAGCAGGGCAATTAAAGGCACAGAAGTCCTGTCCACTATTGAATCTGGCAACCCTAGAGTTGAATCAGAGTAGATGAACATTCAGAGAGACTCTAAACTAACATGTGCAGGAAGAGCAAAATGCTGTGCTTATAGCTCAAGAGAGGTTAAGTGAATTAGCACAAGGCTTCAGGAGGATTTAACTGGTAGGTAACAAGGGTGAGAAGCCACCTTGCTCGCTCATGTTGAAGACAGTGTCAAGCCTAAAACCAATTGTGGGGCTTGTACACTCATGTGGTTGGGAAGGGAAGAATTCATGCATCACACTAAACATCTACATATCCGTTGTTCTTTCAGGGTGCTCTGGCAGCTGATGAAAAGATGTTCAACTGCACAGTTAGTGAAGTTACTGTGATGAACCTGAAACCTGATAAGAAAACAACCATAATATTGCCCAGAAACAAGAAAGAGAAGGTTCTCAGATCTGCTAGCTTCCACCATTCTGCTCCCAACCTTGCAGACACTACAGTATGCAAAGAAGAGACAAAAATCCTTGCTGGAAAAGTCGCCAAAGATAGAGTTACTTTCCCCAAGCCATTTTATTCAGCAGATGCTCAAAGCATGGATAATCTTGCCATGAAAAGACCAGTGAGGTTGGCTCCGCTAGAGATCTCCTTGGAAGTTAAAGAAGCTCAGCTCAAGAAAATCATGAGTCTTCAGAGAGATTCCCAGTTGGCTGCATCCAAACTGGCTAGCATTGGCTCCATTGGCAGTGAGCCCCATGTCAAAAGGGTGAAGAATTTGGCCCAGGTTGAGGTGGAAAGCCTTCACATGGTCAAGCCGAATGAGAAGCCCACTTTAGAGAATCAAGATGGCATCCATTCATCAAGTTCTGACAACCCTTTGTGTGAGGTTCAGATCATCTTGCCAGCTGAGGGAAATGCCAAGCCTTCTAAAAAGCCTGCTGCTGAATGCTCCCCTATGCGATGCCGTAAGCCTTTAATTCCCAAGAACATGTGTGACATTCTCCAAACTCCCGATTTTCAAGAGGATGCCAAGATTCTAGACAACCCTTCTCAGCTGAATGGTAGGCCCCGTTTCAAATTAAAGCAGATGAAAGAGCAACAGGAGCGTTTAGGCAAGACCAAACCTTTGAAGGTCACAGGGACCGGCCTGGAGGAAGGGAAGGTCCAAACAGCTGGCCAACGAGCTCAGAAGACTCTTACCCATGCAAACAAGTTACTAGACAATGTAGCCAAAAAGCACAGGGGGAGAGGGGGAGAGCCTGATGAGATTGATGAGGACCTCCTTGCAATGCGACCAGCCTCACGAAGGATGGTGCTGGGAGATATTATTCTGGTGGATGAAGAGTAAATCTGGATCTTATTTCCACTTTAGCTCAACCCCAATCCATTCAGTCCTAATCCTTGAAAATGAACAGTGTTAAAATTACAACTTCCTGAAGATCATCAACATTACACTTCTCCATAGCCATTTTACTTAATGGTTAACAGCTTCACAGTTTTATAGGAGAACTATGTTGTGCAATAAATATCAGTTGTCCACTGTTCTATGGACTCTTCTATGTGTCTTGGTGTCCTTCAAAACTTTCTTCTTGCTTATTTAAATGGTTGTGTGATGCAGCCATGCTAGAAGTTGACTTAGAGGAATACTATTTGAGTTGAGTGACCACTAAGCTCACCTATAGGAGTATCACAAGACCCAAACCATAACAACGGGATACCTACAGAAGAATCATGTGGTTAGTATTTGGGTGTGGTCAGGGGGAATGACTAGATAAGGGATCTAAATAGGAAATTTACCTCTGTGGTAGGAATATTAATAGGAGAACTGAACACCTAAAGTGAAGTGATGAAGTCAAGGGGACCTCCTGGATTTTTTGTTGTGAATCTGAAATGTAAAAAGAAGAAGAAAGGTTAAAAGGGGGGAATCAGACTGTATTTGAAGACAAGGCTGTAGCTCAGTGGCAGAGCAAATTCATTGCATGTAGAACGTCCCAGGTTCAAACCCTGGCATTTCTAGGTAGGGCTGAGAGGGACCCTTGCATGAAACACTGGAGAACCACTGCAAGTCAGTGTAGTCAATACTGAGCTAGATGAGCAAATGGTCTGAGTTGGTATAAGCCAGTTTCTAATGTACTTATGCATTTAAAATGAAAATCAGTTTTAGGAGTAGTGACATATCCCTTCATTGAGTTTCAAATGTGTGTGTGCCCTTGTGAGCCATGGGTAGGATGCTGGTGTGTGCATGGATTTGGAACATGGAATGGGTGAAACATCTCAGACCCTCCACCCATCACAGTTCTCTGCTGTCTTGCAACACAGCTAAGTCACAAGTGTTAGGGCTCCTCTGCTTCTGGGGAAAGCATAGGAATATTGATTGAACGGGTTAAAGAGAAGCCAGAACATCATCTATCCCATATGCATGTAAAATGATACACAAAATTGCGAAGTTCTGAATGATAATTTCCATGAGAAGAACAGTTTAATGATGCCTGTGGGGAAATGTGTGCATGTGAATACATACACAGAAAGAGATTAACATAGGAAACAAAAGAATAGAATCACGGACAAACATATGCCCAAATAAAATGGAAGTAAAGGGAAACATATTTGTACGTCCCTAGCTCAGATGCATTGGTTAAAGAGATGCTTTCCTGTGCAAGCAAAAAGAATCACAGTTTTCAACTAGGAACTGTAAATCCAGACCGAATTCCTCTGCAACTTCAATGAAAGGGCAGCTAAAAATAGCACGAAGCAACAGTAAGCAATGCTTTGCAGGTTAGAAAAAGGGCCAGCTGATATCCATTACTCATTTTGCTGGCTGATAGATAGAATAATGCTTTTTTTTCAAGGCAAACTACTCTTTAGAACAGTGGATTCAAGGACAGGGTCTTAGCTGGTGTCATTTTGTACTTTAAGCAACTCAAATAATTAAACTGCCCAGGAACCGAGGTTGCAGGTGGTGAGAGTATATGTCTGAATATTCTCTTCATGGAAAGAATTGGGGGGGGGGGGACACCTCCTCTGTACAGAAAAACCATGATGTCAGGAAGAGAACAAGGCTGAATACTTCTGCTTGACATTCAAACTTTTTATATCAAGGGAAGCATTCAAACTTGCAAGCCCCACACAACTGCGTCAAAACGGTGTTGTCCAAGGAAAGCTTTCCTACCCAATCCTCCTGTGTGTAAATGCTTTGGGTAATTCCATTGGGTATGCACATGGGACCACAACCAGCATCATTTTATTGTCAGCTGCTTTTCCATAGTTAGTGTGGACATCTTTTTCTCTCCTTGAAAAGTATGTGGAGCTGACGAAGGAAGCTTGGAGAGTGAAACTCTTTCCCACTTCCTCTTTCAACTCTAAGTGCTTCTCAGATTAATTCTGCTGGATCCAACTTTTACCCAGTTGCCTTGGGGAAGTGTTGTGCAGTTTGCCTTTTCCTGTCTCTCTTCGGGGAGTGGAGAATGTTGACAGAAGAGGGTGGCATCCATGTCACTTGCTCAGAACTCCAAATGTGTCCACTGTCCTCAAAAAATTGGCAACCTGTTCTGCCCAAGATTTTGGCTGTCAAAGGCAGTAAATTATTTTGGATTCAGATATACAATGACGACCACCAAAGTTACTCTTTAACAGCTTTTATTTATATGATGAGGATTTATAGGCTGAGGAATAAGAATCTGTCTCATTCACAAGTTTCATTGGAGTCTTGGGTATAAAGTCTAGAAATAACTAAGACTGCATTCAGACAGCACATCTCTTCATTTCCCTAATGTTTCCTTACCTGATAATTTCTGTGTTTTATAAGATCTTTAACAGGACATAAAAGCCACTTTTGGATAACTAGCAGAATCTAGAGGAGGTTTAGCACACAATTCTTTGATAACAGCTTCCAGAAAAATAAAACAAATTTGCAACCCTATTAACATGAGTTTGACCAAACTGCGGGAGGCAGTGCAAGACAGGAGTGCCTGGCGTGCTGTGGTCCATGGGGTCACGAAGAGTCGGACACGACTAAACGACTAAACAACAACAAATTAACCTGAAAAATTGCAGGAATTTTGTGCTGTACATTTTTGCTCCATGTTCACAAACCACACCATTGTGATGAAATATGGGCTTATTCTAGCATACAGTTTCCCCCACAAATTTTCTTGGGCCAGTCATGGGGAAACAGAAGTACACATGCTCATAAAGGGTGGTGACATGTCTGATGACATCTGCTGTTGTGTAATATCGCACCCACCTGCTTGGACATATCCAAAACGGGAAATTCTTTAATGCAGCAGGTAATGCAATGCAAAAGGAATGTTAGAAGCACTAGCCTTCTAATTAGGAAGACTAACACAATAATAGCCACATCCAAATGCATTCTAAGAGTGACACTTTAGAGCTTGATACATTTAGGATGGCATACACTTTTTGGGACTGCACCTTGTCTGACTTGTACAGTCTGTGAAACCTTACATGCCACAATAAATGTGGTTGTGTTAAAGAGCCCACAAGAACCTTTGTTGTTTCAGCTACAACACATAAATATGGCTTCCACTCTGCAAATGGTTAGAATGAAATATCAGAAATGTGATTACATACATTGACCTTGGGTGCTGGATGTAAGGGTGCTAAAAATTATATTTTCCTGAACAGGTATTCTCTCCCTCCACTTCCATACACACAGCATTCCTGCGAAATTGGTCAATTGAGCTTGACTTCACGATATGCACTTGCAAGAAGAAGAGGTAGCTTTGCCTGAATTGTGTGTGTTTCTAGCCATTAGCAAATGTTGCTAGAGAACAACCGGGGGGGGGGGATTGAAATTCCCTTTTCAAAGTGCTATTAGTCCAGCTTGCCAGCAGATGGCTCATGAGTGTCATGAATAAAATCAGTGAAAGAGAGACACGTTCTGGGTCCTGGCTCTAAATGTCTTTCTTTCCCAGTTTCCACAACAGTTCTCCTCTATATTCATTATTTCTAGTACATAAGAAGCGTTTGTCTGCTGATTCAGACCAAAGGTCCATCTAGAAGCTGTCTGCTTCTGGGAAGCATGCAAGCAGGAACTGCGTGCCACATTGCTCTGTTCCCATGCAGTTACCAGCAATTGGTATTCAAAGACATTCAGAGGCAATATTTTATTTTCTCTATCCTAAATTTTCCAAAATTCATTTTCATCAGGTGGCCCTGAATTCTACTATTACAAGTAAAAACAACAATAACTTCCTATTGACTTTATCTATGCAATGCATAATTATGCAGTTCTATCCTGTTCCCTCTTACTGACTTTCCCCCTCATTTGTTCAACCTTTCCCAAACTTTTCCCAGCTCTCCGTTTTGAGGTGAAACAACCAGAAATGTACACACTATTCCAAATATGGTTGCACTGTAAAATTGTATAGCAGCATCATGCTGTTAGTAGTTTTATTTTCAATCCCTTTCCTCAAAGCTTTTGATTCATCACGGGGGAAGCCTCTTCACTTTTTCTTGGCTGCTGCCTTCTTAATCTCAGTTTTAATCTCTTTTTTTAATTTACCGATGGCTTTAATTGTTGTTTAAACCTTTTAAACACTTTCCCTTAACTGCAACCTTTTGCCTTTAACTGTTTGTTGTGAACTAAAGAAATGGATAAAATCAGCAAGAAAAAAAAAGCAAATAGTAATTTATTTGTCTGGATAGACTTGCTGACATAAAAAAAAAAGTTTTTCACGGGCATCCATGAGATTATATTGAGTGTGCCCACCTAATGTTAGCAAGACTTGAGATAGTTTCAGCTCTAAACTGGGGAAAATATCCCTCCATACCTACAACATGGGAAGAGGCCTTAAAGCAGTGGGAACTGATGGATGCTGTCCATGGTTCTGAACTTTGCTTAAAGTGCTCACTCTGCCTGAGCCAACTGATCTGCCCATTCATCTGCTCAGTGTGAGAAAAAGAACAGGGTCAGGAAGTTTGTGAGGATTTTGTGAGGTTGAAACTCACAAAATGGCAGGCCAGAAGAAGGACAGAGTAAGATAAATTATGATGTGATGGTAAGAGCTACGGGCACACAAGTGTGACATACTCCCCAGCTGCGAGGTTCCAACAAAAGAAGAATGGCAACTTAAGCTGGCGGAACATGCCCAACTTGCAGACTTAACATATAGAATGAGAGAGCAAGAAGAACATACATTTAAAGAAGATTGGGAAACGTTTACTGAATACAGTATATGGGAAATAACTGTGTACAGCTGACAACGCTGGCAGCATTAAGATTCAACAGTTGAAACAAGTTTTGATGGGTGCAATAATGGAATACTGAATAGTATAGTTTTTTGTAAAATATGCATGGATTTACGATATGTAAAATGAACCATGGAAAGAGAAGATGGGAAGGCATTGATAGCTTAAGGACCAAAAATGAGTATTTTAAAATGTAAAACAGAAAACTTAATAAAATTGCATACAAAAAAAGATGAGACTATCTGGCATGTCTTTTCATGCATTTCCCCCCTAATATACAAATTTTTGCAAATCAATTTTCCCTTATACAATGAAGTTTTGCTCTCATATCTGCATCTTTGTACACATTACTTGGCTGGAGGACTGTAGTGGAAAATTCAGATGAGTAAGAATGGGAAATGGCTGTGTTTCATCTCACATATTGATCTGTAAAGTGAGAATCAGGAAGTTTCACCTATAATTGCAAACTGAATGAAGAAATGAGGATGGGCTCTGTAGGTAGAGCATGAGACTCGTAATCTTAGGGTCATGGGTTTGTCCCACATTGGGCAAAAGATTCATCCATTGTAGGGGGTTGAACCAGATGACCTTTGTGGTCTCTTCCAACTCTGCAACACTATGATTCTATGAATCTAATTTCTCCCACAGGTAGGACCAAAGAACACACAAGGGCTCAGGAAGCTCTTGTTCCTTAACACAATAATAATTTCTATTTTATTATCCTACTAACTTTGTGCATATCATAGCGTCTATCCATTACACCATGGCAGGGGGTAGAGCTCAAAATTTGGGGCTGGTTTTGGGAATAATAGAAGTGAACGAAAACAGAACAAAACAAAATACCTTGTACAGGTTCAGCTTAGTTCTGTTTAAAAGAGTGCACTCTTTTGCATTTTCAACACAACATTTTTGAACGTGCACATATCTAAGTAAATCACACATTTAAACAGATAAACATAAACATTTAAAACAGGGGCCCCAAACTAAGGCCCGGGGGCCGGATGTGGCCCAATCACCTTCTAAATCCGGCCCGTGGACGGTCTGGGAATCTGCATGTTTTTACATGAGTAGAATGTGTCCTTTTATTTAAAATGCATCTCTGGGTTATTTGTGGGACCTGCCTGGTGTTTTTACATGAGTAGAAGTGTCCTTTTATTTAAAATGCATCTCTGGGTTATTTGTGGGGCATAGGAATTCATTCATATATATCTTCAAAATATAGTCCGGCCCCCCACAAGGTCTGAGGGACAGTGGACCGGCCCCCTGCTGAAAAAGTTTGCTGACCCCTGATTTAAAACATCTGTTTGTTTTTATTATGGCAAAACAGCCAGCATCATTTAAAACATCTGAGAACATTAACCTCTTAAAAACATGTAGAACATAAATAACAATTACCTGTCTAGAATTTAAATTTGATTTCACCAACATAAATGGTTAAAGTGGTGTTTGTTAATATCAGTATTTAGTGTCACAGACTTTACAGCAACCTTCCACAATCTGGTGTTTTTGGACCGCAGCTCCTATTGGCTGTGCAGACATCTGGATGTCTGCTTTACAGGAAAGCTTGCTTTTCAGAAGAAGTGCGACTGAAGAGACACAAGACACGCACAAGACAACCATTTGAGTCAAAGAGAGAACCCATAAAACAATTAATGCATGGAATGCCCTACTTTCTTCCAATTCAAAAGCCCATCAGCAGGGCTGAGGCAGGTGTGAGATCTCACCCTTCAGAATGTCAGAATCTTATTCACAACCTCTTTCTAGAGTTCAGAAGAAACTTCCCATTCTAGGTAGAGAATATCGCTGAAATGTTTCCTCTCATTTCAGTGAGGGTGGCACATGGTCATAATATCGCGATGAAACTTCCTACCAGCCTATTAAGGTAATGTTCCATTATCCTAGATGCTTTGACAATGTTCCTAGTGTAAAAGAAATTGCTTCCTGTGAAAAATTGCACTCTTTTGGGTAATACCTTGCAGGTTATTTATGAGGGAAAGCACAGCCATTTAGGCAACTTGAAAATTCAGCTCTTTAGGTGTGCTTCTTTTTGCCTATGACTATTTGACAATGGCATGAGAGGTATTCTGATAGAGCAATGTTCCAGATATTATTAACTCAAGCCTCTATTGGTATATTAGAGTTTTCCTTCCATCACTGGGCAATAACTAGTCTAGCTACTGTTAACAGGAAGGAAATTAATTCTTTTGATTTAAGGGTGGAATTTGTGGTCAAATCTAGTGATAGTAAGGCAAGTGCCTGATAGATAGTTTAGTGATTTTGGAGGTCAGATAAAAGTTTTTCCCCTAAAAGCCATGCATCAGGGTGGACCAGGGTGCACCCCCACCAAACATGAAAATAGGAATCTCATTCTCTACAGCTTTTCCAACATAATGGTGAATTTATTGAAGAATTTATTTTTTGGTTTGCAGTATTAAATCAAAGAAGTTCATTCATCTATTTAGCACAGCACTATTGGACCCAACCCACCAATACTGTTTATAGTGCCCTAGCTGTTGAATTCACAATCGAGAGGCCATCAGCTTAGCAATGGAAATCTGCAGCTTTCACAGCATTACAACCTGGTTTATGTGTGGCTGGTCTGCTGCACAGATTACATGAAAAGGGAGGATGTGGCCAAGGGCTTCTTGAACAGCTAGTCAAAAAATGGTTTTGTGTAGGCTGCAGAGGAAAGGCACAAATGAGTAGATCTCCTTGCAAATCATGACTGAGTCGAGAACCAAAACCAAACAATTTGCAAAAGGGAGACATTTTGCCACTTTCTATCCTGTTGGAGTGGGATGCGGGTGGGGCTGTGGTCTCAACCACTAAGCTTAGGGCTTGCCGGTTAAGGGACCCTGGTGGTGCTGTGGTTTAAACCACTGAGCCTAGGGCTTGCTGATCAGAAGAAGTATCTGAAGAAGTGTGCATGCACACGAAAGCTCATACAAATAACAAACTTAGTTGGTCTCTAAGATGCTACTGGAAGGAATTTTTTAAATTTTGTTTCAACTACGGCAGACCAACAAGGCTACCTACCTGTAATTATAATCCTATTCCATGATGATTGCTCAGTACTTCCATGCAAGTGTATTGCAGTCCTTGGTCTAGCTCCAAACAGCACACTCACTTTCCCTTCCCAGCTCACATTCTTCCTTTTATGCTTTCTCAGAGACCTAATTATTTATCATTTGTACTCTTTGCTTTCCTCTGTGGCTATGTGGAGGGCACACATTTTGCAAGAGTTCACACTTCCTCTCTTTAGAACCGCAAGAACTCTCCCAGCTTCCTTTATTCAAATGCATGAAATAACTTATTCACCCCTGGCAGAAGCAGCAGCCTACAAAACAAACAAAAAAACAACACGAAGCTAACATGATGTATTTGGATCTGGCTCCAAAGCAAGAGAAAGAAACAGCAGGCAGAGTTTTGTGAGGGTCTCTCTGGTGGCAATCACAATTTTTAAAAATAGCAATAGTATTTGTGAGCGGCAGTGAGGGATCAGTGAGGGAGCCTGATCTGTGCCAATGGCCCTAATGACATTTATTGGGTGGGGCCAGTAACAAGCAGCCCAGCAGCTAATTTATTCCTTAACCTTACAATCATCTCTGCCTCCCCCCTCCACCATTCCATGGAACCATTCTTTTAGAAGAAAACAAGGACCTTTGCATTTCAAGCCCCCCATAGCTCACGTGCCAAATATCTCATGACTCCCACCACACCAAGCATAGCTGCCAAGTCTCCCATTTTTCACGGGAAACCCTCAGATTTTAATCCGTTTCCCGCTGTTATCGCGAATAGAAAAAAATCCCCCGGATTCCCTACCTGCCAGGGAGGCTCCATTTCGGGTGCTGCTCTGCCCGTGTCTGGGCACCGGAAATCGGGCAGTGCCGGCACCAGAAGTCGCTTCTATGCATGTCCAGACATGCGTAGAAGCGACTTCTGGTGCCGCGTCGCTGCTGATCCCGCATTTTTCAGCAGGAGACTTGGCAGCTATGCCAATAGGACAAGTTAAGATCAAACTCATCCTGCCAATAAGTGCAGAGCTATGCTAGGTACGGGAGAGGCAAGGCTATCCAGGAACAACACCTTCCTGTAACCAGTCAATTTTTGAATTTGCTTTGAAGCTTTTGTCCAGGAAGGTAGACTCCAAGCTTCACATACAACTTGTTCTGTTTGCTCAGTGCCAACCATGTTGCAAATCACTTAGCCGTGGATGGAACTCAGGGTCTGACGTTGTTGCCGTCCCCTGCTTTTTATTCACTACCTCCAGGTCTCTGCTTGAGGCAGAAGCTCCTTTCGGGGTTCTCTTTCAGTTCCTACTTCTCTGGATCACTGCTTGCTGAAGTAGAGAGCACTTCCTGGATAAGCCTGCCAAGACATGCTGCTACCACTATCTAAAGGTCATGATTCATGAGACTCCTAGAATATGTGTGAAACACGTGTCTACCAAAAAGGATCACCAACAGGGGAATAACAGGATGAATGTACTATTGTGCTCATGCCCTGTTTGTGGGCTTCTTAAAGGCATCTGATTGGCCACGGGAAGGAACAGGATGTTGGGACAGGTAGGCATTTGGTCTGATCCAGCTGTCAGACTCTTCTTATTTTTCAGTGGCCATGGTTAGGCTGTGGAACACCCCTCCAACCAAGATGCATCTAGACTCCTCATGAAGTGCAGAAAGTAAAAAAAAAGTTTGAAGAAAGGAGAGTCTAACTAAACACCAGGAAGAATTTTCTGACAGTAGTTTGACAATGGAAGAGACTCCCTTAGGACGTGGTGGACTCTCCTTCAATAGAGGTTTTGAAGCAGAGGTTAGATGGTAACTGTCAGTTGAGATCCCTGCATTGCAAGGGGTTGGACTAGATGACATTGGGTTCTTTCCAGATCTACAATACTATGATTCTATATCCTCTGCCAGCTGGAAGAAACAGAAAATCCTCTTTTTGTTTGTAAGCTGTGGGTCCACAAAGAGTTAAATCTTCCGCCATGCAAAGTTTCTGGTGCACAGGGGATCGAAATCTTCACCAGAAAGACTGCTGGATCACTTTGCAAAGTCTCTGTGGCCTGTTTCTGGCACTTCAGCGCCACAGATAACCAGCTCCTTCTGCAAATTGCAGCTTCCTCTTTAAGTGAGAGTAGCATTCAAGCATCTTTTAAAAAAAAATGCAGCCTGTGTAGTTCCCTCCCAGGCTCACCATGCACACTGTGTACACATGTGCTCTCAGATCAGTCAGCAGCGTGAGCCAGGGGAAAGCAGTTCGTGCCCTCTCTTCTTCAGAAACAGCAGTACTTGCTCGGGACTGGAGATTCCCTAGGCTGAATGAACATCCGGAGATTCTCAGGAATGTGTGGTGTCTGGGAGGGAGTGGGGTGCGTGGGAAGAGGGCGGATCTGGCTACAAGGGGTGGAGGAGGAGGGAAAAGAGCTGCTGGAGAGACGCCAGTCGAGAAAGAGCCGCTAAGGAGAGCAAGAGAGCGAGAATCAGAAGGGTGTGTGAATAACAGGAAAGCAATCAGGCAGAAAACATCCCCCCCCCACTGAAGGAGGAAGGAAAGATTGTTACCAGCCAGCCAGATCGCGCGTTTTGCTGGAAGCTTTGGATTCCCCAGCAGGAACTGGACAAAGAAAGGATCTGTAAGTTATATCTGTAACTTTTATATCTGTAAGTTTTGATTTTCCTGGTTTTTCAATTTTATTTATTTTAAAAAAGAGTTTTGTGTTCCCATCTCCTCGCTTTGTCCTCCTTTAAAAGTTCCAGGTTTTGGTGGGGATCTGTGATGCTCCTGGGGGCTCCTTCTCTGGTTTCGCAATCTCTCCTTGCCCAGGCACCCCAGAGGGCACCGGTAACCATGGGTGTAGCCAGGGGGGGCACTTAACTGCGCCCCCTCACATAAAGCTTGCTCCCCCAACATAAATCCAGGCTATGCCTTTCATTTAGGTGGGGGTCAAGTCACTCCGGCTTGGATCCGGAGTTGCCCTCTGTGAACACGGAATTGTGAAATGAGAAGGAGCCTGGAAACTCATTTAGCCCAGCCCTCTGGTGAGGCTGCGGTCGCACCATGGCAGCATTGCTGATAGCTGGCTATCCAGCCTCTGCTTTCAACCTCTAATGCAGGAAGGTGTCTCTTTGAAGGGACGGGAATAAACCAAATCCCTTCCACTGGACAGAGTCTGATCCAAAGGAGGCTGCCACTGTTGGGAGCATGGAGAAGTTTTTTTGGTACTGTTCGCAATATTTTTCATGGCCAGGTCAAGACATTTCTCTCCCCCACACTCACTCCTTTTCATTTTAAAAGTAGTATTCAAAATTGTAAAAGTTTTTAGTGGCTTCCAGCTAACCACAACGGGGCTCCAAGATTTGTTAGATGTCTGATTGTGATGAAAGCAGTTCCTCTCCCACCACTTCCTCTGTGGGCTAATTCAGCTTCTGCTTCCATTCATTCTTGTCATCCTTCTGCCTTAACCTCCCAACCCCCATATTTTAAGAATGTAAGTGTTGCTTTTAAGTATCAGTCCCCTGGATGCATAATAACAGTAATCTTTAAAACAATTTTATGGGAAGGTTTATAACGTTTTGAGCATTAAAACCCAAATTCATTTATAAAAAGATAATAAAAGAGTATATCAAAAAAGAATAATAACAACAAAAATAAAAAATAAAATAAAATACCCACGACCCTTACAAAACACAATTAAATAAAAAAAAGAGCAAGATAAAGAACAGATTAAAATAACTAAAAGAATAGAAAAGACTAGAAAAAATGATTAAAAAGAAGAACTCCTGCCTCCCTATCTGACAATTATCTGTAACAACAATTATTCAAATTGTTTAACATAACAGTTTGGTCACCTCTGTAGGCTGTAATTTTGCCCAAATTTCTCTCTCGAGTCCAGCCTTTAACTTTTAGTTACTCAGACAGCACAATATGACTCTTCTAATATCTTTCTAGTAATCCAAATGGATATTTCTCCAGTTTCTATATAAAATCTCTGATAAAGTCCTTTTAAACAGTTACTATAATAGTAATTGTAATGCTGGAATTCAGCTGAAAATTTTTGGATGATTGTTTGTTAAACTCTGTACTTGGGCACCTATTGAGATATTGCATTCTTATTTTGCATGATAGTTCCTGAGATCAAGGGGCAGGGTTTGTCTATGTTTTAATACAACTGGATGTCATTATGAATCAAGATGGCAGACTGAAACTTTCAAAACTTCACTGATTTTAACCACTGATTTCAAAACTTTGTTCATTTTAATCACTGATTTCAAAACTTTGCTGATTATTTAGTTTTTTGTTTTTGAATTCTCATGCAAAGCCATGTCTGGAGCTTCTAATGTCACCCGTTCTTGCTAGCTTTCGGTTGCCTCGCCTTACAAAATAGTAAAAGTGTTGAGATGAAATGTTCAAATACTTCTGTAGTCCAGCTCAACCAGAGTGACTAATTCCCCTCTGTCGTCCTCTCTCCAACAGAACAAAAAACAGTGTGGAGTATTATGAGCAGCAGTGAGTGGGACAGCAACATTTTCACCATGGACACTGACAACACATATCAAGTGTACGGAGAGCAACTCCGTGCAAAATGCTCCGAAGAAGAAATCTACAGATATGCATTTTCTGAATTGGGTTATTATACTAAACCCATTGCCATCCTTATCTGCATATTTGGGTTGTTTGGGAATGGATATGTTTTGTGGCTCCTTGATTTCCATATTAAGAGAAATCCTTTCACCACCTACATCCTGAATTTGACCGCAGCTGACTTTGGCCTGCTCTTGTTTTTGTCTCTGTCCCTTATCCTTTTGTTTGCTGATGACCTCTGTGGATTACAGCTCCCTGCCCACATTTCTGCAATACCCCTGTTACACTTATGCCAATTTTGCTATACTGCCAGTCTCTGTTTCCATACAATCATCAGCATAGAAAGATGCCTCTCTGCCTCTTTTCCAAGCTGCTACCAACATCGGCGGCCACAATCCCTTTCGTCTGGGCTATCCATACTAGTCTGGATCCTGTGTGTCATGTTCTGCGGAATGGAAATTTCATTTTACCTGGTCTCTAATATGATATTATACCCAGTTGTCAGGAGCATGTTCATTGTGGTCATATGGGTCTTGCCTCCAATTTTAGCTGTCTTCACTTTGCTCCTGCTTGCCAAAATGTGTTGCAACTCTCAGCGCCGACTGCCAGGAAGCCTGACTACTGCCATTCTTCTCTCCCTCCTGTTTTTCCTCCTCTGCCATGGCCCATGGAGCATCACATTTCTGCTATCCTCCCCTAAGCATTCACAAACTCTTATTGCACTTTCTCAGCTCCTCCACTCTGTCAATAGCAGCATTAAGCCAGTGCTTTATTACTTGGTGGGGAAACAGGGCAAATGGTCCTCTACAGAACCCCTGAAGGTCATTTTCAGGAGGGTCTTCCAGGATGAATACTATCCTCTGCAAGAGAACGTGTTGACTGATGCAGAGATACTAAGTACAGTAACGTGTTCAAGCCAAGCCATCAACTGACTAAGCCAGCGTTGTTCTTGAATGGAAATGCTTTGATCCTGGACTTACCCAGGAATGAAGATACCAGATGTAATCAATAGGCATAACGAAAAGCCACAGCTTCATTAACTCAAAGGAGTGCTCTTCTCTTGCCATACTGGTTTAACTGCCACCTCTCTCCAGCTCAGTATTGATAAAGTTGCTGCAGCACAGTCCGTTGCCGTCAGAAACCTCAGGGTACCTCCGTGTGTGGAGTAAAGTCAGCCATGTTGATGATGATCACTGCCTCTTGTGGGAGCATAGTCCCATAGTAAACTGCTCAGGACCTCAATGCCTCAAGTATGGCCTCTCTCCATGTGAACCTACCTGGACCCTGAGATCCTCATCTGAGGCCCTCCTTCATGTGCCTCCTCCACAAAAAGGTCTCAAGGGCGGCAACATGAGAATGGGCCTTTTCTGCAGTGGTTCCCCATTTGTGGAATGCTTTCCCCAGGAAGATTAGCCTGGCCCCTTCAGGCAAAACGCTCCTGTTTAACCAGGCCTTTGAGTGATTCACATCCAATACCCTTTTAAAATGTGTTGGGGGGAATCTGTTATTGGGCTGCTTTTGTTTATATTATATATTTTGTGTTTTTATATTGTGATTGTATCTTGTGAACCGCCCTAAGACCTGTGGGTATAGGGCAGCATACAAATTTAATATATAGTAATAATAGTTTAACTATGCACTGTGTGAATTGTTTTATCTGTGTGAAGAAATATTTTCTTTTGCCCCAGATGCTGTAACCTTTCCTCATAGGGGAGTTTGCTGGGTTTTTTTTTACTGCCTATCTGTTTGTCAGGCTTCAGGGAATCCGATCCCTCCCAGGGTGGCAGCCAATAAGCAGATAAAAAAGAAGAGTTCTTACCAAGTCTTTTATTCAAGCTTCACAGTAGAAGGCATAGCAATGCCACCTCTCTTAGATAATGGCATTGCTCCGTGTAAAGTCCCACCCCCTCCATCTCTCCTGCCATACGTCATCCTTGCACCGTCCAATCTGTGCTTTCTGCCTTTGAGCTTTCTGTTCTACTGCTCTCAATGCTCGCCAGGACCTGGGATAGGGGGGAGGAGGGTCTGGCATGCTTTCCAAAGACACTGAGTCTGTCAGTTCTCTCTCCTCTGGTGCTTCTTCTTCCTCCTGCTCCTCTCCCAATATTTCCCAGCTTCTACCCTCTGCAGCCTCTGAACTGTGACCTTATGCAAACCACTGTTGTAAATCTATACTGTCTCCCTCTTCTCTGGTAAGTGCCGGGGGGGGGGGGTTGTCTCCACCATTCCTCCTCGGACTAATCCCTGACACTGTTTTAGGCACTGCCATGGGTTCTTTGAAATGTTCGATTGGGAGGAATTCAGTGAAGTACTAAGGCATCCATTCTGTCTAATTAATCACCTTTGCTTGCTAGACAGAATGATCACCCTCTTCTGCCGCACTTCGTATTGCAAGGTTTATCCCACCCCCTGCAGGTCAATTTTGGTGAGCACATAGGGGTGGTGGTGGAGTTGCACAAGAGGAATACTTGCTCTGGGCTTCTGCTGGTGGGGCTTGCTAGCTGAATCCCTCCCGCTTTATTTGCAACTAGTGCCATTCAGCCCGTTTAATAAACGGGGCTAGAACATTCGGCCTTTTTCGGTGGCAGCGGCGCGTAGGGGGCTTTTATTCCTTGTCTAATTGATTGTTCCTCCCCCCTCCCTTTGATCCTTAATTTATCCCTAATTTTCTCGCCCCCCGTTCCCAAACCCCAAGCCAAAGTCCCCCCCCTTTTTTTACCTTTATAGCCTGGGCTCGGCTGGGGTGTGTGTGGGGGTATTTCTTCCTTTACCCCCTCCAACGCTTGTGTTTGGAGTGCGGATCCCTCCCCACCCTGTTTTCGCGCGCTTTTTGTGCCTGCCGTTTGGTTCCTAATTTCCCCCCGTCAATAGCGCTGCTGCTGCCAGGGCCCAGTGGCCGAATTCTGGCTCCTGGACAGCCCGGGCGGCTGCTCCGGGGTGTACGCCCAGTTTTGGGGGGTGTGGGGGTGACTCCCGCTACTTTTGTTGGCCTCTGCGGCTGTTTTTCAGTCGCCTGCTGCATCCGGGAGGGAGCTTTGCCGTCCGGGGGGCTTGCCCCTGCCCCGGCGCTTTCTGAGGGTCCCGCGGTTGGCACTGAGCATTCGGTGGCCTCACCGCGCCTTTCCTGGCCGTTCCGGCCCAGTGGGGGTCTCCCGGTTGCTTGCGCTGTTTGGGCCTCAATTTCGGGCCTGTTAGTGAGGAGAAGCCGGGGCCTCAATTTTTTGGTCGTCCCGGCTTCCTGCTCAGGCCCTTGGGCACGTTGAGAAAGGGCCTGCCCTGCTTAGGGGCCTTGCTGCCTGCTCCTGCCTTCCACCTGGTGGCCTCTGTTTTAACTGCTTATTGAGCCAGTGCAGGGCAGAGGGGTGGGGTGGGGAGTGTGTGTGTGTGTGTGCGCGCGTGCGTGCGTGCAGTCTCTGCGTCCAATCCCTGTGTCCCTGGGGCACATGCTCAGTAGCGCGGAAAACGGGACCAGGGAATCTGGACGCAGAGACACTTGCACTTTATTATATAGGATTTTCTATAGCATAGCTGCCAAGTTATCCCTTTTTTAAAGGGATTTTCCCTTATGCTGAATAGGCTTCCTCGCGAGAAAAGGGAAAACTTGGCAGCTATGCTCTATAGTCACCTTGCAGCCTTGAATAAGGCAATGAATTAATAAGGCTATTCAGAAGAATAACAATAGCGTATGCAGCTGCTCTGCCTTGCTATGAACTTGCATCTTGTCTTCTAAAGTGGGAAGCAGGTGGCCAAGGAGGTTGGAGGAGTTGGATTTAGAGCAATGTGACTGTTTCCACTGCACTGGGGTCATCAGAAGGCATCACAACTCTGACATAGTGCATGTACTGAATGGAAGGGCAAAGGTGCAGGGCACCAATTTTTTGCCTTGCAGAGGGCGCCAGTGAAATTTGAAAGACCAGAGACTTGGAGGAGGACTGACCTGATAATGTATGTACCACAGCCAGATCCACAGTTTCTTCTGCTCCTGTCCATGCGAGCCAACAACCATGAGCCCCCTTGCCACTGATTTGCCTGTTATAGCATTGGCTTATTATTGGATGTAAAAGGTTTGCCTTTTGTTTTCTTTGGTGTACTACTGAATATCATGTTGCTTTTTATGATCCCAGAGCTGCATCACTCCATTCATGGCTAGCAGCTTTTAAGCCTTTTGACAATGTCAATAAATACGTAATGAAACTAAAGATTAAAGTTAGCCGATATTGATTGTTTTCTCTGTTCCAACAGCTTCTTTCTCTTTGAAAATGTCCCCATGTGTGCAGGAAAGAGTGATGTTTAGCTCTCATGTCCAGTGTTTGTGACTTTGGAAGTGCAATTTTTAAAAGATTGTTTAGGTAGAGGTTTAACACCACCACCACCACCACCAGTAATAATTTTATTTATAGCCTCCTGCCTTTGCAGGGGGGGGGGTTCAAAATGTATCTACATAGTACCTAGAGAATAACTTGCACCTAAATATTAGCAAGACAAAGGAGATGGTGTGGGACTTTCCGGAGGAAGAGAGGGGAACTCGCCCTGTTATATATCCGTGTGTGTGTGTGTGTGTGTATGTGTGTGTGTGTGTGTGTGTGTGTGTAGAGAGTCTCTTCCTTTAAATTCCTGGGAGTTTACCTTAGTGAAGACCTCACTTGGAAAAACAATATAACTCAGGTGGTTAGGAAGACCCAACAGAGACTCCATGTCCTCAGGGTCTTGCGAAAGAACAATGTTAAACAACAATTGATTACCTCCTTCTACCGGTCCACAATAGAAAGTGTCCTCTCATATTGTATCACAGTGTGGTACGTTGGCTTGACAGCCACAGACAGAAAAAAAAAGTCTTTACCGAGGGTGGTGAACACAGCACATGATATCATGGGCTGTCCCCTGAGCCTGCCAGATGACATCGCAAGGGATTGTTGCCTTAGGAGAGCGAGAAAAATTCTCAGGGATGATTCACACCCCGGCCAGCACCTCTTTAATCTTCTACCCTCGGCAGGAGATATAGGAGTATAATCAGTCATACCAACAGGCTAAAAAACAGTTTCTATCCATGGGCTGTTAGGCCGCTGAATGGAAAATAATATAGTGCAACTGACTTTTGGGGTTGGTGTGTTGTGCGACAAGCACACAGAGTGCAATGAGATTGAGTGTGTGTGTGCAGGGAAGGGAGGCTCGGTTAATTTCAGTGTACACAGGTTGTAGTACATTGACAATAAAGGTATTATTATTATTATATATTTAGTAAGATAAACAGTGGCCTACTTTAGGAAAACAGGAGGAAGGAAAATGAAAGACAGGATACATGACAACAGAGAGGAAACCAAGGCAATTCTCCGAGTGGCTACCAAGGTGCTTACTTTATGTTGGCCACGATCACCAAGCTGAGACTACAATTCAGCAATTTCTATTATTGTTCTTATTCATTTCATTGCTATGCCTCTGTATATTTTAAAGGAAAAAAACCTCCATGTGGTTTAAAACACATTAGAGCATCAAATCCAGAATAAAACAATACTGAAGAAAGTTAAATATACATTCAAAGCAAAATAGTTACCAGGAAACTAAAATATTATCTTAAACATTTCAAAAGAAAACATTACTAGAAGAAGCCAAATATAAAATGCACATTTAAAACAGCATAATTAACAAGATAATAAAATGTTATTGTAAGCATAGAACATATCTACTCCTGTTGTTGCGAATCTTGCCAAAGGTGGGCAGCAGTTGTGGGAGCTCAGGACACACATTTAATTAGTGGAGTCTGCAGAGTCATTAAGAAGTATGGCTTATTTACACATATTTACACCTGAGTTTAGATGGAGGGAGTGCAGAACCTCCCTCCCCTAGAATGTCTCTTGCTGCTCCTCTCAGCTTGAGCAGTCAGCTATACTTGCCAGTTTCTAGGTTGCAGCCTGCAACTCATGGAGTTCTCACCATTGTTCTCCTTCCTCTTCCCAGAACACATCCAGGAATATATCTGACACACAGGGTCTGGGGATACCTTGCTCCCCCACAAACCTGTAACAATACTTTTTGTGGTGGAACCATAGCTGCCAAGTTTTCCCTTTTCTCGCGAGGAAGCCTATTCAGCATAAGGGAAAATCCCTTTAAAAAAGGGATAACTTGGCAGCTATGGGTGGAACCAGGTTAGATTGGAGATGCAGGAGGCTCTGCTGGGGGACCAGATGGCTTTTACAGCAGATCAGGCTTCACACTTCATGACCAGGTGTGTTAAATTCACACTTTCACACCAAGGGTGTGCAGAGCTTCCAAAGTGATGGAGTTGAAAAGAATTCTGCTTATTCCTTTGAAGTTTTGGAGCCCTTGGTATCCCCACTTTGGAATGATTTGTTATTCTTTATTAATTTGTATGCCATCTGATGCTCAAATTAGCTCCTAAGCAAATGACAAGTATAAAAACCAAAGAAGCAAACATTAAAAGATAAACACCCATGATTAAAAGATGCAGAAAAGAAGCAGAAAAACATGAATCTACAGACTTTCCCCCCCAGAATAAACCTATGTTGTTGGTCATCTCTAATGCCATCCTGGCATCTTAGTTTACAAGGAGAGGTTTAAGAAGTCATCATCATTGAATTTATCATGGTTGGAGGACTCTGATCTTCTCTGCAATCAGCTTTGTCACTAAAAACTCTTTCCAGCACCACCTTCAAGGGTTCTCTGGATCGATGTGTCTTTTTCCTTCCAATTAAGAAGTAAATGAATGGATTAACACTGCTGTTGATAATAGCACACACTCCTCCAAAAAATAACATTATTGGATTAAAATCAACAATAAAATATTGAACGGTTATCATGACACTGAGTGGAACACCAAAAATGAGGAAGAAAAGAAGTGCAAACAAGAGTGCTGTGTAGAACTTTCCTCGTTGGCGTCGATGTAAACTGCAGCAGACCTTGATGAAAAGGATCACAGTACAGATGACTACAAGAAGTGGGCAAAATACAGAGTTGATCATATGAACGACCCAAATCATTATGTGAGAGTCTTCATATTCAGCTGAAATGAAAAAGTGATAGATTCCAAAGACCAGAATGGACATTGCCCATATTAATGCACAAACAATTTCAGACAGGTGTTCTAGACGGTGGCATCGATACCAGATTGGGAAGACAACAGAGAGACATTTCTCGACACTGATGGCTGTCAGTAGATATAAGCTAGTGGCATGTGTGGAAATAAACAGCCCAAAACCCAGGTCAGTGGAAATTCCTCCTACATCCCAAATGCTATCTGAAATTGCAAGTGCTAAAGTTACAAGGACACAAGAATCGGCTACAGCTAAGTTCAAGACATAGGTGGTGATGGGATTCTTCTTCATGATGAAGCAGAGAAAGCAGATGACGATTGCATTCCCCACCAGGCCACATATGGATACTATAAGGGTAACGATGAAAAGACAGCCAAAGAGAAGCAGGTAATATATGAAGGAAGAAAATTCAAATTCAGCATCTTCCTCTGGGAATGCTGAAGGGCTGTAGTCTCCAGAAACCCCATCAATGGTTAAACCAAGCGATGCTGTTGTGCTCAGCTCAGCCATAATGAAATCTCTTCCTTCTTTCCCGTCCCCTGCACTATGTCTGCAAGCAGAAGAGATGAGGATCAGAAGGGATAATCACTAAAAGTGAGTGCCTATACAATTCCAATATGGAAAGCTTCTAACTAATTTGCTATAGGTAGCACAGGAAAGAGATTAACAATACTCACCTGCTACAGCTTCAAGAAGTACAGAAACAGAGAATTGTCGAGTTTGTTAAGGGGCCCTAAGAACCATTCAGTCCAACCCCCTGCAATGCAGGAAAAGGTTTTGGGCAAAATAAAGAAGAGGTTCATATAAGAGGCACAAGACTCCAAATGCATATAAGAATTAACTCTGATTACACAGTCTTCTTTGCCCCTTCCTCTATGATGGTATCTCGGCCAACTGTTCTAACAGTTTATCAGGCTGGAATTATCAGAGTCCGGAGAGGAAGATAAATTGTACACAAGTTCTGAGATGGCATGACTTTAAACAAGCCTCCTCCAGTCTGATGTCATCCAGATCTTTTGGACTACAAGTCCCACCATGTTGTGCTGGGTGGGAGTGGGTAGGAGTGGGTAGTTCAAAACATCTGGAGAGCACCAGGTTGGGAAAAGTTGCCTTAAACAAAGAAATGGAGTAGATTCTAAAGCAAGGGTGCAATGTTCTTAGATGCCAATTCAGATGTGTCTGGGGATAGCCTCTAGAGGCAAAATGTCTCAGGACCAGTCCTGAAAAGCCCTTCAGGTATTATTGTAATGAATTACAAATTGTAATGAAACACCAGCAATTTTGTGAAGACCGTGATGTTGAGAAGCCACTTTCCCCATACGGAAACAATGGAGAACATGGTGCTATGACAATGCTTGTGGTTATTTACTGATCGTCTACAGCATCAGCATTTTTATTTGCATGTTTGGAGCAGTAGTGGACTTTGGGGTTTAAAATTTCAGCAGCGCCCTGTGCAATGCCTATTTTTTTCGCTCCTTCCGCCTCTCATCTTCTGTTCCAAGTCATTCTTGCAGGGCTCCTTGCAGGGCCCTCTTGGAGTGGTGCCCAGTGCTGGCAAACTGGTTGTGCTTCCCTAAATCCGCCTCTGTTTGGATTGGTGAAGACTGGAATTGCCATCTGGTTTCTGAACATGTGCTTGGTGCATCTGCAGAAAGATAAGTACTCCCCTAATCATCTAATTTGCAGAACTTGCCTGTAGTTGACTTAAACTTCTTCCCTTTTGTGCTTGTTTCACTCCCCTTTTTTTGGCACCGAGTACTCTCAAAAATCATCAATAAGATCATCATCACTAAAGAGGTCAGTAATTTACCTCCTTCTGTTTGCTTATACAGGGCAGAAGCGGTGTGCGCGGTCCGCGCATGTGCAGAAGTGCAAAATCGCGCTTTGTGCATGCACAGAACGGGCACTTCGGCATCCGAAAACCTCGACTTGCAAAGAGCACAGGGCCGTCTTAAGCATACCTGGTGCCCTGGCGCGATGGATCCCTCCGGCTCCCCCGCCCCGCCCCGTTTTCCAGCGCGGCGGGTGGGCAGGTGCAGCGCAGCTGCCACCTGGAGGGCTGGAACCCTGCGCAACCCAGCCTGGCTGTAGGGCCGGCCCTGGGCCAGGGGACGCTGCCTGCCCCTGTTGTGATGCTCCTGCGCGCGGCGGAGGCGGCCCCAGGCATGCGTGCCTCCAGAGAGTGGCCTGAAGCCGCTGGACAGCTGAGAGGCGTGCCTGGGGCCGCTGCTGCTGCGTCTGGGGCAGCCTCCGCCGTGCCTCTCAGCGGGCGCAGCGGTGCCCCTGGTGGCCTGGCGCCCTGGCGCCCTGCGCCACCGGACCCGGGCCTAGAGATGGCCCTGGAAGAGCGCTGTGGAACGGATTGTCCTCCTAAGTCAAGGTACCACTGTATTTCATCAGGGTCCAATGATCACTAGCATTGTGAACTTTCTGGGCTTTCCCCCCTCCCTTTATGTTTGGCTCCATGCCGACCCCCTTCATCTGTATCTCACAGACATCAGCCACCAGGGTGCACACAAATTTATTGACTGCTCTCCTCTTCTTCATTATATTTGCCATTCAACAGCATCATTGACCCAATAATATATTACTTGGTTGGGAGAGACAATCCAGGGAGCCCTTGGAGGATGTGCTCGGAAGGGTGTTCAAGGATGAAACAGGTGCTAGTAAACGGAACCAGCTGGATGTTGCAAAAATGGTGGCGGAGCCCAGTCAAATACAGTTACAAATTCTACCTAATGACTGAGTAAGCGAGAGGCAATGATTAGACAATGATATCTGGTGACTCTGTCCGTTTGTGGTAGGCATGTGATAAACTAATCAGTGAACACATGTGTAGCTTACTCTATTCAAGATAATACTTATGACAGTTGATGGCAAGTACTTGATATGGTCTTTTTGTGTTTTGATTCAGTGAGCATGCCTCTTTTCTCTCTTACAGTCAGAAAGCTGATCAGAGGATGGTGTTGAGGTTCCTTTAATTGTAATAATAATAATAATAATAATAATAATAATAATAATAATAATAATAATATACCCTGCCCACCTGGTGCACATGCTTCCCTTATATTTCACCTGCAAGTCTTGTGATTAGTGTTTGAAGGACACTGACCTGGCAACCAGCCAAGTAGGCCACTGGGAGCTGGTAACTGGCCAAGGATGTGGTCATTCTTGGGTCTTTTAAGAGGGGGCTGTACATTGCCTGCTTGCTTTGATGCGAGGAAGCTCTGGCAAATTAATACTGAATTCTGTGCTGTATGTCTGCTGTGAATTGTACTTGCTTTGTATTTGAAGCCTGTACCTTCTACTAGGGATCTAGGGGAAGTCTGTATATAGTGAAATTGCCTTAATGCTCTGGACCTGTCAGTAAAGGACTGAACTGACTGAAGAGTTGGAGTCTGACAGATGAAAGGAATGTTTAGGGCGCTGATAGCTTGTACAGTGCCTCCTCTCATCCAATTGATACCTCTTAAGCTAATGTGGAGTCATGTAAATTATTTACCTGGCCAGAGACAATTATGAGGTCCTTGGCAGAAATGAGATGAGGTTGGCATGTTCTGGGTCTGTGATTTGAACTTTAATGTGTGCTTTTCCCAATAAAAAGGTGAACACAGCAATCATCACCAATTTCTCACATGAACTGATTCTTCAGGTTAGAGTACAAAACTCTCCACTGGACTTAACTATAGCCTGCAATTCTAAGCACACTCATAAAGGAATCTCACCAAACTCAGTGAAACTTATTTCCTGTGAAATGTGTTTGGGATCGTATTGCATGAGAAAACTGTGACAATTATCCCCGCTTCTGCTGGTTCCAGTGACATGAGAACAGGCCATGTAGCTGATTTTCCCTACTCCAATGCAACACCAATTGAGCTTGTTAAAAGGCATCTTTGTATTTTTGTAACATCCTTTGGAGGCAGGCCAGACCTGCATACTAGACTTGTGCATCACTACTCCCTTTTCCCAATCTTGAAACACGATGCTTATGAAAATAAAACATTGCATTTGCTTGACTTAATCAATCCAGCTTTAAAAGGTTATACATAGATTAAATGCTGTTTTTAACATTGTTGCTTTTAGTATGCACAGATGTGAGCCAAACAAATTACTGTATTGTATCATTTAGGTTTTGATAATACTTTCCTTTTGAAGAAAAAACTGTCACACAGTTCCAATCCATAGCATGCTTTTTATATGATCAGGTCCCCATGCCAATTTACAGCAGAACATCGTCTGACACTCCTCCCAGTTTTTTACTTGTCTCAAAAGGCATTGCTTCCTGAGTAGTTTGACCATCAAATCAATGCCATTGATTTCTGCTGCTCCAGAGAAGCGGACACGGAGCAATGGATTCAAACTTCAAAAAAGAAGATTCCACCTAAACATTAGGAAGAACTTCCTGACAGTAAGAGCTGTTCGGCAGTGGAATTTT
Organism: Zootoca vivipara; assembly: GCF_963506605.1. Classification (NCBI taxonomy): domain Eukaryota; kingdom Metazoa; phylum Chordata; class Lepidosauria; order Squamata; family Lacertidae; genus Zootoca; species Zootoca vivipara. Next base: position 6,774,575 of record NC_083283.1, read on the forward strand.
CTACCAAGGAGTGTGGTGGAGTCTCCTTCTTTGGAGGTCTTTAAGCAGAGACTTGACAGCCATATGTCAAGAATGCTTTGATGGTGTTTCCTGCTTGGCAGGGGGTTGGACTGGATGGCCCTTGTGGTCTCTTCCAACTCTTCTATGATTCCATGGCAGATGAAGTTAGATCATTTCAGTTAAAAGAATACTCCCAACCCATAATTAAGATCCTTACTTTATAATCTGTTCTACTACTTTGTTTTTCCAACCTGGTGACCACCATGTTTTGTACTACAACTCCCAACAGTCCCATCCAGCACAGCCAGATGGCAGTTGTAGTCCAAAACATCTGGAGGGCACCAGATTGGGGAAGGCTTGTTTCAAATCACACTGTCCCAAAACGTGTGCACAGGTTCTCTTCTGCCCTGCATGCTTCCCTTGGGTTCCTGTCTGATAAACAGTCTCAACAGTTGGCCTAGATAGCATCTTAGAGGAGGGGTAAGCGAAGATTGTATAACCAGAAGTCAAATCCATATGCATTTGGAAAGTTGTGCCTCTTCTTTGCTTCACCCAAACCCTTTTAATTCTTTCTGAAGCTGCAGAAGGTTAGTATTGCCAAAAACTTAATATCTTTCCCATGCTACTTAGTTTTTAGTTATAAGCTTTGCATATTGCCACTTACTTGCAAATTATGTCCTGTTTAGTTCAATGAGACATGCATGAGTAGACTGGGATATTATGGTTTAGTGAACATCATGGAAAAATCACCCAAATGTGATTTTCATTTTCACAAGAATTTGAGCTTCTTCTTTTCCTCAGATGTACAGTTCAAGACTTTGAATATGTTTTGTTCTAAATATATTAGGTTCATGTGTAATGTTATTTTGCTATTCCTCCCAAATAGTTCTTAATTATGGTTTGAGTGAGTAGACATAAATGGGGATATGAGAGATTGCCTGGGGATAAGCCCTGGAGAGTATGCTTGGAGAAACTTCAGTTAAGAAAAAAAAATATTATTATGCATTAGGTATGTGTTTTAACTGGTCTTTAGTGGTGATGTCTTCTGATCTTCATCCTTTCTGCTTGCAGCAGTCGTGCAGGTAAAGGAAAAATAAGGTAGAATCCAAAGGAAGAGATTTCATCATGACTGAGCTGAGCACAGCCGTATCACTTGTTTCAACACACACCACTGATGGCATCTCTGGAGAATTAAGCCCTTCGATATTCCCAGAAGATGATATTGAATTTGAGCTTTCTTCCATCACAGCCTGCCTACTGCTCTTTGGTATTCTCACCATCCTTATAATATTTATATGTGGTCTGGTGGGGAATACAATCGTCATCTATTATCTCTGCTTCATTCTTAAGAAGAACCCCATTACCACCTACATCTTGAACTTGGCTGTTGCTGATGCTTGTGTCCTTGTTTCTGCAGTAGTTTTCTCTTCCTCTTTGAATAAAAGTGATCCTAATTCCATAAGCTCCATATCGCCAGACCTGCTTTTTTACACATATACCACAAGCGGATATCTCCTGACAGCCATCAGTGTCGAGAAGTGTCTCTTGGTTGTCTTCCCAATCTGGTACCGATGCCGCCGTCCTGAACACCTGTCTGCAATTGTTTGTGCATTAATATGGGCAATGTCCAGTCTATTCTTTGGAATTGATTCCTTTCTCATACAATCTTCCATAACTTTTCAAGTCATTTCCACAATCAGCTCTGTATTTTGCCCACTTGTTGTAGTCATCTGTACTGTGATCCTTTTCATCAAGGTCTGCTGCAGTTTACATTGACGCCCACGAGGAAAGTTCTACACGGCCCTCTTGCTTGCTCTTCTTTTCTTCCTTATTTTCGGTGTACCATTCAGTGCCATGATGACCCTTCTAGGTTTCGAACTTATTGACATTCAAAGCATAGCATGGGAACCACTAATATGTATGACATGTGCTATTATCAACAGCAGTGTTAATCCTTTCCTTTACTTCCTTATTGGAAGGGGAAAGAAACGTCGACCCAGAGAACCCTTGAAGGTAGTGCTGGAAAGAGTATTTAGTGACAAAGCTGATCGCAGAGAAGATCAGAGTCCTCCAACCATGACAGATTCAATGATGATGACTTCTTAAATCCCCCCCTTGTAAGGTATGCTGTGGGGTTGACATAAGCGATAACCAAACACAATATTTGCTTCTGGAAAAGCTTCCACAGATCCAGTTTTTCTGCAGAACTCAATGCATATTTTAATTATGGATGTTGGTTTTCAAAAATGTTTGCCCCATTGGATTTTACACTTATGATTTGCTTATAAGCTAATATGGAATTTAAGGGGCATACAAATCTATTTTCACTTTATTCCATTTAGTTGAATAATGTGTTCTATGGGCTTCTTATTTTGCTTTTTAAATGCAAAACTAATCTGGGCATTGGGTGGCATAAAAATTAATAAATAACAACAATTCATGCCGGTTCCCTCACTGCAAGAAGTGAAGTTACAGGGAACTAGGCAGAGGGCCTTCTTGGTACGCCTGCCCTTTGCAACGCCCTTTCTCCTTCCTATTGTTTCTAATCTGATCAGGGTTTATGCAGTTTTCCTGTATACTTCTATGGAGGAGCAGGAGGAGCAGGAGTAATGCTGCTTACTGACTAAGGAAGCAAACCTAAGCACAAGATGGCCTGAAGCAAATCAGAGTTGGATGCTTTATCCCTTCATTGTTGATGTTGTTTAGTCATTTAGTCGTGTGCATGCCAGGCACTCCTGTCTTCCAGTGCCTCCCACAGTTTGGTCAGACTCATGTTGGTAACTTCGAGAACACTATTCAACCATCTCGTCCTCTGTTGTCCCTTTTTCCTTGTGCCCTCAATCTTTCCCAAAATCAGGGTCTTTTCCAGGGAGTCTCCTGTTCTCATGAGTTGGCCAAAGTATTGGAGCCTCAGCTTCAGGATCTGTCCTTCCAGTGAGCACTCAGGGATGATTTCTTTCAGAATGGATAGGTCTGATCTTCTTGCAGTCCATGATCCCTAGCTAACAGGACCAGTGGTCAGGGATGATGGGAATTGTAGCCCAAAACATCTGGAGGGACGAAGTTTGGTGATGCCTGATTTAGCACAACCCTTTAGATTTTATAGGGGTGGAGAAGTTCATGCTCAAGCATAAATCTGTTTCCTTTGGAAAGGGTTCCACTTTCCAAAGGAAATAATTCAACTCAGAACTCCTAGTCTAAATCTCATTCTTTGGACAATATGTAGAGGTAAATGTAAAGGACCCCTGGAAGGTTAAGTCCAGTCAAAGGTGACTATGGGGTGTGGCGCTCATCTCGCTTTTCAGGGTGAGGGAGTTGCCTTTCTGGGTCATGTGCCCAGCATGACTAAACCTCTTCTGGTGTAACAGAACACTGTGATGAGGGCCAGAGTGCACAGAAATGCCATTTGCCTTTTTGGCTGCAGCAGTACCTATTTATTTATTTACTTGCACTGGTGTGCTTTTGAACTGCTAGATTGGCAGCAGCTGGGATGGAGCAAGAGGAGCATTTAAAGAGAGTAAAGTGAATTCCAGAAAGAAGGTAACAGAAGGTCCGTATCAGGGCACAGATAATGGTGGATAAATGTGTTGGACTGTAGCATTGATGCCAAAGTGGGAAGAGAACAGCCACTGACGTGTCAATGCTGATGGCTGTTAGAAGAAGCTGGCCAGCAGAATATGTGAAGAAAAATAGTTCAAATAATAATATTTTAATCACATTGAGTGTAGAGGTCCCCAAAACACCCCCCACCCCCAATAATTCACACTTCACACAGAAATTAAAGTTTAAGGTTTTTGGCATAAGTTTGGCCACAACTTTATTTAAAATACAAAATGTGAGTGGTTGCTTACGCATTGGTTACAACTATCTGACTTCCGCCCGCCTGTGGAAGTCAGGGCGAGGAAAACAAATTGAGGAGAGAATGGAGACCTACAAAGGGAGATTTTGTAGAAGAGTGCTTACCTTAATCCATTATGAGATTATCCAAAAAAATGAACTGGTCCCGCCAAGAAACCCAAGCTACAGTTGTAGTAGCCAGAACAGCCTCTAACTAAGCAGGAAACTAAAGAGGAAACTGAATCATCAGAAGATTTTGATATAGAGCCTTATATTGTTCCAACAACCTTATAGGAAGTAGGCATTAGAAAATGAAGACAAGAGGAGATACAGAATTCAAGCCTATGGATGATAGATAGATGATGATAGATGATTGGAAGAACATTAGGAAGAACTTCCTGACAGTAAGAGCTGTTCGGCAGTGGAATTTGCTGCCAAGGGGTGTGGTGGAGTCTCCTTCTTTGGAGGTCTTTAAGCAGAGGCTTGACAGGCATATGTCAGGAATGCTTTGATGGTGTTTCCTGCTTGGCAGGGGGTTGGACTGGATGGCCCTGGTGGTCTCTTCCAACTCTATGATTCTATGATTGATAGATAGATAGACAGAGAGAGAGAGAGATAGATAGAGAGATAGATGATAGATAGATAGAGGGGGGTCTAGCTATTATTTTAGTGGTTTAATATTTTAGTGATTAGGAAATTCAAACTGAGTTGCTGGAAATCAGAGGAGTGGTGATTGCTTATGCTTATGCGCAAGCAGCTGTTCAGCCACTGTGAGAACAGGATGCTGGATTAGATGGGCCACTGACCTGATCCAGCAGGGTCGTCTTATGTTCTTACACAGTTGGAATATTTTTCAGCCACATCATTGCAAGGGAGAAGCATGAGAAGAAAACCAGAACAACTTGTGACCTTATTGGTCCCACCTGCCCAGGGCCGGCTCTAGGGGTAGGCTGGGTGGCGCGGGGTGCCAGGGTGCTGGCCCGGCAGGGGGGCATCATGCGGCAGAGCCACGCGGAAGCCATGCTGCACCCTGCGCCCGCCCGCCCACCAGCCGTGACAAGAAACAGGGCGGAGCGGGGGCGCCTGAGCGATCTCCGCACCACGGCGCCAAGGCGCCCCGACATGGTTGTGACAGCCCTGCACCTGCCTAACACTTTGGCTATAGGCAGCCCCATCAGGTCCTGTGGTTACAAGCCAGCACTGCTTATACCATTTCAGATCAATGGTCCATGTAGCTCTGTATAGTCTACACTGACTGGTGTTAGCTGCTCTTCATTTCAGGCAGGGGGACTTCCCCAAACCTACCTGGAGAGCACAGGGAATGTACCTGGGACCTTCTTTGTAAAAAGCAGGTGAAGTACTACTAACCTATAACCCTTTCCCCTTCCTCATCAATAACAACATGAAGTAATGAGCATTGAATGGGGAATATGAGGTGCCCTGTTTTCTGTCTTCCTCCTAGCCCCTCAGATGACTATGGATAACTTGTTTAAGCCAATTGCTATGTATGTTGACTGTATACAGAGGCATGTTCAACGTGGCAAGCTCAGGGGTAGACTTTCTATGAAATTTCACCTCAACTGAAAGTTTGAAGAAAATGTATGGGTAATCTTACCTTTGCAAAACATCTGAGGAATTGTGTGAGTTTTATACATCCCCAGCCAATCTGGGCAGCTTTCATATATGAAAACATGACGACACATTACACCTTTAAAAGCTTCCATTTGTGTGGCGATAACCCAATCCTTCCCAGAATAAATAAAGATGCAGGACACATTGCATAAGGTTAATGGGCGTAAAAAGGCCACAGCTTTATTGATTACGGATGCAGAGAGGTATTGGCTTAGGCATTGGATCTAACCGTCTATATCTGACTCCAGCCCGCTCTGCTGGCAGTCTGTGAAGGGTTAACCACCATTGGGTGAGCCCTGCAATGCAGATCAACTAGGAACTCACCCTGGGGCCACCGCCAGGGGGCGTGCCTTAGGCCCTCACCTACCACGGCTTCGGACATGGCCACGTCCCCGGACTCCTTAAGGGAGTACCCTTCAGCATTTTGGGGGAAGTGATGGCAGCAACCCCCCTCCTTCTACGGCGGAAGGGGCTTTACAGGACTACCTTCAGATGTCTTCTAAAGCTTATATAGTTACTCATCTCCTTGGCATCTGATGAGATGGCATTCCACAGGGTGGGTGCTGCTACCAAGAAGGCCGTCTACCTGGTTCCTTGTAGTTCCTTGTAGGGAACTGCCAGAAGGCCCTCGGTGCCAGATCTTCACTCTGGGCTGAATGGTGGGGATGGAGATGTCCCTCTCTCCTTTTTTTCCTTAAAGTTCAGTTTCTGCGAAAAGGTTTGTGTTCCTCAAGTTTACTTGATATGAATTTTGTGACATGTGCTTCAATATCACCATTTAACCATAGGAAACACCTCACCAGTGCCTCTTCTCATTTCTGCGCATAGTTGCTTTGATCAAATCTTATCAATTCCTAGCACTGTGCTGCCAAGAACATTTGACTTTTATCTGCATGCATTTTAGGGTGTGTATCAGAGTGCAGAATCTAAAGTATGATCTACTCATGCTCCCTAATAGTAGATGGACATTATTGTTGACACTCCAGTGATCACTTCGATATGCTTACAGTCCAATTCCAACCCAAAATCTTTTGGGATGAGAAAGTTTGGAGTAGGCTAACATTAGGCTCCCTCAACCTGGCTGAGCAGCCTGACAAATCTTGCCATAATATCAGCCACTATGTGTAACTGTCAGAAGCATGCAGAGGAGCCTGAAAAAAGCTTGCTCTAGTGAGCTGGTGGGTGCAAAGTTGAATAAAATTGAAAGGTTTATTTAAATTGCAACAGAGAAATCATAGAATCATAGAGTTGGAAGAGACCACAAGGACCATCCAGTCCAACCCCCTGGCAAGCAGGAAACACCATCAAAACATTCCTGAAAGATGGCTGTTAAGCCTCCGCTTAAAGACCTCCAAAGAAGGAGACTCCACCACACTCCTTGGCAGCAAATTCCACTGTCGAACAGCTCTTACTGTCAGGTTACCAGAAGTTTTTCGAAATTTAGTATATAATTATAATTTAGAAGATGTATGGAGAAAAGAAAATTTAAAAGAGAAAAAATTTACTTATTATTTGGGGGCAAAAAAATCAGCCTCTAGAATTGATATGATATGGCTTTCACCTAAACTGGTACAGATGATGGGGAAAACTTAAATTCTGGCTAAATCAATTACAGACCACAATCCAACAATGGTGAAAATTAAAGGGAAAGATATGAAAAACAGTAGGTGGAGAATGGATGAAAGGATATTAAATGATGAAGATTTTATAAAGAAAGTTAAAAAATTATTAAAGGAATTTTATGAGAAAAACATATCGGAAGAAGTAGAGCTAAAGACAACATGGGATGCGGGTAAGGCCTTCATAAGGGGACTGTATATACAACAAAAAAGTACAGTAAAAAAGGAAAGGGAAAAAATATGGAAAAAATACAAAAGGAAATCAAAGAAAAGGAAAGGGAATTGGCAGGTAACCCAAAAAATGAAAATTTGAGAATGAGAGTGAAGGTATTACAAAAGGAACAATCCACACTGGTAGGACAAAAAATTGAGAATAAAATAAGATGGATTAAACAAAAAACATTTGAGTGGGGAGACAAGGTAGGGAAATTGCTAGCATGGAAATTAAGGAAAAACCAAAAAGAGAGATTAATTACGGAAATAAAACATAAAGGAAAGAAATTGAGAAGGCAAGAGGAAATACAAAAATGCTTTAATCATTATTATAAGAATTTATATGAGGAAAAGAAAATCGATTATGGGAAATTAGAGGAATATTTCTCAAAAAGGAGGAAAGAACAATTAACAGAAGAGGAGAGAGAAATGTTTAACAAACCAGTGTCAAAACAAGAGATATATGAAGCCATAAAAAAATTAACAGTGGGGAAATCACCAGGGACAGATGGTTTGTCGAGCCGTCATTATAAAATATTTAGAGAAGAATTAGGAGAAACTCTGCAAAAGGTGATGAATGATATTTTAGAAAATGGAGCTATACCCAGGTCATGGCAAGAAGGATATGTAGTATTAATTCCAAAAGGAGAGCAAGATGAAAGACAGGTAGGGGTTTTCAGGCCAATTTCGTTACTCAATGTCGATTATAAATTTTTTACTGATATTTTAGCAACTAGATTGAAAAAAACATTAACCAGGATTATAGGTCAAGATCAACAAGGATTCCTACCGGGAAGAAAAATGGCAAAGAATGTGAGAGTTGTATTGGATTTATTGGAATTTTTGGACTGGTTCCCGGGGGGAAAGGCAGCCTTTGTTTTTCTAGATATAGAAAAAGCCTTTGACTCTTTATCTTGGAATTTTATGAAAAGATCATTAAAAGAAATTGGAATCGAGGGCAAATTTATGAGAGGAATCAATTCAATATATAAAAATCAAACGGCTAAACTGATCTTAAATGGAAAGGTATTGGAGGATTTTGCGATAAGGACAAGACAGGGCTGCCCCTTATCCCCCTTATTATTTATATTATCAATAGAATTCTTATTGGTGGATATTAAAAAAGAGGAGAAAATTGAAGGAATCGGAGTAAAAGACAAAAAAATTAAGATAAAAGCTTTTGCTGATGACATGATTGTGATGCTAGAAGAACCAAGGGATTCAATAAAAAATTTAGAAGAGATGTTAATTTTTTTTTGAAGAACTATCAGGATTAAAGATTAATGAAAAAAAGACAAAAATGATGTTGAAAAATATGGGGCAGATGGATAAGAGTAAATTGCAACAAATTTCAAATTGCGAAATTGTGAATAGATTTAAATATTTAGGTATCGTAATTAGTATTCATAATATCGATTTATATGAAAATAATTATGTAAAATTATGTAGGGAAGTAAAGAAAGACTTGGAGAGATGGAGGGACCTAAATCTTTCCTTCTCAGGTAGGATAGCAACAATAAAGATGTCAGTTTTACCTAGAATTTTATTTCTGTACCAAATGTTACCCATATTGGGGGGAAAAGAGACTTTTGAGGAGTGGAGGAAAGACCTGAGTAAATTTATATGGCTGGATAGGAAACCAAGAATTCAATACAAATTACTTACAGACGTTAAAGAAAGAGGGGGGTGGGGGTCCCGGATTTGAGACTTTATTATGCATCATCGTGTATGTGCTGGCTCAAAGATTGGCTAACATTAGAGGATGAAGAGCTATTAGAGGTGGAAGGATTTAGAAACATATTTATTAGAAACAGAGAAAGGAAAACATAGACAATTTAGCGGCCATGTGATTAAAAAATCAATATTTAAGATTTGGCAGGAATTTAAAAAATTAATAGAACCAAAGATACCCTGGTGGGTTTCACCTTTTGAGATGACGGCCCTAGGGAGAAAGTGGAAAAAAGAAAAATGGTTGACATATCAGGACATTTTGGTAAGTGAGGATGGACAATGGAAGTTAAAACCATATGAAGAAATTAAACAATATTGCAATAGTTGGCTGCAATATATGCAGATACAAAGCCTTTTCAAGGAACATAAAAAAATAGGATTTACAATTGGGAAGTCAAAATTACAAGAATTATTAATAGAAAATAAGGAGAAACCACTATCAAAAGTAAATTCCTTTTAGAGTGGGAGCTAAAAGATGAAGCAATTAAAGAGGTAATGACAAAATGGGCTCAAGATCTGGGGAGGCCGATTTATATGGCACAATGGGAGAGTATATGGAAGGTTTCGATGCGATTTACAGCTAGTATGAATATAAAAGAAAACATATTGAAACTCGTTTATAGATGGCACTTGACCCCGAATAAATTAGCAAAAATATATAGGAAGGATTTAGACAATTGTTGGAAGTGTGGTGAAAAAGGAGGAAATTACTTTCATTGTTGGTGGAGCTGTGAAAAAGTTTATAAATTGTGGGGTGAAATTTATGAAGAAAGGAAAAAATGTTGAGGGTGACTTTGGGGGAAAAGCCAGAGTATCCTTTACTGAGCATCATACCAGACAATATACTTGATGATAGGAAAAATATATTTTTATATGCGTGTGTAGCAGCAAGACTACTGATTGCTCAGGAATGGAGGAAGAACGATCTACCCACAATTCAAGAATGGCAATTAAAAATGATCGAATTTATGAATCTAGAGAGAATGACGGCAGCAATTAGAAATACCTCTAAACAGAAATCCAAATTGGAATGGGGGTTTGTAGAAGAGTATTTTTTAAAAAAATGGTATAAAAACGGAGCTGGTGATCTGTTTAAATTAGATGGTCATGAGGAAAACAAAAATTGGAAAGTAAAAAAGATAAATCAAAGACATATATAATAAATGAAAGCAACACAAATTTAAAGTGAATTTATAAGGTAAGCGATGTGAAATGACTGGGAAGGTAACCTTTTTTTCTTATTGGCAAGCATATATTGTATAACAAGATCTATACAAATGTTGTGATTTTTATGATTTTATGTTGTTATATTTTATGAAATTTAAATAAAGATGATTTTTATTTTTTTTAAAAAAAGAGCTCTTACTGTCAGGAAGTTCTTCCTAATGTTTAGGTAGAATCTTCTCTCTTGTAGCTTGAATCCATTGCTCCGTGTCCACTTCTCTGGAGCAGCAGAAAACAACCTTTCTCCCTCCTCTATATGACATCCTTTTATATATTTGAACATGGCTATCATATCACCCCTTAACCTTCTCTTCTCCAGGCTAAACATACCCAGCTCCCTAAGCCATTCCTCATAAGGCATCATTTCCAGGCCTTTGACCATTTTGGTTGCCCTCTTCTAGACACGTTCCAGCTTGTCAGTATCCTTCTTGAACTGTGGTGCCCAGAACTGGGCACAGTACTCCAGGTGAGGTCTGACCAGAGCAGAATACAGTGGTAATATTACTTCCCTAGATCTAGATGCTATACTCCTATTGAAGCAGCCCAGAATTGCATTGGCTTTTTTAGCTGCTGCATCACACTGTTGACTCATGTCAAATTTGTGGTCTACCAAGACTCCTAGATCCTTTTCACATGTACTGCTCTCAAGCCAGGTGTCACCCATCCTGTATTTGTGCCTTTCATTTTTTTTGCCCAAGTTTAATACTTTTACATTTCTCTTTGTTAAAATTCATCTTGTTTGCTTTGGCCCAGTTGTCTAATCTGTTAAGGTCATTTTGAAGTGTGATCCTGTCCTCTGGGGTATTAGTCACCCCTCCCAATTTGGTGTCATCTGCAAACTTGCTCAGGATGCCCTCAAGCCCATCATCCAAGTAATTGATGATGAAGACATACAAACTCTGAGATATAAGAAAGAAAATAAGGTAGAAATGAAACACAAGTGAGCAATAGAGAAATGAGAAAAAGGACAATACAGTGGTACCTCGGGTTACAGACGCTTCAGGTTACAGACACTTCGGGTTACAGACTCTGCTAACCCAGAAATAGTACCTCGGGTTAAGAACTTTGCTTCAGGATGAGAACAGAAATCGTGCAGTGGTGGTGCGGCGGCAGCGGGAGACCCCATTAGCTAAAGTGGTGTCTCAGGTTAAGAACAGTTTCAGGTTAAGAATGGACCTCTGGAACGAATTAAGTTCTTAACCTGAGGTACCACTTGTACATATGAGATAAACTATACAGGAATACAGAAACAATAGAAGATTTAGTAAGGCAAAACAATGGCCATATAAAGAATCAAAAATTTACAGACCAATAATGAGGGCCACACTCATAACCCTATTTACCTTCTGAGTAGACATGGTTACGATTGGTAATAACCAAGTGGCTATGAATTATTCATGTCCTCTGCCGTAAACTGCATCATCCTCATAGTTCCACCGGACTGAATTTATCAAACGTTTACTAAATAAACTAGATGGCAGTTTAACTATCTGCTAGGAGGAGGGGATGACTATGGAGATCAGGGCTTCCTTGAACAAGGCTTTGCGAGGTCATAGACAGAATTTGGAAAAGTGGATCCAGTTTTAATAATAATTTATAATTTAGATGCCACCTATCTAACTGGGTTGCCACTCTGGGTGGCTTTCAACAGATGTAATTTTTTTTTAAAAAAATAGTCATTTCTAGAGGGCATTGACCTAAATCTGGGCCTGATAGCAAAGAGCGGGCATGGGCTGCCACCAGGGGCATAGGAAGATAGGGGTGGTGGGGGCGGGGCGCCCCAGGCAGTGCGATCCCAGGGATGCCATCGCGGCTGCCCGCCCCACCCCTGGAACGCATGCCATGCCCCTCCGGGAGGCACTCCACACCCCTGGAACGCGTGTCACGCCCTTCCGGGAGGCGTGTCACGCCCCCAGAATGTGTGCCCTGCCTCTCCGGAAGGTGCGCCCTGCCCCCAGAACTGACGCCAGCCCCGCCCCTGTGCTGGAGCATGAAGCTCCGCCCCTGGCTGCCACCACAGTCAGCATGAGCAAGGGGCTGCAGTTATGGTGGACCTACATTTTTGGGGCCCTGAAGCTTGAATTGTTATGGGGGGCCCTTTGCAACCAGAAGCAAAGTCTAAGTAACCATTGTTATTTTCTTCAATGGGGTAGTTCCATAACATATCACCATATCTTTATAACATTCATGCTACAGACTCTAAAACTTTGGGATTGTTGAAATAGATACAACAAAAAATTAATCAATTTGAATTGTGTGACTCAAAATGGGTCTACTAGATCCAAGATTTTAAACAATGTAGACTAAAGTTGCTTCTGGGTTGGCTGTAACTCCAAGAAATATTATGACAGTTGTTGGTGGAGAGAGATGCCCAACCCATTGGACAATATAGGGTTGAAGAAATCTATGTTCACACATATTTTCCATCCAAGCTCCATCTTCACAATAGTGCTATTTCCAAAGCAAACATTAAAATGCAGAACTCCTAAAGTGAAACTTTTGACAATAGATAGAAAGGAATTACAAGAAGACACTCAAACAACAGATTATTATCTATACATCATGGTGATCATGATAATACAGAAGTTGGCAACGCTTGTCTTAAGCTTTTAAGCCATCATAACTGAGTTTTCAGTTCCAGACTTCGACTCTTCCAAAACTGAGTTTTCAGTTCTGGACACTGACTCTTCCACGCAGTCCTCCGCATCCTTGAAAATCCTCTGGAGTGCAACTTTCATGGAGACCCTGGACTGGCCCTTCTTCTGTCCCCTCCCAACTAGGAAATAGATCACCGGGTTGACACTACAATTCAGAGAGGCACACACAAAACCAACTTCCATTAGAAATATATTGTTCTCATTAAAATAGATGGCAGTGTAAATGGCATTTAGTGGGAAAGCAAAGATGAGGAAGAAAAGAAGGGCAAGCAAAATAGTGGTGAGCAGCTTCCCACGCTGCTTCTGCTCTGATTTGCAGCAGACTTTGAGGGCCAGTATCAGAGTGGAGGTGACCATCAGAGGAGTGCAAATGAGGGCATTTACAATAAGCTGGTACACTAAGTTAGAAGTTGGAAAGCTCTGAGTCAGTAGGAGAGTAAGGTGAGTGCCTGAGAGCAGGAAAGAGAGGGACCAAATCAGGGCACAGATAATGGTGGATAAACGTGGTGGTCGGTGGCATCGATGCCAAAGTGGGAAGAGGACAGCCACAGACCTGTCAATGCTGATGGCTGTCAGTAGAAACTGGCCTGCAGAATACGTGAAGAAAAATAGTTCAAATAATACTTTTCTGATCAAAACAGCAACATGGGATTTCTCATAGAGAGTTACAATAGGCAAAATAATACTGAGGAGAGCTGCAAGGACACCAAAGTCAGCGATGGAGAGGTTCAGGATGTAGGTGGTGAAAGGATTCCTCTTAATGTGGAAGCCCAGAAGCCGGATGACCATTCCATTCCCCAGGAAGCCAAAGATGCAGATTATGAAAAAGGCACTGTTGGCAATGCTTTGTGCTAACTTCAAAGAAACAGCTGAGCCATCATCTGAATCACCTATTTTCTCAAAATATAGTTCCCTGGAAGAGATAAAAGGATCTCAGTCAGTACCCGATATGTATTAATATGGATGATGTCTAGGTTCACCTTCACTAACTCTAAAGTCAGCATGGCCCAATCAGTGATCAATCTCATCAGTAAAGAGATAATAGCACTTTCTTTTTGTCTAAATCGATACCTGAGTCGCTATGGCAGTACACCTTTTCCTGGAACCTTCAAAGTAAACTGGTAGCTTTTCCATTTTTACTACTATTGAGTAAATACAGTGGAACCTCGGTTTATGAACACCTTGGTTTACAAATTTTCGGTTTACGAACGCTGTGGACCCATCTGGAACGCATTAATTCACTTTCCATTACTTTCAATGGGAAAGTTTGCTTCAGTTTATGAACACTTCGGTTTATGAACAGACTTCCGGAACCAATTACACCCATGCTTTGGGTTAAGTACACTTCAGGTTGAGTACTCCGCAGGCCCATCTGGAACGGATTAATCCACTTTCCATTACTTTCAATGGGAAAGTTCGCTTCAGTTTATGAACGCTTCAATTTAAGTACTCCACGGACCGTCTGGAACAGATTAATCCACTTTCCATTACTTTCAATGAGAAAGTTCGCTTCAGTTTATGAACGCTTCAGTTTATGAACAGACTTCCAGAACCAATTGTGTTCATAAACCGAGGTACCACTGTATTGACACAAAGTAGATGAAATGTTGAGGTTCAATAGCAAGTTAGGAAATAGCTAACACTATTCAAGGCTGTATCAACAGAAGTATAGTGGCAGGATTGAGGGAAATAATAGTACCACACTATTCTGTCTTGGTCGGACCACATCTGGAATACTGTGTCCAATTCTGGGCACCCCAATTTAAGAAGGATTTTGACAGGCTGGAACATGTGCAGAGGAGGGCAACCAAGATGATCAAGAGTCAGGAAACCAAGCCTTATGAGGAGCAGTTGAAGGTATGTTTAGCCTGAAAAAGAGGGGACTGAGAGAAGATATGAGAGCCATCTTCAAATATCTTAAAGAAGGCATTGAGTTACAGGAGGATCTGTCCTGGAGTGTTAATACAAGGGGGCTTGTGAAGAAGGCGCAGCAGAGACTGTATTTTTTGAGAATTTTAAGGAAAAACCATCTTCCACAAAAGCTGCTGCTTGCCTTCTATCACTGTGCCATACAGAGCATGCTCACGTACGGTTTATGTGTGTGGTACGGAAGCTGTACTTCCCAGGACAGAGCAGGGCTGTGTAGAATTATTAAAACAGCAGAGAGCATTATTGGCTGCTCACTCACCACCTTAGAACAAATTTACACCACCAGGTGCCATAGAAAAGCACTAGATATATCAAGAGATCCAACGCACCCTGGTCACCATTTCTTTCAGCTCCTGCCATCGGGACGGAGATATAGAACAATGCAGGCAAGAACGAGCCGTCTCAGGAACAGTTTCTTCTCTAGAGCAATTTTGGCCTTAAATGGAAAGCCCGGACTTTGAAGTCATCTTATTTTACTTGTTATTTTGTAGTATAATTACTGTTTTTAATTAGCTTTTTGTAATTTTGGATTATGCGGAATGCTTTATCTGAGTGGATGTAGCAACCGAGTAATTTCGTTGTTCCCGCAAGGGGACAATGACAATAAAGATATCTTATCTTAAGGGCTATCACATGGAAGAGAATAGGACTCAAACCAATAGCTTCAAGTTGAAGGAGATTCTGACAAAACATTCCAAAAAACTTTCTGACAGTTAGAGCTGTTCAACAGTGGAACAGACTCCCTCATGAGATTATGGACTCCCCTTCATTGGAGGCTTTTAAGCAGAGTTTGGATGGCCATCTGTCATGGATGCTTTAGCTGAGATTCCTGCATTACCGGGGGTTGGACTAGATGACCCTTGGTGTCCTTCCAAGTTGATCTTATCACAAAATAAGGGAACTTTGAGTTCCAAAGCAAGGCAGTGTCATACCCCAACATTATCAGTTAGGAAATGATTCTCATAACAGGGAAAACATTTTTCCTAGAGGTTTTCCTGGAAAACTACAAATTCAAATACATTTCCAAATAAAGAGAAAGCACCATTTTTTCTTTAATCCAAAATTGTTGGATTATGTTAATCCAACTGAATGAAGTGTGTTCATTTTTCGAAACAGCACAAACAATACATTAAAAAAATAACATGAAGTTATTTCTTTTGAATCGCGAAATTGCTGCAGAATTCAAAACGTGAGAAATTGAGAGAACCCAAAATGGAAATCTCCACTTATCCCTATGGAGACTATAAAAGGAAGTTATGGTCCTGTTTTAGGTGTGTGTTGAAGTTAATGTATACAGTGCTAATACTGAACAAGAAATTATTGTTTAAAATGCACTTACCCCGCTAGATACTTCATATTTTTGAAGAAGAGGATTTATGTAAGAGAAAATAAAATTACAATTAGAATCCAGTTACAGAGGCTACTTTTGGTTTAACAGATTGGTTGTTTATAGCAACTGAGCAAAGAGGTCAAGGGAAAAAAAGAATGCAAAGATACGGTATTTTAATTTTAATAAAGTGCATTGCAATTTTACAAAGCAAATATACGTACTGAATCATAGTAGATAACATTGGAGAACATTTTATAATAGCGTGGTGCATGTATGTTGCATGAGATACTCTTACAGTGCATTCAATATGACCTTAACAGATTGTAGAACTGGGCCCAAACAAAATGAATTTCAATAGGGGGACCAGTTTCAGGTTCTACACAGTTGCACATATATAAGATAAGGGAAACCTGTCTCGCCACTAGTACATGTGAAAAGGATCTAGGGGTCTTAGTAGACCAAAAGCTTCACCCGTCAGCCATGTGGTGTAGCAGGAAAAAGCTGCTTCTTTCTAGGCTGCATCAACAGACATATAGTTCCTAATCAAGGGAAGTAATACTGTAGTTCCATTCTTTTCTGCCTTGGTCAAACCACACCTGTAATACTGTGTCCAGTTCTGGGTGCCACAATTTAAGAATTATATTGAAAAGCTGGAGCCTGTTCAGGGTGTGTGTGTGACCAAGATAACTAAATAATATGATATTGGGGAGTTGTGATGGGTGTGTGTGTGTGTGTGTGTGTGTGTGTGGCTGTAATTGTGTTGGCACTCAATTTCGTTGTACTACGTTCAATGACAATAAAGTATTTATCTTATATCTTATCTTATCATCTTATCTTATCTTATCTTATATCTTATCATCTTATCTTCTTATCTTCTTATCTTCTTATCTTATAATCGGGGGGGGGGGGTCTGGAAACCAAGCCTTATGAGGAATTGTTGAGGGAGTTGGGCATGTTTAGCCTGGGGCAGAGGAGACTCAGAGGAAATAGAGAGGAGAACAGAATCGTAGAACTGTAGAGTTGGATAAGACCCCATGGGTCATCTAGTGCAGCACCCTTTAGATATTAAAGGGCTGTTACATAGAAGATGGAGCCAACTTGTTTTCTCCTGCCTTGGAGGACAGGACCTGACCCAATGGATGTTGGATGAAAATCTACACTGCAGGTGGTAGGACCAGAAGACCGTCAGAGTCCCTTCCAACTCTACAATTCTATGATTCTATGTATCTAGAATATATATATATATTTCTTTACACATTATCATTGAATACCTACCTGCTTAACCTTATTTGGTTTTAGGCTTTTAGAATGTTTGGGAGTGTCAATGGCTGAATTGGACAGACAACCGCTTCATTTTCTCTTCTGCAAGCTGCTATAAGTGTCAAGCCCCACCCCAACTCATGAAAACATGCAGAGAGAAATTGCCACGATATCAGAAAGTAAGCACCTAAATCATCATCATAGAAAAGCAAATGGGGAAGCAATTGAACAAGCAGATCTACAAAGAGAGTTTTTCTGCAAGAGTGCTTACCTTGCTATAATTCATTATGGGAATATCCAAAAAAATGAACTGGTCCCGCAAGAAACCCAAGCTACAGTTGTAGCTAGAACAGCTTCCAACGCATAATAAGCTAGTTAGCAAAGTAATTAAGTGGAAAACGAAAGAGGAAACTGAATCACCAGCTAATTTTGAAATGTATCCTGGTATTGTCCCAGCATCAACACAGGAAGTCGGTGTTAGAGAAAGAAGAATGGAGCTTTTAATGTTTACTGTGCTTGATGCCAGGCTGTGCTGTTGTGGTTCACCCCTTTCCTGCTTCATTTGGCCTCCGCACTGATGCACCAAATGAGGAGACCCCCAGCGGCAGACGGGGAAGGACAGGAAGCTGTGGACAGGGCCTGCCAGAACATGCCTGGACAGAACAAGAATCCTCATGGAAGATGGCACCTGTGTTGGGGCACCTGGTTCACACCCTCTCAAAATTGTGTGCCTGGAGCCATGCCACCTCCCCACCTGGCTATAACCATTTCCTTCCTCATGGATAACAAAGTGGAGTGAGTAATCCATGGGATAGGAAGTGTTCTATCATCTCTAATCCCCCTGGCCCCCAATATGACTATGGATAACTTTTTTGATTGATTAGCCACTTGTTACATATGACATATGTTCAGAGGCATGTAGAGGAGTGTTCATAGTGGCAAGTCCAGGTGTAGGAATTTCATCAAATTTCATCTGAAATGAACATTTGAAGAAAATGTTGGGGTAGTCCTTTCATGCAAAACATCTAAGCAATATTTTTGAGTTTTATACATCAAGTCTTAAAGATGGTGTGATGATGATGATTTTTTCTTCCTCATTTTGCTGGCAGATTGTCCCTCGGGGAAGCACCCCTCTCCTTTTTACTGACGATTCAGTTTCTGCAAGAGCTTGTGTTTTTCAAGAAGTTTCCTTGATATGAGGTTTGTTACATATGCTTCATTATCAGCTTTCAACCGCAGGAAGTATCTCACCAGTTAATCTGCTGATTTGTGTGCATAGTTGCCATGGCCAAATCTCTTCAAAAACTAGCATTGTGTTGTCAAGAGCATTTGTCCTGTAACTGCATGCATTTTTGGGTGTGTATCAGAGTGCAGAATCAACAATATGGTTTATTCCCCTCACTCCCAAATAGTAGATACAGTGCTACCTCTGGTCAAGAACTGAATTCGTTCCGGAGGTCCGTTCTTATCCTGAAACCGTTCTTAACATGAGGTACCACTTTAGCTAATTGGGCCTCCTGATGCCACCGTGCTGCCGCCGTGCAATTTCTGTTCTCATCCTGAGGTAAAGTTCTTAACCCGAGGTACTACTTCCAGGTTAGTGGAGTCTGTAACCTGAAGTGTTAGTGGACAATGGCACTTGTGACATTTTTGTGTGATGATGGTGGCCCAGCCACTTGAAATTCTGCTGCTCCCTGCACTGATGTCACTTAGATATAAGCTAAAAACAGATTTTTCCATAGACTTTTGGAAATAGTTGTTAACACTCAGCAGGCCTGGGTTTGATAAAATTACAGGATCATTCTAATCCAAGGCCTGTAGGAATTAGCAAATTTGGAATAGGTGGACTTTAGGCTACACCAACATAGCTCAACCTGGCTCTGCTCCTGGTTCAACCAGAGGTCCACTGCAGTGTAAGATCTGACAAATCTTGCCATATAGGCTGTTAGCAACATGCAGGGTGGCCTGAAAACAGCTCGCTCCAGTGAGTGTTAGGGAGTCATTCATCCACAAACAGGGAGAAGTTTCCAGAACAGTCGTATATAAGTGGGAGAGGCACTCCGAGCATGCACAGCTTCAGTTGTAAGTGCCAATAAAAGGAGAACTAGACGACTGACTGTTGAATGATTGTGTAAAATTGTCATTATTGTTTCACTGTACCTTTAAGAGTCAGGAAAGATCTAGTGGCTGGAGTTCTGCAGCTGTGGAGCACCTCCGCAGGTGTTGCTGTGAAGCTGATGATGCAGGGTATATCAGGGGTGTTGTGTGTTGCCTCTGTGCTGGGCGATTTCCCAGTGTGCTCTTGGTGGGTGGTTTGGTTGTGTGGGTGGTTTGTGTAAGCCTAATTTATTTTTTGATATTTTTACTTTCTCCATTAAACCAAGCATTTGTTTAAGTCTTGGTGAGACTCTATGTGTAAGTCCCTCAGCCAGCTTCTGCTGATGCAACTCAATTGCTTCTAACCCTAACATCTTGGTTATGGGCCCAGTGGTTGAGCGTGGAACTGCACATGTTATAATATTAATAATAATAATAATAATAATAATAATAATAATAATAATAATAATTTATTATTTATACCCCGCCCATCTGGCCGGGTTCCCCCAGCCACTCTGGGCGGCTTCCAAAAAAACAGAAATTCTAAAATACAGAAATCCATCAAACATTAAAAGCTTCCCTAAACAGGGCTGCCTTGAGATGCCTTCTAAAGGTGTGGTAATTGTTCTCTTTGACCTCTAGTGGGAGGGCATTCCACAGGGTGGGTGCCACTACCGAGAAGGCCCTCTGCCTGGTTCCCTGTAACTTGGCTTCTCGTAATGAGGGAACCGCCAGAAGGCCCTCGGAGCTGGACCTCAGTGTCCGGGCAGAACGATGGGGGTGGAGACGCTCCTTCAGGTATACCGGACCGAGGCCGTTTAGGGCTTTAAAGGTCAACACCAACACTTTGAATTGTGCTCGGAAACGTACTGGGAGCCAATGTAGGTCTTTTAGGACCGGTGTTATGTGATCTCGACGGCCGCTCCCAGTCACCAGTCTAGCTGCCGCATTCTGGATTAGTTGTAGTTTCCGGGTCACCTTCAAAGGTAGCCCCACATTAGTTTTTGGAGAAAGGTTTAGAAAGGTTTTTTCCCTCTTTTCTGCTGCAACGGTTTTGTGGGCTGGTGGTTGAAAAGTTCCAGCATGGCAGACCGTATTGCTGAGGCTGAGAAGGCTTTAACATTCCCGCAACTAACGGCCGAGAACTACAGCTTATGGTCCTTTCGCATGGAAGCACTTCTGACTTCCCGTGATGTGTGGAAGTACGTGACCGAGGACCCTCCTGCTGCTCCTGTGACCGAAGCCTGGTCGAAAGGTGATGCTAAAGCAAGGGCATTAATTAACTTGGCTGTTAGTGATCAGCAAGTTGTGTACATAAGAAATAAGAAAACTGCCAAAGAAATGTGGGACAGTCTTGCGGCAGTGCATGTTAGAAAGGAGTCAGCGTCTGCCCTAACATTTTTTAAACGCCTGTACCAGACAAAGCTGCAGCCTGGAGGCGACCTGGCAGCACATTTAAGACGTCTGGAGGCGATAGGCGGCGAACTAATTCAAAGAGACGTAGATATAACTGACATTCAATATGTGTTTATTATTCTTTGTTCTCTTGGTGAAGACTTTGATGCCATAGCTAGCCAGATATCTGCTGTACCTCCAGCACAATTAACTGTGGAAGGGGTAACAGCAAGATTGATGGGCGAGCTGGACAGAAGGGAGGCTTGTGGGATTAGCACTCCTATTTCTAAAAATAATGAGGAACGCCGTATTCAAGTCTGCGGTGATTCATCTGCCTTCAAAACTTCCAAGCATTGCTGGTTTTGTAAAAAGCAGGGGCACCTTGCGAGGGACTGCAAATTTAAAAAGCAAAATGCTTCAGGGTCCGTTCCAGTTCGTAAATCACAGACAGCAACCCAGCAGTCGGCAGCACATAGTAAAGATGGACGTGAGCCGCGAGCGTTCCATGTTCGTGAATTAGGTCGTAAAGTAATTAAAGATGACACGTGGAAATCGTTTGTAGTAGATTCCGGGGCGTCAATTCATCTTTGTAATGACCGAAGTCTGTTTGTTTCTTTCGAAGAGGAAATTGGCACCATTCATCTGGCCAACTCCAACGTTCTACAGTCGCTTGGCAGAGGTACTGTGAAACTTGACTCCTTAAAT
The DNA here is from genome assembly GCF_963506605.1 of Zootoca vivipara. NCBI lineage: Eukaryota > Metazoa > Chordata > Lepidosauria > Squamata > Lacertidae > Zootoca > Zootoca vivipara. Next base: position 6,796,204 of record NC_083283.1, read on the forward strand.
ATCACAATAGCAAATTGCACTTATTGCCCATCAGTGGACAATTTATTATCAGTAAGTTGCTTTGCACGCCAAGGAGTAACTGTGTGCTTCACAAAATCACTATGTGAGTTCTACAAAGGGGGAAAGCGTGTATTGTATGCCAGAGAGTCTGAAGGTTAATATAGACTATATTTTAAAAAGCATTCACAGCCACCTGTGAACTGTAGAGTAACCCAGCCAAGGCAAGGGTTGAGAAAAAGGCAGGGGCTGAGAAATGTAAAGCCTCACTCCGGATGTATTCATGAGGCGCATAGACTTTTGGGACATTTAAATTTCACAGATGTGATAAAGACAGAGAAGATTGTTGATGGACTAAACTTGAAGCCATGTAAATGCTATATGCATTGTGTATCTTGTTGTAAGAATAAGATTAAGGTTGCAAGAAAGGGTAAATGCTCAGGCAGGAAAGTAACAGAGCCATTTGAACGTGTGCATTGTGATTTAGTAGGGCCACTCCCTCCTTCTTTAGGAAATTCAAAATATTGGCTTACTCTTATTGATCAGTACAGCAGATATTGTTTTGTTTACACCATTGCTGAAAAGTCACAAGCACTTGAGAAGTACAAGATTTTTTGCAACTGGGTAAAAACCCACTTTAACAAACCTATAAAGCATTTATTTTCTGACAGAGGAGGAGAATTTATTTCTGAGGATTTTTCACATTTCCTGGAAGCGCAGGGGACTGCTCACGAGTTGTCCTGCCCTAGAAGTCCTTGGCAGAATGGGATTGTAGAACCACTGCTGGTTCATGACTGCCAATTGACTGTGTCTGCCTCCACCACTGCTTAAAAGAAAGAAGGGCTGAAACTTAAGTATGCCATTACAGCTATTGCTATAATGATTGTAAATAATGATACCATGACAAGTTTATGAGCAGTCAAGCAATAAATCACTTGACTGAGTGTTACGGCATCTGTGTTTCTTCTCAAAGTGTAGCTTCAATTGCTGACTACTGCTTCTCAGAAACTCTGCTAAATGGATGGAAGCGGCTAACAAGTTGGCTACCCACAAGTACACCCATGGAGTGAAAATGTGATGGACTGTGACTTTTCAATAGTGAGTTAGTGTGTGCTGTTCAGAAAGGACTGGAGTCAGATGCAAAGTACAATGAAATTGAAAGATTTATTTAAATTGCAGCTGAGAAATGATTAAGATAAAACTCTGTGATATAAGAATGAAAAGAATACATAAATGAAATGCAAGTGAGCATTGGAGAAATGAAAAAGAACAACAGATAAACAAAAAAGAACAATATAAGATGCATGTTATTATTATTATTATTATTATTATTATTATTATTATTATTATTATTATCCATTGTGTCTTCAATTAGTATACCACCCTAAACCTTTAGATATCAGGGCAGTTCACAGCCACTGCAGTCAGCGTGAGCAAGGGACTGTGGTCATGGATGTTGCTATGCCAATCCATCATGTCCCACTGCTGTCTAACTTGGAGTTGTGTTCTTTGTCCAGTCTACTTGTGTGCTTTCTTAAATACTGAGACGTCAATCAACATTATGGCATGGGGAGGTGGTGGGGAGAGAATCTTTAGCCCAACCCTTCTAAAAATATAGGGGTGAAGAAGGCTACGCTCAAGTAGTCCTTCTGTCCAAAGCCCATCTCCACAGTCTTGCTCAATCCAAAGCAAATGTTACAATACAAAACTCCTAGTTTGAATTTCCTATGTTGGACAATAGATAGAAAGGCATTAAAATAAGTCATTCACACCACAGACTACACTCTGTACATTATTGTGCTTATGATAATAAAGAATTGGTTAGTCCTGCCTTAAGGCATTAAGTTGCTATCATAACCAAGTTTTCAGTTTTGGATACCGATTCTTCCTCATCCTTGAAAATCCTCTGGAGTGCAACTTTCATGGAGACCCTGGACTGGCCCTTCTTCTGCCTCCTCCCTACTAGGAAATAGATCACCGGGTTGACACTACAATTCAGAGAGGCACACACAAAGCCAACTTCCAATAGAATCATATTGTTCTCATTAAAATAGATGGCAGTGTAAATGGCATTTAGTGGGAAGGCAAAGATGAGGAAGAAAAGAAGGGTAAGCAAAATAGTGGTGAGCAGCTTCCCACGCTGCTTCTGATCTGATTTGCAGCAGACTTTGAGAGTCAGTATCAGAGTGGAGGTGATCATCAGAGGAGTGCAAATGAGGGCATTTACAATAAGCTGGTACACTAAGTTAGAGTTTGGAAAGCTCTGAGTCAGTAGGAGAGTAAGGTGAATGCCTGAGAGCAGGAAAGAGAGGGACCAAATCAGGGCACAGATAATGGTGGATAAACGTGGTGGTCGGTGGCATCGATGCCAAAGTGGGAAGAGGACAGCCACAGACCTGTCGATGCTGATGGCTGTCAGTAGAAACTGGCCCGCAGAATACGTGAAGAAAAATAGTTCAAATAATACTTTTCTGATCAAAACAGCAACATGGGATTTCTCATAGAGAGTTACAATAGGCAAAATAATACTGAGGAGAGCTGCAAGGACACCAAAGTCAGCGATGGAGAGGTTCAGGATGTAGGTGGTGAAAGGATTCCTCTTAATGTGGAAGCCCAGAAGCCGGATGACCATTCCATTCCCCAGGAAGCCAAAGATGCAGATGATGATAATTATGCTGTTGGCAATGCTTTGTGCTAACTTCAAAAAAACAGTTGAGCCATCATCTGAATCACCTTTTTTCTTAAAATCTAGTTCCCTGGAAGAGATAAAAAGATCTCAGTCAGTACCTGATATGTATTAATTTGGATGATGTCTAGGTTCACTTTCATTAACTCTAAAGTCAGCATGGCCTAATCAGTGATCAATCTCATCAGCAAAGAGATAATAGCACTTTCTTCTTGTCTAAATCGATACCTGAGTCGCTATGGCAGTACACATTTTCCTGGAACCTTCAAAGTAAACTGGTAGCTTTTCCATTTTTACTACTATTGAGTAAATATTGACACAAAGTAGATGAAATGTTGAGGTTCAATAGCAAGTTAGGAAATAGCTAGCACTATTCAAGGCTGCATCAACAGAAGTATAGTGGCAGGATTGAGGGAAATAATAGTACCACTCTATTCTGTCTTGGTCGGACCACATCTGGAATACTGTGTCCAATTCTGGGCACCCCAATTTAAGAAGGATTTTGACAGGCTGGAACATGTGCAGAGGAGGGCAACCAAGATGATCAAGAGTCAGGAAACCAAGCCTTATGAGGAGCAGTTGAAGGTATGTTTAGCCAGAAAAAGAGGAGACTGAGAGAAGATATGATAGCCATCTTCAAATATCTTAAGGGCTCTCACATGGAAGAGAATAGGACTCAAACCAATAGCTTCAAGTTGAAGGAGATTCTGACGAAACATTCCAAAAAACTTTATGACAGTTAGAGCCGTTCAACAGTGGAACAGACTCCCTCATGAGATTATGGACTCCCCTTCATTGGAGGCTTTTAAGCAGAGGTTGGATGGCCATCTGTCATGGATGCTTTAGCTGAGATTCCTGCATTACCGGGGGTTGGACTAGATGACCCTTGGGGTCCTTCCAAGTTGATCTTATCACAAAATAAGGGAACTTTGAGTTTCAAAGCAAGGCAGTATCATACCCCAACTTTCTCAGTTAGGAAATGATTCTCATAACAGGGAAAACATTTTTCCCAGAGGTTTTCCTGGAAAACTACAAATTCAAAGACATTTCCAAATAAAGAGAAAGCACCATTTTTTTCTTTAATCCAAAATTGTTGGTTTATGTTAATCCAACTGAATGAAGTGTGTTCATTTTTCGAAACAGCACGAACAATACATTTTTTAAAAAGAAAGTCACACTAACATATTATTAAATATTATATGAAGTTATTTCTTTTTAATTGAAATTGCTGCAGAAATGTAGAGAATTCAAATCGTGAGAAATTGAGAGAACCGAAAATGGAAATCTCCACCTATCCCTATGGAGACTATAAGATGAAGTTATGGTCCTGTATTAATCACATATGCTGTGCCACATCTTTAATCTTAGGTGTGTGTTGAAGTTAATGTATACAGTGCATGAACAAGAAATTATTGTTTAAAATGCACTTACCACGCTATATACTTCATTTTTTTTGAAGAAGAAGACGAGGATTTATGTAAGAGAAAATAAAATTACAATTAGAATCCAGTTACAGAGGCTACTTTTGGTTTAATAGATTGGTTGTTTATAGCAACTGAGCAAAGAGGTCAAGGAAAAGAAAGAATGCAAAAATACGGTATTTTAATTTTAATAAAGTGCATTGCAATTTTACAAAGCAAATATACGTACTGAATAATAGTAGATAACATTGGAGAACATTATATAATAATAATAATAATAATAATAATAATAATGTATTATTTATACCCCGCCCATCTGGCTGGGTTTCCCCAGCCACTCTGGGCGACTTCCAACAGAAAATTAAAACACAATAATCTATTAAACATTAAAAGCCTCCCTGAACAGGGCTGCCTTCAGATGTCTTCTAAAAGTCTGGTAGTTGTTTTCCTCTTTGACATCTGTTGGGAGGGCGTTCCACAGGGCAGGCGCCACCACCGAGGAGGCCCTCTGCCTAGTTCCCTGCAACTTGGCATCTTGCAACGAGGGAACCGCCAGAAGGCCTTCGGTGCTGGACCTCAGTGTCCGGGCAGAATGATGGCGGTGGAGACACTCCTTCAGGTATACTGGACCGAGGCCATTTAGGGCTTTAAAGGTAAGCACCAACACTTTGAATTGTGCTCGGAAACGTACTGGGAGCCAATGTAGATCTTTCAAGACCAGTGTTATGTGGTCTCGGCGGCGTGGTGCATGTATGTTGCATGAGATACTCTTACAGTGCATTCAATATGACCTTAACAGATTGTAGAACTGGGCCCAAACAAAATGAATTTCAATAGGGAGACCAGTTTCAGGTTCTACACTTAGGCAGGAAAAAACCAGTTGCACATATATAAGATAAGGGAAACCTGTCCCGCCACTAGTACATGTGAAAAGGATCTAGGGGTCTTAGTAGACCAAAAGCTTCACCCCTCAGCCATGTGGTGTAGTAGGAAAAAGCTACTTCTTTCTAGGCTGTATCAACAGACATATAGTTCCTAATCAAGGGAAGTAATGGGTCCATTCTTTTCTGCCTTGGTCAAACCACACCGGGAATACTGTGTCCAGTTCTGGGTGCCACAATTTAAGAATTATATTGAAAAGCTGGAGCCTGTTCAGGGTGTGTGTGTGACCAAGATAATCGGGGGCCTGGAAACCAAGCCTTATGAGGAATGGTTGAGGGAGTTTGGCATGTTTAGCCTGGGACAGAGGAGACTCAGAGGAGATAGAGAGGAGAACAGAATTGTGGAACTGTAGAGTTGAATGAGACCCCAAGGGTCATCTAGTGCAGCACCCTTTAGAAATTAAAGGGCTGTTACATGGAAGATGGAGCCAACTTGTTTTCTCCTGCCTCGGAGGACAGGACCTGACCCAATGGATTGAAATTGCAAGAAAGAAGATTCCAAATAAATATCAGGAAGAACTTTCTGACAAGAAGAGCTGTTTAACCTTGGCGTTTTTTAAGGAGAAGTTGGATGAAAATCTACACTGCAGGTGGTTGGACCAGAAGACCCTCAGAGTCCCTTCCAACTCTACAATTCTATGATTCTATGTATCTAGAATATATATTTTTCTTTACACATTATCCTTGAATACTTATCTGCTTAACCTTATTTGGTTTTAGGCTTTTAGAATGTTTGGGAGTGTCAATGGCTGAATTGGACAGACAACCTCTCCATTTTCTCTTCTGCTATAAGTGTGAAGCCCTACCCTAACCCATGAAAAAATGCAGAGAGAAATTGCCACAATATCAGAAAGTAAGCACCTTAATCACCATCATATAAAAGCAAATGGGGAAGCAATGGAACAAGCAGATCTACAAAGAGAGTTTTTCTGCAAGAGTGCTTACCGGGCTACCATTCATTTTGGGAATATCCAAAAAAGAAACAGCTGAGCCATCATCTGAATCAGCTATTTTCTCAAAATATAGTTCCCTGGAAGAGATAAAAGGATCTCAGTCAGTACCTGATATGTATTAATATGGATGATGTCTAGGTTCACCTTCATTAACTCTAAAGTCAGCATGGCCCAATCAATGATCAATCTCATCTGCAAAGAGATAATAGCACTTTCTTCTTGTCTCAATCGATACCTGAGTCGCTATGGCAGTACACATTTTCCTGGAACCTTCAAAGTCAACTGGTAGCTTTTCAATTTTTACAACTATTGAGTAAATATTGACACATAGTAGATGAAATGTTGAGGTTCAATAGCAAGTTAGGAAATAGCCAACACTATTCAAGGCTCTAGTTACAGGTAGGTAGCCGTGTTGGTCTGAATCTAAGCAAAATAAAAAAATTCCTTCAGTAGCACCTTAAAGACCAACTAAGTTTTTATTTTGGTTTGAGCTTTCGTGTGCATGCACACTTCTTCAGATACACTGCCGTATATCTGAAGAAGTGTGCATGCACACGAAAGCTCATACCAAAATAAAAACTTAGTTGGTCTTTAAGGTGCTACTGAGGGACTGTTCAAGGCTGCATGAACAGAAGTATAGTGGCAGGATTGAGGGAAGTAATAGTACCACTCTATTCTGTCTTGGTCGGACCACATCTGGAATACTGTGTCCAATTGTGGGGACCCCAATTTAAGAAGGATTTTGACAGGCTGGAACATGTGCAGAGGAGGGCAACCAAGATGATCAAGAGTAAGGAAACCAAGTCTTGTGAGGAGCAGTTGAAGGTATGTTTAGCCTGAAAAAGAGGAGACTGAGAGAAGATATGATAGCCATCTTCAAATATCTTAAGGGCTGTCACATGGAAGAGAATAGGACTCAAACCAATCTGTCATGGATGCCTTAGCTGAGATTCCTGCATTACCGGGGGTTGGACTAGATGACCCTTGGGGTCCTTCAGAGTTGATCTTATCACAAAATAAGGGAACTTTAAGTTTCAAAGCAAGGCAGTATCATACCCCAACATTTTTTTACCCCAACAGGTTTTTCACAACCTCCCCCCTCCCCTCCAAGACTCCTCAAATTTCTGCAGAAATATAGAGAATTCAACACCTGAGAAATTGAGAGAACCGAAAATGGAAATCTCCACCTATCCCTATGGAGACTATAAGATGAAGTTATGGTCCTGTTTTAATCACATATGCTGTGCCACATCTTTAATCTTAGGTGTGTGTTGAAGTTAATGTATACAGTGCTAATACCGAACAAGAAATTTTTGTTTAAAATGCACTTACCCCATTAGTCCAGTTATAGGCTTCATTTTTTGGGGGGAAAAAGAGGATTCATGTAATAGAAAATAAAATTACAATTAGAATCCAGTTACAGAGGCTACTTTTGATTTAACAGATTAGTTGTTTATAGCAACTGAGCAAAGAGGTCAAGGAAAAGAAAGAATGCAAAAATACGGTATTTTAATTTTAATAAAGTGCATTGCAATTTTACAAACCAAATATACGTACTAAATCATAGAAGATAACATTGGAGAACATTTTATAATAGTGTGGTGCATGTATGTTGCATGATATACTCTTATAGTGCATTCAATATGACCTTAACAGATTGTAGAACTGGGCCCAAACAAAATGAATTTCAATAGGGACCAGTTTCAGGTTCTACACAGTTGCACATATATAAGATAAGGGAAACCTGTCTCGCCACTAGTACATGTGAAAAAGATCTGGGGTCTTAGTAGACTTAGTTTCACCTGTCAGCCATGTGGTGTAGCAGGAAAAAGCTGCTTCTTTCTAGGCTGCATCAACAGACATATAGTTCCTAATCAAGGGAAGTAATAGTTCCATTCTTTTCTACCTTGGTCAAACCACACCTGTAATACTGTGTCCAGTTCTGGCTGCCACGATTTAAGAATTATATTGAAAAGCTGGAGCCTGTGCAGGGTGTGTGTGTGACCAAGATAATCGGGGGTCTGGAAACCAAGCCTTATGAGGAATGGTTGAGGGAGTTGGGCATGTTTAGCCAGGGGCAGAGGAGACTCAGAGGAGATAGAGAGGAGAACAGAATTGTAGAACTGTAGAGTTGGATGAGACCCCAAGGGTCATCTAGTGCAGCACCTTTTATATTTTAAGGGCTGTTACATGGAAGATGGAGCCAACTTGTTTTCTCCTGCCTCGGAGGACAGGACCTGACCCAATGGATTGAAGTTGCAAGAAAGGAGATTCCAAATAAATATCAGAAAGAACTTTCTGACAAGAAGAGCTGTTTAATCTTGGCATTTTTTAAGGAGAGGTTGGATGAAAATCTACACTGCGGGTGGTTGTACCAGATGTCCATCAGAGTCCCTTCCAACTCTACAATTCTATGTATCTAGAATATATACTGTATATTCCTGCATATAAGACTACTTTTTAACCCAGGAAAATCTTCTCAAAAGTCGGGGGTCGTCTTATACACTAGTTCATCTTTCTTATACGGCAATTATATCCCAAACTCTATATTTTAACTGGAAAAGCTGGGGGTCGTCTTATACGCCCAGTCGTCTTATATGCCAGAATATACGGTATATTTCTTTACACATTATCTTTGAATACTTACCTGCTTAACCTCATTTGGTTTTAGGCTTTTAGAATGTTTGGGAGTGTCAATGGCTGAATTGGACAGACAACCTCTCCATTTTCTCTTCTACAAGCTGCTATAAGTGTCAAGCCCTACCCTAATTCATGAAAACATGCAGAGAGAAATTGCCACGATATCAGAAAGTAAGCACCTAAATCACCATCATATAAAAGCAAATGGGGAAGCAATGGAACAAGCAGATCTACAAAGAGAGTTTTTCTGCAAGAGTGCTTACCGTGCTATCATTCATTATGGGAATATCCAAAAAATAATGAACTGGTCCCCCAAGAAATCAAGCTACAGTTGTAGCTAGAACAGCCTCCAATGCATAATAAGCTAGTTAGCAAAGTAATTAAGTGGAAAACGAAAGAGGAAACTGAATCACCAGCTAATCTTGAAATACATTTTGTATTTTGTATTGAAATACAGGAAGTCGGTGTTAGAGAAAGAAGAATGGAGCTTTTAATGTTTACTGTGCTTGATGCCAGGCTGTGCTGTTGTGGTTCACCCCTTTCCCGCCTCACTTGGCCTCCGCACTGATGCACCAAATGAGGAGACCCCTGGAGGGAGGGACAGGAAGCTGTGGACAGGGCCTGCCAGAACATGCCTGGGCAGAACAGGGATCCTCATGGAAGATGGCAGCTGTGCTGGGGCACCTGGTTCACACCCTCTCAAAATTGTGTGCCCCACCTGGGTATAACCTTTCCTTCCTCATGGATAACAAAGTGGAGTGAGTAACCCATGGGATAGGAAATGGTCTTTCATCTCTAATCCCCCTGGCCCCCAATATGACTATGGATAACTTGTTTGATTGATTAGCTACTTGTTACGTATGACATATGTTCAGAGGCATGTAGAGGAGTGTTCATAGTGGCAAGTCCAGGTGTAAGAATTTCATCAAATTTCATCTGAAATGAACATTTGAAGAAAATGTTGGGGTAGTCCTTTCATGCAAAACATCTAAGCAATAATTGAATTTCATACATCAAGTCTTAAAGATGGTGTGATGCTGTTGATTTTTTCTTTTGCAAAGGTTCTACCTCATTTTGCTGACAGATTTTCCCTCGGGGAAGCTCCCCTCTCCTTTTTACTGAAGATTCAGTTTCTGCAAGAGCTTGTGTTTTTCAAGAAGTTTCCTTGATAAGAATTTTGTTACATATGCTTCATTATCAGCTTTCAACCGCAGGAAGTATCTCACCAGTTAATCTGCTGATTTGTGTGCATAGTTGCCATGACCACATCTCCTCAAAAACTAGCATTGTGTTGTCAAGAGCATTTGTCCTGTAACTGCATGCATTTTGGGGTGTGTATCGGAGTGCAGAATCAGCAATATGGTTTATTCCTCTCACCCCCAAATAGTAGATTCAGTGGTACCTCTGGTTAAGAACTTAATTCGTTCCGGAGGTCCGTTCTTATCCTGATACCGTTCTTAACCTGAGGTACCACTTTAACTAATGGGGCCTCCCGCTGCCGCCGTGCTGCCGCCGCGCAATTTCTATTCTCATCCCGAGGTAAAGTTCTTAACCCAAGGTACTACTTCCAGGTTAGTGGAGTCTGTAACCTGAAGTGTTAGTGGACAATGGCACTTGTGGTTTTTTGTGTGATAATGGTGGCCCATCCACTTGAAATTCTGCTGCTCCCTCACTGATGTCACTTAGATATAAGCTAAAAACAGTTTTTTCATAGACTTTTGGAGATAGTGGCTAACACTCAGCAGGCCTAGCATTGTGTTGTCAAGAGCATTTGTCCTGTAACTGCATGCATTTTTGGGGTGTGTATCAGAGTGCAGAATCAATAACATGGTTTGTTCCCCTCACCCCCAAATAGTAGATACAGTGGTACCTCAGGTTTAGAACGTAATTTGTTCCGGAGGTCCGTTCTTTCCCTGAAACCGTTCTTAACCTGTGGTAACACTTTAGCTAATGGGGCCTCTCGCTGCCACCGTGCATCTGGCACACGATTTCTGTTCTCATCCTGAGGTAAAGTTCTTAACCTGAGGTACTTCTTCCAGGTCAGTGGAGTCTGTAACCCGAAGTGTTTGTAACCCGAGGTGTTTTTAAACTGATGTACCAGTGTACTCCAATCTGAAATCTCTGGCTGGGTCTTTTATCTGGAAAATGGCACTTGTGACATTTTTGTGTGATGATGGTGGCCCAGCCACGTGAAATTCTGCTGCTCCCTGCACTGATGTCACTTAGATATCAGCTAAAAACAGATTTTTCCATAGACTTTTGGAGATACCGTAGTTGTTAACACTCAGCAGGCCTGGGTATGGTATACTTACAGCATCATTCTAATCCAAGGCCTGTAGGAATTAGCAAATTTCGAATAGGTGGACTTTAGTTTACACCAACATAGCTCAACCTGGCTTGGCTCCTGGTTCAACCAGAGGTCCACTGCAGTGTAAGATCTGACAAATCTTGCCATATAGGCTGTTAGCAATATGCAGGGTGGCCTGAAAACAGCTTGCTCCAGTGAGTGTTAGGGAGTCATTCATCCACAAACAGGGAGAAGATTCCAGAACAGTCGTATATAAGTGGGAGAGTCACTCCGAGCATGCACAGCTTCAGCTGGAAGTGCCAATAAAAGGAGAACTAGATGACTGACCACTGCTGGTTCATGACCTGCCAATAGACTGTGTCTGCCTCCATCATTGCTTAAAAGAAAGAAGGGCTGAAACTTAAGTATTCCATTACAGCTATTGCTATAATGATTGTAAATAATGATACCATGACCAGTCAAGCAATAAATCACTTGTCTGAGTGTTACGGCATATGTGTTTCTTCTCAAAGTGTAGCTTCTATTGCTGACTACTGCTTCTCAGAAAATCTGCTAAATGGATGGAAGCGGCTAACAAGTTGCCTACCCACAAGTACACCCATGGAGTGACAATGTGATGGACTGTGACTTTTCAATAGTGAGTTAGTGTGTGCTGTTCAGAAAGGACTGGAGTCAGATGCAAAGTACAATGAAATTGAAAGATTTATTTAAATTGCAGCTGAGAAATGATTAAGATAAAACTCTGTGATATAAGAATGAAAAGAATACATAAATGAAATGCAAGTGAGCAATGGAGAAATGAAAAAGAACAACAGAGAAACAAAAAAGAACAATATAAGATGCATATAATTATTATTATTATTATTAATCCATTGTGTCTTCAATTAGTATACCACCCTATATCTTTAGATATCAGGGCTGTTCTCAGCCACTGCAGTCAGCGTGAGCAAGGGACTGTGGTCATGGATGTGGCTATGCCAATCCATCATGTCCCACTGCTGTCTAACTTGGAGTTGTGTTCTTTGTCCAGTCTACTTGTGTGCTTTCTTAAATGCTGAGACGTCAATCAACATTATGGCATGGGGAGGTGGTGGGGAGAGAATCTTTAGCCCAACCCTTCTAAAAATATAGGGGTGAAGAAGGCTACGCTCAAGTAGACCTTCTGTCCAAAGCCCATCTCCACAGTCTTGCTCAATCCAAAGCAAATGTTACAATACAAAACTCCTAGTTTGAATTTCCTATGTTGGACAATAGATAGAAAGGCATTAAAATAAGTCATTCACACCACAGACTACACTCTGTACATTATTGTGCTTATGATAATAAAGAATTGGTTAGTCCTGCCTTAAGGCATTAAGTTGCTATCATAACCAAGTTTTCAGTTTTGGATGCCGATTCTTCCTCATCCTGGAAAATCCTCTGGAGTGCAACTTTCATGGAGACCGTGGACTGGCACTTCTTCTGCCTCCTCCCTACTAGGAAATAGATCACCGGGTTGACACTACTATTCAGAGAGGCACACACAAAGCCAACTTCCAATAGAATCATATTGTTCTCATTAAAATAGATGGCAGTGTAAATGGCATTTAGTGGGAAGGCAAAGATGAGGAAGAAAAGAAGGGTAAGCAAAATAGTGGTGAGCAGCTTCCCACGCTGCTTCTGCACTGATTTGCAGCAGACTTTGAGGGTCAGTATCAGAGTGGAGGTGACCATCAGAGGAGTGCAAATGAGGGCATTTACAATAAGCTGGTACACTAAGTTAGAGTTTGGAAAGCTCTGAGTCAGTAGGAGAGTAAGGTGAATGCCTGAGAGCAGGAAAGAGAGGGACCAAATCAGGGAACAGATAATGGTGGATAAACGTGGTGGTCGGTGGCATCGATGCCAAAGTGGGAAGAGGACAGCCACAGACCTGTCGATGCTGATGGCTGTCAGTAGAAACTGGCCCGCAGAATACGTGAAGAAAAATAGTTCAAATAATACTTTTCTGATCAAAACAGCAACATGGGATTTCTCATAGAGAGTTACAATAGGCAAAATAATACTGAGGAGAGCTGCAAGGACACCAAAGTCAGCAATGGAGAGGTTCAGGATGTAGGTGGTGAAAGGATTCCTCTTAATGTGGAAGCCCAGAAGCCGGATGACCATTCCATTCCCCAGGAAGCCAAAGATGCAGATGATGATAAAGGCACTGTTGGCAATGCTTTGTGCTAACTTCAAAGAAACAGCTGAGCCATCATCTGAAACTCCAGAATAGCGAGTTGGATTTTCATACTCTATCCTGGAAGAGATTACAGAACATTATGTATAAACAGAGGAGGGCAACCAAGATGATCAAGAGTCAGGAAACCAAGCCTTATGAGGAGCAGTTGAAGGTATGTTTAGCCTGAAAAAGAGGAGACTGAGAGAAGATATGATAGCCATCTTCAAATATCTTAAGGGCTGTCACATGGAAATGAATAGGACTCAAACCAATAGCTTCAAGTTGAAGGAGATTCTGATGAAACATTCCAAAAAACTTTCTGACAGTTAGAGCCGTTCAACAGTGGAACAGACTCCCTCATGAGATTATGGACTCCCAATCATTGGAGGCTTTTAAGCAGAGGTTGCTCCCTGGAAGGACAGATCGTGAAGTTGAAGCTGAGGCTCCAATACTTTGGCCACCTCATGAGAAGAGAAGAATCCTTGGAAAAGACCCTGATGTTGGGAAAGATTGAGGGCACTAGGAGAAGGGGACGACAGAGGACAAGATGGTTGGACAGTGTTCTCGAAGCTACGAACATGAGTTTGACCAAACTACGGGAGGCAGTGCAAGACAGGAGTGCCTGGCGTGCTATGGTCCATGGGGTCACGAAGAGTCAGACACGACTAAACGACTAAACAACAACAACAACAAAGCAGAGGTTGGATGGCCATCTGTCATGGATGCTTTAGCTGAGATTCCTGCATTACCGGGGGTTGGACTAGATGACCCTTGGGGTCCTTCCAAGTTGATCTTATCACAAAATAAGGGAACTTTGAGTTTCAAAGCAAGGCAGTATCATACACCAACATTATCAGTTAGGAAATGATTCTCATAACAGGGAAAACCTTTTTCCTAGAGGTTTTCCTGGAAAACTACAAATTCAAAGACATTTCCAAGTAAAGAGAAAGCACCATTTTTTTTCTTTAATCCAAAATTGTTGAATTATGAATCTAAATGAATGATCAAGTTAATCCAATTTAATGTTGCAATGATGCTTTTCATAATTGCAGAACTAGTCATTGGGGGAGTGGGATTTGAATCTCCTTGCATTTTACTTAGACATTACCTAATTTAAACTTCCTGAACCAATATGCAAACAACAACATTTTCTTTGAAATTCATATTTACCCACATTTTTGGATGAAGTTCTCCAACTAAAGTGTTTACAAAAAAATGCATGTATTTTGGGAATATGCTTGTAAAAGTGTGTTCATTCTTCAGCACAAATGATACATTTTTTAAAAAGAATGTCACACTAACAGATTTTTACATATTACATGAAGTTATTTCTTTTTAATCCAAATTGTTGCAGAAATGTAGAGAATTCAAAACCTGAGAAATTGAGAGAACCCAAAATGGAAATCTCCACCTATCCCTATGGAGACTATAAAATGAAGTTATGGTCCTGTTTTAATCACATATGCTGTGTGTTGAAGTTAATGTATATAGTGCTGAACATGAAATTATTTTTTAAAATGCACTTACCACAGTCGAGTCTTCATTTTTTTTAAAGAGGATTTATGTAAGAGAAAATAAAATTACAATTAGAATCCAGTTACAGAGGCTACTTTTGGTTTCACAGATTAGTTGTTTATAGCAACTGAGCAACTGAGCAACTGAGCAAAGAGGTCAAGGAAAAGAAAGAATGCAAAAATATGGAAGTTTAATTTTAATAAAGTACATTGCAATTTTACAAACCAAATATATGTACTGAATCAAAGTATATAACATTGGAGAACATTTTATAATAGCGTGGTGCATGTATGTTGCATGAGATACTCTTACAGTGCATTCAATATGACCTTAACAGATTGTAGAACTGGGCCCAAACAAAATGAATTTCAATAGGGATCAGTTTCAGGTCTACACTTAGGCAGGAAAAAACCAGTTGCACATATATAAGATAAGGGAAACCTGTCTCACCACTAGTACATGAGAAAAGGATCTAGGGGTCTTAGTAGACCAAAAGCTTCACACGTCAGCCATGTGGTACAGCAGGAAAAAGCTACTTCTTTCTAGGCTGCATCAACAGACATATAGTTCCTAATCAAGGGAAGTAATATTGTAGTTCTATTCTTTTCTGCCTTGGTCAAACCACACCTGGAATACTGTGTCCAGTTCTGGGTGCCACAATTTAAGAATTATATTGAAAAGCTGGAGCCTGTTCAGGGTGTGTGTGTGACCAAGATAATCGGGGGTCGGGAAACCAAGCCTTATGAGGAATTGTTGAGGGAGTTGGGCATGTTTAGCCAGGGGCAGAGGAGAATCAGAGGAGATAGAGAGGAGAACAGAATTGTAGAACTGTAGAGTTGGATGAGACCCCAAGGGTCATCTAGTGCAGCACCCTTTAGATATTAAAGGGCTGTTACATGGAAGATGGAGCCAACTTGTTTTCTTCTGCCTCGGAGGACAGGACCTGACCCAATGGATTCAAGTTGCAAGAAAGGAGATTCCAAATAACTATCAGGAACAACTTTCTGACAAGAAGAGCTGTTTAACCTTGACATTTTTAAAGCAGAGGTTGGATGAAAATCTACACTGCAGGTGGTAGGACCAGAAGACCCTCAGAGTCCCTTCCAACTCTACAATTCTATGATTCTATGTATCTACAATATATATATTTCTTTACACATTATCCTTGAATACTTACCTGCTTACCCTTATTTGGTTTTAGGCTTTTAGAATGTTTGGGAGTGTCAGTGGCTGAATTGGACAGTCAACCTCTCCATTTTCTCTTCTACAAGCTGCTATAAGTGTCAAGCCCTACCCTAACTCATGAAAACATGCAGAGAGAAATTGCCACGATATCAGAAATTAAGCACCTAAATCACCATCATATAAAAGCAAATGGGGAAGCAATTGAACAAGCAGATCTACAAAGAGAGTTTTTCTGCAAGAGTGCTTACCGTGCTATCATTCATTATGGGAAAAAAGGCACTGTTGACAATGCTTTGTGGTAACTTCAAAGAAACAGTTGAGCCATCATCAGAATCTCCAGAATAGTGATTTTGATTGCCATACTCTAGCCTGGAGGAGACAACAGGATATCTTTTCTGGATATACACTAACTATAGGATATCATCAAAAGTCAGGATTATCCAATTGCGAAAAGATAATGTGATTTTCTTCTTGTCTAGTTCAACACTTGTGTAGCTAAGGTACTACACAGTTTTCGCAAGTCTTCAAAATAAGCTGGTTGGTAGCTTTTAATTTTATTATTTTTTTAAAAAAAATATTTTTAATGGTTTTCTTTTCACATAAGACATATTCAATGTCATCATTTAACATCCATTTTCTAGTTTCCCCTCCTCTTTGACTTCCCCCAACTTCCATTTCTGGTTTATTACTCCAAATGTTACATTCTGCTGTTTATACATAATGTTCTGTTATCAAAACAAAATAAAAAAAATTCTTTCCAATAGCACCTTAGAGACCAACTAAGTTTGTTGCTGGTATGAGCTTTCGTGTGCATGCACACTGCACACGATAGGTCATACCAACAATAAACTTTGTTGGTCTCTAAGGTGCTACTGGAAGGAATTATTTTTTATTTTGTTTTGACTACAGCAGACCAACACGGCTACCTGCCTGTAACTAGTTCTGTTATGACTAATTGTATTTCCTGTTCTCTGTAAATAAAGTTGAAAATATTGATTTCATAGAATCATAGAGTTGGAAGAGACCACAATGGCCATCCTTTCTAACCCCCTGCCAAGCGGGAAACACCATCAAAGCATTCCTAACAGATGGCTGTCAGGAATTTAAATCCTGCCAATAGCTTTTCAATTTTTGAAACAACTAAACTGATATCTTATCACAAAATAAGGGAAGTTTGAGTTTCAAAGCAAGGCAGTATCATATCCCAACATTATCAGTTAGGAAATGATTCTCATAACAGGGAAAACATTTTTCCTAGAGGTTTTCCTGGAAAACTAAAAATTATTCTTAGGTGTGTGTTGAAGTTAATGTATACAGTGCTAATACTGAACAAGAAATTATTGTTTAAAATGCACTTACCTCGTTATATACTTCATTTTTTTGAAGAAGAAGAGGATTTATGTAAGAGAAAATAAAATCACAATTAGAATCCAGTTACAGAGGCTACTTTTGGTTTAACAGATTAGTTGCTTATAGCAACTGAGCAAAGAGGTCAAGGAAAAGAAAGAATGCAGAAATACGGTATTTTAATTTTAATAAAGTGCATTGCAATTTTACAAACCAAATATACGTACTGAATCAAAGTAGATAACATTGGAGAACATTTTATAATAGCGTGGTGCATGTATGTTGCATGAGATACTCTTACAGTGCATTCAACATGACCGTAACAGATTGTAGAACTGGACCCAAACAAAATGAATTTCAATAGGGGGACCAGTTTCAGTATTCATCTTATATCTTATATCTTATCATCTTATCTTATAATCGGGGGTCTGGAAACCAAGCCTTATGAGGAATTGTTGAGGGAGTTGGGCATGTTTAGCGTGGGACAGAGGAGACTCAGAGGAGATAGAGAGGAGAACAGAATCGTAGAGCTGTAGAGTTGGATGAGACCCCAAGGGTCATCTAGTGCAGCACCTTTTAGATTTTAAGGGCTGTTACCTGGAAGATGGAGCCAACTTGTTTTCTCCTGCCTTGGAGGACAGGACCTGACCCAATGGATTCAAGTTGCAAGACAGGAGATTCCAAATAAATATCAGGAAGAACTTTCTGACAAGAAGAGCTGTTTAACCTTGGCGTTTTTTAAGCAGAGGTTGTTTGGTAGTGGAAATAGCTGAAACATTAAACATCTTAAATTCAATCTCAAGCCTCATCCTAACTCATGAAAGCAAGCAGAGAGAAATTGCCACAGTATCAGCAAACAGACACCTAAATCATCATCATGTAAAAGCAAATGGGGAAGCAATTAAAAGGGAGCTTTGGTTTAAGAGTGCTTACCTCGTAATAATCCATCATGGGATAGTCCATAAAATGTACTGGTCCCCCAAGAAACCCAAGCTAGAGTTGTAGCTGGAACAGCCGCTAATGAGCTAGTCAGCAACAAAATTAAGCAGGAATCAAAAGAGGACACTGAAGCACCAGAAGAGTTTGAAATAGATCTGGATAACAAACGTCATAGGAAGTAGGCGTTAGAAAAGGAAGAAAAGAATTCAAACCTATGGAATTGGTTCAACATCTTTCCTTGATAAGACATTTGCTGCACATGCTTCATTATCAGCTTTCAACCACAGGAAATATCTCACCAATTACTATGCTCATTTCTGCTCACATAGTTGCTGTGATCAAATCTCTTCATTTTGCTGCAAAGGGCATTTGTTTTGTATCTGCATGCATTTTGGGTGTGCGTATCAGAGCACAGAATCAACAATATCTTTAAGATCCAATATCTGGATCTTTAAATTGGATAATGACAGTATTATTTTTTGTGATGGTGGCAGCCCAGCCTTGTAATTTCCTGCCACTTGAAATGCTGCTGGTGTTTGACACTCAGCAGCCATAGATCTGATATACTTACAGCACAATTCCAATCAGAGGTCTGCTGGAATTAACAAGTTTGGAATAGGTGGACTCCAAACCTCCAGATAGTGGTTTCATGTAGATGTTAAACAAGATGGGGGATAGGCTTGAGCCCCGTGGAACCCCACATTGAAGGTTCTACGGGTCTGAAAAGCATTTCCCAAGCAACACCCTCCGGGAATGACCATCCAAGTAAGATTGGAACCACCCACCCCTAGTTCGGACAGCTACTTCAGAAAGATAACATGGTCGATGGTATCAAAAGCAACTGAGTGGTTGAGAAGAATTAACAGGGACATGTTTCCCTTGTCTCTCTCTCGACAGAGGTAATCAAACAGGGCAACCAAAGAAGTTTCTGTGCCAAAACCGGGCCTAAACCCTGATTGATATGGATCCAGAAAATCAGTTTCTTCCAAAAGTGCCTGGATCTGGTCTGTGACCACTCATTCCAGAACGTTGCTCAGAAAAAGGGAGATTAGTAACTGGCTGGTAGTTAGTTCGGTTTTCCAAATCCAGGGAAGGTTTCTTAAGGAGTGGTTTTACCACTGCCTCATTCAAACAGACAGGGACCACCCCCTCTCGTAAAGAGGCATTGATCACCTCCCTGGCCCAACCAGCTGTTCCCTCCCTGCTGGTTCTTATCAGTCAAGAGAGGCAGGGGTCTAGAGTGCAAGCGGTCGCCCTGACTAATCCGAACACCTTGTCCACATACTTGAGCCTTACCAACTGAAACTCATTCAACACAACATGCTCTGGACACCACATGAAATTCATCTGCTATAACAGCAGAGTCAAAATCTTGGTGGAGGCAAGGAATTTCATCTCCAAAATGCTTTGCAAACAAGTCACCCTCTTCCTTCCCAGTCAAGAAAACAAGGTCCAGAGTGTGGCCTGCCACCTGCGTTGCACCAGTGACATATTGGGATAGTCCCATGGTTGTCGTGGAGGCCATGAAGTCCTGAGCCGCCCCAGACCCGTTTTGAAGCAACAACTGCAGCCACACCTGTGGAGGCTTTGCCACCATCACCACAGTCACCATCATCGGTACAAAGGAATGTAGTATTTAATGTGGAAGAAGGAGAGATGGGGAAGGTGTTGAAGGGAATCAACTCAAGGAAGGCCACAGGGCCGGATGGGGTAGCTGGAAGGGTATCAAGAGACTGTGCAGATCAACTAGCAGGAGTTTTCACTGGGATTTTAAATCGACCCCTAGCCCAGGCTACGGTTCCATCCTGCCTAAAGTCTTCTATTATTGTTCCCATACCAAAAAAAATCTAATCTGGAAAATCTGAATGGCTTTCGTCCAGTAGCACTCACACCTGTAATCATGAAGTGCTTTGAAAAGCTGGTGCACAATTATGTTATTGCCTGCTGTAACGAACCTCACTCCTCTATTACTAACTGTGTGCTGAAGGAATTCAGTTATTGTTCCAACAACCCACTATTCATTCTTTCTCCTAAATAAACTCCCTGTTTATACTGTATATGGGTTTGCTAGTACATAGAGTACAATTCCAGCTTTCCAAATAACATGGCTCTGTATCCTTAAAAACTCCAGGCAAATTTTACAGGGACAATCTTGTGCCCTCAGTAAGGTTTCCCTCTCAACTCAGGTTCACCTCAGCAGCTGTTTGCCTCAGCACTCTAGCTACTTCCAGGCACTCTTTCCCTCCACTTGCCTCCTCTGTGCCTGACTTTGAGGTACAAACTATCCACCTGCTCCTCAGGCTTAGTTTTATCTCCCCTCTTCAGTCACCACCTTTTTGAGTTCAGATACGTTGCTGGAATAAGGAGGAACATCTAATTTGACACAACATAGATGAAAGCTTTATTTAACTGGAGAACATGTATATTTCTTCATGGTTTCATTTCTTTAAGCTCTTAGTTCATCATATTCGATTAATCCATAAAACTAGTACATTCGATTGACCCTAGTATCCAACCAAAACCTCTCATTTTCTCACTATATTTCTCTCACTCCCTCGTCCCTCTTCTTCCCTCTCCCAATTGTCACTAACTGCCATTCCCTCCTTATAGAATGTCCATAACCCCGCCCCCATGATCATGTGCTGTCACTCAAGGTAGGAGATGTATTAACCCTTTTTCATACAGGTGGACACTAAAATATTTCCTACTAGGGTGAGTTTGTTGCACCTGCCTACCAGAGGGACTAGACACATTCCAATTTGCCTATAAAATGAAAAGATCGACAGAGGATGCTGTGGCGATTGCCCTACATGCTGTTTTTGCACATTTGGAGCCAGACTGCTTTTTGTAGATTTCAGCTTGGCATTTAATACCATTCTACTGTGACGTTTAAAGTGGGAGATCTGGGGTTCCCGCCATCACTCTGTGGGTGGATATTAGACTTTCTGTCAGATCGCCCCCAGAGGGTTTGGCTGGGCCCTTACACCTCTAATATGCTTAGGACTAACACAGGAACACCACAGGAATGCATACTTAGTCCGCTCCTTTATACTCTCTACACGTATGATTGTGTCGCTGCTTACTCTAGTAACAGGGTTGTCAAATTTGCAGATGACACAACCGTGATTGGGCTCATCTCTGATAAGGAGGGTGAAACGGACTATAGAGATGAGGTTGAACAGGTGACAGAGTAATGCAGAGTTAATAACTTGCTCATAAATACAAAGAAAAGGAGCTCGTGGTGGACTTCAGAAAACAGAAGAACGATGTCCAGCCACTTTTGATTGATGGAATCTGCATGGAGAGGGTAACAACGTTCAGATTCCTGGGCATTGAGTTACAGGAGGATCTGTCCTGGAGTGTCAACACAATGGGGCTTGTGAAGAAGGCGCAGCAGAGACTGTACTTCTTGAGAATTGTAAGGAAAAACCTTCTTCCGCAAAAGCTGCTGCTTGCCTTCTATCACTGTGTCATTGAGAGTGTGCTCACTTATGGGTTATGAGTATGGTATGGAAGCTGTACTTCCCAGGATAGGATAGGGTTGTGTAGAATTATTAAAACAGCGGAGAGCATTATTGGCTGCTCAGTCTCCACCTTAGAACAAATCTATATCACCAGGTGCCACAAGAAAGCACTGGACATATCAAGAGATCCATTGCATCCTGGTCACTGCTTCTTCGAGCTTCTGCCATCGGGATGGAGATACAGAATAATGAAGGTGAGAACGAGCCGTCTCAAGAACAGTTTCTTCCCTAGAACAATTTCAGCGTTAAATGGAAAGTCTGGACTTTGAAGTCATTTTATTTTTACTTGCCATTTCATATTGTATTGTTTAATTAATGTTTTGTAGTTATTTTAAATTTATGTGGAGTGCCTTATCTGAGTGGATGGAGCAGCCGAGTAATTTCGTTGTTCCCACAGGGGGCAATGACAATAAAGATTATCTTATCTTACTCTTACCCAGCTGCCTTGGCATGGATGTTGAAGTCTCCCAGAACCAGCAGTCTGGAAGTCCTCAATACCACCTCTGAAACCAGCTCTGTCAGCTCAAGCAGGGAGACTGCTGGGCAGCAAGGTGGGCAGTAAACCGGCAGAAGCCCTTATAATCTGTCCCGATTGTCCAATGCCAGGAACACACACTCTGTATGATAAAGAGATACAAACTCTGAAATATAAGAATGTAGTAATGAAATAAAACTGAGCAATAAAGAAATGCATTCCCTAGGCTGGCACATTATGGAAGCTGTTGATGTGTGTTTCTGCTATTACCACATTGCAAAAAAGAAAAAGAAAAAAGTGTTGGTCTTGCTTCTTGTGTTACTTCCCTTTTCTTATGTCAGAAGATTTCATATCAGTGTATTATTCAAGGCAACTGCTATCCTCTTCTTAGAATGCAATAAGGCGATACCAAGAACTGCTGTAATAGGGAAGTGCTTAAGTTTCTTTGGAAAGTGTTTTTGGCTTGTCTTCAACTGGTGCAATAGTTCCTCATTGACACCCATTTCTTGTTTCAGATAAATAAGTTACTCATCAGTGGACACTGATGAATGGGCACTGGGAGAATGGAGGTTAGCGACTGACACGGAAGAAGGGATCAGTGTTAAATGTATCTTGGCAGATATTCAGTATGACATCAGGTAATTGACAGTTGTGTGGCCCGACTCACCTGCCAAACCTAGCCCATTGTGGGGGTGATAATAATAATAATAATAATAATAATAATAATAATAATAATAATAATAATAATATAAGGATTAAGGGTCTGGACCCAAAGTGCAACCCAAAGTTATGCACACCGACTTACTAGGAATTAGAATGACTCATTAGAACAAAAGTGATAAAGTTAGAGATGGTAATCTTTTGGAGGCATCGTAAGTGAGTGCTGGAGGCTTGAGTTATCTCTCTCTCTCTCTCTCACGCACACACACACACCCACTGCAGGAGCTAGATTTGAGGACAGTAATTTCTCCCTGCCACCCATCGGGCGCTTTGTGCCATTCTGATGATGACAGTTACTTG
The DNA here is from genome assembly GCF_963506605.1 of Zootoca vivipara. NCBI lineage: Eukaryota > Metazoa > Chordata > Lepidosauria > Squamata > Lacertidae > Zootoca > Zootoca vivipara. The sequence continues at coordinate 6,819,355 of NC_083283.1, forward strand.
CTCAGCCTGTTTTCTTTGTTAGCCATTTATGTGAGCAGCTTGCCGACTCTCAATTGCATTAGAAGCCTTTGGACATTGTGATGGGTCACTTAGGTTGTGGCAGTGAAAAGCTAATCAGCTTAAGAGGAGCCCAGTCATCTTCTCTCCTGATCAGAGGTGACTCTTTGCTCTGCTATGCAGAGTGGACTGCCTTGTTTCCCCTGACTGCTTTATTCTCCTGCCCTATCCCAATCCTTCTTCATAAGGGTTGACTAGAATGATGTGTATGGTATGGAACCATCTCTCCCCCCCCCCCACCAGTACTCTGGTGTTTTGTTTTGTTTCCCCCAAAAACTTTGTTGGAAAGATAGAGAAACATTGATGTCCTGAATCACTTCTGCTAATTGCACATTGCCCTCTGAAGGTGTAGACAGCAGAATTTTGTGGATTTTTATGCACAGACTTATAATTTCTATATAATTCTATACATGCATATAAAAGGTAGGGCTCTTTTTCAGCTGGAACAGACCAGAAATCAGTTTCAGCACCTCTCAGGTGGGTGCCATAGCAATTATAAGAGAACAGGGGGGGGGGGTTCTGCACCTCTTTTTCTAGAAAAGTAGCAGAAAAAATAGGGTTTATAGTGGTGGAATATTCCATCATGCAGTCTTTTAATAAATCTGGGGAAAATATTTTCTTCTGTTTTCTTCAAACATTCGAGTTCTACATGTGAAGAATTGTTTACTTCATTCCCTTTGCAATGAATCTGTTTTCCAGACAGTGGCGGAGCTTCATGCTCCGCCCTGGGGGGCGGGGGCGGGGCTGGCGCCCATTCCAGGGCCATGGCATGCCTCCCAGAGGGCCGTGGCGTATGTTCCAGGCGCGGGGCGCTCCTCCTGGAGGGGCATGACACACATTCTGGGGGGCGGGGCAGGCATTTTGGGGGCAGGGCGAGTGCCCATAATGGGGCCCCTTGGAGCCCGCCACTTGGGGCAGACCGCCCAACCGCCCTACCGCCCCTATCTTCCTACGCCCCTGTTTCTAGACCATTTAGCAAGTCATCCCTCTCAACTCAAAATCTGTTGAAGCGGCATTTTTTTTTATTTCATTTTCTAAAACATACAAAACATTAATCCTAACAAAAAGGCAATCCAAAGGGCTTTTAACGATACTGTTAAAACAAGGATAAAAATTAACAGAGTAAATGAATAATAATAATAATAATAATAATAATAATAATAATAAGTACAGAGGAAAACAAGTACCAAGAAATACCATTCCATCTGCCCAGGTTGGGCAGGACCAATTCCATCTGACCCATTTGGGTCAGGACCATTTCCATCTGACCCCCTTTTGGGTCAGGACCAGCTCCGACTTACCTAATGGTAGGTAAGTCAAGTAAACACCCTAAGGGATTGGAGGTACAGTTCACAGGCACTCTCCTCCCGCAAGGAATGTTCCCCAAGGCTCATCTCTGTAATGGCCGCACCATCCTTGCCTATGGCAGGATGAATGGACTAGAGTCCCTGAGCCCCAGGATTCCTTTAATGGAATACTTCTATAAGGAGCAAGTTAGGGGGGTAGGCATTTTTATGCCATGCCCCTCCTATACCAATTTTTAACGGCCAACCTAACAAGTTGTGACAAGTTGCTTGTCAGTAGGCAAAACCAAATGGCAACAGCCAATCAGCCAAGTGGCAAAATTCCTACTGGGCCCCTGAAGACAGACGACCCCCGCAAACGGGCAAGCAGTGTCGATTAAAGCCTACAGGAGCAGCGGCGGGCGGGTGGGAGATTCGAAGGCTTTCCGAGAGTGAGGCTAAAACGAAAGCAACTGAGCATTAAGTAAAAGGCTGCTGTCAATCAAAACTGCGACATGCCCCATGACTCAGCCTAAGAACAGCTCACCCCCTCCCACATTTCTTTTGAGCTCATCCGCAACCCCCACTACGCTCTATGGAGCGTAATGGGCTTTACAAAAGCATCAAACCCAGAAATGATATTATGGAGAAAGTAACTATATATGCAATAATTATATGCAAAAGCATTCCAAAACATTATGGAGGTAATTAAAGTTCTGGGCCTCAGACCACATCCAGTTCTCAATCCTTGGGCTGAGTCCTTTGACATCAGTCCAACAGCAAGTTAATTCCTCTCTTTTGAAACATCAGATTTACTTTCATTAAAACACACACACACACACACAGAGAGAGAGAGAGAGGGGGGGGGGAGACTGATTGCTGGAGCTGGGTTGGAAGACAGTAATCTTTCTCTGCCACCCATCAGGTGCTTTGTGCCATTCTGATGATGAGTGTTACTTTCTGAGGCTGAACCCCACCACCCCACCACCATCACTGCATGAACTGATATAGCAGATAATTTTAAAATATAAATAATAAATAAAATAAAAGTAATAAATAGTTAAGAAACAATTAAAAGAACCACAAAGAACTGCAGGCTTCACTCATCTGACATCTCTGGGCATATATAAATTCAATAAATAATAATCAGCCATTGAAAAAATGGAGGGAGGTTTTACTTCTATGTCTCCACAGAGACAACAACAACAACAACAACAACAACAACAACAACAACAACAACATATTATTATTATTATTATTATTTAGACCCCGCCAATCTGGCTCTTTTCCCCCAGCCATTCTGGGCAGCTTCCAAGGGAGCCAGTGTGGTGTAGTGGTTAAGAGTGGTAGACTGGGGAATGGGGAATGGGGTTCGCGTCTCCGCTGCTCTACATGCAGCTGCTGGGTGACCTTGGGCTAGTCACACTTCTCTAAAGTCTCTCAGCCCAACTCACCTCACAGAGTGTTTGTTGTGGGGGAGGAAGGGAAAGGAGAATGTTAGCCGCTTTGAGACTCCTTAGGGTAGTGATAAAGCGGGATATCAAATCCAAACTCCTCCTCCTCCTCCTCCTCCTCCTCCTCCTCTTCTTCTTCAACAGAACATTGAAATACAATAATATATTGAACGTTAAAAGCTTCCCTAAACACTAATAATCTGTACTGTTCACATAATTATGTTCATGAGAGGAATAATCAAGGAAGTATGGGCAAGTTAAGGGAAGCAGTAATTAAATCAATCCAGTTAATCCGGGAGGAAGATAAGTGGAAGTTGTATGAGAGGAGAGGATAGTTTTATTTGTTTTATTTTAGTTAGTATTGTATCCTTATTTACTGTATGACACTTAATTTGAGTTAAGCCGAGAAATGAATAGATAGAGAGGTAGGCTATAAGAGATGAAGTTGCATAATAGAGTATATTTACAACTTTATGTATTATCTGAAGGTTTGTAAATTATGATTTGTAAATTTTATATTTTTATGTTTTTGATTATTTTCAATAAAGCTATTATTATTATTATTATTATTATTATTATTATTATTATTATTGTTATTATTATTAAAAAGCTTCCCTAAACAGGGCTGCCTTCAGATGTCTCCGAAAAGTCTGGTAGTTATTTTTCTCTTTGAAATCTGTGAGAGGGCATTCCACAGGGTGGGTGCCACTACCGAGAAGGCCCTCTGCCTGGTTTCCTGTGACTTGTCTTCTCGCAGTGAGAGAACTGCCAGAAGGCCCTCGGCACTGGGCAGTGTCTGGGTAGAACAATGCGGGTGGAGACAGTCCTTCAGGTATACTGGACCAAGGCCATTTAGGGCTTTAAAGGTCAGCACCAAAACTTTGAATTGTGCTCAGAAACGTATTGGGAGCCAATGTAGATCTTTCAGACTGGTGTTACATGGTCTAGGTGGCCACTCCCAGTCACCAGTCTAGCTGCCGCATTCTGGATTAATTGTAGTTTCTGGGACACCTTCAAAGGTAGCCCCACGTAGAGCGCATTGCAGTAGTCCAAGCGAGAGATAACTAGAGCATGCACCACTCTGGCGAGACAATATGTGGATGTTAACAAATAGATTTATAATACAGTGGTACCTCGAGTTAAGAACTTAATTCGTTCCAGAGGTGCGTTCTTAACCTGTAACTGTTTCTAACATGAGGTAACACTTTAGCTATTGGAGCCTTCCGCTGCCACCGCGCCACCACCCCACGACTTCTGTTCTTATCCTGAAGAAAGGTTCTTAACCTGAGGTACTATTTCTGGGATTGCGGAGTCTGTAACCCAGGCATCCCCAAACTTCGGCCCTCCAGATGTTTTGGACTACAATTCCCATCTTCCCCGACCACTGGTCCTGTTAGCTAGGGATCATGGGAGTTGTAGGCCAAAACATCTGGAGGGCCACAGTTTGGGGATGCCTGCTGTAACCTGAACCGTCTGTAACCTGAAGCATCTGTAACACGAGGTACCACTGTAATAAGATACTGAGTTCAGAGTAGAACAAGTACCAAGAAGAAATAGAAGATGAAGCTTTCTGGGAGGGAAAAACCAATTGGAAAAACCAATCGGTTTTTTATTAAAGCCCTTGTGTTACAAAGCAAACATATAAACAGGGAAAGATACATCTGTCATCTCCATTTCAGTTCACAATCTTTTTTCACTTTCAGCTAGGTAGCCGTGTTGGTCTGACACACTCTCTCTCTATATATATACTGTATTCCAGTAGCACCTTAGAGACCAAATAAGGTTGTTCTTGATATAAGCTTTTGTGTGCATGCACACTTCTTCGATTTTTTTTTTTTTTTGCAGTTATCAGATCCGGGTTTGGACCTGAAAGTCTCTTTTTTTGCTGCAATCTTCCTCTTCCTTGAAAACCCTCTGGAATATGACCTTCACGCTCTCCCTAGACGGACTGTGTTTCTTTCTTCCAACCAGGAAATAAATCAAAGGGTTAACACTGCTGTTTAGGCAACTGCATAAGAGCCCAAACAATATTGCAGTATCATTGTCACCATTGTGGGAGATATATAATAGAATGCAGGTTAATGGAAAAGCTAAGAAGAGGAAGAAGAGGAGGGCAAGTAGGATGGCTGTTAAAGCTTTTCCCTTCTTCCTTTGTTTTGATCTAAAGTAAACTTTTATAAACAGGACCAGAGTGGAAACAGTCATGAGTGGGAGGCAAAGGATAGCATTCACTAGAAGCAGGTAGAAAAGGGGATACGTTGTAACTCTAAAAATAAAAAGAATCATGCCGATTACAGTGAGCAGGAAAGAAATGATCCATATTGTGGCACAAACAAGGGTGGAAAAGTGTGGTGGTCGGTGGCATCGATGCCAAAGGGGGAAGACGACAGAAACACACCTGTCCATGCTAATGGCTGTCAACAGATATTGACCTGTGTTGTAAATGAAGAAAAACAAATTATGAACAAATAAATATTAGTAATTGTGTCTGAAAATGAACTCAGAATTCTCATAATCAAAAGAGAAGATAAGCACATGAGAGCCCCAAGGTCAGCAACAGCCAGATGTAGTATGAAAGTGGTGAAAGGATTCCTCTTCATGCAAAAACCAAGAAACCAGATGACAGTTCCATTCCCTATCAGTCCAAAAATGCTAATAACTGGAATTAAGACAAAGAGAATAATGTCTATTATAGGATATAGTGATGATCCATGATCAAAACCATCCTGGGGTTTTAGGAGGTCAGTTCCATTTTCTGCTCCAATATCTTCCCATGAAGCATTCAAAGTGGACCAGGATTCCAGGCTATCATTGCTCATCTTGCTGGATCTCTGCTTTTTAGCTAATGCTTGCAAGGCTCTTCCTACAAGAGGAAAATAAAGAAATGTGGATAAAGAAATTAATAAAAAGTTTTGGCTATAAAGCTCAATGATACTAAGGTGATACACTCAAACAATAATAAAAGAGACATGCTATGGTGAGAATTCATGACTGATAAATAAACATGTGAAGAATATTGTTCTATGTTTGTCAAAATTTATCGGCTTCAAAGGCTTTGGGGGGATGCAGTTTGTCAATGGGTTATGGATCTTTCCTCCGAGTAAAAAAATCTGCAGGCACAGCATTTCTGAACTAAAATCCTCATTTTCTGGTCTCTGACTCAGCCTTAAGATATGGAACTAACCTCTCCTGTCGTAGACATTGTGAGTGGGATGGTTGGGTGGTGGTGAAGAGGAGTGGGAACAGCTCTTGTGATTAGGGAAACAAAGGCAGAATGATTTGGGAAGGCATCTGTAATTTTATTATTATTAAAATGTGATTTTGAACAAAAGTGGATAAAATAAAACTCAAGTCGAATTGAGATTGATAAGAAATTTGAAAATCAAAAAAGACCCACAATAGATTAGTGAGACATCAAGATTTAGTCTTTCCTGTCTAGTACTTTCTGCTCTGACTGGATTTGGAAACCAAAAATTCCTGCCGTCTTCACCAGCCACCAACCTGTATCCTTCTAACCGAAGACTCCATGGAGTTAGCTTGGCCCACTTATCTGCAAAAGGTGCTCAGCATTGCCATTCAGCTACACTTGCCTCCTACCTTTGTTAATGAATGAAATCAAATTTAGCTATTTACATACCTGTCTAAAACTGTGGATCAGCATCCCTCAGGCATGCTGAGTGGGAGCAGCAAGTGGTGCTGGAATAAGCAGGTAATCTGGATATTTGCAGAAATTGTTCAGATGCCTCATCTGGTTCTTAGCAAGATGTGTAGGATCCTTCCCATGTGTATCCATTTCTGTGTAATCCATCTGCCAGCATCATGTAATAAGATGGTGTTAAGTCTCGAACCTCAAGACGGCCACACGTTCCAACGTTGAAGAGAAGTTTTATTTACAGTAACAAAATACAACAAGCTACAGTCTCAAGCCACGGCTCTCACTGAGTGTTCGGCGTTGTTCCGCCTCCCTTTATCCCTCTGTGGGAACCACACCTTCTTCCTTCTATCAAGTGACGTCAGCCTCCCTCTCTCTTGTAACCCGCCCTCTGTCTCTGCTTCACGCCAAGTGGATTATTAAGAGCTTCGGGAGAGCTGTTTCCTGATATCTCTCTAAACTGTTCACTCCCCCTCTGCATTCCCCAATTCTGGGCCACCATCCAAATCAGTCAGCTGTGAATGTTCACTTGTTGACCCTATGCTGACCGATGGTTGTATTGCACATTGCGTCTCAGGATAGCATTTGACAAACTCTTGCCTTCTAAAGTTCAGTGTCCCAAGCAGGCACACTTGAGAATAGAGAGTTTTCAAATGGTAAGCAAGCCCAAGTTCTCTTTGTCCCTATCTGGAGAAATATCAGTATTGATTAGAAATATCATTATTGATCACCTTACCCATTAACAGAAAGACCAACCAGTGTATTCAGAGAGTAATCAGCTTGCCATTGGATCTGCTGGGGAAGAACGTAGGCTGGGGTGCAGAACTATATCTGAAGAACAAAAAGAGAGTCCTGCTAGATCAGTTCACTGTCCTCTTGTCACAGTGGCCAAACAGATGCTTCAAGAAGCCCACAAACAGCTTCTGAACGCTTCTGCCCTATCCCAGATGCATCAGTTCTTTAAAGCTTCTAATTTTTTGGAGTCCTCTTCATTCCATGCTGTGTGTGAGAGAGACCTATTGCAACCCTCCCTTCTGCCTGGTTCTTCGTTTTTCTCCCCCTCAGTCATTCAATATCACATGCCACTGAATCTTCTTCTGTTTGTTCTGGGGGTTTAATGCCCCTCTCAGAATTACTGAAGCATGCCTCTTATACAATGGTGGTATAGTTTTGAAAACAGGAGTCCAAACATGGGAAGTATCAACTTGATATTACTGCGCATGAGACTCAAATATTGGATATAGAAGACTCTGTATGAGAGTGGTATGCTGGGCACATGTTCATGACCGTTAAATGTCAGGACATTGTTATCTGCCACCAGAGGTATCTTGCTTGAACATCTGCAGAAGATAGTTGGGTGTTTTCTGTGAGAGAAGACGGTTACAAAAGCATCAGACCCAAAACTTACATTATGGGGAATGTAACTACAGTATATATCCAATAATTATATGCAAAAGCTTTCCAAACATTATGGGGGTAATTAAAGTTCTGGGCCTCAGACCACCTCCAGTTCTCAATCCTTGGGCTAAGTCATTCAGTATCAGTATAACAGCAAGTTAATTCCTCTTTGAAACATCAGATTTACTTTCATTACCCCCCCCCCCCCCCGAGAGAGAGAGAGAGAGAGGGAGAGAGCATGATTGCTGGAGCTGGGTTGGAAGACATTAATCTTTCTCTGCCACCCATCCGGTGCTTTGTGCCATTCTGATGATGAGTGTTACCTGCTCAGACTGATTTTTGTTAGCCTTTTATGTAACCAGCTTGCTGCCTCTCAATTGCATTTGAGTAGGGGTCAGCAAACTTTTTCAGCAGGGGGGCTGGTCCACATTCCCTCAGACCTTGTGGGGGGCTGGACTATATTTTGAAAAAACAACAACCCAGAGATGCATTTTAAATAAAAGGACACATTCTACTCATGTAAAATCATGCTGATTCCCGGACCATCCGCGGGCCGGATTTAGAAGGCAATTGGGCCAGATCCGGCCCCCGGGCCTTATATTGGGGCACCTGCATTAGACCCTTTGGACATTGTGGTAGGTCACTTAGGTTGCGCCAGTGAAAAGCTAATCAGCTGAAGAGGAGCCCAGTCGTCTTCTCTCCTGCTCAGAGGTGACTCTTCCAACTCAAAGTCTGTTGAAACGGCATTTCTTTTTATTTCATTTTCTAAAACATACAAAACATTAATCCTGCAAAATAGGCAGGGGCTTTTAACGATACTGCTAAAATGAGGACAAAAATTAACAGAGTAAATGAATCCTAAATTAAAAAAAGAGTGAGTACAGAGGAAAACAAGTACCAAGAAATACACCAAGAGATAGAAAATGAAGCTTTCTGAGCTATTTTGAAGTCTTCACATCCAGGTTTGAACTGGAACTTCTCGCTTCTCTCTGCAGTTTTCCTCCTCTTTGAAAAGCCTCTGGAGTATGACCTTCATGCTCTCCTTAGATCGAGCCCTCTTGTTTCTTCCAATCAGGAAATAAATCAGTGGGTTGATACTGCTATTCAGGCAACTGCATAATAACCCAACAGATATAACAAATTGCACATTGTAATCTATAAGTGGAGTGAAAAAACGGATTAATAAAATGCAAGTAAATGGGAAAGCTAAGAAGAGGAAGAAGAGGAGGGCAAGTAGGATGGCTGTTAAAGCTTTTCCCTTCTTCCTCTGTTTTGATCTAAAGTAAACTTTTATAAACAGGACCAGAGTGGAAACAGTCATGAGTGGGAGGCAAAGGATAGCATTCACTAGAAGCAGGTAGGAAACACTAAAAATAGAAGGAATCATGCCGATTACAGTGAGCAGGAAAGAAATGATCCATATTGTGGCACAAACAAGGGTGGAAAAGTGTGGTGGTCGGTGGCATCGATGCCAAAGGGGGAAGACGACAGAAACACACCTGTCCATGCTAATGGCTGTCAACAGATATTGATCCGTGTTGTACATAAACATAAAACAATACAAGAACAAATCCATATAGGGAGGTGAAAATGAAAATAACGCCAGAAGAAGCATTATCAAAAGAGAGCATAAGCACATGAGAACCCCAAGGTCAGCAACAGCCAGATGTAGTATGAAAGTGGTGAAAGGATTCCTCTTCATGCAAAAACCAAGAAACCAGATGACAGTTCCATTCCCCATAAGTCCAAGAATGCTAATAACTGGAATTAAGAGAAAGAGAATAATTCCTGCTATAGGATATGTTGATAATTCATGATCAAAACCGTCCTCGGGGGTTAGGAGGTCAGTTCCATTTTCTGCTCCAATATCTTCCCATGAACCATTCAAAGTGGACCAGGATCCCAGGCCATCATTGCTCATCTTGATGTATCTCTACTTTTGAGCTACTCCTTGCATGGCTCTTCCTAGCAGGAGAAAATAAAGAAATGTGGAGTCAGTTTTGGTGTAGTTGTTAAGAGCGGTGGAATTATAATCAGGCGAACTGGGTTCGCTTTCCCGGTCCCCACATGCAGCTGCTGGGTGACCCTGGGCTAGTCACACTTCTCTGAAGTCTCTCAGCCTCACTCACCTCATAGAGTGTTTGTTGTGAGGTAGGAAATGAAAGGAGATCGTTATCCGCTTTGGGACTTTTTGAGGAGAGTGGAAGGCGGGATATCAAGTCCAAACTCCTCCTCTTCTTTTCACCATGAAGCTAAACTATGTTAAACTGTGATATACAATCAATAATAAAAGAGACATGCTAGAGCAGAAATTCGTGACTGATAAAGAAACAAAGAAACACTTTAGGAATATTGTTCATTTATTTGAACAAGCCAGGACCAAATAAAAATCAAGTCAAATTCAGATTGATAAGAGATATGAAATTCAGAAAAAGACCCACAATAGATTATCCAGACAGCAAGATTTAGTCCATCCTGCCTATTACTTTCTGCTCTGACTGGATTTGGAAACCAAAAATTCCTGCCCTCTTCACCAGCCATCAACCTGTAATAATAATAGTAATAATAATAATTTATTATTTATACCCCGCCCATCTGGCCGGGTTCCCCCAGCCACTCTGGGCGGCTTCCAACAAAACAGAAATTCTAAAATACAGAAATCCATCAAACATTAAAATACAGAAATCCATCAAAAATTAAAAGCTTCCCTAAACAGGGCTGCCTTGAGATGCCTTCTAAAGGTCTGGTAATTGTTGTTCTCTTTGACCTCTAGTGGGAGGGCATTCCACAGGGTGGGTGCCACTACCAAGAAGGCCCTCTGCCTGGTTCCCTGTAACTTGGCTTCTCGTAGTGAGGGAACCGCCAGAAGGCCCTTGGAGCTGGACCTCAGTGTCAGGGCAGAACGATGGGGGTGGAGACGCTCCTTCAGGTATACCGGACCGAGGCCGTTTAGGGCTTTAAAGGTCAACACCAACACTTTGAATTGTGCTCAGAAACGTACTGGGAGCCAATGTATCCTTTGAACTGAAGACTCCATGGCTCACCTATCTGCAAAAGGTGCACAGCATTGCCATTCAGCTACAGTTGCCTCCTACCTTTGCTAATGAATGAAATCAAATTCGGCAATTCGCATACCATACCTGTCTAAAACTTTGGATCAGCATCCCTCAGGCATGGTGAGTGGGAGCAGCAAGTGGTGCTGGAATAAGCAGGTAATCAGAAGATTTGCAGAAATTGTTTAGATGCCTCATCTGGTTCTTAGCAAGATGTGTAGGATCCTTCCCATGTGTCTTCAGTTCTGGGTAATCCATTTGCCAGCATCATGTGATAAGATGGTTGTATCGCACATCGCGTCTCAGGATAGCATTTGACAAACTCTTGCCTTCTAAAGTTCAGTGTCCCAAGCAGGCACACTTGAGAATAGAGAGTTTGCAAGTGGTAAGCAAGTCCAACTTATCTTTGTCCTTATCTGGAGAAATATCTTTATTGATTAGAGTGTCACCCGACAGAAAGACCAACCAGTGTATTGAGAGAGGAATCAGCTTGCCATTGGTTCTGCTGGGGAAGAACGTAGGCTGGGGTGCAGAATTATATATGAAGAACAAAAAAGAGAGTCCTGCTAGATCAGGTCAGTAGCCCCTGCAGCCAACTGTCCTGGTCTCACAGTGGCCAAACAGATGCTTCAGGAAGCCTACAAACAGCTTCTGAACACAATAGTACTTTCCTTCCACATGATGTTCTGCTGGCAGGCCTTAATCTCCTTAATTTTACAACCTTGTTGGGAAAACTTTGACATGTGGGAGGCCAATCTGTGTTTTTGGGTGGGACCTGGGCACACTTCTGCCTAATCCCATATTCATCAATTCTTTAAAGCCTCTATCTTTTTGGAGTACTCTTCATTCCATCCTGTGTGAGAGAGAGAGACCTTCTGTGTGCCGCCTTCCACCTGGTTCTTATCCCCCCCTCCCACAGTCATTCAATATCCCATGCCACTGAATCTTCTTTAGTTTGTTCTGGGGGTTTTATGCCACTCTCAGAGCTACTGAAGCATGCCTCTTACACAATAGTGGTATAGTTTTGAATACAGGAGTCCAAACATGGGAAGTATCAACTTGATATTACTGTGCATGAGACTCAAATATGTGATATAGAAGACTCCGTATGAGAGTGGTATGCTGGGCACATGTTCATGACCGTTAAATGTCAGGACATTGTTATCTGCCACCAGAGCTATCTTGCTTGGACATCTGCAGAATATAGTTGGGTGTTCTCTGTGAGAGAAGACGGTTACAAAAGCATCAGACCCAAAACTTACATTATGGTATCTGAAGAAGTGTGCATGCACACGAAAGCTCATACCAAAATAAAAACTTAGTTGGTCTTTAAGCTGCTACTGAAGGAATTTTTTTATTTTACTTCGACCCAGACCAACACGGCTACCTACCTGTAACCAGAATTATGGGGAAAGTAACTATATATGCAATAATTATATGCAGAAGCATTCCAAAACATTATGGGAGTAATTAACGATCTAGACCTCAGACCACATCCAGTTCTCAATCCTTGGGTTCAATCCTTCTGCAGCAGTCCAACAGTAAGTTAATTCCTCTCTTTTGAAACATCAGATTTACTTTCATTAATTCCTGCCCCCTCCCCCTCTCTCTCTCTCACACACAGAGAGCATGATTGCAGGAGCTGGGTTGGAAGACAGTAATCTTTCTCTGCCACCCATCCGGTGCTTTGTGCCATTCTGATGATGAGTGTTACTTGCTCAGGCAGATTTTTGATTAGCCTTTTATGTCAGCAGCTTGCTGCCTCTCAATTGCATTTGAGTAGGGGGCAGGAAACTTTTTCCGCTGGGGGGCTGGTCCACCTTCCCTCAGACCTTGTGGGGGGCCGGACAATATTTTGAAAAAAATAAAATAACACAGAGATGCATTTTAAATAAGAGGACACATTCTACTCATGTAAAATCATGCTGATTCCCAGACCGTCCACGGACCGGATTTAGAAGGCTATGGGGCCAGATCCGGCCTCCGGGCCTTATTTTGGGGCACCTGCATTAGAGCCTTTGGACATTGTGGTGGGTCACTTAGGTTGTGCCAGTGAAAAGCTAATCAGCTTAAGAGGAGTCCAGTCGTCTTCTCTCCTGCTCAGAGGTGGCTCTTTGCTCTGCAATGCAGAGTGAACTGCCTGGTTTCCCCTGAATGCTTTCTTCTCCTGCCCCATCCCAATACTTCTTCATAAGGGTTGACTAGAATGATGTGTCAAGGTGAGTCTTTCTCCATGGTGATTCTGGTTCTTCACCATATAAGGAGTCTCAGAGAAGTTTGGATATAGGCTTGATGCCTAGCATTGAGTGGAAAGTTCATTGTGGCGTGATATGGAACCATCTCCCTGTTGGGATCCACAAAATGCAGTGTGAGATAGTAAGTCTGCAGGCCTGAGTGTACTTGTAAAGTGAAACTAGCTGATGCAAGTGGCTGGTGCAAACTTTCTATAGTTTTGCTGGGTCAGAATAACTCAGCAGTAATGTGCTGTCAGTTGATTGGCTGTCATCGGTTTAAAAGGGAAACCTTTCCAGAAGTGAGTGTGGTGGTTTTGTAGAAGGGTGTGGTCAGTGAGAGGATTAGAGAGAGAGACGTCTTCCTACACGCCTTAAGGTGCAGCCATGTATCCTGGTTATTTGTGTGAACTCCTTGTGTATCATAGCCTGTAGATATTTGTATATAGCTCACAATAAATATACTGCCTGAAGAACCTGGAACTCTTAACATTTCTGCTAAAGTGCCGTGAAGGAATTCACGACACTAAACCCCGGTATAGTGAGTCAGACACACACACACACACACACACACACACCCCGGTATCCTCTGGTGTTTCCCCCCCAAAATATTATTGGAAAGATAAACATTGATGTCATGAATCACTTCTGCTAATTGTCACATTGCCCTCTGAAGGTGTACAGGGCAGAATTTTGTGGATTTCTATATGCACATAGCTATAATTTCTATATCACTACATCCATATAATAAGCAGGGCTCTTTTTCAACTGGAACTGACAGGAACTCAGTTCCAGCACCTCTCAGGTGGGTGCCATTACAATTATAAGAGACCAGGTGAGGCCTTCATGCTGAGTTTCTGCACCTCTTTTTCTAGAAAAATAGCACAGAAAATGGGGGTTATAGTGGTGGAATATTCCATCATTCACTTTTCAAAAAATCATTGATAAATCTTTATTCTCTTTTCTTCAAACATTTTGGCCTTACATGTGAAGATTTCTTTACTTCATTCCCTTTGGCAAGGAATCTGTTTTCTATACCATTTAGCAAGTCATCCCACCCAACTCAAAGTCTGTTGAAACGGCATTTCTTTTTATTTCATTTTCTAAAACATACAAAACATTAATCCTGCAAAATAGGCAATCTAAGGGGCTTTTAACGATACTGCTAAAATGAGGACAAAAATTAACGGAGTAAATGAATTTAAAAAATTAAAAATAATAGTGAGTAGAGAGGAAAACAAGTACCAAGAAAAACACCAAGCGATAGAAATGAAGCTTTCTGAGCTATTTTGAAGTCTTCACATCCGGGTTTGAACTGGAACTTCTCGCTTCTCTCTGCAGTTTTCCTCCTCTTTGAAAAGTCTCCTGAGTATGACCTTCATGCTCTCCCTAGATCGAGCCCTCTTGTTTCTCCCAATCAGGAAATAAATCAGTGGATTAATACTACAATTCAGGCAGCTGCATAATAATGCAACAGATATTGTCACAGATTCTACATTATTATTTATAAGTGGAGTGAAAAAACAGATTAATAAAACGCAAGTTAATGGGAAAGCTAAGAAGAGGAAGAAGAGGAGGGCAAGTAGAATGGCTGTTAAAGCTTTTCCCTTCTTCCTCTGTTTTGATCTAAAGTAAACTTTTATAAACAGGACCAGAGTTGAAACAGTCATGAGTGGGAGGCAAAGCATAGCATTTACTAGAAGCAGGTAGAAAAAGGGATACCTTGTAACTGTAAAAATCAAAAGAACCATGCCATTTACAGTGAGCAGGAAAGAAATGATCCATATCGAAGCACACACAAGGGTGGAAAAGTGTGGTGGTTGGTGGCATCGATGCCAAAGGGGGAAGACGACAGAAACACACCTGTCCATGCTAATGGCTGTCAACAGATATTGACCAGTGTTGTACATGAAGAAAAATGAACACTCGAAAACTGATAACAAATGAAGATTGGTAATTGTGTCTGAAAATGAACTCAGAACTTTCATGATCAAAAAAGAAGATAAAGACATGAGAGCCCCAAGGTCAGCAACAGCCAGATGGAGTATGAAAATGGTGAAAGGATTCCTCCTCATGCAAAAAACAAGAAACCAGGTGACAGTTCCATTCCCCATAACTCCAAAAATACTAAAAAGTAAAATGGAGACGGAGATAAGAATGTTTGCTATAAGATATGGTGATAATTCATAATCAAAACCATCCTTGGGGGATAGGTCAGTTCCATTTTCTGCTCCAATATCTTCCCATGAAGCATTCAAAGTGGACCAGGATTCCAGGCTATCATTGCTCATCTTGCTGGATCTCTGCTTTTTAGCTAATGCTTGCAAGGCTCTTCCTACAAGAATAAAATAGAGAAATGTGGATAAAGAAATAAATAATGAGTTTTGGCTATAAAGCTCAACGATATTAAGGTGATACACTCAAACAATAATAAAAGAGACATGCTGTAGTGAGAATATTGCTCTATGTTTGTCAAAATTTATCAGCTTCAAAGGCTTTTTTGGGGGGGTGGGTGCAGTTTGTCAATGGGTTATGGATTTCTCCAAGTAAAAAAATCTGCAGGCACAACATTTCTGATCTAAAATTCTCATTTTCTGGTCTCTGACTCAGGCTTAAGATCTGAAACTAACCTCTCCTGTCGTAGACATTGCGAGTGGGATGGTTGGGTGGTGGAGAAGAGGAGTGGGAGATGGAGTTGAACAGCTCTTGTGATTAGGGAAACAAAAGCCAGAATGAATTGGGAAGGCATCTGTAATTTTATTATTCTTAAAATGTGATATTGAACAAAAGTGGATAAAATAAAACTCAAGTCGAATTGAGATTGATAAGAAATATGAAAATCAGAAAAAGACCCACAATAGATTAGCCAAACAGCATGATTTAGTCCATCCTGCCTATTACTTTCTGCTCTGACTGGATTTGGAAACCAAAAATTCCTGCCTTCTTTACTAGCCATCCACGTGTATCCTTCGAACTGAAGACCCCATGGAGTTAGCTTGGCCCACCTACCGGTATCTGCAAAAGGTGCACAGCATTGCTATTCAACTACACTTGCCTCCTACCTTTGCTAATGAATGAAATCAAATTTAGCTATTTGCATACCTGTCTAAAACTTTGGATCAGCATCCCTCAGGCATGGTGAGTGGGAGCAGCAAGCGGTGCTGGAATAAGCAGGTAAACAGTAGATTTGCAGAAATTGTTAAGATGCCTCATCTGGTTCTTAGCAAGATTGTGTGGGATCCTTCCCATGTGTCTTCATTTCTGGGTAATCCATTTGCCAGCAATATGTGATAAGATGGTTGTATTCCACATTGGGTCTCAGGATAGCATTTGACAATCTCTTGCCTTCTAAAGTTCAGTGTGCCAAGCAGGCACACTTGAGAATAGAGAGTTTGCAAGTGGTAAGCAAGCCCAACTTCTCTTTGTCCTTATCTGGAGAAATATCTTTATTGATTAGAGTGTCACCTGACCCATTAACAGAAAGACCAACCAGTGTATTCAGAGAGTAATCATCTTGCCATTGGTTCTTCTGGGGAAGAACGTAGGTTGGGGTGCAGAACTATATCTGAAGAACATAAAAGAGAGTCTTGCTAGATCAGTTCACTGTCCTCTTGTCACAGTGGCCAAACAGATGCTTCAAGAAGCCCACAAACAGCTTCTGAACACTTCTGCCCTATCCCAGGTGCATCAGTTCTTTAAAGCTTCTATTTTTTGGAGTACTCTTCATTCCATCCTGTGTGTGAGAGAGACCTATTGCAATCCCCCCTTCCGCCTGGTTCTTCGTTTTTCTCCCACACAGTCATTCAATAGCGCATGCCGCTGAATCTTCTTCTGTTTGTTCTGGGGGGTTTAATGCCCCTCTCAGAGCTACTGAAGCATGCCTCTTATACAATGGTGGTATAGTTTTGAAAACTGGAGTCCAAACATGGGAAGTATCAACTTGATATTACTGCACATGAGACTCAAATATGGGCTATAGAAGACTCTATATGAGAGTGGTATGCTGGGCACATGTTTATGACCGTTAAATATCAGGACATTGTTATCTGCCACCAGAGCTATCTTGCTTGAACATCTGCAGAAGATAGTTGGGTGTTCTCTGTGAGAGAAGACGGTTACAAAAGCATCAGACCCAAAACTTATATTATCCGGAAAGTAACTACAGTATATATGTAATAATTATATGCAAAAGCATTCCAAACATTATGGGGGTAATTAAAGTTCTGGGCCTCAGACCACATCCAGTTCTCAACCCTTGGGCTAAGTCATTCAGTATCAGTATAACAGCAAGTTAATTCCTCTTTGAAACATCAGATTTACTTTCATTAATTCCCCCCCCTTCTCTCTCTCCCTCTCTCTCTCTCTCTCACACACACACACACAGAGAGAGAGAGAGAGAGCATGATTTCTGGAGTTGTGTTGGAAGACAGTAATCTTTCTCTGCCACCCATCAGGTTCTTTGTGCCATTCTGATGACGAGTGTTACTTGCTCAGGCAGATTTTTGATTAGCCTTTTATGTGAGCAGCTTGCTGCCTCTCAATTGCATTTGAGTAGGGGTCAGCAAAATTTTTCAGCAGGGGGGCTGGTCCACCTTCCCTCAGACCTTGTGGGGGGCCGGACTATATTTTGAAATTTTTTTTTAATAATAACCCAGAGATGCATTTTAAATAAAAGGACACATTCTACTCATGTAAAATCATGCTGATTCCCGGACTGTCCGCGGGCCGGATTTAGAAGGCGATTGGGCCAGATCCGGCCCCCGGGCCTTAGTTTGGGGCACCTGCATTAGAGCCTTTGGACATTGTGGTGGGTCACTTAGGTTGTGCCAGTGAAAAGCTAATCAGCTTAAGAGGAGTCCAGTCGTCTTCTCTCCTGCTCAGAGGTGAGTCTTTGCTCTGCAATGCAGAGTGAACTGCCTGGTTTCCCCTGGCTGCTTTATTCTCCTGCCCCATCCCAATCCTTCTTCATAAGGGTTGACTAGAATGATGTGTCAAGGTGAGTCTTTCTCCATGGTGATTCTGGTTCTTCACCATATAAGGAGTCTCAGAGAAGTTTGGATATAGGCTTGATGGCTAGCATTGAGTAGAAAGCTCATTTTGGCACGATATGGAACCTTCTCCCTGTTGGGATCCACAAAATGCTGTGTGAGATAGTAAGTCTGCAGGCCTGAGTGTACTAGTAAAGTGAAAGTAGCTGATGCAACTGGCTGGTGCAATACTTTCTATAGTTTTGCTGGGTCAGAATAACTCAGCAGTAATGTGCTGTCAGTTGATTGGCTGTCATTGGTTTAAAAGGGAAACCTTTCCAGAAGTGAGTGTGGTGGTTTTGTATAAGGGTGTGGTCAGTGAGAGGATTAGAGAGAGAGACGTCTTCCTACATGCCTTAAGGTGCAGCCACGTATCCTGCTTATTTGTGTGAACTCCTTGTGTATCATAGCCTGTAGATATTTGTATATAGCTCACAATAAATATACTGCCTGAAGAACCTGGAACTCTTAACATTTCTGCTAAAGTGCCGTGAAGGAATTCACGACACTAAATCCCGGTATAGTGAGTCAGACACACACACACACACACACACACTCCGGTATCCTCTGGTGTTTTCCCCCAAAAACATTATTGGAAAGATAAACATTGATGTCATGAATCACTTCTGCTAATTGTCACATTGCCCTCTGAAGGTGTACAGGGCAGAATTTTGTGGATTTCTATATGCACATAGTTATAATTTCTATATCACTACATAATAAGCAGGGCTCTTTTTCAGCTGGAACTGACAGGAACTCAGTTCCAGCACCTCTCAGGTGGGTGCCATTACAATTATAAGAGACCAGGTGAGGCCTTCATGCTGAGTTTCTGCACCTCTTTTTCTAGAAAAATAGCACAGAAAATGGGGGTTATAGTGGTGGAATATTCCATCATTCACTTTTCAAAAAATCATTGATAAATCTTTATTCTCTTTTCTTCAAACATTTTGGCCTTACATGTGAAGATTTCTTTACTTCATTCCCTTTGGCAAGGAATCTGTTTTCTATGACATTTAGCAAGTCATCCCACCCAACCCAAAGTCTGTTGAAACGGCATTTCTTTTTATTTCATTTTCTAAAATATACAAAACATTAATCCTGCAAAATAGGCAATCCAAGGGGCTTTTAACGATACCCCTAAAATGAGGACAAAAATTATCAGAGTAAATGAATCCAATAAAATAAAATAAATAGTACAGAGGAAAAGAAGTACAAAGAAATACGCCGAGATAGAAAATGAAGCTTTCTGAGCTATTTTGAAGTCTTCACATTCGGGTTTGAACTGGAACTTCTCGCTTCTCTCTGCAGTTTTCCTCCTCTTTGAAAAGCCTCTGGAGTATGACCTTCATGCTCTCCCTAGATCGAGCCCTCTTGTTTCTCCCAATCAGGAAATAAATCAGTGGGTTAATACTGCTATTCAGGCAGCTGCATAAAAACCCAACAGATGTAACAAATTGCACATTGTTGTCTATAAGTGGAGTGAAAAAACGGATTAATAAAATGCAAGTAAATGGGAACGCTAAGAAGAGGAAGACGAGGAGGGCAACTAGAATGGCTGTTAAAGCTTTTCCATTCTTCCTCTGTTTTGATCTAAAGTAAACTTTTATAAACAGGACCAGAGTGGAAACAGTCATGAGCGGGAGGCAAAGGATAGCATTCACTAGAAGCAGGTAGGAAAAGGGATACGTTGTAACTCTAAAAATAGAAGGAATCATGCCGATTACAGTGAGCAGGAAAGAAATGATCCATATTGTGGCACAAACAAGGGTGGAAAAGTGTGGTGGTCGGTGGCATCGATGCCAAAGGGGGAAGATGACAGAAACACACCTGTCCATGCTAATGGCTGTCAACAGATATTGACCCGTGTTGTACATAAACATAAAAAAATACAAGAACAAATCCATATAGGGAGGTGAAAATGAAAATAACGCCAGAAGAAGCATTATCAAAAGAGAGCATAAGCACATGAGAACCCCAAGGTCAGCAACAGCCAGATGTAGTATGAAAGTGGTGAAAGGATTCCTCTTCATGCAAAAACCAAGAAACCAGATGACAGTTCCATTCCCCATAAGTCCAAGAATGCTAATAACTGGAATTAAGAGAACAAGAATAATTCCTGCTATAGGATATGTTGATAATTCATGATCAAAACCGTCCTGGGGGGTTAGGAGGTCAGTTCCATTTTCTGCTCCAATATCTTCCCATGAACCATTCAAAGTGGACCAGGATCCCAGGCCATCATTGCTCATCTTGCTGGATCTCTACTTTTGAGCTACTCCTTGCATGGCTCTTCCTAGCAGGAGAAAATAAAGAAATGTGGAGTCAGTTTTGGTGTAGTTGTTAAGAGCGGTAGACTCCTAATCTGGGGAACCAGGTTCGCATCTCCGCTCCTCCACATGCAGCTGCTGGGTGACCTTGGGCTAGTCACACTTCTCTGATGTCTCTCAGCCTCACTCACCTCACAGAGCGTTTGTTGTGAGGTAGGAAGGGAAAGGAGATCGTTATCCGCTTTGGGACTTCTTAAGGAGAGTGGAAGGTGGGATATCAAGTCCAAACTCCTCCTCTTCTTTTCGCCATAAAGCTAAACTATATTAAACTGTGATATTCAATCAAAAATAAAAGAGACATGCTAGAGCAGAAATTCATGACTGATAAACAAACAAAGAAACACTTTAGGAATATTGTTCATTGGAATGTTTGTCAAAAGGCTTAGGGGGGAGATGCAGTTCGCCGAGGGGTTAAGGATTTTTCTTCCAAATAAAAAATCTGCAAGAACAGCATGAGTAAGCACATCATTTTTTAACTAAAATTACCCTCTTCTGCTCTCTGAGTCATTCTTAACATCTAAAACTAACATATAGTGTCCTAAACACAGAGTGGGATGGTTGGATGGGCTCAGTGATTCAAATCTGGAGTGGAGAAAAGGAAGGGTTGTAGCAATTGAGCATTAAATTAAAAGGAAGGGTTGTAGCAACAAAAGCCATTATTATTATTAGTAGTAGTAGTAGTACCCCACCCATCTGACAGGATTTCCAGGATGTTTCCCAGCACAAATACCTCATTATTGACATTGATTTTCTCCACTCTCATATCTTATGGAATATGCCCCATTGCCAATTTCTAATTAGGAAAATGCTTGACTTTTGGTCAGAGAGTCCCACCAACACCACTGCATGAGATGATATAGCACATAATTAAAAAAACAAAAACAAAAACATTAAAAATAAATAAATAGTTAAGAAGAAATTAAAAGAACAGCAAAAAAAAAACCAACAACTGCAGGCTTCACTCATCTAACACCTCCGGGTATTGGGCGCTATATGAATTCAATAAATAATAATCTGCCATTGAAAAAAATGGAAAGAGGGTTTTCTTCTATCTCTCCTCAGAGATTTACAATTCGTGCAAATTAACAAATAGATTTATAATAGTAAGATACTGAGTTCAGAGTAGAACAAGATATCTAAGAAGAGATAGAAAATGGGGTATTCTGGGGGTGAAATTTAATCAGCTTTTTATTAATGCCTTTCTGTTACAAAGCAAACAGATAAACAGGTAATGTGACATCTGCCAGAGCTTCAAATCTGCAGTGGAGAAGGGGAACAGGAACAGGAGTTGAACAGCCGTAGTGATCAGGAAAAGAAAAGCCATTATGATTATTACTACCCCACACATCTGATTGGGTTCCCCAGCCACAGTGGACAGCTTTCAACATAAATAAAATCATAACGAAACAATGCTTTGGGAAGGCATGTGTAAGTTTTCATTATTATTAAAATGTGATATTTAACAAAACCAGATTAAATAAAACTCAAGTCAAATCCACTGCCCTGGTCTCACAGTGGCCAAACAGATGCTTTGGAACACAAACGTCCTCTCTTCTTCTTCTGTGCTTTTCTTCTGGTCCACCGGCTCTTTAATTTTCCAACCCTTCACTCGGGGGCAACTTTGACATTTGTGGGAGACCAACCTGCTTTTTTTGAGGGCATGGGGGCACTTCTGTACAATCTCAGATACGATGACATTCCTCAGATGAAAATAGGTACATTTTCCACTCCTATCCTATTGAGCCTCCTCAACCCCTATTTTTTTTTGTCTCTCACATAGCATTTACAACTGAAGAAAGACAAGTGCCACCACCAGTAAACTGTTTATGGAAAAACCAATATGAACCATAGCAGAAAATTAGAACACAAGTTAAAGTGAATAATGCATGTACACTTCAGCCTTTGGTTCCTCTCCCACTTTTGAAAATGAGCTATGTCAACTTGAGACATTCACATACCTGTGAGCAACTGTTGATCAGCAGTCAAAAGACCAGGTGAGTTGAAGGCAACAAGAAGCACAAAATCATGTGCTGGAATGAAGAGGCAGTCAGAAGACTGGCAGAATTGACTACAGCCCCAAGGAGGAGAAAATAGATGTATCACCAAGCTCTCCGTAAGATGTTTAGTGCCCCACCCATTACGCTTCATTTGTTCTTAAGCAGTTTGCCAACATCCTGTGACAAGAAGATTTTTGTTCATTGGTTGTTGAGAGAGCTGATTAAACAGGAGGTTCTTACCTCCAAAGTCTTGATGCCATAGAGAAGCATTCTTGAGAAAAGTGAGTAAATAAGTTGCAGGGAGCAACTGGGTGAGGCTCAAAACTACAGTGCCTGGGATTCTTTGGGGGGAAATGATATGCTTTGAAGGCATGGTATCTATGGAGCCCCACAAGCATAACTATGGAACCTGGAAGGGGGCAGGGGGGGGGCTCTGAACGACTAAGAAGGGGAAAATGGTTAAACAGGTGGGAGAGGAGAACAGAATGGAATGGTTGGATGCGATGGCACGCACGCGCGCACACACACACACACACACACACACACACACACACGTATGTATGTTAAGGTCTATGTGCAGTAAATAACAAGACATGTTGTGGCTAGATCATTTTCCTTGTTAAACTGAGGGCGCATCCACTCTTCCACCAGTCCCATTCCAAAAAGGCACAGTTTCAAGTCTTTTCCAGGGACCTTCCAGGCAGTGGTCCAAGTGGACTTGCCTTTGCTGTGCAGCTTCCCCCTGAAAAACACGCTCGTTGCCTCTGAATTGGAATGAACAGCAATCTGCAGAAAACCCAATGGTCATTTGTTTTGATTCAGCAGTAAAGAGAAGGTTTTCCTGGTGGGAAATGGAAGGCCAAATGAGGTGTGGAAGAGCCCTGAGTACCTGTTTTTATATGCCCCGTGAGATGTTAGAGGGTCAGCCATAGACATGAATGGAGACATTTGGAAATTTGTGTAATTTGAATTGGGCAGATATGGCCATTATCTATTTTCACAATAAATATATTAATTAAATGGCTGTGGGGAAGTCACAAATGTAGAGGGGATCCCAAAATCTACCCATTGCTCACTGCAAAAGGATTTGGGGAAATGACAGAGAAGAAACAGGGAACTGATTACTTGAAATACTCACCTCTTGTTCCAGCCAAAACCCTAGACATTAGCCTCTATGTTCCAAGTATACATTTTGTATTTCTTTGGATTTCAAGCATGGGCAAAGTGCCTCTAACTGTGATGTTCGTTCTGCTGCTACGGTAGTCGTCTTTTCCCTTCTTGTTGCAACCTAGTTGCAAAACTAACCACCACACCATTTCTCATTCTCACACAATCAGCACTTAGCTGTTATGTTTGGGACAGAAATTTGGTAACAGATGTCACTGAGTTGTGCCTGAGTACTAAGAATAATTTCATTTGTGAATCTGAAGACTTCCTTCAATTTCTTGGTTCTCAGTTTCACACCTATAATCTGAGAGGATAACCAAAGTGAGCCAAGGTATTGGGAAAACAACAGTAGCAGGGACAAAGAGGATATGTAGCTTTTGTTACTATTTATCCAATTTTGTTTCTTAGAGTAACACATCTGGGTCAGTTCCTAAATCCACATATTAAATACACAGACAAACAATCAAGTCAGTCATGGCTCACATATGAAAAAAACAACAATGATATTTTAATCTACACTTTATTGTACCCTAATCTGCTCTCATCCGGGCTCTCTAATCACAGAATGCATATAGGAAAGAACAGGGGACAGCAACCCTTTCCAGCAGGGGGCCAGTCCACTGTCCCTCAGACCTTATGGAGGGGCCAGACAATATTTTGTAGAAAAAAAATATGAACGAATTCCTAATCCCCACAAACAACCCAGAGATGCATTTTATATAAAAGGACACATTCTACTCATGTAAAAACATGCTAATTCCTGGACTGTCTGCTGGCTGGATTTAAAAGGTGTTTGGGCCGGATCCAGCCCCCGGGTCTTAGTTTGCCTACCCATGGTAAAGAATAACAGGAATACCATTTATGTCACAAAGAAACTGGCATCTCTTCAAGAGTATTCCTCCTGCATGCCCACCTCTGCCACCCAATTATGGTTCTCTCTTGGCTTTTACACACTAATTTCTATCTGTTCTACTTTCTGTTCTTGTCAATATCATGAGGTGAGATCCCCCCCTCCCAATTGGTTATCAAGATGGGTTGTGTAGGAGGAGATTCTTCACTGCATGCAAGGTTGTATCAAACATAAGAAACACCAGAAGAAGAAAAATAATTCATTAAGACAAGCCCTCTATGAAGAGCAACTCTTCAGCTTGATTTTTATGATTTGTTTTCTTCTTACGGGGTGCCTTATGTTTGATATCTGTTGTACTATTACTATAGCAGCAGGATCAGTGGGAAGTGGAGGAGAGGTGGGTGGGCTTACAACAAATACCTTTCTACTCAGATCCGCTTCCTCACATTACAATGTCTTTGTCCATCTCTCACATGGGGAAGGGTGAACTGCTCAGCTCTGAATATGCTTGGCTGTTCATACTATCCAACACTCAGGTGTCAGAATCATTCCCTTTCCTCACCATTCAGACTTTCTGACATCAATCCCCAATTCTATTTACGGGATTTCCAGTATGTTTCCCAGCACAAATACCTCTTCATTGACCTTGATTTTCTCCACTCTCATATCTTATGGAATATGGCCCACTGCCAATTTCTAATTAGGAAAATGCTTGACTTTTGGTCCGAGAGCCCCACCACCATCCCTACATGAGCTGATATAGCAGGTGATTTTTAAAATAAAATAATAAATAAAAAATTGAAAATAATAAATAGGTAAGAAAAAATTAAAAGAACCACAAAGAACTGCAGGCTTCGCTCATCTGACGCTTCTGGGTATATATAATTTCAATAAATATTAAACAGCCATTCAAAAGAAATGGCGGGAGGGTTTACTTCTATGTCTCCACAGAGATATACAATATATGGATATTAACAAATAGATTTATAATTCTGTGGTACCTCGGGCTAAGAGCTTAATTTGTTCAGGAGGTCCGTTCATAACCTGAAACTGTTATTAACCTGAAGCATCACTTTAGCTATTGGGGCCTCCTGCTGCCGCTGAACCACCACCTCACGATTTCTGTTCTCATCCTGAAGCAAAGTTCTTAACCCGAGGTGCTATTTCTGGATTAGCGGAGTCTGTAACCTGAAGCGTCTGTAACCTGAAGTGTCTGTAACCTGAAGCGTCTGTAACCAGAGGTACCACTGTAATAAGATACTGAGTTCAGAATAGAACAAGTACCAAGAAATATAAAAAGAAATAGAAGATGAAGCTTTCGGGGGGGGGGAATCACTCAGTTTTTTTTATTATAAAGCCTATGTGTTACAAAGAAAACATATAAACAAGGAAAGATACAGTACATCTGTTGTCTCCACTTTCAGTTCACAATCTTTTTTCACTTTCAGGTAGGTAGCTGTGTTGGTCTGACACTATATATATATATAGAGAGAGAGAGTGTGTCAAGTAGCACCCTAGAGACCAACTAAGTTTGTTTTTGTATAAGCTTTTGTGTGCATGCACACTTCTTTGATTATTTTTGCAGTTGTCAGATTCAGGTTTGGACCTGTACGAAGTCTCCCTTCTTTCTGCAATCTTCCTCCTCCTTGAAAACCCTCTGGAATATGACCTTCAAGCTCTCTCTTGACCGACAGTGTTTCTTTCTTCCAACCAGGAAATAAATCAAAGGGTTAACACTGCTGTTTAGGCAGCTGCATAAGAGCCCAAACAATATTTCAGTATCGTTTCCACCATTGCGGGAGAAATATAATAAAATGCAAGTAAATGGGAAAGCTAAGAAGAGGAAGAAGAGGAGGGCAAGTAGGATGGCTGTTAAAGCTTTTCCTTTCTTCCTCTGTTGTGATCTAAAGTAAACTTTTATAACCAGGACCAGAGTGGAAAGAGTCATGAGTGGGAGGCAAAGTATAGCATTCATTAGAAGCAGGTAGAAAAGGGGAAATGTTATATCTCCAAATTTCCAAAGACTAATGCCGATTACAGTGGGCAAGAAAGAAATGATCCATATTAAGGCACACACAAGGGTGGAAAAGTGTGGTGGTCGGTGGCATCGATGCCAAAGGGGAAAGACGACAGAAACACACCTGTCCATGCTAATGGCTGTCAACAGATATTGACCTGTGTTGTAAATGAATAAAAACAAAAAACTAATGTATAAATCAATATCGGTAATTGTGTTTGAAGATGAACTCATAATTCTCATAATCGATAAAGAAGATAAGCACATGAGAGCCCCAAGATCAGCAGCAGCCAGATGGAGGATGAAAGTGGTGAAAGGATTCCTCTTCATGCAAAACCCAAGAAACCAGATGACAGTTCCATTCCCCATAACTCCAAAAATGCTAATAACTGGAATTAAGACAAAGAAAATAAGTTCTATAAGATATAGTGATGATCCATGATGAAAACGATCCTCGCGGGTTAGGAGGTCAGTTCCATTTTCTGTTCCAATTTCTTCCCGTGAAGCATTCAAAGTGGACCAGGATCCCAGACTCCCGTTGTTCATCTTGCTGGATCTCTCCCTTTGAGCTAATGCTTGCTTGTCTCTTCCTACAAGAAGAAAATAAAGAAACATGGATAAATAAATAAATAAAAAGTTTTGGCTATAAAGCTCAATGATATTCAGTTGATACACTCAAACAATAATGGTGAGAATTCATGACTGATAAAGAAATAAACATATGAAGGATATTGTTCAATATTTGTCAAAATTTCAACTTCAAAGGTGGACGGGGGGGGGGATGCAGTTTCCCAATGGGTTATGGATTTTTCCTCCAAGTAAAGAAATCTTCAGGCACAGCAGTTCTGAGCTAAAATTCCCCTCTTCTGGTCTCTCCCTCAGCCTTAAGATATGAAATTAACCTCTCCTGTCATAGACATTAAGAGTGGGATGGTTGGGTGGTGGAAAAGCGGAGTGGAAGAAGGAGTTAAGCAGCTCTTGTGATTAGGGAAACAAAAGCCAGAATGAATTGGGAAGACATCTGTAATTGTATTATTATTAAAATGTGACTTTTAGCAAGCCAGGACAAAATAAAAATCAAGTCAAATTCAGATTGATAAGAAATATGAAAATCAGAAAAAGACCCACAATAGATTAGCCAGACAGCAAGATTTAGTCCATCCTGCCTAGTACTTTCTGCTCTGACTGGATGTGGAAACCAAAAATTCCTTCCCTCTTCACCAGCCATCCACCTGTATCCATTGAACTGAAGACTCCATGGAGTTATCTTGGCTCACCTATCTGCAAAAGGTGCACAGCATTGCCATTCAGCTACATTTGCCTCCTACCTTTTCTAATGAATGAAATCAAATTTGGCAATTCGCATACCATACCTATCTAAAACTTTGGATCAGCATCCCTCAGGCATGGTGAATGGGAGCAGCAAGTGGTGCTGGAATAAGCAGGTAATCAGAAGATTTGCAGAAATTGTTTAGATGCCTCATCTGGTTCTTAGCAAGATGTGTAGGATCCTTCCCATGTGTCTTCAGTTCTGGGTAATCCATTTGCCAGCATCATGTGATAAGATGGTTGTTTTGTACATTGGGTCTCAGGATAGCATTTGGCAAACTCTTGCCTTCTAAAGTTCAGTGTCCCAAGCAGGCACACTTGAGAATAGAGAGTTTGCAAGTGGTAAGCAAGCCCAACTTCTCTTTGTCCCTATCTGGAGAAATATCTTTATTGATTAGAGTGTCACCTGACAGAAAGACCAACCAGTGTATTGAGAGAGGAATCAGCTTGCCATTGGTTCTGCTGCGGAAGAACGTAGGCTGGGGTGCAGATCTATAGCCAAAGAACAAAAAAGAGAGTCCTGCTAGATCAGGTCAGTGGCCCCTGCAGTCAATTGTCCTGGTCTCACAGTGGCCAAACAGATGCTTCAAGAAGCCCACAAACAGCTTCTGAACACAACAGTACTTTCCTCCTACATGATGTTCTGCTGGGAGGCCTTAATCTCCTTAATTATACAACCCCGTTGGGAAAACTTTGACATGTGGGAGGCCAATCTGTTTTTTTGGGTGGTAGCTGGGCACACTTCTGCCTAATCCGATATTCATCAATTCTTTAAAGCCTCTATCTTTTTGGAGTACTCTTCATTCCATCCTGTGTGTGTGAGAGAGAGACCTTCTGCATGCCGCCTACCACCTGGTTCTTAGTCGCCCCCCCCCCACTCAGTCATTCAATATCCCATGCCACTGAATCTTCTTCAGTTTGTTCTGGGGGTATTATGCCATTCTCAGAGCTACTGAAGCATGCCTCTTATACAATGGTGGTATAGTTTTGAATACAGGAGTCCAAACATGGGAAGTATCAACTTGATATTACTGTGCAGGAGACTCAACAGGGCCGGCCCTAGGGCAAGGCTGGGTGGCGCGGGGCGCCAGGGTGTCCCCCACCGCGCTGAGCACAGCGCCCTCCAAGCAGCCACGCTGGGAATCGGGGCAGGGGGGGGCAGAGGGATCGTTGCATCACAGCGCCAGGGCGCCAGATATGCTTAAGATGGCCCTGAGACTCAAATATGTGATATAGAAGACTCCGTATGAGAATGGTATGCTGGGCACATGTTCATGACCGTTAAATGTCAGGACATTGTTATCTGCCACCAGAGCTATCTTGCTTGGACATCTGCAGGAGATAGGTGGGGGTTTTCTGTGAGAGGAGGCGGTTACAAAAGCATCAAACCCAAACTTATATTATGGGGAAAGTAACTATATATGCAATAATTATATGCAAAAGCATTCAAAAACATGATGGGGGTAATTAAAGATCTAGACCTCAGACCACATTCAGTTCTCAATCCTTGGGTTCCATCCTTTTGCAGCAGTCCTACAGCAAGTTAATTCCTCTCTTTATAAACATCAGATTTACTTTCATTAACAGAGAGAGAGAGAGAGAGAGAGAGAGAGAGAGAGAGAGAGAGAGAGAGAGAGAGAGAGAGAGAGAGAGAGAGAGAGAGAGAGACGGACTGCAGGAGCGAGCATTGAAGACAATAATTTCTCCCTGCCACCCATCGGGTGCTTTGTACCATTCTGATGATGAGTGTTATTTGCTCAGCCTGTTTTCTTTGTTAGCCTTTTATGTGAGCAGCTTGCCGACTCTCAATTGCATTAGAAGCCTTTGGACATTGTGGTGGGTCACTTAGGTTGTGCCAGTGAAAAGCTCATCAGCTTAAGAGGAGCCCAGTCGTCTTCTCTCCTGCTCAGAGGTGGCTCTTTGCTCTGCAATGCACAGTGGACTGCCTTGTTTCCCCTGGCTGCTTTATGCTCCTGCCCCATCCCAATCCTTCTTAATAAGTGTTGACTAGAATGATGGGTCAAGGTGAGTCTTTATCCATGGTGATTTTGGTTCTTCACCATGCAAAGGAGTCTAGTGTATGCATCAAGATATAGGCTTGATGGCTAGCATTGAGTTGAAAGTGCATTGTGGCATGATTTGGAACCATCTCCCCCCTGTATCCTCTGGGTTCCCCCCCCCCCAAACACTTTATTGGAAAGAAGAGAAACTGATGTCATGAATCACTTCTGCTCATTGTCACATTGCCCTATAAAGGTGTAGATGTCAGAATTTGGTGGATTTCAATATGCATATAGTTATAATTTCTATATCACTACATCCGTATAACAAGCAGGGCTCTTTTTCAGCTGGAACTGACCGGAACTCAGTTCCAGCACCCCTCAGGTGGGTGCCATTACAATTGTAAGAGAACAAGGGAGGTCTTCATGGTGAGTTTCTGCACCTCTATTTCTTGTAAAATAGCACAGAAAATAGGGATTATAGTGGTGGAATGTTCCATAATGCACTTGTTAAAAAATCCTTAAGAAATATTTTCTTCTGTTTTCTTCAAATATTGGAGCTCTATATGTGAAGATTTCTTTACTTCATTCCCTTTGGCAATGAATCTGTTTTCTATACCATTTCGCAAGTCATCCCTCTCAACTCAGTCTGCTGAAGCGACATTTATTTTTATTTCATTTGCTAAAACATACAACATGTTAATCCTGCAAAATAGACAATCCATGGGGTTTTTAACGATACTGCTAAAATGAGGGGGGAAATTGACAGAGTAAATGAATCCAAAATTTAAAAAATAGTGAGTACAGAGGAAAACAAGTACCAAGAAATACACCAAGAGATAGAAAATGAAGTTTTCTGAGCTATTTTGAAGTCTTCACATCTGGGTTTGAACTGGAACTTCTCGCTTCTCTCTGCAGTTTTCCTCCTCTTTGAAAAGTCTCTGGAGTATGACCTTCATGCTCTCCCTAGATTGAGCCCTCTTGTTTCTCCCAATCAGGAAATAAATCAGTGGGTTAATACTGCTATTCAGGCAACTGCATAATAACCCAACAGATATTGCAACAGATTGCACATTATAATCTGTAACTGGAGTGAAAAAACAGATTAATAAAATGCAAGTAAATGGGAAAGCTAAGAAGAGGAAGACGAGGAGGGCAAGTAGTATGGCTGTTAAAGCTTTTCCCTTCTTCCACTTTTGTGATCTAAAGTAAACTTTTATAAACAGGACCATAGTGGAAAGAGTCATGAGTGGGAGGCAAAGTATAGCATTCATTAGAAACTGGTAGAAGTCTGTATACGGTGTAAAAATGTCGATTGCAGTGAACAGGAAAGAAATGATCCATATTGAAACACAAACAAGGGTGGAAAAGTATGGTGGTCTGTGGCATCGATGCCAAAGGGGGAAGACGACAGAAACGCACCTATCCATGCTAATGGCTATCAACAAATATTGACCAGTGTTGTACATAAACAATAAAGGAATAGTGCCAAATGACATAAACAAATTATAAACATACCAAGGTAGGAGTGAAAATGACCAAAGAAGACTTACAATGGCGAAAAAAATTAAGCATATGAGTGTCCCCAGGTCAGCAGCAGCCAGATGGAGGATGAAGGTGGTGAAAGGATTCCTCTTCATGCAAAAGCCAAGAAACCAGATGACAGTTCCATTCCCCATAAGTCCAAAAATGCTAATAAGTAAAATGGAGACGGAGATAAGAATGTTTGCTATACGATATGGTAATGATCCATGATCAAAACCATCCTGGGGGGTTAGGAGGTCAGTTCCATTTTCTGCTCCAATATCTTCCCATGAAGCATTCGAAGTGGACCAGGATCCCAGGCTACCATTGCTCATCTTGCTTAATCTCAGTTTTTGAGCTATTTATTGTATGGATCTTCCTACCAAGAGAAAATAAATGTGGAGTCAGTTTTAGGTATAAAGCTCAACCATATTAAACTGAGACACTCAACCAATAACAAAAGAGACATGCTATAGTGGAAATTCATGACGGATGAAGAAACAAACACTTTAGGAATATTGTTTATTGGAATAAAATAAAATAAAAATTCCTTCCAGTAGCACCTCAGAGACCAACTAAGTTTGTCATTGGTATGAGCTTTCGTGTGCATGCACTTAGTTGGTCTCTAAGGTGCTACTGGGAGGAATTTTTTAAATTTTGTTTTCACTACGGCAGACCAACACGGCTACCTACCTGTTTATTGGAATGTTCATCAAAACTCATCAGTTTCAAAGGCTTAGAGACGAAATGCAATATTTCGGTGGGTTATGGATCTTTCCTCTGAGTAAAAAACCTGCAAACACAGCATCTGTAAGCATATAATTTGCAAACTGAAATTCTCCGAGAAGGAGTTGAACAGCTCTAGTGATTAGGGAAACAAAGCCAGAATGAATTGGGAAGGCATCTGTAATTTTATTATTATTGAAATGTGATTTTTAAAACAAAAGTGGATTAAATAAAACTCAAGTTGAATTGAGATTGATAATTAATATGAAAATCAGAAAAAGACCCACAATAGATTAGCCAGACAGCAAGATTTTTACAATGTGAAATGAATAAGACAAACCATTAGTCTATCCTGCCTAGTACTTTCTGCTCTGACTGGATGTGGTAACCAAAAATTCCTGCCGCCTTCACCAGCCACCCACCTGTATCCTTCTAACTGAAGACTCCATGGAGTTAACTTGGCCCACCTATCTGCAAAAGGTGCTCAGCATTGCCATTCAGCTACACTTGCCTTCTACCTTTGTCAATGAATGAAATCAAATTTAGCTCTTTACATACCTGTCTAAAACTTTGGATCAGCATCCCTCAGGCATGGTGAGTGGGAGCAGCAAGTGATGCTGGAATAAGCAGGTAAACAGTAGATTTGCAGAAATTGTTAAGATGCCTCATCTGGTTCTTAGCAAGATGTGTAGGATCCTTCCCATGTGTCTTCAGTTCTGTGTAATCCATTTGCCAGCATCATGTGATAAGATGGTTGTTTTGTGCATTGGGTCTCAGGATAGCATTTGGCAAACACAGGACGAGATTCTTCCCTTCTAAAGTTCAGTGTGCCAGGCAGGCACTCTTGAGCAGAGTGAATTTGCAAGTGGTAAGCAAGCCCAACTTCTCTTTGTCCCTATCTGGAGAAATATCTTTATTGATTGCCATTGGTTCTGCTGGGGAAGAACGTAGGCAGGGGTGCAGAACTATATCTGAAGAACAAAAAAGAGAGTCCTGCTAGATCAGGTCAGTAGCCCCTGCAGCCAACTGTCCTGGTCTCACAGTGGCCAAACAGATGCTTCCAAAAGACCAAAAACAGCTTCTGAACACAACAGTACTCTCCTCCCCCGTGATGTTCTTCTGGCAGGCCTTAATCTCCTTAATTTTCCAACCCCCTTGGGACAACTTTGACATGTGTGGGAGGCCAACCTGCTTTTTTGGTTGGGGCATGGACACACTTCTGTCCGGTCCCATATGCACCAGTTCTTTAAAGCCTCTATTTATTGGTATCGAGTACTCTTCATTCCATCGTGGGGGACATGGGGTAAAATATCTGTCTGAACAAGGCTTAGCCATACCTTAAGATGTTATTTCTGGGATATTGTTTGTGGGAGAGAGAAAAAGAAAGAAGGAGAGAAAGCCACTCCATTCTATTCCACTCCAATCCATTCTCAGTCCCCCCCCACACTCATTCAACATTCCATCCCACTGAGTTTTCATTGGGGTGTTAAGAGGTAGGAAGTATTTTTGCTGTATTTTTATTCTCTTTTTTGTGTATTTCATGTAATATAAGTAAGTATTTTAGCTTTATCCTCGTTCCTTTACTACTTAAGTCTTATTTGAAATATCGAAATTATGGTTTGAGTTAAGGTTCGGATTAAGTTAGGTTATGTTAAGTTAGGTTATGTTATGTTAATTTCTTTATATTATGCTAATTTCTTTTTTTTGTTAATTTTGTTAATTTGTTATTTGTTATTTTGCCAATTTATTTATTGATTTGCTAATTTGTTAATTGTTTATTTGATTTTGCTTTGTCTATTTTGTATCGTTGTATAATTGAAATAAAGTTTTTCTTTTTATTAAAAAAAAAAAAGAGGTTTTTATGCCCCTCTCAGAGCCACCCAAATCTACTGAAGCATGCCTCTTATGTAAAGGTCATACAGTTTTGGCTACAGGAGCCCGAACATGGGAAGTATCAACTTGGTGTTACTGCATATGAGTCTCATATATACGAATTTGTATGACATGCTGGGCACATGTTATTGGCAGTTAAACACCAGGACATTATTATCTGCCATCAGAGCTATCTTGCTTGGGCATGTGCAGATGATAGTCACGTGTTTCCTGTCGATGAAGATAGTTACATGTCTTGTGAAAAAATAACTATATACAAAAACATTCCCAAGCAGCCTTCTGCCCCCCCCCAAAAAAACACTAGTCTTGTCAACACTCCTTTGACTCATCTGAAAGTTTTGCCTGAGAGAGCCATGAACCTTGTCCTTGCCTGCACATTTGCATTCCAGTGCTGGACTAAGAGTGGAGAGAGCTGGATTTAAATCACTATTTAGCAATGACACTTAGTGAGCGCCCTTGATTCAGTCACAAACACTCACCCTAACCTACGTCACATAATTGTTGTAAGGATAAATACCATATTTTAAGGGACGTGGGTGGCGCTGTGGTCTAAACCACTGAGGCTCTTGGGCTTGCCGATCAGAAGGTCAGCGGTTTGAATCCCTGCAACAGGATGAACTCCCGTTGCTCTGTCCCAGCTCCTGCCAACCTAGCAGTTCGAAAGCCCCCTTGGACAAACGCTGGCTCCCTCAGCCTGAAAGCGAGATGAGCACCACACACCCCATAGTCACTTTTGACTGGACTTAACCATCCAGGGGTCCTTTACCTTTACTTATACCATATTTAGTTGGCATGGCAGAAGTGCATACCCCTTATCCCAGGCTTCATCCTGAAGGAGAGTAGGCAGGCTTTCCTGGCATCCCCATGCCTTTGCATGCTGGTGAGCCGTTCTTTATCTGGCTTCTAAAAACTATTGCTAAACAAACACTGCTGGCAAGAAGCTTTGGGGAAGAGGTAGATTAAATCTTGCTCCCCTCGTGTGCACCATGCATGTGAGTTGTGGGCGGGGGCAGGAAAAGTATCTGATATGTCCAGCTGCAGTTGCATGACATCACATCGGAGTTCTCTGTGTTTACTTTTAGTCAGGGTGAAGCATGGAGTCTCATGCAAAGTGCTCTCAATGTGTTTGATTAATAGTGCTCTGTTGTTGCCTTCCACAAATGCAGCACCGTAGCTAGGGCCGGGGGAGGGGGAGGTTTAAGCTGGGACTTTTGCCCTGGGTGAAACCTCCAGGTGGTACCATTGATGCTCCTAGCTTGCAATTCATTTCACTGTCTGGGCTTTAGAACAGCTCTCCCTGCACCTCTGTGTGTGTGAGACCGAGAGTGGGAATGTAGGGTGGGGAGAAGACTCTTTCCAAATCCTTTCCCTCCTCCTTCCTTTTCTCCCACACAGATTGTGGACTTCTCTCTACCGCAGCCTCTTCCTGCTCACTAAACCCTGTTACCTCTTCAGCTTCCTCCTCCTCCTCCTCCTCCTCCTCCTCCTCCTCCTCCTCCTCCTCCTCCTCCTCCTCCTCCCTCTGACCGCTCATCGTTGTCCCACCGCAAATCCCCTAGCTCTTCTTCCCTGGGGGTTCTTCAGCTGCTGCCTCCCACCACTTCTCTGCCCCCACCCAGTCCATGACAGCATTTTACAATGGCAATCCAAACAAGTATAGACATGTTACAGCTAGATGCAAACTTGTATTAGAAAGGGTGGCATACAAAGCAATACATGGGGTGATTATACATACAATATGATATCAAATATAGATGAGGGGGTTTGTGCATTCATGATTCTGGTAACTAGTTGTAAAACAGAGACATGGTTTTTGATGGTATAGCATGCTTTGCTTCATAACTCTACAAGACTTAGAATCATTAAGAGCTTTGGAGTTCATCTAGTTCACCCACCTGCTGAAATTCTAAACACATCCTGGAATCAATAGCCCACACTGAATACAGGTCAAGAAAAGTAATGGTAATGGATACAAAACTTACAGAGGTATAAATCCTTTGGAGCCATTGAAGCTTAATCTCAGCAGTGGATTACAAATATACACTTGTTTACTTAGGAGGAGCTAGAACGGCTTATAGTAACCAGAGTAGTATAGCTATAAGTTGTACTCTTTCAAAGCCATCACAAGGGACTTAAAACACAGGTCTCCACTTCCTCTGTATGGTTTTCTTCTTCCTTGAAAATATTTTGGAGTATGGCTTTCATGCCCTTTACACGTCCGCCTCTCTTTCGTCTCCCAAACACAAAATAGATCAAAGGGTTAACACTGCTGTTCAGAGTGCTGCACAAGTAACCATATTGCAAGCGATGCAAAGTTGGAATATTGAAAACATAATGGCCAATGTAAAAAGCATTCAGTGGGAAAGAAAGAACGATAAAGAAGAAAAGAGTAAGGAGGATAACTATAATGAGCTTTCCCCGCTTCTGCTGTTGTGTTTTAAAGCAGACCTTGATGAACAGGGTCAAAGTGGAGATGGTTATTAGTGGGAGACAAATGAAGCCATTCACAATGTACTGGTAGAGTCTGATGTGATCGTGATACTTCTTAACCGTCAGGTAGAGAATGAAATGTGTTCCAGGGAGAAGGAAAGAAAGAACCCAGATTAAGGCACAAACAACAGTGGACAAATAAGGTGGTCGGTGGCATCCATACCAAACTGGGAAGAGTATAGACACACACCTGTCGATGCTGATGGCCGTCAGCAGAAATTGACCCGTGTTGTACATGAATTGGAAAATATCTTCTAAGAATTCAAAGGCAACACCCTCATCCTGTTTGCGATTCTGAAGCCAGCGTATTTCTAGAATAAGGTCCACAGCAAGTAAACCAAAGTCTGCAACGGCGAGGTTTAGGATGTATGTGGTGAAGGGGGTCCTCTTCAGACGGAATCCAAGCAGCCAGATGACAGTTCCATTCCCCAAGCACCCCAAAATGCAAACTATAATTATTGATACACACACTATATACATTGTCACTGTCTTGTATACAAATTCTGGATCATCATTGCTGTGGCTACTGTTGGCGTAAGCGCTTGTGTTGAATGCTGCATTCAAAGGGGGCAGGGGTGTTGGGCTGAAGCTGGCCATTGTGATCAACCCTTGCTTTTGTGTTTCGTTTGATGTGGATAGTCCTGCTGGAAGACGTGGGAGAAAAGTGGGATTAGCCTTTGCAGTTTGTCAGCAATGATAAAAAGTAACATGTTCATTGGAGTCAACAAAGAGACCATGTCAAGAAGGGGCCAGATTGCCAGCAGAAGCAGTGAGAGTGGGGGGAAAGAAAAATAGTATTCAATATGAATAATATTCACTGTGGTTAGCAAGTGGAAATAACCATAGCAATAATTTCAGAAGGTTGGGTAATATGCCCACAAGCTTTGGTTGGCTGGCTGGCTCACTAATTAGTAAGGATATATATAACCCTAGTAGGCTAAACTACCCAAGCTGGCTGCTTCGTGTTGTTTGTTTGTTGTTAGCAATTTCTAATGCTTCTGCTGCTGATAGTAATAATTCTTAGCAATTAGAATATATGCAAAGTGTTTTGGATTTCTTTTCTTTTTTAAAGGATGGGAGAGGAATTAATTAGGAGAGGTTAGAAAGCAAATAAAAGCTGAACAAATGACAACAAACATTTTCTAAGAGACAGCATTTGCAAAAGAGACCTGCATTATTATTATTATTATTATTATTATTATTATTATTATTATTATTATTAAAAATTAAGATTTCACCGCCTTACCCCAGGTACTGTGACTGGAGAGTTTTGGGTAAGGCGATAAGACTCTTAAGCTGGTCTTGCAGATCTCAACAATTAAAACAATAATTAATTTGATTTTGGGTAAAGGCACATAGATTTATTTTGTTTAGGATAAAGATGAAGAGGTTAAGCCAAAAGCTTTAGAGGAAATACTGGCTTTGAGGAGGGGAGTGAAGGAGAAGAATGGAAAGTGACGTCCAAGATGAAGAAATTGTGTCATCAGGAAAAGATCCTCTACAAAACATTTCCTACCTTATTCCAACCACAGGTGTTTGCTCACAAGGTTCGAGATGTTCTCTGATGCCTCTAGGGTATTAGCTGATATCTCTTCTCTGTGTTCAAAATAAAATGCTCATCCAGAAGTCAGCACACGTTTTGGGCAGAGAATGTCAAATGGAAGATTTGTTTGTTCAGCAAGTGTGGGGCAGATAACAGATATCCTGTTAAAAAGTGCAAATCCATTAGGCATGGGTTCTCTTCCTCTTGTGAATGCATGTTTCTTTAGAACTTACAAAAACCTCAGGATATATATGCACTTTATACTTTATACTTACAGGTGTTTCTAGGGTCATAGCTGATAGTAAAATTTGACAGGGTCTTAAGCTTTTGGATTCTGGACAATCAACTGTCATATGAACTTTAGTACTGGACACTGCGAGATCAATAGCTCAAATGAACTTTACTCCAGTAAACATGCAATTTTTTCTTTAGTCAATATATGCATCTGCCTAAAGGGGGGGGGAGTGGATTTAGAATGAACTGTTTTTTATGCCATGCCCTTTGCCGGACCCCAAGAAGACATATTGGGCAAATGCTAAGATTCTGAAAATGCACAGATGCAGGAATTTTTAGATGAGATTCCTGCATTGCAGGGGGTTGGACCAGATGACCCTTGGGGTCCCATCCAACTCTACAATTCTATGATTCTATGAAATGCACCATAACACTTTAACCACAAACTGCCAAGCTAGCTTTTTAAGGAGGTAAACATGCTAGTGTGGCCGAGAGCTGAAATATATACAGAGAGACAGGGTTGGATAAGGTCCATTTCATTAAATGTTAGACATATACCTGCAGAGAAGAGTTGTGGGTGAGGTAACTGACTATGACTAAGAAATCCCATAGCTATTAGGGCAAACAAACCCCTCTTGCGTCAATGGCAAGCCTATCTTCTTACCCCAGCCACACTAGGTTCTGTGCCAACCACCACCCAAAAGCCAACTATTAAGGATAAAGCAGGCACTGGCTAAGGCTACTGCCTGGTGCAACTATAAAGTCCACAAGACCTAACCAGCCATAGGTCACGGGTTTATCAATATCTGGGCCTGAATAATATTTCTCTAAGTCTTCCACTCAAAATGGTCACAAAGCCAAGGCCCTCAACCAGACCCTCCAAGTGTCCCTATTTTCCAGGGATATTCCTGGATTTACAGATGCCGTCTCAGTTTCTGATTTGATCCCATAATGTCCCACTTTTCCTTAGGATGTCCCTATTTCCACTGGAGAAGTGTTGAAGGGTATGGGGTTATGGGATCCCCAAGGCAAGGAGATAAGTAACTATACAACCTTTTGAAGACATCTGAAGGCAGCCCTGTATAGAAAGGGCAGTATATAAAAAAGTAACAAACAACAACAACAACAACAACAACAACAACAACAACAACAACAACAACAACAATGTTTTAATTATGCTTTATATATGTTGGAAGCTGCATTGTCACGTGGATGGGGTATTATTATTATTATAGAATAGGTCATCCCTATTTTCATCTGAGAAATGTTCAAAGGCATGGTCATTGTGCTGAAGCCAGGCCTGCTCTAAAATGGCTGGCGCTGGACTCTATAGCCAAAGTGGGTCTAAAATAGCAGAGCCACGAGCAGAGCTAATGGGGAAGGGCAAGTGGCTGTAGCAACAGAGCAAGCCGATTGGGCGCCTGGGGCGGCGCGTGTGCCCTGCAGCCAGGTGGGAGCGGGGAGAGCCAGGGCAGGATGCTCTGTGGGGCCTCCAGAGTCTGCCTGCCTGCTCCCCCTCAGCTGCCTTAGACCATTTGGGGAAGCGCCGAGCCTGTGGGTGCTCAAGCCACTGCATCACTCCCAGGAGAGACGCATGGCTTGGGCGTGCTGCAGGCCCCGTGGTGAGTGCCGCCCGGCATTTTGTCACCCCCCCCTTAGTGGTGACACCCGGGGCATACCACTCCCACTGCACCCCCTTCCTCCGCCACTGGGTGGCTAATGCACACACTCAAATCTGAGAGAGCGATGGCCATGGGGCCCTAAATTGCAACACTCGTGGCACAAGCCAAACCAGCCACCAAGGGGACAGCTCTGTGGGGCGTGTGCTGCCCAAGTCCCACATTGTTCTTTCGACCAAGCTGCTCAGCAAGGGCTCACATGCCTGAAAGACACAGAGCAGGAGAAGGTAGCCGAGCTCAAGGTTTGCCTATCTGCCAACTCAAAAAGTGCCCTGCCAGGTTCCCACGCTAAATGGAGCTCAAACGCCCCAAGAGACACCAGCAGTAAAAACAGAACAGTAGAGTCAGTAATTTTGAATAGCTATTTTATTAGCAAGCAAATACCTATATAAGTACAACGTCCATCAAACACCACTGAACACTCTCAATCGTCTATTCATCCTAAAGATACATTAATATAGACCAGCACTGAGTGCACATGCAAATGGTGCTTCAGAATAGGGCAGAGGAGGGTGTATGGAAATGGGGCAGGTCTGTGTGCAAGGGAGAGTTGAGAAAAGAAGGAAAGAAGAGGTAGAAAAGAGGGGTGAACATGAGACTGGTGTGCTTGCAAAGGGGGCCGTGCAATAAGAGAGAGGGGGAGGCTTTGATTGTTTGCCAACCTTCATCTGAGTATCACAGGGTGGTTTACAGTATAAAAACACAAAAAATACATAAGATAATGACACACAAAATGATGCCCCCCCCAACACAATTTAAAAGGCCATAGATTGTACAACTAGTATAAGCTCTGGGAAAAGAGGAGAGGAATGATCCCTCACCGTTCCCCCCAGGCACCTGATGATATGTAAGGAAGGCACCAGGCAAGATTCCCTGGGGAGAAGATTCCACAAGTGGAGAGCCATCACAGACAGGTTCGTTTTCATGTTGTCATCCTCTGGACTGCTCTTGGGGGAGGCAAACAAAGAAGGACCTGATTATGATTTCAGGGTCCGAGTTGGTTCATATGGCGAGAGGTGGTCCTTGAGGTATTGCAGTTACGGGCTGTTGTTTCTTTCTTTAAAAAAATCCTGTATCTGGATGTTGCTTTAGAGGCCCCCAACCTCTTATTTATGTTCCTCTATGCACACTCTATGGGCAGGATGGAATGCATCCCAAGGGTTCCTCTTCTTCTCTCCAGCT
Organism: Zootoca vivipara; assembly: GCF_963506605.1. Lineage (NCBI taxonomy): Eukaryota > Metazoa > Chordata > Lepidosauria > Squamata > Lacertidae > Zootoca > Zootoca vivipara. The sequence continues at coordinate 6,860,468 of NC_083283.1, forward strand.
TCTCTCAGATTTTCTCTTTCTGCATTAGGCACGGAAATAGGGTTGATCTCTGTGAAACGGAGACTGGAGCGGGGTGGGAGGAAGACGGTGAAGGGGAAAGGGGTGAATGTGAAAATTGGGATGCTAAGGGGCTTACCACGAAGCAGGGAGGAGGATGCATGGGGATGAGGTTGAGGTTGAGAGCAGGGGCATGAAAAGGGTGGCGAATAGGAGGGGGCATGTGTGAAAGAAGGAGGTGCAGATTCTAGTTTACTTATTAGATGGTGACATCTACCCCCTGCCCTGTTCCTCTGTTCCTCTCTCAGCTAGTTTTATGGTGTAGCCTCAATCCATGCAGAGGCAGGTGGGAACCATCTTGAAGAGGCAAGCTCAATGTAGGCCACTGCAAATCATCCCATATTCTTTGAATAATAATAATAATAATAATAAATAATAATAATAATAATAATAATAATAATAATAATAATAATAATATTTTATTATTTATACCCCGCCCATCTGGCTGGGTTCCCCCAGCCACTCTGGGCGGCTTCCAACAAAATATTAAAATACAGAAATTCATCATACATTAAAAGCTTCCCTAAACAGGGCTGCCTTGAGATGCCTTCTAAAGGTCTGGTAACTGTTGTTCTCTTTGACCTCTGGTGGGAGGGCATTCCACAGGGTGGGTGCCACTACCGAGAAGGCCCTCTGCCTGGTTCCCTGTAACTTGGCTTCTCGTAGCGAGGGAACCGCCAGAAGGCCCTCGGCGCTGGACCTCAGTGTCCGGGCAGAACGATGGGGGTGGAGACACTCCTTCAGGTATACTGGATCGAGGCCGTTTAGGGCTTTAAAGGTCAGCACCAACACTTTGAATTGTGCTCGGAAACGTACTGGGAGAAACGGAAGGTGAATCTTGAGCACAGTGGGTAAGAATGTGTGATTGCCTGATTGATAAATCTTTTGGAGCCATCATAACTTAGTTTCAGCAGAGGGTGCCACTTCATCCGGACAACTTTCTTCCTCTTTGAAAACATTCTGAAGTATGCCTTTCAAGCTCCTCCTAGGTCTGCCTCTCTTTTGTCTCCCAACCAGGAAATAGATCAAAGGGTTAATGCTGCTGTTCAGAGTGGCGCACATGTAGCCATATTGTAAGCGATGCAAAGTTGGTGACTCAAAAACATAATGGCTTATGTAAAAGGCATTCATTGGAAAAGAAAAGGAAAGAAAGAAGACAAGTGCAAGCAGGATGACAGTGATCAGCTTCCTCCGCCTTATCCGTTGTGTTTTAAAGCAGAACTTGATAAAAAGGATCAAAGTGGAGAAAGTAATGAGTGGGAGGCAAATGAAGCCGTTCACAATATACTGGTAGCACCTTATATAGGTGTGTTCCTTCTTAGTAGTGAGGAAGAGAAGGAAGTGAATTCCAGGGAAAATGAAAGAAAATATCCATATCAAGGCACACAAAATGGTAGACAAATGTGGCGGCCGATGGCATCGATACCAAAGGGGGAACAGGACACAAACACACCTGTCGATGCTGATGGCTGTCAGCAGAAACTGACCAGTGTTGTACAGGGATTGGAAAATATCTTCAAAGACTTCAAACACGATGCCTTCATCCTGTTTACGGTTTTGAAGCCAGCGTATTTCTAAAATAAAGTCCACAGCAAGTAAACCAAAGTCCGCAATGGCAAGGTTCAGGATGTAGGTGGTGAAGGGATTCCTCTTAATACGGAAGCCAAGCAGCCAGATGACAGTTCCATTCCCCAAGCATCCCAAAATGCAAACTATAATTATTGACACACACACTATATACACTGTTACTGTCTGATATATATATTCTGGGTCGTCATTACTGTGGCTGTTGTTGGAAAAAGCACTTGCATTGGATGTTCCATAATATTTCTCTCCAGCACTCAAAGGGTACAGGGGTGTTGGGCTGAAGCTGGCCATTGTGTTCAACTTTGGCTTTTGTGTTTTGTCTGGTGTAGAGATTCCTGCCTGGAGAAGTGCGAGAAAAGATCACGTTAGCCTTTGCTAACAAGGTGAACAAACTTTTTCAGTTTAGTCTTTCTTGCTTCAGTCTGAGAAACCACTGTTAAGGTGAAATGCTTCTTATTATACCCTTTCCAGTTAAAGTTGCATTTTCAGAAAGACACATACAGACAATAAAGTTATCCTACCACTTTCCATTGTTTCATTTTTCTACCCCATTGTTTGCAGAGGACATGAAGCTATCCCAATTGGACTTGCTTGCCTACTTTGAATGCGGCCATCCAGAGCAGTAAAGAAGGCAAGGCAGGTGAAGGAATGGAAGGTTCTGGAACAGAAATCATGCAGTGACAGACGATAGTTTCACTCTTGCTGTCAATGTCTCATTTCAAATAGTAGAATTTAGTTTTCTTTTCTCCCTCTTAAAAAGTGTGTGTGTTTGTTTTTGTTATTGTTGTTGTTGCTGCTGCTTGTTCTTGTTGCTTGTTTGCATTTCATACTATCCTGGTTCTAGTAGAGTTCTTTTTTTTTTCCTCTGTAAGCAGTGATTTTTCTCCCTTTAATAGTATCCTGGTTCTATACTTGTAACCCAAAAGCCAGCTCTTTTTTTGCACTTAATCAATTGCAGAAAGCTGAACTGGGATGGGAGTGCCCCATCCATCTCAAGAGTGCCCCACCCAAAAATACCCAGAAGCAGCAATACCACTGGGAAAAACATGGGGACTGCAAGGGTGACAGTCACCATCCTGCCGTGACTTTGATCCATGGGGAAATAGCATCAGAGGAACACACTGTTTAAATGACAACAGCAGAGAAGGCAATTTGGAAAGGAAGAGATGGATATGAGCAAAGGCATTTGGAAATAATTTACCTTCATTCTGGATGAAGGTGAAGATGTTAAGCCCAAAGCTTTTGTCTTTAAGGTGGGGTGTGGAGGAAGGGAGATTTGAATGTGGCCTCAAAGAAGAGGAAGATGTGTCACCAAGGGGGGGGGGAATCTGCACAGAATGTCCTACCTTAATTCCAATCACAGATGTTTGCTCTCCAAGCTGTTCTCTTAGAATTCTAAGGTCTGAGCCAGTATTTCTTCTCCGTTGTCAAAACAAGTTGCCGATCCAGATGTTAGCACTCAGCTTTGAGCAGAGAACATCAGATGGAATATCATGTTGCTTCAGCAAGGGTGGGGCAGGTAATTGATTGTTGGGCAAAATACGCATCAACCGAGTGGCAACAGCGGCAGGGCCGACGAAATAACAAAGTCGTCTTCAGTATCTCTGCTTGCTTTTATTTACAATTATATACACCACACCCCTCTACTCCATTCCTCTCATTTCACAATAGATCACCACCACACCCATGAACCATTTGCTTAAATACAGAATTCAAAATAGTCAATTACCCAATCACATTACAGTAAGCAAACTCTACCTTCAATTATTCAAATTAGCAAAAGCTCACAGGTGTGCTAACATTCAGAACAAGGTTACAAACACACATCTCTGTGTAGCACCATTGACCACATCAGTCTTAAAGGAAAAACCCAACAACCCCCTGCTGGTCAATGATGCGTAGCAGTAACATTTAGCATTTTCTGTGTATGTTTAAGATGCGTAGCTGTTGGCAAAGCCTTTGTGAAAATATCTGCTATTTGCTCTAGTCCAGCTACGTATTCAAAAGTAATAATTTTTTCATTAATCATTTGTTTTGCAAACTCCAAGTGTAACCGTAACGTTCTGGTACGTTGGGTATTGCCTTCTGGTGTCAAAATGGCTATTCCACTTTGGGAATCAATGTGCACAGGTATTGGTAATTTTACTTTTATTTTTAGGTCTGCAAACAACTGCAAAAACCATTCAATGTCTCTGATGGCTTCAGAACATGCACAAAGTTCACTTTCTGTGGTTGACATACAAATTATATGCTGTCTGCGCGTTCTCCATTCAAATGGACATTCATTGTATCTATAAACAAAACCAGACACACCTTTATATTTGAAATGTTCAGACGCATGAGATGCATCACAAAAAATATCGAACCCTGAGTCATTATGCGCCTTAAAATGTAACCTGTAATGCAGTGTGTGTTTAAGATAAAGCACCACTCTTTTTAACGCTCGAAAACACTGCTTGGTTGGATTCTCCACAAATGTGGAAAGAAAATTAAAACTGAAAGATATGTCTGGTCTGGACACGCGCTGAATAAAGTTCAGCTTTCCTAATATCGACCGGTAAAGTGTTTTGTCATGAAAAGGTGTATCCTCTTTAGTAAAAGTAAATCCACATGTTAATGGGGTTTCTTTTCCTTTTGCGTTCTCCAAATTTAGCACTTCTATTAAATCTTTAATTTTTGCAGTTTGATGTACAGCAAAAGAACAATCTGCAGCCCTGTCTATTTGCATGGACAGGTAATTCTTAACTTTCCCCAAATCTTTTACATCAAAACGTTTACAAAGTTGAGAAAGAAACAACTGGTATTCCTTTAAATGTTTACATGAAAATAATAAATCATCAACATAAACGGCCAATTTGACAACAGAATTTCCACATTGTTTGGTAAAAATGCAATCATCAGCTTTCCCCTGCGCAAACCCAAATTCAATCAAGGTTTGTTTTAAAGTTTCATGCCAATTCCTGCCACTTTGATGTAGGCCATACAGAGATTTGTTTAATTTACAAACTACTCCAGGTGCAGCATCTACACCATCCGGAACTTTCATGTATATGTTTTCATGCAAATCAGCATTAAGATAAGCTGTGGAAATATCACAATGGTACAATTCGCACTCATTTTTAACAGCGTCTAGCATCATCAACTTTATACTTTCAAACTTCACACTCGGAGAAAACACATTCTCATAATCAATGCCTTCCAATTGTTGGTAACCCCTTGCTACTAACCTAGCTTTATATCTCATAACTTTATTTTTATCATTAAGTTTTACTTTGAACACCCATCTTGAGTCTATGACCCGCATATCAGGTGTTTGCTTCACAAAAGTCCAGGTGTTATTTTGATTTAGAGATGCAAGCTCAGAGTCTATCGCTTTCATCCATTGTTGAGCTTGTGACTTTGGCATGGTTTGTATCTCTTTAAAACTTATTGGTTCAAAATTAACATGGTTACAATATACATTGTTTGCAACTTCTTCTATTTCCTCATCAACAGTAGCAATATTTCTACGTTTAAACAACTGCTCCTGTCGTTTCTGCCTTTGTAGCTTTTGTTCATTGATGTAACGCTGTGGCGGTCTAGTTATTCTACTGGAGCGTCTAAGCTCTGGTAAACTTTCACTGTCAGCTTTTAAATTTCCTTCCAAAACTTCAGAAATGCGGCTAGTAGAGGGCTTTGGACTTAAAGTATGGTCTGAGTTGTCCATTGCCTCTTGTTCCCCTTTAAACTCACATTCTCCAATCTCTGACTGATTACTGTCAGGATCGGTGTCAACTGGCTGCTCGTTAGCATCAGCTGTACTCTTTGGGGATATTTCTTTAAGACCATCACTATCTTGAAACTCAGCTACACCATCCCAGTGTACTGAAGGTATAATGCTACGGGTAAGGTGAAACTTTTTTGTGTCTGGTAAATAAATGCGATAATTCCCTTGTTGATATCCCATAAATTTACCCGGGATACCTCTTTCCTGCAGCTTCCCTTTAGCTGGGTAATGCATCATAACATCACTGCCCCAAATGCACAAATACTTTAGATTGGGATGCTTTCCAAAAAGCATTTCATAAGGTGTTACTGTTAATGCAGAATGATAGGATCGATTCTTTATATGAGTATAACAGCTCAAACATTCAGCCCAGAAGCTATCAGGAAGTTGAGCATCATGGAGCATTGTTTTTATCCCAGATTGTAGGTTTTTGTTAACAACCTCAGCAATCCCATTCTGCCAGGGACTCCTGGGTGAGGACACTTGGTGTACTGTCCCCTGCGCATTTAGGAACTCTTCAAAATCCTGCGACATAAATTCACCTCCAAGATCAGAGTACAGATTTTGTATATTTTTACCAAAATGAGTCTTAACCCAATTGCAAAACTTTTTATACATTTCTAGTGCTTGAGACTTCTTAGAGATTGCATATGTCCAAACATATCTGGTTTTCTGGTCCACAAGTGTTAGCCAGAATCGGGACCCTCCAAGTGATTCTGGCAATGGTCCTACTAAATCACAGTGAACCCTTTCGAAAGGCTCTACTACTTCTCTCATAGTGCTTTTGCCCTTTCGTGCCACCTTAATTTTATGTTTGCAGCATGACAGACAGTTCATGTAAAATTTACACGGTTTAATCTCTAGACCATGCACTATATCCCTTGTTTTCAAAACATCTGCAAAGTTTTTATGGCAAAGTTTGCGGTGAGCTTCATGTAGGCAGTTTTTATGTGGCTGGCAATTTGCCAACCCCTGCCTGCTCCTATTGGCTACACCACAACATCTATTGCTTCCTCCTGAAGAGGAGTGAAACTTGAGCCTGTAAAGCCCATGAGTCTGTTTTGCATAGAGAACCTGCTTGTTGGCCCGATAAAATTGGCACATTTTTTCAGTAAATTTAGCTCTAACACCTTGACGTGCAAACTGATAAACTGATAATAAGTTCCCACACAGTTCAGGGCAATAAACAACATCTGATATAGTAATATTCAAACTATGCAGTTTTATAGTACCCTTTCCAAGTGAGGGCAAAACTATTCCATTCGCTAAATGCGCATTTCCAGTCTCTGGTGTGTAATTTATGAAGAGACTGCGATTGCTGCACAAGTGCTGCGATGCGCCACTATCGATGATGAAGAAGTCCCAGTTACCTCTTTTAACTTCACAAGCCTGTGGTTCTGCAAAGAATGCTTGTGGCTCGGGTCGACTACCTCGTTGCGGTCGCTGCGAAGGCTTCCATGCCTGAGTGGCTGTGTGTCCCTTTTGCGACCTAGAGGAAGTCTTTTTTACTCTTTGCTCTGCATTCCGAAGCAAAATGTCCCAAAAGGCCACAGGCAAAGCATTTCTTGTTGGCTCTTAAAGCTACAACATCCCTATTGTCATTTGAATGCACATTCTGCTCTTTGGGAACCGACATAACAGAGGCGTCTCGCCTGTCCAGCTCCGCCATCAGTTTTGCAGTCACGCCTTCAATACTCAGCTGGTCAGGAGGGACCAAAGCGAGCTGGCTTGCGACTGCATCATACTCTTTGTTTAATGAGCAGAGGATTATAAAACAAAATTGATTAACAGGAACCACAACGTCTCTTCTCAAAAGCTCCAACCTGATTTCCTGTAAATGTCTCAGGTGAGCTGCCAAGTCACCGCCAGGTTGCAGCTTTGCCTGATAAAGCTGGCGGTAAAAAGCCAAGGCTGACGCAGACTCTTTTCTCAAATGGACCGCAGCCAAACTCTCCCACATTTCTTTAGCCGATGTTTTATCTCTGATATATACAACTTGCTGGTCGGACACTGCTAAGTTTATAAAGGCTTTGGCTTTGTTATCCCCCCGTATCCATTCAGGGGTGATTATCTGAGGAGGGTCATCTGTGGCGTAGTCAAACAGGTCCTTACATTCGAGTAATCCTCTCATTCTAAAGGACCAAAGGCTATAATTACCATCAGTTAGTTGAGGATAGGTAAGTGCCATCTTTTCGCCGTCATCCATCCTGGATATACTTATGGCTCCTTTTCGACCGGCAGATAGCTCAGCTTCGCAGCCCTCTTAGCAAGCAGTTCAAACACCCATGCACAGTTTCTGGGCCCATAACCGGATGTTGGGCAAAATACGCACCAACCGAGTGGCAACAGCGGCAGGGTCGACGAAATAACAAAGTCGTCTTCAGTATCTCTGCTTGCTTTTATTTACAATTATATACACCACACCCCTCTACTCCATTCTTCTCATTTCACAATACATCACCACCACACCCATGAACCATTTGCTTAAATACAGAATTCAAAATAGTCAATTACCCAATCACATTACAGTAAGCAAACTCTACCTTCAATTATTCAAATTAGCAAAAGCTCACAGGTGTGCTAACATTCAGAACAAGGTTACAAACACACATCTCTGTGTAGCACCATTGACCACATCAGTTTTAAAGGAAAAACCTAACATCCTGTTAAAATGTGCAAATCCATTAGCTGGTGTTTCAGAAAAGGCGAGGTTAGGGTTAACTTCCTTTCCCGGGATGCATCAGCAATCCCCTGTGTGCGCTTCAAATTGTTTTGGTTGTAAATTAGCAAAGCCTCAGAAGATATTGGCAGTTTGTAGTTGCAGCTGTTTCAAGCTTAGTGGCATCATGTTGCAATAATAGTCAGATTCTGTACTGAATCAACGGCGACAATGGAGCTTTTCAATCTGTTGCATCTTCAGGCAGAGCTGTAAAAGGTTGTTGTCAGAAATCCTGGAGAACGCCTGTCAACCAGTGTTAACAGTACTGAACTAGAATCATAGAATGGTAGAGTTGGAGTGGATCCCAAGGCCCATGTAATCCAACCCCTTGTGATGCAGGATAACTAGATGGAGTAATAAGTTTAACTTGGTATAAGGCAGCTTCCTATGTTCCTGCTTTCACAGACATGCACATACCTTAAGATCTGAGCTGTGGACCTGACAGAGGCCAAAACAGACTGAAGGAAAGATCAGGACAAAGGAATCAAACCCAAGGTTTTTCTGTAAATGCTGCTTTTGAAGAGGAGTGTAATGAAAGAGAGGGAGAAGTGGGGGCAGCACAGAGAAGGAGGAAAAAAGCAGGAAGGAAAGATTTCATGCTTCAGTGCCAGCCCATTAAAAGTGTTGCTTTAAAAGGATTCCAAATGATACTGCAAATGGTTTCTTGCTGCCTTGTTAAAACACCAGTTCCTGATTACGCACTCACATTGCTGTATTCTATCCCTGCAAGCAACTGCTTTATGCTCTTGCCCAATTTTATCTACACTACATCTGGGATGAAAGAAGACCGAGGGATTTCAAGCCTCAAACATACTACTTCCAACCAATCATTTGATCACAGATGAGAACAGACAGGTTTGAGATATTCCAGAACGTCATACAAGACTCCCCTCTCACAAGTGTGCTACGTGTCAAATGTAACGTGATCATATACTTGAGTTGGCAAAAACACACACACCATAGGAACATGGACTTGGTTCCTTAGAGCATGCAAAGGTTCCAGATTCATGGAATCCTAGAATCATAGAGTTGGAAGAGACCACAAGGGCCATCCAGTCCAACCCCCTGCCAAGCAGGAAACACCATTCAGTCTTAGAATTTTCGGGTAGGGCTGGAAGAACACCAAGCGGTGATGGGAGTGTTTTCAATTGTGTCTGTCTCCATGTGCACCCATTGTTTCGTCTTGTCCTATAGGATTATGTGGTGCACTTGGTTGGCGATGGAGTAGAGTTCTATACAGTGGTACCTCTGGTTGTGCACGGGATCCATTCCGGAGCTCCGGTTGGATCCTGAGGAATTCACAACTGAGGCTGCCTTTTCTGCGCATGCGCATGGCTCGTAGAGCGCTTCTGCGTATGTGTGCATGGCGAAACCCAGAAAAATACTTCTGGGTTTGCCGCATTCGCATCCTGAAGGATACACAAGCAGAGGTGTGTGTATCCAGAGGTACCACTGTATTGGGAATCCCCTACCCTCCCCCTCACACATGCCAACAAAACTCACTGCAGTCAACTGAAGGCAAGCAACCAAGCTCTGGGCTCCTTGCAACTTCTCTCACTGGAAAAACAAACAAACTAATAAATGAATGGGAAAAGAATCTGCCCACATATCGGTGACACAAAAAACTCGCACATACATTATGTCAAAGAATGAAAGTTTTATACCCCCCCTTCTCTCCCCCCATGCCTCTCTTCTCTCCCATCCTCATATGGTCTATAACATTAGTGTCATCTGACTAAATATTGTTGTTGTTTACTTTCACCACCCTCAGAGGTTCAGGGGCTGAGTGCAAGGAGATATAACTTCTGTGTTACACACATTAAGTTGTGATATTCCCTCCCTACACAGATGCATCTGGTACCTTCATTATGCACCTTTTACCATATACAGATCCTGCACCTCTTTATCCTGGCCTTTGACACCCGAGAGTCTGGTGTCAGGTGCTTTTAACATGCTTTATTAATAGTGCTCTTCCGCAAATGCTTTCAATGAAAAGTCTCTTTGATCCAGATGAATACAATTGTGCAGTACTGATATTAATATAAACTTTGAAATCATTAATCAAGAAGCAAACTGGTCTACAGGATGGCACTCAAGTTGGATCTCTGTTGAGTTTTACAATTAATATTGCTTTTACTTTGTTCTTCGATTCAGGAAGTTTACCTTTCTCTAAACTCTCATTCTTATCCCAACTAATTGTTGCATCAAAATAATAATATCATAATAAGGCAATCTCTTTCATGCATAAATCATATAATTCACATTACATCATGAATCATATTTCAGGATTTCCAGATAGCCATCCTTGCTGCTCTCTGGATAACCATAGTATAGCAAGCATCACAATCTAAAAACATCACTCAGCAGTTGGAAAAATAAAATAAGTGGAGATCTCTGAAGCTCTTCAGACATATACACTGTATGGTAAATGCATTTGTTTGAATAAAAAGCTGAAAGGAGCATGCACTATAATCAGAAGAGAAATGCAAAAGTTTCTGATTACCGGTACTTTGAAGACAACATACCAGGTTTTGCTCCTGGAACTCTAGCTCCTCTGTATCTTCCTTCTCCTTCAGAAGAATCTGGAGTATGACCTATATGTTCTGCTTAGATCAGCCCCCTTTCTTTCTTCCAAACAGGAAACACACCAGTGGATGAAATATGATATTTAGACAGCTGCATAATAACTAAAAATGTGTAGGAGTCAAATGAAGAAATGATCAGTTAAGAAAAAACAAAAAAAAACAAAATTTATGGGAACGCTAAGTCTGTTGTAATCTCAAAAATAGTTTTATCCTGTTCATAAAACTATCTTTGAGATTACAACAGACTTAGTGTTCCCATTAATGTTGTGGACATAGTCCTTAGTGAGAGGTCACATACAGTGCTATTTTTCTAGAGGAAGAGGTGCCAGAACTCGCCATGAATGCCTCCCTTATAATGGAAATGGCACCCACCTGAGAGGTGCCAGAACTGAGTTCCAATGAGTTCTGGCAGGAAGAAAAGCCCTGACCACACATGAAATAATATTAAGCCCACTTTTCAGAAGAGACACGGAGGAGGCACTAGAGAAGTCTTTGTTGTTCTCCTGACCTGTAGATCACTGCTATAGTAACTTCATCAGGATAAATCCCTTTATTGATTGTAGTTATGCCTTGATTTTATATTTCCATGCTTAAGCTGCTTAGCAGAATCAGGGATACACAACCCACAACCCAAGGTATCAGATATTGCACAGGTACAGTTTCAGATGGTGCCACAGATAGCACTTCTCTCTGTGTTTGATCGAGATAATAAAAGCACAGCATGTAAAGAACTTGAAACATTTTTTCTTGGTAACTGAATGTTTTATCTGTTGTATAAAAATGGAAAACTTTACAGGATTTCTGTGATGCTCTTGCATAAGAAATGTATGGAAGACTAATCCTTCTTAAGGCTGCAGAGATTGGCTAAAGGTACTCCATTTCACCTTTGTCCATGGAGTTTTCTTGGCAGGGATACTGGAGTGGCTTGCCAGTTCCTTCTCCAGGTGGATCACGTTTAGTCAAAACTCTCCACTATGACCTGTCCATCTTGGGTGGCCCTGCATGGCATAGCTCATAGCTTCTCTGAGTTATTCAAGCCCCTTTGCCACGACAAGGCATTGATCCATGAAGAATTGATGCTTTTGAATTATGGTGCTGGAGGAAAATAAAAAAATTCCTTCAGTAGCACCTTAAAGACCAACTAAGTTTTTATTTTGGTATGAGCTTTCGTGTGCATGCACACTTCTTCAGATACAGTGAAATGGAAGTTTCCAGGCACTTATGTAGAGAAGGGGTGGGGAGGGGTGGGGATGGGGAGGGGGGATCACTCAGAAGGGTGGTGGAAATGGGTGATTGACTGACTGATAGCTGTTGATGACCGCAAACGACTGCAAATGGTTTTGCATGAAAAAGCAAGGGTTGAGATGGCTGAAGATCGCTTATCATGTATAATGAGATAAGAACCCGATATCTCTGTTCAAACCAGGTCCCTCCATGGTTTTGAGCTTGGTGATAAGTTGCAATTCAGCAACTTCTCTTTCCAGTCTATTTCTGAAATTCTTTTGTAGTAAGACAGCTACTTTGAGATCTTGTATAGAATGTCCTGGGAGATTGAAGTGTTCTCCTACTGGTTTTTCTGTCTTCTGGTTCCTGATGTCAGATTTATGTCCATTTATCCTTTGGCGTAGGGTTTGGCCTGTTTGTCCAATATAGAGAGCTGAAGGGCACTGTTGGCATTTGATGGCATACACAATGTTAGAGGATGAGCAATTAAATAGTCCTGAGATGGTATGTTGGATGTTGTTGGGGCCAGTGATGGTGTTGTCCGGGTGTATGTGGCAGCAAAGTTGGCATCTGGGTTTATTGCAGGCTCTGGTACCAGTGTCCATGTTAAGTCTGGTGGTTGTATTATTGTGGGTGACTTAACATGGACACTGGTACCAGAGCCTGCAATAAACCCAGATGCCAACTTTGCTGCCACATACACCCGGACAACACCATCACTGGCCCCAACAACATCCAACATACCATCTCAGGACTATTTAATTGCTCATCCTCTAACATTGTGTATGCCATCAAATGCCAACAGTGCCCTTCAGCTCTCTATATTGGACAAACAGGCCAAACCCTACGCCAAAGGATAAATGGACATAAATCTGACATCAGGAACCAGAAGACAGAAAAACCAGTAGGAGTACACTTCAATCTCCCAGGACATTCTATACAAGATCTCAAAGTAGCTGTCTTACTACAAAAGAATTTCAGAAATAGACTGGAAAGAGAAGTTGCTGAATTGCAACTTATCACCAAGCTCAAAACCATGGAGGGACCTGGTTTGAACAGAGATATCGGGTTCTTATCTCATTATACATGATAAGCGATCTTCAGCCATCTCAACCCTTGCTTTTTCATGCAAAACCATTTGCAGTCGTTTGCGGTCATCAACAGCTATCAGTCAGTCAATCACCCATTTCCACCACCCTTCTGAGTGATCCCCCCTCCCCATCCCCACCCCTCCCCACCCCTTCTCTACATAAGTGCCTGGAAACTTCCATTTCACTGTATCTGAAGAAGTGTGCATGCACACGAAAGCTCATACCAAAATAAAAACTTAGTTGGTCTTTAAGGTGCTACTGAAGGAATTTTTTTATTTTACTTCGATCCAGACCAACACGGCTACCTACCTGTAACCAGAACTATGGAAGGCACCACATTGAGCCGCATGAAATGGAAGTCCATCAACCTCACCAAGAAACTTGCCCAGGTACAAACTGACATCCTCTTTCTATCTAAATGCAAAAACCTGGACATTGTACCTAAGGGTCTTAGAATTAAGAACCCTCTTCAATCAACTTATCCCACAGAATATGCCAGAAAACTATGCCACACTTTATCTAAGAAACTGCTGAAACATCTTATCGGCGTTCTGTATTCCAAACAGAAGTTAATAAAGGAGGAACTCTCTGCACTGGAGAACTCCATCAGGAATCACCCGGCCTGGCAGAAGTTCCACAAGGAAAAACAAACCATTTACCACTCTCAACTGGAGTTACTGAAGAACCAGAAAAATAAAAAACTCTGCAACCTTTCCAACCTACAGGCCACCAATCAAAACAAGATCAACAACATTGTCAATCTTTCACAGCAAACACTCAGCCCAGCTGAGGAATCCGTCCTTTCACGGGGACTATCATTCTGCCCTGCCAAATCCCAACACATGATTCAGTTCTGCGGGGACCTGGAAGCATTTTTCCGCCGTTTACGCCTGAAGGAGTATTTTCATCACACACAAGAACAAGACAAAGTAGAACAAACTACATCCCCACAACACAACACCTCTCAACTTACTGGGGAACAACCATCACCCTCCAAACGCATCAATGAACAGAACATTGACCACCAACTACCACCGAAAAGAAGTTACACAAAAAGGGACTCCACATGGACCCCTCCTGATGGACGCAATACCACACTAGATCTGTACATCGAATGCTTCCGCCACAGAATCCAAACGGATGTGACCAGAAAACACCATCGCTTACAACAAAATCTAAACCATGCTGAAAGGAGAGCCATAGAAAATCTCAGGAACAACCCAGACATTATAATTAAAGAGGCAGACAAGGGTGGAGCTGTCGTCATCATGAACAAAACTGATTACATCCAAGAGGCCCACAGACAACTTTCCAATACTGCCTTTTACATGAAATTGGACTCAGACCCCACACAAGCATACAAAAAAGAACTGAACAAGATTATTAAGGAGCTACCCCTACACATCCAAGAACAGATCCTCACAAACACACCAGCGGAACCTCGGCCAGGAACTTTCTATCTTCTACCCAAAATACACAAACCAGGAAACCCAGGACGCCCCATCATCTCAGGTATTGGCACCATTACAGTGGGTGTTTCCGGCTATATGGACTCTGTTCTGAAACCATATGCTATCAGTGCTCCCAGCTACGTACGTGACACCACAGATTTTCTGAGGAAAATACAATATTTGAACAATCTTCCTAACAATACTATACTAGCCACTATGGATGTGGAATCTCTATATACCAACATCCCACACAATGATGGTTTACAAGCCATAAGGAACACCATTTCAGATAAAACCACAGCGGACTTTGCTACCAAACTCTGCCACTTTGTCCTTACCCACAACCACTTCAAATTTGGTGATGGTTCCTCCAGATCAGCGGCACAGCCATGGGCACCCGCATGGCCCCACAGTATGCCAACATCTTCATGGCAGATTTAGAACAACGTTTCCTTAACTCCTACCCACTCAAACCTCTCCTGTACCTGCGATACATTGACGATATTTTTATTATCTGGACACATGGACAACAGACCCTGGAAACCTTCCACCAGACATTCAATGACTTTCACCCCACCATCAACCTAACAATGAACCAATCTATGCAAGAAATACATTTTTTGGACACTACTATAAAAATACAGGATGGACGTATAGACACCACCTTATACAGAAAACCAACTGACCGACAAACATATCTACATGCTTCTAGCTACCATCCCAAACATACCAAACAATCCATCGTATACAGCCAGGCCTTACGTTACAACCGCATCTGTTCCAACTCTACAGACAGAGAATCTCACCTAAGAGATCTACAGCAAACCTTTTTAGAACTAAAATATCCACCTGATGAAGTTAAACAACAGATCAACAGAGCCAGACAGATACCTAGAGAGAACCTGCTGCAAGACAGACCCAAAAAAGAAAATAACAGAACACCACTAGTCATCACATACAGCTCCCAAGCTAAAACAGTACAACGCATCATCAGAGATCTACAGCCTCTCCTGGACAATGACCGCTCCCTTTCTCAAGCTCTGGGAGGAAGACCTTTCATTGCCTACAGACAGCCACCCAATCTTAAACAACTCCTCACCCACAATAATACAACCACCAGACTTAACATGGACACTGGTACCAGAGCCTGCAATAAACCCAGATGCCAACTTTGCTGCCACATACACCCGGACAACACCATCACTGGCCCCAACAACATCCAACATACCATCTCAGGACTATTTAATTGCTCATCCTCTAACATTGTGTATGCCATCAAATGCCAACAGTGCCCTTCAGCTCTCTATATTGGACAAACAGGCCAAACCCTACGCCAAAGGATAAATGGACATAAATCTGACATCAGGAACCAGAAGACAGAAAAACCAGTAGGAGAACACTTCAATCTCCCAGGACATTCTATACAAGATCTCAAAGTAGCTGTCTTACTACAAAAGAATTTCAGAAATAGACTGGAAAGAGAAGTTGCTGAATTGCAACTTATCACCAAGCTCAAAACCATGGAGGGACCTGGTTTGAACAGAGATATCGGGTTCTTATCTCATTATACATGATAAGCGATCTTCAGCCATCTCAACCCTTGCTTTTTCATGCAAAACCATTTGCAGTCGTTTGCGGTCATCAACAGCTATCAGTCAGTCAATCACCCATTTCCACCACCCTTCTGAGTGATCCCCCCTCCCCATCCCCACCCCTCCCCACCCCTTCTCTACATAAGTGCCTGGAAACTTCCATTTCACTGTATCTGAAGAAGTGTGCATGCACACGAAAGCTCATACCAAAATAAAAACTTAGTTGGTCTTTAAGGTGCTACTGAAGGAATTTTTTTATTTTACTTCGATCCAGACCAACACGGCTACCTACCTGTAACCGGTGCTGGAGGAGACTCTTGAGAGTCCCATGGACTGCTAGAAGATCAAACCTATCCATTCTTAAGGAAATCAGCCCTGAGTGCTCCCTGGAAGGACAGATCGTAAAGCTGAGGCTCCAATACTTTGGCCACCTCATGAGAAGAGAAGAATCCTTGGAAAAGACCCTGATGTTGGGAAAGATTGAGGGCACTAGGAGAAGGGGACGACAGAGGACAAGATGGTTGGACAGTGTTCTCGAAGCTACGAACATGAGTTTGACCAAACTGCGGGAGGCAGTGCAAGACAGGAGTGCCTGGCGTGCTATGGTCCGTGGGGTCACGAAGAGTCGGACACGACTAAACGACTAAACAACAACAACAACTCCATTTCAAGATATATGGCAGCATTTTATTACACGTGTAAACATGCATCTTTTACATCAACAGCTCCCAACAGTAACATTAAAACTTTGGAATTCCTAAATCTACTGGGTTTATTTCATGAAGCAATAGGCTACTTATACATCTCTCCTGTTATTAAGATTATTACTTTTGTTAAATAAAAATGCATTGATTAAAGGGGAAAAAAACACCCACATATATACATACAATATTACAACCTAAGAATAATCATAACAACATCCTTTCTGGCAAACTGGAAAGTGGGATATATATCCCTCCCTTACTGACATTCTCCGAGTTGGTCGCATAGCAGCATCAGTGGAAAATGGAGGAAGAATTGGCAGTGCCCCCTCCCCCAACTCCATTCTTCCTTGTACTTTGCTCCCCATGTTTAGTCAGTCATGGTGCTTCTCCTTGCACAAATGAGGAACGGCTTAGGGAGCTGGTTATGTTTAGCCTGGAGAAGAGAAGGTTAAGGGGTGATATGATAGCCATGTTCAAATATATAAAAGGATGTCATCTAGAGGAGGGAGAAAGGTTGTTTTCTGCTGCTCCAGAGAAGCGGACATGGACCAATGGATTCAAACTACAAGAAAGAAGATTCCACCTAAACATGAGGAAGAACTTCCTGACAGTAAGAGCTGTTCGGCAGTGGAATTTGCTACCAAGGAGTGTGGTGGAGTCTCCTTCTTTGAAGGTCTTTAAGCAGAGGCTTGACAGGCATATGTCAAGAATGCTTTGATGGTGTTTCCTGCTTGGCAGGGGGTTGGACTGGATGGCCCTTGTGGTCTCTTCCAACTCTACGATCCTATGATTCTATGATTCTGAATATCCTGCCATTCTTCTCCATCTCCTCAGTTAAAAATGGTTCAGACTCTCAGTGATCATCTCCTGCATGGTTTACTGTGACACTTTCCTCTCTGAGCTTCCTCACTGTTCCACTTTATCCAAAACTCGGCTGCCCCAAGCATTCACATCTCCAGCCATTCACACCCTCTGTTGTATCTCCCCTGATTCCCTTCCATGGCTTCCCAGTCCTTTCCACCATTGGTAAAACTCTGTATCCCTGTTGCTGGATCTGAGCTGGTCTATAAGACAGTCACATGTGAACCTCTATGCTAGTAAAAGCCATATTATATTTGGAACTGACACCCAAAAGGTCAGCAAGAGCAAAACTAGAGGCAACTTTGGAGACAGAACGCAAAATGCGATTGAAGAGTTTTCTCGTGTGTCCCTAGGTTGTCAGTGGGCTTTTCCAGATGAGCAGTTTACATCTGGAAGCTTTCCCTTTGAAGGGAATCAAAATGATTTTGACAGAAGGCTCCTTGGGAAGGTTCTTTTTTAAGCACAGTTATTTTTCTCATGACATGGGTTTTGTGTCAAATGCAGTTGTAACTGCCTTCACCACAGAAAACACTCAAATCTAATCTATATACGTCCAAGCCATGCTGTTAGATCAAAACTTCGTGGCATTTAACAGCCAAGAGCATGTGCCCCACATAGCATGTTCTTGATTCTGTTTGGTTTTATGGTGAATTATTATTATTGTATTCTCTATATTGTGTCCAGGGGGAGGGATGTAGTTCAATGTTAGCACATCTGTCTTGCTTGCAGAGCATCCCAGGTTTAATCCCTGGCATCTCCAGATAGGGCTGTGAAACACTCCTACCAGTCAGCATAGGTGCCAACTCAAAGGGGGCATGGGGGCTTTGGCCCCCACAATAAAACATTTGAGGGGACCGGGGCCCCCACAAAGTTGATGGGCATTGCCATTCAGGTGGTGGGTGTGCACTGTGCCATGTGATTGATTATGTGGGGTGGGGCTTTCCTGGGCCCCCACGATATTTCATTCAAGTTGGCACCCCTTGTTAGTCAGTGATATACAGGTGAAACTTGGAAAATTAGAATATCGTTGAAAAGTGCATTTATTTCAGTAGTGCGACTTAAAAGGTGAAACCAATATATGAGAAAGATGCATGACATGCAAAGCAAGATATGTCAAGCCTTTATGTGTTGTAATTGTAATTATTTGTCATTAGGCGGGCCAATTATAAGTGGAATGTAATTATAGAAATATAATAGCGATGTTTATTTTTTGTCTATTTTTGTATTATTGTAACTATTTGTTTTATTACTGTGGAATTTCCAAAAGAAAGCATTTGTAAAAATTAAAAAAATAATAAGTTGCATTACTGAAATAAATGCACTTTCCGATGATATTCTAATTTTCCAAGTTTCACCTGTACAATTCAGAGCTATAGGGTCCAATGGTCACTTCGCTCCTTATGCTTCTTTGGTATATGATTAGGTGAACTATAAATGTCCTTAAAAAATTAAGTTTTCATATGTGGAACTTCTCATGTTTGGACTAAGGCAGCCAAACCTCATCTCCCTTGAACAAAAAAAGAAATATCAGCAGATTTGGCATAAATATCTAAATAAGTAGAAACTATAGTGTCTTATCGCAACTAGAGTGATATAGCTAAAACCTATATTCTTTGGAGTCATCATAAGCGAATTTCAACAGAAGTATGCACTTACTTTGTAGAGTTTTCTTCCTCTTTGAAAACATTCTGGAGCCTGGCTTCCATGCTCTCCCTAGGTCTGCCTCTCTTCTGTCTCCCAATCAGGAAATATATCAAAGGGTTCACACTGCTGTTAAGAGCAGTGTTTAAGTAGCAAAAAGGTAAGGAATAGGGCATTGGTGAATGAAAAATATAAGTGGACATGTAATAGGCATTCATTGGAAAAGACAAAAAGATGAAGAAGAACAGAGTAAGCAGGATAACCATTAGTAGTTTTCCCCGCTTTCGTTGTTGTGATTTAAAGCAGACCTTGATAAACAGGATCAGGGTGGAGAAAGCCATGAGTGGTAGGCAAAAGAAGCCATTAAAAGTATACTGATAGTATTTTATGAGATCCTGTTTTTCCTTAATAGTCAGGAGGGCAATGAAGTGAATTCCAGGGAGAAGGAAAGAAAACACCCATATTAAGGCACACACAATGGTGGGCAAATGTGGCGGCCGGTGGCATCGGTACCAAAGTGGGAACAGGACAGACACACACCTGTCAAGGCTGATAGCTGTCAGCAGAAACTGACCGGCATTGTACATGGATTGGAAAACGTCACCAAGGAATACATTCAGAATGCTCTCATTCAGACCTCCTACTACCCAAACTACTTCTAAAATCAATTCAATTGTGAGTAAGCCAAAGTCAGCAATGGCGAGGTTCAGGATGTACGCGGTAAAAGGGCTCCCCTTAATACGGAAGCCAAGCAACCAGATGACATTTCCAGTCCCCCAGCACCCCAAAATGCAAATTATAATTATTAATACAAATACAACATATGTTTCTAATCCATAATGCACAATCGATTTGGGGTCATCATTACTGTTGCTATTGTTGGAAAAAGCAGTTTCATTGTACAAAGGGGACAAAGATGTAAGGTTGAAACTGGTCGTCATCTCCAATCTTGGTTTCCGTGCTTCTTCTGGTGTATATATTCCTGCTGGAAGTAAAGAATCAAGGGTGGAATTAGTCTTTGCTAATGAAGCTGAGCAAATGAAGATTGAATTAAAGCTTTCTGTTTAGTCTTTCTTGCCTCATCCATTATAGCAATTTCATAAAATATTGTTGAATTGAAATATTTCTTCCTGGCTCATCTCCAGTTACTGTTGCATTTTCAGGAACACACATAAAAATAATGATAATTATTAGCCTGGATAGTTCAGTTGGTTAGAGCTTGATATTGGCAACGTCAAGGTTGCAGGTTCAATCCCTTTATGGGACTGCTGCAGATTCCTGCATTGCAGGTGATTGGACGAGATTATCCTCTGTGTTACTTCCAGCTCTACAGTTCTATGATTCTATGACCTTATTCTACGTGCTCTGAATTGATTAATTTTTCTATCTTTCCATACATTCCTGTAGATTTTTAAAAACAATTCCAGGTTGAAGCTGAACTGCAGATAGTTGCTGAGATAATCCCTCTTTCTTCTCCATTCCTGCAGAGCATGGAATCATAGAATCATAGAGGTGGAAGCAGAGTTTCACCCTCAATATGGGTCTCCAATTAGAGTGACCAAGGCTGATTCAGTCTGCAAACTGCACCTGAATCGAGACTGAAGTGCCCTGAAAATTCTTACGGCATGTTGCTATGTGTGCTAATGCCAAATAATATGATTTATCAGTAAGAAAACATGCTTAGCTACAAGTGTGCTCAGAAACTTATCTATTATTATCTTTTATCAATTAAATTTCCTTCATTCGAGGATCACAGGGTGGTTTACAATATTAAAAAAACCCACAAAAATGCATACCATCATAACAAACAAAAACAATACCCCACCGCAGGTTAAACGGCTAACTATTATTTAATTAGCCAAAGACCTGAAGGAAGATAAATGTATTTACCTAAATATATGTAATGAAGGCACCAGGTGAGTCGCTCTGGGGAGAACATTCTATACGTGTAACATTATTAATTGTGTTACATGCCCAGCATAGGGGTGAGGGGAGTCTGCTCTGAACAAATGTTGCTTAAATTTGCATAAAGTGCCCTAAAATGCTGAATAATCTTAATTTGAATTTTTTTTATTTTAAGAAATGGCAAGTTACTGCAGAAGTGTGGAGAACTGAATTGAATAATGCAAAAATAAAAATAAAAATATGAGGAGTGGGGAAAACTACAAAGGACAGATTCTTCCATCCCCAGAGGAAACAACTGAGAAGATATGATGGAAGATTACATACTTTCTCTCTTTCTGGACAGCATGGGGGGGAGACAATTGGGGAGAGTTGGGGGAGGGGAAGAATATGCCATCAAGAATATGCACACACCCGGATTGCAGAATTTTTGTCTTCTTCCCCATTAAATAATGGTTGCTTGCAGAGAACATGAAGTCCTGGCGGGACTTGGTCAGTCACCTACTTCATACGCTGCCACGTGGTATGATCTTTTGAAGCCACCAGAGGAGCCAATGCAGGCAAATGAATGGGTGGTTCTGCAACAGATACCATGCAACAATAGTTATTTATTTAACAACATTTACACAGTATGATCGTGTTCCAGGGGTGGTGTGCATCTACAAAAAATGCATATACTCAAACCACTTCTTTGGAACTGCCCCCATTCTTATCTTTCTAGGACCATGCACTGAGTGGGCCATGCGTGAGAGCATCCTGGATAATATGCTAGGCAGAGAGCTTAAAAGCACTTTCTGCACCAGGAAAACTCTGTACAAAAAAAGAGTTTTTAAGCTCTACACCTTCTGTGCATTTCGTCTGTGTGATTTCTTGTTTCAACAGGCTTTTGGGATCTGATGGCTTTTAACAAAAGTGCTAGTGCTGTGTTGCTTTCATTGTAATTATTTGTACGGTTTTAATAGATTATGTGTATACAGTTTTAATTCTATCAATGTTTAATGGTTTTTTAATGATTGGGTTTCCCCCCCCCCCGTGTTTTTAGTGGTCTGTATTTTTACCTGTAAGCCACCTTGAGTCAGGCCAGCGAAGAAGGTGGGGTATGAATAAATCTCTAGTAACAATAATAATAATTTACACTGGCTGGCCTTCAGCCACATAAAGTCCAATTCACACATGATAAATGTGTGTAAGTTGCAATCATATTTATAATTGTAAAAAAGAAATACTCAAAGTGGTTTACGAAAAGATAGCATAGATACAGCATGTCAATTTCTCCTTCGGAACAGAATTTAGTTTTCCTTTTTCTCAACCCACCCTGTTTTTAGTATTATCTTGTACTATAGTGGTTACTAGAAAACAAGCTTTTCCCTTGCAGTTAGTCATCTTTGCAAAGCTGCTCAGAGAGGGTACATGCAAACTTTAAGGGATGTGCCATCCAAAATACTCAAGTAGTGTGGATCTCATTGATGGAAAAGATAGATATAACATACATGTGTGTCAGTGACCATCCTGCTATTACTTGGGTCCATGGTCACACTTGGAGAAATTTCAGAGGAACCCACCACTTAAATGTCAAAAACAGAGAAGGAGATCTGGAAAGGAATACAGTACAGTAGATGAATATGAGCAAAGTCTTTTAGAAATGGGTTGCTTTCATTTTGGTTAGGATGATGACAAAGAAGTTAAGCCAAAATCTTTAGAGAACAGGTTTTCTTTGAGGAGGATGTGAAGGAAGGGAGAATAGGAAGTGGCATCAAAGAAGAGGAAAATGGACCACCCAAAATATCCTACCTTATTCAATCCCACCTGGTTTCCCCCCACAAGGCTTGGGATCTTCTCTTAGAATTCTTGGGTCTGAATCAATCTCTCTTTTCTGGTTTCAAAAGAGATGTTGCCCATTCAGAAGGCAGCACTCAACCTTGGTCAGACAACATCAGAGAGATTTGTGTTTGTTCAGGAAAGGTGGGGTAGAAAACCGATATCCTGTTAAAATGTGCAAATCCATTAGCAGGTGCAGGTTCTCTTTCTCCTTCTGGGTTCTTCAGCAATCTTCTGCATGTGTGATCTGACTTCCTATTTTTAATGGGTTGAGTTATGCAATGTATTGCTGGGTTGATATTGTGTATAATTTGATGTGTTGCATTGTATGTGTCATTTGTTATGTGTTATGTGCCATTGTGCATTATGCATTACAGTGCAATCATCACACACAAGAATTCTGTTACAGGTGAAGTGTGTTTGTGCAAAATCCGTACATAACCAAAAGCCTCTGGCTAACAATCTGGGGTGATGCCCTGCCCAAAGGCTCTCCCTGTGTCTCCACTGCTTTTCAGTGGTACTTCCGGTTATGAACTTAATTCATTCCGGAGGTCATAGAATCATAGAGTTGGAAGAGACCACAAGGGCCATCCAGTCCAACCCCCTGCCAAGCAGGAAACACCATCAAAGCATTCTTGACATATGGCTGTCAAGCCTCTGCTTAAAGACCTCCAAAGAAGGAGACTCCACCACACTCCTTGGTAGCAAATTCCACTGTCGAACAGCTCTTACTGTCAGGAAGTTCTTCCTCATGTTTAGGTGGAATCTTCTTTCTTGTAGTTTGAATCCATTGCTCCATGTCCGCTTCTCTGGAGCAGCAGAAAACAACCTTTCTCCCTCCTCCATATGACATCTGTCACAGTGGCCGGAGTGGGCTACTTCAGAGTAATGACTCTACACAGCTCTGCATTTTATCTTTTTATTGGTGCTGCGTATTTACAGTGCTAAAGGCAGTGCTATTTACAGAGACACATCTTATCCGCTTGAATCAGAACCTCCGAATGGCGTTTGGCGCGTTTTTCTCCAACATAACAACTTGGGGAGACCCATCCTCTTCCCCCTACGTTTTCTGCGCAATTCCGGAGTTGGGGGGACAGGTCTGCCCCCCTTGCTTCCCCCTTCCTGTCCCACCTGGGATGCTGGCTCTGCTACCCTGTCTGAGCCTCGGACCCCACTTCCTGTTTCCCCACTTGAGACGGAACTCTCCCTGCTTTCCCCTGCGCTCGGGGATGGGCTGGAACTCAGGAGGGGAGGGACTTCGCGATATCCCCTGTCCCTCACATCCACCCCCCTCCCAGGCCCCCCTTCTCCCCTCCCGAGGGGCTCCAAGGGCGTCGGTGACGACTGAAAGCCTAAAAACTCTGTGCTGTCCGAGCCGGTTGGTGTGAACACCTCTTCCCAATCCCTCGAGCTCCCTCCTTCCGCCTGAGAAGACTGAAATCCCAAAAAGTCCGTGGCGTCAGAGCTGGTGGGGGTAAAAATACGCTGCCAGTCTGCCTCTTCCTCTGACAGGGTGGACCTCGGAGACGCCCATACCTCTTCCTCCGGGTCCTCAAACTCCGCTTCCCATCTCCACAGTGAACTGCTCTCTGCGACCTCCTCCCCTTCCCCCTCCCTCTCCCTTTCCATGTGCCAGGACTTGGGCCTGTGTGGGAAGAGGGCGTGGAATTCTTCCACCAAGAATTCCTCCTGTATCTGAGTGGCTGGGACCCATTCATTCTGGGAAGGCGGGGCATCCTCCCATGCCATGAGGTACTCCAGGCCCCCCACCCCTCTCCGTGAATCAAGGATGGCCGTGGCTTCATTGAGTTGCTCCCTGCCTCCCCTCTCCCCCCCTCCCTCGGGGGTCTGTTCGCGATATCCCCTGTCCCTCACAACATCCTTTCAAATATTTGAACATGGCTATCATATCACCCCTTAACCTTCTCTTCTCCAGGCTAAACATACCCAGCTCCCTAAGCCGTTCCTCGTAAGGCATCGTTTCCAGGCCTTTGACCATTTTGGTTGCCCTCCTCTGGACACGTTCCAGCTTGTCAGTATCCTTCTTGAACTGTGGTGCCCAGAACTGGACACAGTACTCCAGGTGAGGTCTGACCAGAGCAGAATACAGTGGTACTATTACTTCCCTAGATCTAGATGCTATACTATTGATGCAGCCCAGAATTGCATTGGCTTTTTTAGCTGCTGCATCACACTGCTGACTCATATCAAGTCTGTGGTCTACCAAGACTCCTAGATCCTTTTCACATGTACTGCTCTCAAGCCTGGTGTCACCCATCCTGTATTTGTGCCTTTCATATATTTTTTTGCCCAAGTGTAGTACCTTACATTTCTCCTTGTTAAAATTCATCTGTTCTTAACATGAAACCGCTCTTAACCTGAGGCGCACTTTCGCTAATGTGGCCTCCCGCTGCCACCATGCCGCCGGCGCGTAACTTCTGCTCGCATCCTGGGGCAAAGAGTTCACTACCAGGAGCATCTACTTCCGGATTAGCGGAACTCGTTACCTGAAGCATTTGTAAGGGGAAGGTATATAACCCAAGGTTCCACTGTATTGGGAGGGAAGTAGCAAATTGCTTTTTCTCTTCTACAGTGTGTCAAAGCATGAAGGAGAGAGCAGGGAATGGCAACCAGCCTTCCTCTGCAGCTGCTACACAAGGGATAACAGAGGCAGAGAGAGAGACATGCAGAGGCTGACTGAAGCTCCATTCCAACTTCATTCGTCTGTTTTTCTGCCTGCATCACTCTCTGCCTCTCCCCTCCCTTCTACAACCAATGGAGCCTGTGTTTCTTCTGTCTCAGTCTGCCTCTGACACTTCCATGATCATCTAGCAGTATAAGGAGCCAGGAATCTTTTTCCTCTGTCTCTGTCTCTCCCTCTTCCATTCATATTATAAGCCTATCTACCTTCTTTATTTGGTGATCACTCGTAGCCAAGTAAGATTGTCTTCCATAAACACGGTTTTAACAATGAGTCCGTAAGTGACTGGAGGCCAATTCTGGATCCACACGTCCTTCCACAGTGGGGACATTGGTTTCCGGGCTGGAGTTGATCACGGTGTGGATTTGCGAAGCGTGCCTTCCTCCTAGCATGTTTCTCCCTTGCATCCTGAGTTTGAGTGTCTTCAAAGCCCAATACACCTTTGGTAAAGGCTGTTCTCCAACTGGAGCAGGCCAGTGTTTCCCAGTTGTCAGTGTTTATACTACATTTTTTTAGATTTGCCTTGAGACAGTCTTTAAACCTCTTTTGTTGACCACCAGCATTATGCTTTCCATTTATAACTTCGGAATATAGTAGTTGCTTTGGAAGACAATCATCAGGCATCTACACAATATGACCAGTCCAACGAAGTTGATGATGAAGAATCATTGCTTCAACATTGGTGATCTTTGCTTCTTCCAGTACACTGATATTAGTTCGCCTGTCTTCCCAAGTGATGTGTAAATTTTTTGGGGAGACACCATTGATGGAATCTTCCGAGGAGTACCTACCTACCTGCCTACTTAATATACAGACCAATTATGTAACCATTTATCCAATTCCTCCTCTACCCTGTGAACTGTTTCTATTTAAATGATTCTAACTCCACATATTTCAGTGATTTTCCTCCATAGGGAAGAAGGGTGAGATAACAATTTTAAACTAAATAAAGTCTAATTCCACATCTTTAATTGCATTCTTTATCTCTGTTAAATGATAATTATATATCATTTAATCATCAAATATATATAATTGCTTTACACGTTTCTGTCCTTAACTAACACATTCTATCTCAGGCATCCCCAAACTGCGGCTCTCCAGATGTTTTGGCCTACAACTCCCATGATCCCTAGCTAACAGGACCAGTGGTCAGGGAATATGGGAATTGTAGTCCAAAACATCTGGAGGGCTGAAGTTTGGGGATGCCTGTTCTATCTAATAGCTAAAGCTAAATGAACATATCAGACACCTTCAGAGATTGGGGGATTAGAGCTCCTTAGAATACATTCATTGTCCCAGTGTTACTTCCTACTGCAGAGGAGGTTTGGATTTTCTGAGAAACGGCCCATGTAGCCTCACATGAACATTGCTGGCCCCACCCCAAAATGTTCCACACATTAATGAGATTTTCTGTCCTGCCCGGAATAAGTCTACATCTACTTCTGCAAAGCTGTTCAGATACACATGTAAATCCTTCCCCAGTATTTACATTGTCCAAAGTTTAAATGATACTGACACCAAAACTAGGATTTGCATGGACAACTCCTTCAGTGAAAAATGCTGTTTTATTTTGGTTAGAATGCATTGGATAAATTCATGGGTTCATTTAAATTGTCACTGATAGCTGAAGGGAAGTAAACACAAGCTGTGTTTGGATGATAATTTGAGTCTTTGTAAATTGTTTATGATGCTATAAACAGGCATCGAGGCCAAGCACTTCTCACCATCCTTCACTCCTGCTCTGTTGAACCAAGACTGGACCGCAGTTTCTTGGTGTGAAGAAACAGGGGACTGTAGCACAATGCAAGCCAGTATTCGCACCAAAGCTGACATGTCATGTAAGGAGGGAAAGTAGAGGGCAAAAAAGGCCAGTTCATCCCAGATATCATGAACACTGGCATGTGGAGCCTCAAAAGTATGCTGCCGTCCACACCTTAAAATGTGCCACACATTGGTATGCAGGTCTGCACTGCACTGAATAAATCCTCTGTCTATGTCTGCAAACCTGTTTGGATACACATGTAAATGCTTCCCCAGCATTTACATTGCCCAATGTTTAGATGACACTAAAACTAGGATTTGAATGAACAGCTCCCTGAATGTTTTCCTTTTGGTTAGAATCTATTTGATAAATGCATAAGTTCATTTAAATTGCCATTGATAGCTGTTAGATTTGTATAATGCCATTATGATATCGGCAGTTTTATTTCCAATTCCTTTCTCAATGATCCCTAGCATGGAATTTGCCTTCCAAAGCACATTCTCTTGTATACTCCTGTTTAGAGCTATGCAAAGCCAAACCCACTATGGTTTTCAACACACCTTTGAAGAGAAACAAAGCTGGGAGAAGATAGTGTTATAGATTGGGGAAACCCCACCCCACCCCGCAAACCCTGAAAATTAATAAATGGTAGGATTATGATTATTTGGGATGTGAATCAATATGGTGGAAGTGGAAATGTTATAAGTAGAGCACGATGGCTAAAATTCTGAACCAAATACACCTCACTGCAAAATGTTGTTTCAAGGACTATGTATGCAACTATTGGGATATATGTATTTCAGTGTGCAAATGTTACTGTCTGAAATCCCTGACTGGATCCTGCTCTGCTTTCCATGGGCATCATTTCAACTGAAGAAATCAAATAAAAAAATTCATTTAATCAATGTTGCTACATAGATCCTTCGCATATGCCTGGTTGTTCAACGAATCTTTACCTAGCACCTTTCCCAGATTGAGGAGGGACTTTAGAAGTCATTCTATGCAAACCCTGAGATCCATAACCCACAATGAACACAGGTCATCAAGGCTACAAGCAACTCAACACAAAGTTAAAGGTAAAGGGGCCCCTGACCATCAGGTCCAGTCATGTCCGACTCTGGGGTTGCGGCGCTCATCTTACTCTATAGGCCGAGGGAGCCGGCGTTTGTCCGCAGACAGCTTCCAGGTCATGTGGCCAGCATGACAAAGCTGCTTCTGGCGAACCAGAGCAGCGCACGGAAACTCCGTTTACCTTCCCGCTGGAGCGGTACCTATTTATCTACTTGCACTTTGATGTGCTTTCGAACTGCTAGGTGGGCAGGAGCTGGGGCCGAGCAATGGGAGCTCACCCCATCACAGGGATTTGAACCGCTGACCTTCTGATCAGCAAGCCCTAGACTCTGTGTTTTAACCCACAGCGCCACCTGGGTCCCAGTAACACAAAGTTAGGCAGGTTTAATTAGTAGGAACTAGAAAGCTTCATTAGAAGAACTGGAATGATAAAGCTAGAAGTGACGATCATTTGGAGCCATCATAGCTGAGTTTCAACGGAGATATCAAGTTTCTGTTGGGAGTTTTCTTCCTCTTTGAAAAGATTCTGGAGTGTGGCTTTCATGCTCTTCCTTGGTCTGCCTCTCTTCTGTCTTCCAATAAGGAAGTAGGTCAAACGGTTAACACTGCCGTTCATGCAGACACATAAGTAGACATAAAATGTACGATGTGGAAATGGGGAGTCAAAAACAAACAGGGCAATGTAAATGCCATTCAATGGAAAAGAAAAAAAGAGGAAGAAGAACAGAGTCAACAAGATGACTATCAGAAGCTTCCTCCGCCTCTGCTGTTGTGGTTTAAAGCAGAACTTGATGAAGAGAACCAGAGTGGAGATAGTCATGAGTGGGAGGCAAAGGAAGCCATTTAAAATATACTGGTAAATGCTTATGTTCTGATAATCCATGTCAACAGTCAGCCAAAGAGTGAAGTTAGCAGCAGGGGGGAGGAAAGAGAGTACCCATATAATGGCACACACGGTGGTGGACAAATTCACTGGTCGGTGGCATCGATGCCAAAGTGGGAACAGGATGGACACACACCTGTCAATGCTAATTGCTATCAGTAAAAATTGCCCAGCATTGTACATGACTAAGAAGATATCATCAAATAATGCATACAGAAGGCCTATCCTATTACTATATCCAATCAAATAAATGCCCAGAATAAAGTTAGCTGTGAGTGACCCAAAGTCAGCAATGGAGAGGTTCAGGATAAAAGTGGTGAATTGGTTCCTCTTAATGCAGAAGCCAAGCAGCCAGATGACAGTCCCATTCCCCCAAAGCCCCAAAATGCTGATTAACATGCAGCTGATCATCAATATATTTCGTTCTAGCTCATCACTTGATGCTGAATCATCATCACTGTGGCTATTGTTGTAGAAAACAGTTTCATTGTCTGCTCCATAATAGTCTTCTCCAGCACTCAGAGGAGACACAGATGTTAGGCTTAAATTGGTCATTGGCCAACCTTTCCTCTTTTGCTTCTTCTGGTGTAGACACTTCTGCCTGGGAAGGGAGAAAAGTTGGAATTTGTATTTACTAAAAAAATAATGATGATCTTTGTCATCTTTGTGTCAATTTGGGAGCCTATTCTTATTCTTGCATCTTCACCAACATGTATGCAATCAATAAAGGCTCTATTCTCTATGCTTTGAAGTGCTTTTTTTTTTTACACACCCACCCTTTTTATACATCTCTGTAGAGTAAATATAAAAAGGTAAAGGTAAAGGGACCCCTGACCATTAGGTCCAGTCGTGACCGACTCTGGGGTTGCGCGCTCATCTCGCATTATTGGCCGAGGGAGCCGGCGTATAGTTTCCAGGTCATGTGGCCAGCATGACAAAGCCGCTTCTGGCAAACCAGAGCAGCACATGGAAACGCAGTTTACCTTCCCGCTGTAGCGGTTCCTATTTATCTACTTGCATTTTGACGTGCTTTCGAACTGCTAGGTTGGCAGGAGCTGTGACCAAGCAACGGGAGCTCACCCCGTCACAGGGATTCGAACCGCCGACCTTCTGATCAGCAAGCCCTAAGCTCAGTGGTTTAACCACAGCACCACCTGGGTCCCAGAGTAAATATATCTGTATGCAAAAGTGCTACATTTTTAATCCAACTAAATTTGCATTGAAACAGGGCTCCCTCTCTCATCTCTGTCCCTGCAGACCGCATCTCATGGGGACAGTGTTTGCCAAGCTGTCACAGCTGATGTCATTTATAACTTCCAAAATGGCCCCAAATAGTGGCATGGGCTAAATGGGGATGACAGATGAGCCTGTTTGCCCCATGGGCCAGAGGTCCCCCACCCCTCCTTTATTACAGGCATCTTGGTGGTCATTCAGTGGAGCCATCCACATTTGCAGAGGGACAACGGGGAGCTCACCTTGTGTCACAGCTGGGTGTCGGGCAGTTCAGAAGCTGCAGAACAGAGCTTTGCTGGCTTGATCCAGTACAACCTCAAGCTCACTGTCCTAATGAATAAGGCAAACACAGAAACAGGAGACTTTTTAACTCCAAGGGTTGAGCCTAGTGCTAATGTACCAGACCAATGCTTCCTAGAGAAGGGGTTGTGGCTCAGTGGTAGAGCATCTGGCCTGCAAGCAGAAGGTCGCTGGTTCAATCCCTGGTGTCTAAGGTAGGACTGGGGAAACACCACTGTCTGAAAGCCTGGAGAACAGCTGCCAGCCAGTGTAGACAATACTGGGTTAGATGAACCAATGTCACCTGTTAACTAGTCATAGGAGCCAACTCCGAGGGCCCAAGGGGTCTTCCGCCCCCCATAAAATTTGAGGGGGTCGCCCCCCTCCAACGTTGATGGGCATTGCCATTCAAATGGTGTGTGTGCATCGTGTCCTGCGATTGAGCAGGACAGGGCTTACTCCCCCCCCCAATATTTTATTTAAGTTGGCACCCCAGTAACCAGTTCACCCCAAGAGCCTGAACCTGTGCCTGTCTGCAAGAATAAAATGACCGCATACTTCTGCCACTGAGCAATGACTTCCCTCCTGCCCTTGGCAATGAAGAACTTTGAATTTGAGTTGTTCACTTACCTGTGGCAAACTCTGGATCAGGTATTCTGAATCAGAGAGACCAAGAGACAAAAAAATAATAATTCTGTGCTGGAATAGCTTGCAATCAGGAAATTTGCAGAAACCAGAGAAACCTTGAGGTCCTGAGGGAAATTCAGTGTCTCAAGCTTACTGCAAAATATACCGGAACTCACACAAAACTCTTCATCTGTACTTGAACAGTTTGCCAGTATCATGTGATGAGGAAAATGATTGCCAGTGGGTTATCAAGATTGTCACCAGCAAACTTAGGAGGAGATTCTTCCTAAGAATAGGTGGAAGAAAAGTAGGTTTCCAAGTGGTGGAGGAGGGTAAAATCAACTCTGACTATTTCAGGAGACAGGTAGGTAGCCGTGTTGGTCTGACGTAGTCGAAATTAAATAAAAATAAAAATCCTTCCAGCAGCACCTTAAAGACCAACTTAGTTTTTTTTTATTTTGGTATGAGCTTGAAGTGTGCATGCACATGAAAGCTCATACCAAAATAAAAAACTTAGTTGGTCTTTAAGGTGCTGCTGGAAGGAATTTTTTTATTTTATTTCAGGAGAGATGCAGTGGTTGAACAGAATCATAAAAAGGCTTCTAAATTTCAATTCTTAACTGGGTTAGGATATGGAAAAGAGCACAAAACACTTTCAAGGCTATAGCAAATGTAAGATGTCCCATAAATAAAATTTAAAAAGAAAATAATAAAGAAACAAAGGCCAAACTTTGGAGATGCCTCATAGCTGGAAATATTTGTTGGATTTGAAACAAAGTTACTACTGTTGCTTCTACTAGTTTCAAAATACTTTTTTGGGGGGGAGGGGTTCAGGCACAATTCTGAATTGCAGCAAAAGAATATTGACATGACAAGGGAGTTTTCTCAGGAGGGTTTTTCCCGTCATTTTTGATAATTTCAGGGAATTGAGATTTAGGAACACGGGGTGAGGGGAAACAAGAACATCCACTTTGTTTCTAGTACTGCTTCACCTTCAAGAATACTCTGTCTCTCATATCTACATTTCCAAGCAAAATAGATTTGATGATAGACCATAACTGTCTGACATTTAACTCCCGCTATCATGTGCCGAGGCTATGTTCATGTATTGGGAAGTACATATATATCAGATATCTATCTGCAATATCCTTGTGTTCAGTTCCCCCAGAGTCATTCTGTGCCTTTGTGTAATAACAGGTCAAACTGGAAGGGTAATTGAGGAAAAGGAAGGCCAGCTTCATAGTTTTGTTTACTGCACTTTGGGATGGAGCGAAGAGATCATGTAAGAGAAACCTATGGCAGAATAATTTTGCATTTTGAGGAGATAGGTTGATAATTGGTTTGTATAACTCTTCCTCCTTGCTTATTGACTGCCAATGGCCCTTGGTTTGCTTTATCTTCTAGATTTACTGTTTGTGCTCCAGGTAGAAGTATCAGTAGGATCTGGGAAGATCCACTTGAGGGTCAGCTGAAGGCTGAGTGTCTGCCAGCAACAGTGCAGCTGCAGGATTAATTCACTTTGCTGGCCCCCATATATTTCCCTGTATGGGAGGTGGGAGGAATTTAGATATCAGGCAAGCCAGCACATAGGTATAGAAATCTCCCTGATGAGGGTATGACCTTTGAGCTTTGATGTATGCCTTGCTCCGGGGGTGCTGTTTACTGGTCAGCTGGAGTCCCTCCATTATCATTCCCTGGAGCACCCAGTAACTGAATGAGGAAGCATTTTATTTTGTTTATTCCATGTTGATGTTAGGATTCATTCCTTGTGTTGCAGTCATGGGATTGCCTATACTCTGCTGATCCTGAAGTGTGCTGATGGTATCAGTCGCTGTGATGTTTGGGCTGGAGAAAGCTTTTGAATCTCCCGAATGAACGACCAGGAGGGAGAGAACATGGCAGTCGGGCATGGGTGTCTCTGCCTGACTCCTACTCGTGTGTAGGACCTCCTGGCAGTTATTACATTCAAAGACAAGTTCACTGCTTTTTATTCTGCGTTCAAGGCTGCTACATAACAATGGTTTTCTCCACTAGTGTTTTCCACTGAGGTTTTCTCCACTAGTGTTGTTATTGCCACATAATCAAAAACAGGTCTTGCATTTGGCAAAGCAGATGGGAGGGCAGCGGTTTGACCCCATTACTACTCCACTTCTGTTGGAATAACCCAAGAAACTACTTTCCCCAAATAAATTTTTTAATTCGACTAGCTTTCCTTGTTCAGTGTATCTCCTCATACCAGGAACAATGGCAAAGTAATCATTCTCTTAGCACAGGGAATGTGCATTAGAAAAAAGTCTTGACTATATTATATGTATTTTCATTATTTTATTATATCATATTTTATTATTTTATGATAGGTATTTGATTATTTATTATCTGTATTTTTATTTCCTTTCATTTATCACCTTCCTTTGCTCCAACATGGAATCAAAGATGGAATACATATGTTTTCTAGGAGTTCTCCCATCTAGCCACTGACCAAACCCAGACCCGCTACACGTCCAGCTAAGGGGTGGCCGCAGGTGCCTTCAGACCATAATCCTGGAAAATGTCATTTTTTTCAGTTATGTAGAGCTGAGTATAGTACTCTCCTTGTTCCTGGCAGCTGGCAGTGTCTTATACAGCAGTACTAGTGAAAAACAATGACTAAAATAACTACTATTATTCTATTTATAGATAAGTAGCTGTGTTGGTCTGCCGTAGTTGAAACAAACAAAGAAAAATTCCTTCCAGGAGCACCTCAGAGACTAACTAAGTTTGTCATTGGTATGAGCTTTTGTGTGCATGCACACTTCTTCAGATACTGTATCCCGAAAGCTCATACCAATGACAAATTTAGTTGGTCTCTAAGGTGCTACTGGAAGGATTTTTTTTTTTACTCTTATTCTTTCTGCCTAGACCACTGGCTCTTTCTTCTTGTATTGACTGCCAATGGCTTTTGGTTTGCTTTATTGTCTAGGCTTACTTGTTTCTGCTCCAGGTAGAAGTATTAGGAGGATCAGGGAAGATCCGCTTGAGGGTCAGCTGAAGGCTGAGTGTCTGCCAGCAATAGTGCAGCTGCAGGATTGATTAAGTATGCTGGCCTCCATATATTTGCCTATCTTAAAAGGGGCAAGGGTGGCACTGTGGTCTAAGTCACTGAGCCTCTTGGGCTTGCTGATCAGAAGGTTGGCGGTTTGAATCCTTGCGACAGGAAGAGCTCCTGTTGCTCTGTCCCAGCTCCTGCCAACCTAGTAGTTCGAAAGCATGGCAGTGCAAGTAAATAGGTACTATTGTGATGGGAAGGTAATGACTGCTCTACACATTAAATGGGGGCGACCTTTACATGGTCACACACAGCCCCCTGATCCCATTAGGCGACTCCCTGGTAGTTCGGTGCTGGCACCGCCTTCCCAGGTAGGATGCCAGGGGTCTTCGCCTATCCCAGCCTAGCATCCAATCCTGCTTGGGGAGGTGTTGCCACAGGGTGGCCAGGTAAGGAGAGGGACTTTCCAGCTCACACAATAGAATTTGAATCTTACCTCCAAGCACTAGTTGGCTCCAGAGCTTCTCCCACCCTCCACACCCTTATTCAAGTTTCTTTTGCAGGTTAACCTTTTTTCCACAGGTACACAGGGGCTGCTACGTCAAGGTCGCTGTTGAAGGGCCGGAAAGGATTTTCCCTGCATTGGCAGGTTTTGCCTTTCCCATAGCAATACGTCACAACTTGGCGGTTTCAGGCCTTGGGCGAAATTCTTTGGCGATTTTCCTAGAGGGAGGGGTGTGAAGCGGAGACTTCACCCCCTTGCGGCAACAAGATCGGGGTATTGGGGAAAGCGTTGACCATACCATTAGGTGTCATCGCTTCCCCCTTTCAGCGAATGGGGGGCGAGCTCTCTCTGCTTGAACATATGTTCTCCAGAGCCAGCCCCAACCCCCATGCATTTGGATAACCCCAAAGCCTCCCAGAACCATAGCTGCCAAGTATCCCGTTTCTGCCGGGAAAACCCCTTTTTTCTTACCATTTCCCGGTGGTCTCCTGTTTAGTTTTTAATCCCGATATTCTCCCTTAAATTGGCTTCTGCCGGCGGCCATTTTTCTGGTGCCGCTTTGCCCTTCTACGGGCACCAGAAAATGGCACCGCTGGCGCCGGAAGTCGCTTCCGCGCATGACTGGAAATGCATAAAAGCGACTTCCGATGGCGCTTTGCCTTTCTATGGGCACCAGAAAATGGCGGCGCCGGAAGTCGCTTTTACGTGTTTCCGGCCATGTGTGGAAGCGACTTCCGGTGCTGGCCCCGCCATTTTCTGGTGCCCATAGAAGGGCAAAGCGCCACCGGAAGTTGCGTTCACACAACTTCCGGTGTGCGCGCGCTGCAGATCCCGGATCTTTCCGTCCAGGACTTGGCAGGTATGCCCAGAACCCCGGCTGGGGTCTGGGGAGGATAATGCCCAATGCCTGAGCCAAGGTCTCCCTACATCTGAATCTTAATAAAGTTGTGGCCAATTTGAATCCCATAGCACATTGTATTGCGTCATTATCCCACTCAGGGGGTCGCCTGGGATTTGGGGGACTCCGCCTGTCCACGGAAATGGCATTTCTGTTCACACTGGTTTCCGTCACAGTGTTCCGTTGCACCAGAAGTGGTTTAGTCATGCTGGCCACATGACCCAGAAAGCTGTCTGTGGACAAACGCCAGCTCCCTCGGCCTGAAACGAGATGAGCGCCACAACCCCATAGTCGCCTTTGACTGGACTTAACCATCCAGGGGTCCTTCACCTTTCCTATTTCCTAAGAAACACTTGAGATGTTGCTGATCCTATGTCTTCCACAAGCTTGCCCTTCAGTTCACCAAAATCACCACCTTGTGAAAGTATTGTTTTAATACAATTGTTACAACGACATGTTTAGGCAGCATACTATGAGGGAAATATGCATAGTCAATTTGCAACATGCTTTGCATTTACACAGAAATATGTTAGCAGTTTAGAAATCCCAAGAAAAATAAATCAATATTAGGAATATGTTTTCCATGTGATGTAGACGCCAGTTCAACTGAAACATGGAGGTTATCTGTGATCCATGGAATGGAGGTTATCTGTGATCAATATGCCTAATGCTCTGAGAAGAATGTCAATCAACTCTACAGTAAGTCAGGTACGGCAGGTGTGGCAATTTTTCCACTGTCTTGTGGAATCATTTGCAGTTGATGTGGCCTGATGATGTCTACAAGATACTTGTGTTGTGGCTTTTCATCTGACGATGTGCCCTTTGGATCTCTGTCCATCCTAGCTGGTGAAAGCCAGCTGGGGTGTGTGTGTGTGTGTGTGTGTGTGTGTGTGTGTGTGTGTGTGTGTCATTGGATTCAGGGTTTAGCAAACACTTCATTGCCTGATGGGGATAGTGCATTCCATTTGGGGATAAGGTAGTGGAGATAGTTGTCAGGATTACGGTCTCCCTCTCAAACGTGTCTGAAAGCTGTGCCTGTTCTTCCTGCCTTCCCTCTCCCTGTGAATTAATGACAGGCATTCTAGGAGAGGAGGGGCTCAATTCTCCCTCTGCCTGTACAGAGAGCAAGCTTTCGTCCCTTTCTGCCTCCCCTGCCCCTATCTCCTAATCTTCTCCGCTTTCACTCTGGGAATGAACAATCCTGACAGTCCTGGTAGTTTAATCCCCTCCAGCTGTTCCTGGAGTGACATTTTATCACAATTTCAATCTGGGTCCAGGACTGAGAGAAGGAGCATGATGCTGCTTCTCTTTGCAGCTTTTGATAACATTGAACATGATATCCTGCTGGACCAGCTCTGTGGGATGGGTCAGATTTAGATAGTCACATTGAAGGCTGCTCCTTCAGACCCCACTACATTATACATTTCTACAGGGCTATCCAATGTCAATCTATTTAAGTTTTTACAAAGCACACACCAGAATCCTTAGCACTAGAATGTGGAGCACAGAAGCTCTGTTGAAGCTCTTGAGAGAAATATCGTGTACAAAAATACCGAATGAAAAAAAAATAAACGATATAGGCATCATAACTAGGTTTCAAGTTCCTCTCTACTCTCTCCCTCCTCCACAAAGATTTTCTTTAGTATACTCTCCATGCTCCTCCTAGTTTTGTCCCTCCTCTGTCTCCCAACCAGGAAATAGATCAATGGATTAACACTGCTGTTTAGGCAGGCACAGAAGTAGCCATAACGCATAATATAGGAGGGCAAGTGCTGATTAAGCATTTTCATAAAGTGAAAAACATTCAGCGGGAAAGAAAAAATGAGAAAGAAGAGCAGAGTCAGCAATATGGCTACCAAACGTTTTCCTCGCTGGTACGGTTGTGACTTAAAATAGACTTTGATGAACAGAGTCAGAGTCGAGATAGTCAGGAGTGGGAGACAGATGGTGCCATTTATGATGATCTGCAAGGGTCTTAAGGAATAATATTCAAATTTATGTGTCAGGAAAAGAGTGAAGTGAATTGCAGGGAGAAGAAGGGACAGGATCCACAACAGGGCAGAGACGGTGCTGGATAAGTGTGTTGGCCGGTGGCATCGATACCAAAGTGGGAAGAGGACAGACAGACACCTGTCAATGCTGATGACAGTCAGCAGAAATTGGCCAGCACTGTACATGAACAGGAAGAGGTCATTGAACAGTACACTTACAAGGTCGCGATACGAATTAGATATGCTCCAGTATGTTAGTAGAATACTTTCAACAATGAGCAACCCAATGTCGGCAGCGGAGAGGTTTACAATGTATGTCGAGAAAGTGTTCCTCTTAATGCGGACGCCAAGCAGCCAGATGACAGTCCCGTTGCCCCACAGCCCAAACACGATGAAGGGAAGAGTGGTGGTGAAAAAAATAAGTGTTTCTAAATTATATTTAGCAATCGATCCTGGATCCTCGTTGTTGGTAGCATTGTTTGGAAGCTCAGTGCCGTTGTATGTCGCTGGATATCCTTTGCTGACATCTGGATGAGGCAAGGATGGCTGAATGAAATTAGCCATTCTGTTCAAATTTTGCTTTCGGGTTCTTCTGCTGTAGAATCACCTCCTAAAAGAACAGAGAGAGGGGTGGGGTTGGAGTCAGTCCCTGTACTGAGCTGGACAAATAGATGTCAGGGAAGGCTGGCATGCTTTGCCTCATGTTTTTGCTGGCATGTTTTAGCTGATATTTTTAAATGGAAGAACTTGTGGGCAAGAGAGAGGGGGGAGCGTTTTCTCTGGTGGTTCCATGTCTCTGGAACACTTTACTTATTGGCTTTGCGCCATTCTTTTTGGAAGGCTATGTCAGCAGCATTTTAGAAAAGCAACATTATTCAGCTGTGGGGGCATTTTACTGCTTATTTTATGAGCAATGTTTGTAGAATTTATTTGGATACTGTAAGTCTTTTGGAGTTTGGGGCGGCTAATTTATTCTGTTACTTTTGTCAGTAGGCAAACTAGGTTGGATGAATTTTTGTTCAGAAACACACATGCACACACACACATAAACACATAAACACACATGGATTTCCATGTCATCATCAGACGTCATTATACCGGTGTGTACTTCCCTGCATTCTTCTTTACTTCCCTTCTTCCTATTCCCCTTCTGGTTTGTCATTAGGATGAAAATGACCTGCATTCCTTAGCAAAATTAGCTGCCTTTCTGTGTCTCCCTTAGTCTCCATTTTCTCTTCTTTTTCTGTTACCTCCTTATCTCCAGTTTCCCTTTACAATGCTTCCTCCCTTCTTCTGCCCCATGAACCCAGCAGCAACATCTCCCCAACCATTTCCTTCAACCTTCTGTAGAAGTGTTGAGAGGCTTCAGAACCCTTTGCATTTTTCTGCAGCCTCATTTCCAGTCTGTCTGAGCCCTCCTGGTTGATTGGAACACTACCCAGGAGGCAGCTCAACAGTTGTAGTCTCCATGCTCTCCAGACACGCAACATTTCACACAAAACCCTCTCTTTGCTTTAGGATACATATGTTTCCCCTTTCAGTATGCAAAGTTTTCCATGTTGTTGTTGGCATCTGCCAATCTCAGGATTCTATGGAGTGTGCCTTTGGGGGTGAAGTCAAACCAATGGAAAATTACAGGACCTGGTGTGGTTGTAGAGACTGATATGGGAGAGACCCATTGCATTGCAAGTGGGGCAGATGAAGGGATATGCTGTTACTTACATTGTCTTTAC
Organism: Zootoca vivipara; assembly: GCF_963506605.1. Taxonomy (NCBI): domain Eukaryota; kingdom Metazoa; phylum Chordata; class Lepidosauria; order Squamata; family Lacertidae; genus Zootoca; species Zootoca vivipara. The sequence goes on from NC_083283.1 coordinate 6,900,174, forward strand.
AAAACCCAGAGTGGCCATTAAACCCTTCTCATGTTTACTCCATTGAATTAGGGACCACTCCTAACTATATATGTATAGCCTGTTACAGGGACTATTGACAAAAAGTTTTTCCTTGTCTCTGACGGGCAAATCAAACTTCTCCATTGAGATATAAAATGAGATAATGCAATCCTGTAACTTTTTAAGCACCAGTGTTTAAAACTTTTTAAGCACCAGGAGTTGGTTTTTTTGCTCAAATTTTGTTGTGTTATAGTCCCTCCAGACAGCAATAATGTGGTAGCATTTGGGAAGTATCACAGGACAACTCATAAAGCGGAATAAACCCAAATGTTATACACTATTATTGTAGGAAGAACATGTTGCGGAAAGCAGACATAACAAAACATTTAGTCTGCCGGGGGCTGAAGACACAAGTTTAATGTCAGCAGTGAAAAATATAACTTGGAAAGGAAGAGATGAATATGAGCGAAGGCATTTTAAAATGATTTTTTTTCTTCCTCTTAGTAAGGAAAATGACTAAGAGATTCAGCCAAAAGCTTTACAGAACTTTTACTTTATTTTTTTGAGGAGGGGTGTGGTGGAACAAAGAAAGGCAGATTGAAATAGAGACAAGAACCACTGATAATTTCCCATCAAGAAAAGATTCCATGCACAGAAAGTCCTACCTTTGTCCAATCACATCTGTTTTCCAGGAAATGGGAGCAGAGAGACTTGCGATATTCTGATTGTAGAATTTCAGGGTCTCGGTCACAACCTCTTCTCTGCATTCAACACATATTGTACATCCACCACTGAACACAAAATCTTGAGCAGATAATGTCAGGGAGTGCTTTGTGTTCAATAAGGGCAGGGGTGCAGAATTCATATCCTGTTAAAATGTTCATATCCATTAGTTGGTGTCCCAATTAGTCATGGGCAGGTCTCTATTTTCTCAACCTAGATACTTCAGCAATCTCATGTGTGTTCAGGAAATTGCTTATTGAAGTCTCAAGAGACATATGCACTTTATGCTTTCAAGTGTTTTTTGAGGGCTCTTGCTCATCTGCAGAGCTTGGCATGCAGAATGTCCTGGATTCACTCAGTGTCAGCTCCAGGTACGGATAGGAATGATTCCTGCCGATATCCTTCCTGGTCAGTGTCAGCAATCTGAGCTAGGTAGAATTATGGTCTGACCATGTACAAGGCAGTTTCCTATATTTATTTAAAAAGCAGAGACATCACCTTGCCGACAAAGGTCCATATAGTTAAAGCTATAGTTTTCCCTATCCATTCTGAAGGAAATCAGCCCTGAGTGCTCACTGGAAGGACAGATCCTGAAGCTGAGGCTCCAATACTTTGGCCACCTCATGAGAAGAGAAGACTCCCTGGAAAAGACCCTGATGTTGGGAAGGATGGAGGGCACTAGGAGAAGGGGACGACAGAGGACGAGATGGTTGGACAGTCTTCTGGAAGCTACGAATATGAGCTTGACCAAGCTGTGGGAGGCAGTGGAAGACAGGAGTGTCTGGCGTGCTCTGGTCCATGGGGTCACGAAGAGTCAGACATGACTAAACAACTAAACACAACAACAGCTGGTTAACATGGTCATATGCACACAACAAACTCAAAGATATACATGCTAATGTATTTATTTATTATTTCATAATATTCATACACTGCTTGATGGTAGAAAATCTCAAAGCAGTTTACAGAAATGTAAGAGGCATCATTAAAACAAAAAACCATACAATTTTTAAAGGCATCCTGAAGAGTTGGGAAGATCTCCTTCCTTCATTTACTGTTCATGGTGATGTCATATAGCAGTAGCATCACTGGAAACTGGAGGAACCTTGTATCCCCCTGATCAGTGTGGGCAGGTTTTCCACACCCCAGTTCCCCTAAGACGAAGATGTACTGCCCAGTAGCAGCAGTATCAATGGGATGTAAAGGATAGGAGGGTGGGCTTTTTATTTATTTTGGATTCTCCCCTGTACATTGCTCATGATATTTAGTCTGCCAAGTTTCTTCCCCTTGAGCAGTAAGGCAAATGTCATTCCATTCCTCTATGACTCCTCTGTTACAACTCAGTTCACATTCTCTGCACATCTCCTACATGTCCTCTTTCCAAAACTCAGCTGCCTGAAGAAATCACTTCTTCCACCACTCACAACAGTGGTACCTCGGGTTACAGACACTTCAGGTTACAGACACTTCAGGTTACAGACTCCGCTAACCCAGAAATAGTACCTCGGCTTAAGAACTGTGCTTCAGGATGAGAACAGAAATCGTGTGGCTGCGGCGCAGCGGGAGGCCCCATTAGCTAAAGTGGCACCTCAGGTTTAGAATGGTTTCAGGTTAAGAACAGACCTCCGGAATGAATTAAGTTCTTAATCAGAGGTACCACTGTATCTACTATTTGGGGGTGAGGGGAATAAACCGTATTGTTGATTCTGCACTCCGATACACAAGAACAGTTTCAGGTTAAGAACAGACCTCCAGAACGAATTAAGTTCTTTACCCGAGATACCACTGTATTTGGATTCGCCCCTCCCCCCAGTTTAATTCATGGGATTTCTAGACCTTCCCACCTGCAGCAGGAATGCCTTAACCTTAATTTTAATGCCTCCCTCCCCCCACCACACACACTTCTGCCCTTACTGCTTTGTAAGTTAGTGGCAATTGTTACTTCCTCTCCAAATCTACCAACCGCAACTGACTAAAGCCCACCTACTTCATTAAAGAGCTCTGCTCATTCCCTGTTGATGAGCTCAAAACATGGAACTCCCCACCCTTAAGTATCTATCCAAGACGGAACCTTTTGCAAGGTTGCAATACAGAAGTAGGTGGGCACGGGAAACTTCTTCATGTTCCAGGGTTTTCATTTTTCAGGTTACCCCCCCCAAAAAAAAGTGGGCTTCAGAAGGCATATGGTGGCTTTGCAGGGATTGAACTAAATGACCCTTAGGGTCCCTTCCACCTCTACAATTCTGTGATTCTATGATTCCAAGTCAAAACGATTTTGGCCATACTAGTGGAGTTTGTGCCAAATAGAAACTGTCTTCAGTCACGGGAAAACACTGCAAACTCATCTGTATAAGCTCAAGCGAGATGTGAATATTGAATACAAATTAAATAGGCTACAGGAAATGCAACCTGAAGTTATGGACATTTGCTTAGTAGAATCTAGAATGCCATAGCATAAACTAGATAAAAGTAATGGTATTTTGGGATCATCAGCACCTCGTTTCAACAGAGGTCTCCGCTTCCCCTGTTGAGCTTTCCTCCTCCTTGAAAACATTCTGTAGGATAGCTTTCATACTCTTCCTGGGTCTGCCTCTCTTCTGTCTCCCAAGCAGGAAATAGATCAAAGGGTTAACACTGCTGTTCAGGCAGGAAAATAAGTAGACATAATTTGAAGAAAAGGTAGAGGCTGAACCAGAAACATAAAGGCTTATGTAATGGGCATTCAGTGGAAATGAAAAAATGATGAAGCAAAGAAGAGCAAGCAAGATGGCTATTAGAGCTTTCCCCTGCCTTCGCTGTTGTGATTTGAAGGAGACTGTTATGTACTGAGCTGAATCCTAGAACAATAGGATTCAGAATCAGCGGGAGCTACCCAATCCAACTCCAGGTGGAAGTGAATCCGCAACCTGATTGGCCTGCTGGAGCAGCCAATCAGGCGGCTGGCAGAAGTGAATCTGCTACCTGATTGGCCTGTAGGAGCAGCCAATCAGGCTGCAGGCAGAAGTCAATCCACAATATAATTGGCCCACAGGTGTAGCCCTGAAGTAGCCAATCACGCAAGGCCCATTGTGTAAATAATGTATATAAGCAGATGGTTTTGGGAAAAGAGCCACTCGTCTTCTCTTCTCCTCCTTGATGACTATGAGCTGAATAAAGAGCATGAAATTCACTCTCGACTCCGAGTATATTTCACTGGCGACGAAGGTGGGATCCTGCTGAGCTGACCGCCACCACGCACTGCACCGCAGCACCGCCACCTGCTGCACCGCTGCATCGCACCGTGCATCCAGGCTTCAGCTCCAGGACCCAAGGAACCCAGAATGGCAACCGACAGCAGCTTCTCGCCATTCAAACCAGCATCAGGAGACTGGGAAGGGTACGCCGCCCGTTTCAACTTCCTCCTGCAAGCGAAAGAAGTCACCAACGATGCCATGAAGAGGGCGACATTCTTCAGCGTCTGTGGAGAGGAGACGTTTGAAATCGCCCGGGCTCTCCTTGCACCTAGAGATGTCGCTACCGTCTCTTACAAAACAATAATGGAACGGCTGAAGGAGCACTTCTCACCACAGCCCTCGGTGGTAGCTTGCCGAAATGCCTTCTACGCAAAGCGGCAAGCCCCGGGGGAAACCATAACTGGGTTTGTGACCTCCCTCCGCCAAGCCGCCCGGTTATGCAACTTCTCAGAATTGGAGAACATGCTTCGTGACCGCCTCGTCGGTGGCCTGAGGGACGAGATGTTGCAACGACGCCTCTACGCCAAAAAAGACCTCACGTTCCAGATTGCTCTGGAGGAAGCCCTGGCAACCGAAGCCGCCGAGAGGTCAACGCAAGAGGCACGACCGGCCCCGCCATCCCAACCGAGGGTCTACCACGAAGACCTCACCGACGAATCCGAATCTGACAGGGAGGAAGTACACAGAGTACAGCGGCGCACTCAAGCAGCACACACACCACAGCAGCCTCGACGAGAAGGAGGGAACTGTGCAAGCTGCGGGGAGAACCACGAGAGGAGGACCTGTCGTTTCCGCAACGCAGAGTGCAGGCAGTGCAGAAAATTAGGACACATCGCCCGGGTGTGTCGGGCTCGACTCACACGTCGACAAGCATCAGATGACCGACCCAGGAGCCCCAGGCCACACGGCACCATGCACCAAGGCAACTCGACGGAGATCACAGACTATCAGGTATTCCAGTTGCCCCATCCCAGCACAGAGAAAATTTATATAGAGGTACAGATAGAGGGAGCCCCATGCCGCATGGAGCTGGACACGGGTTCAACTCTATCCATAATCTCAGCCCGAACATTAAGGGAACTGTGCCCTAATGGGGGTCCCAAACTAAGGCCGGCCCCATTCACCCTCCGGGACTTCCAGAAACGTAAGGTCCCTACTATGGGGGTGGGAACCTTCAGGGTGCAATATCGAGGGCGAAAGCAACAATTGGACTTGCTGGTAGTTAAGGGCCCCTACGTTAGCTTACTGGGACTGGCATGGTTTGGACCTCTGGGGCTAGCCGTTACCGGGGTGAACCGCACTAGCTTACAAGTGGACGTGGACGCCATATGCAAAGAGTTTCCAGGGGTTTTCGATGGGGCATTGGGACGATATACAGGACCCCCCATTGCCCTACAGCTAGACCCCGCTGTACGACCCATCAGGCACAAGGCCCGCCGGGTCCCGTTCGCCCTGAAACCCCGCATAGACGAGGAATTGGACCGGCTCGTGGAGCAAGGAGTGCTGGAGCCGGTGCCCAACGCCCCCTGGGAGACTCCAATTGTCACACCCGTCAAGCCTAACGGTTCGGTCCGCATCTGTGCAGACTACAAATGCACCATAAACAAGGCTCTCACGGCCCATGCATACCCAGTGCCAGTGGTCAGCCATGTCCTCGCCACCCTGGCTGGGTCAAAAATCTTTGGCAAACTGGACTTGGCCCAAGCGTATCAACAGTTGCCTGTGGACGAAGCCACAGCAGAGGCCCAGACGATTGTGACGCACAGAGGGGCATTCAGAGTAAAGCGGCTGCAATTTGGCGTTAGCGTGGCACCAGGCATATTCCAGAATCTAATGGACTCTCTCCTTAAAGGGATTCCTGGCGTCACCCCCTTCTTCGATGATGTACTGATCGCCGGGCCCACACCAGAGGAATTTGAGGACCGCCTCCGCTCCGTCCTGCACCGTTTCCAGACGGCGGGCCTCAAGGTGAAGCGGGAAAAGTGTTTACTGGGAGTGCCGCAGGTGGACTTTCTGGGATTTAAGGTGGACGCAGAAGGGGTCCATCCAACCGGTGACAAGGTACGGGCCATTTGTGAGGCCCCAGCGCCCAAGAGCAAGCCCGAACTTCAGTCATTCTTGGGACTATTGAACTTTTACCATGCCTTCCTTCCCCATAAGGCAGCGGTAGCAGAGCCCCTACACAGACTCCTAGATAAAAGGGCCCCTTGGGTGTGGGGCCAGCGACAAAGGGCCGCATTCCAGGCAGTCAAGGACTTGCTCGTCTCGAACTCGGTCTTAGCACACTTCGACGAGAGGCTGCCAGTGGTGCTGGCATGCGACGCCTCTCCCTATGGCATCGGCGCTGTCCTGGGACACCAACTCCCGGATGGAAGAGAGGTGCCGGTGGCATACTTCTCCCAGACGCTTGCTGCAGCCGAACGAAACTACTCACAGATTGACAAGGAGGGTCTGGCAATCGTGAAGGGCGTAAAAAAATTCCATGATTTCTTGTACGGGCGGCCCTTTACCATAGTGACTGACCACAAGCCGTTGCTTGGCCTGTTTGCCCCTGAGAAGCAGACCCCCCAAGTGTTGTCTCCACGTGTCCTCAGGTGGTCAATTTTCCTTGCCGGCTACCAGTATGCACTAATCCACCGCCCTGGGAAGGCGATGGGCCACGCAGACGCCCTCAGCAGGCTACCACTACCAGAAACAGGCCCCGACCCAGCGCCTGCGCAAGAGGTTATGACCCTGGAGCTGCTTCCCGACCGACCCATTCAGGCACAAGAAGTTGCGCACCATTCCACAAAAGATAGGGTCATCTCCCGGGTCCTGGACTGGGTGTGGCGAGGATGGCCCAGCAGCAGCCCCGGGCCAGAATTCGCTGGCTACACAAACCGCAAACATGAACTGTCGGCCCACAAGGGGTGCCTGTTATGGGGAAGCAGGGTTGTTGTTCCCCAGCCCCTCCGCAAAAGGGTCCTCACAGCCCTACACGAGACACACCCAGGGGTAGTGAGGATGAAGGCCCTTGCCAGGAGTTATGTGTGGTGGCCGGGGATTGACAGAGAGATAGAGGCCTGGGTCCAACACTGCCAGACCTGCCAAGAATCCCGCCCGGATCCCCCTAGGGCCCCAGTCCAGCCCTGGGAGTCCGCCCGACATCCATGGTCACGCTTGCACGTGGACTTCGCTGGCCCCTTCCAGGGAAAAACATTCTTCATAGTGGTGGATTCCTACACCAAATGGCTGGAGGTCGCACTGGTACCATGCACTTCTACGGCGGCAGCCATCCGGGTACTACGTAAGCTGTTTGCGACCCACGGGCTCCCTGACACCCTCGTCTCGGACAATGGAACCGCATTCACGTCAGAGGAGTTCCAGACCTTCACAGCGCAGAACGCCATCCGCCACATCCGCTCAGCACCATTCCACCCTGCCACCAATGGCCAAGCGGAGCGCATGGTGCGGACCACCAAGGACAGCCTCCGCCGCATGACACAAGGGGACTGGGAATACCGCCTTGCCGCATTTCTTCTAGCACAGCACAGCACCCCAAGCACAACGACGGGCCGGAGCCCAGCTGAATTACTAATGGGCCGGCGCCTTGCAACTAGACTGGACCGACTTCACCCCGACAGAGCTCAGGATGAGGTAGTGGTGGGGAAAGGCAGGAACCCCCGGACATTTGTGGCCCAGGACCCAGTGTATGCAAAGAATTTTGGGGCAGGCCCAGCATGGGTACCCGCCACAGTCACCAAGGTGACCGGTCCCGTGTCGTACGAGGTACTAACGGAAGGGGGGCAATGTTGGCGCCGCCACTGCGACCAGCTACGGCGACGATTCCCAGGAGGAACCCGGGAGGAGAGCGGGACAGAGGGGTCCCAAGGGGACAGCAGGGCAGTGAGGCCTGTAGAGCGAGAGGGGTGGGCAGGGGAAGCAGAAGCAGTAGGCACAGAGGGGCGCCCCGAGGCTGGAAGGACACCGGAACCAGAGCTACAACCTGGTGGTTCAGTGGCGCCAGACCAGACAGCCCCGGCACAGCCAGCAGCCTCGGAACACGAGCCAGAACCAGAACCCCTGACCAAGGAACACCCCAGGCCACAACGCACACGGAGGCGGCCAGCAGACCTTGGGGACTACGAATGCAACTTCCCGGGCAAGACTGGAACTTAGAGGGGAGGGGTGTTATGTACTGAGCTGAATCCTAGAACAATAGGATTCAGAATCAGCGGGAGCTACCCAATCCAACTCCAGGTGGAAGTGAATCCGCAACCTGATTGGCCTGCTGGAGCAGCCAATCAGGCGGCTGGCAGAAGTGAATCTGCTACCTGATTGGCCTGTAGGAGCAGCCAATCAGGCTGCAGGCAGAAGTCAATCCACAATATAATTGGCCCACAGGTGTAGCCCTGAAGTAGCCAATCACGCAAGGCCCATTGTGTAAATAATGTATATAAGCAGATGGTTTTGGGAAAAGAGCCACTCGTCTTCTCTTCTCCTCCTTGATGACTATGAGCTGAATAAAGAGCATGAAATTCACTCTCGACTCCGAGTATATTTCAGAGACCTTGAAGCACAGAATTAGAGTTGAGATAGTCATGAGCAGGAGGCAAAGGATGCCGTTCACAACATAATGGTAATGTCTCATGGTATAATTGTTCACCTTTTCAGTCAGGTAGAGGGTGAAGTTAATTCCACCAAGAAGGCTTGAAAGTACCCATATTACAGAACACAAAGTGGTGGACAAATTTGCTGGCCGGTGGCATCGATGCCAAATTGGGAAGAGGACTGACACGCACCTGTCAATGCTGATGGCTGTCAGTAGATATTGACTAGCACTGTACATTACTTGAAATACATTTTCAAGAAAAAGATACACAGGTCCATCATATATTCCTGTTGCAAACCAAATGATTTCTATAAACAAGTTAGCTGTGACTACACCCAAGTCAGCAACAGAGAGGTTCAGGATGTAAATGGTGAAATGGTTCCTCTTAATGCAGAAGCTAAGCAGCCAGACGACAGTCCCATTCCCTAAAAGCCCCAAAATGCAAATTAAAATTGTGAGTATAGACAAAACCTTTCCTTCTATGTCAAGATATGAAATACTTTCTGGATAATCATAACTCCCATTGTTGGGGAACCAAGTTGCATTGTCTTCTCCATAATGGCCGCCTTCAGCATCGACAGGAGACAGGGCCATTGGGCTGAAACTGGGCATTGTACTCAGTCGTCGCTGTTGAGTTTCTTCTTGTGTAGATATGTCTGCTGGGGGTGGAGAGGGTGGGATTAGTTTTTGCTAATGAATAAAGATGAAGCCAAAGTTTTTCAGCCTACTCTTCCTTGTCTTTGTGAGTTAATTCCTAATATGAGAGTTAATTTTTAAGGTGAAATGGCTCATCTGTTTCATCTCCAGTTCAAGCTGTGTCTTCAGTAACAAACCTATTATCAGGGACTGGCTGGATGAGGAGGAGTGGTGGGAGCCTCCTGCCCTATAGCACCCCCCCTCCCGGAAGGACACAGAAGATTAGGACATTTTTATTCCAGCTGAAATCTATACTGCCACATGGCTACTGAAATGATTTCTCTCCCATCTCTGTCTCTGCAGAGCACAAGGGATGGGGTGGTGTTTGTCCTCCTGTCAATCACCTGACATCATAAGTGGTTGTCAGGTGCTTCAGAAGTTACACAAGGAGCCTTTGCAGGCATGGTTAGTTAAGCCCAATTTGGTCAAGCTCTACTTTTCTTCCTCACACAAACTGGGTTCATGGCATGAATGCAGAAGGTTGACAGGCCATATTTGGCCCATCGGCTGGAGGTTCCCCACCCCTGTTTTATAGAGGTTCAAAGATGTTTGGGTCATGCATTGGAGCCATGTCCACTTGCCAATGAACAACGGGGAGCTTGCTCCATGGCTCCTGGTTGTTCCTTTGCGGTTTCACTGGCCAAATTAATAACCTGGCTTGGACTAAATTTCTCCATGGGTTTGGAGATTCTCAGTGTTTGATCTAGTACAACATCAGGCTCAGCACAGTCCCTGTCCTACTGGAGAAGGCAAAACAGAAATGGGGAACACAGAACAAGATGGAAAAAAGTGGTGAAACTGGTTTACTGAGATAAGCAAGAGAAAACGGACCCAGGTAATTGAAACAGAATTGCTTCAGTGAGGGAGAAATAAATGATATACTTGAACATATGCCTTATATTAGCCCCCTCTTCATCCATCGTGCATTCAGTAAGTGCATAGGAGGGAGAGCATATTTGTCAAAGCAGATCCTGTCTGTGACCTCCACACAGCCATCTGGAGAACTTGTGGAGCCATTTAGATGTACATGAGTGAACACACAGTCTCTGCCTATTCATTCTGGGATGCTCCCTTTTGAAGTTTTTGGAGTAAGATCTCGGAGAGCAGTTTTCAAATTCCCACACAGACATAAAACTCACTGGGTAACCTCAGACCAGTCAGAGTCCTTCAGCCTGACCTATCTCACAGGTTTGTTGTGAGGATAAAAAGAAGAGCAAGATGAATAATGTATGCCACCTTGAACACCTTGGAGGAAAGGTGGGGTGTAAATAAATAAATGGACTGAATTTTAGAAGGCAGCTTCCTATACTTTTCTGTTCCTAAAACCTCATACAGAATCTTTCACAGCTGTGTAATCTTTTGACCTTTTAACCCCAGGGATCGAAGCTGTGCATGTTTAATAATAATAATAATAATAATAATAATAATAATAATAGCTTAATTCTGCCACAGTAATTACTCCTCTTTCTGCTCTTGCAAGCAAAGAATTTCTACCATGAGCTTTTTGCTTACCTGTGACTAACGTTGGATCAGATATTGTGATAGAGAGAGAGAACCAGAAATAGATAATCCTGTACTGGAATAAAGAACCAGAAGATTTGCAGACACCAATGCAACTCCCAAGTCTTGGGGAAACATTCAATGCATTTAAAAGCTCATGATGAGATGTACAGGAATGTGCCCATTTGCCTTCATTTATGCTTAATCTGTTTGCCAGTGTCATGTGACAAGAGAAAAACATTATCCTTGGGTTGTCAATATATAGTCTTTAGAGGATTGTGATCGTGCACACTAACAGCTCCATTTGTAAAATATACAAAAGTGCTTTGAAAGGCTCCATTACAGTTCAAAAGCCTGCAAGTAAGTTTTAAGCACTGAGAAGCACTTTGCTCCCCACACAGATTTCCAGAACACCCGGGGAAAGAAAGCCCAGCTGATCTTCTTGCAGTCCATGGCACTCTCAAGAGTCTCCTCCAGCACCATAAATCTGTGAGGCAGGGGTGTGTGTGTGTGTGTGTGTGTGTGTGATAAAAAAAATTCCTTCAGTAGCACCTTAAAGACCAACTAAGTTTTTATTTTGGTATGAGCTTTCGTGTGCATGCACACTTCTTCAGATACAGTGAAATGGAAGTTTCCAGGCACTTATGTAGAGAAGGGGTGGGGAGGGGTGGGGATGGGGAGGGGGGATCACTCAGAAGGGTGGTGGAAATGGGTGATTGACTGACTGATAGCTGTTGATGACCGCAAACGACTGCAAATGGTTTTGCATGAAAAAGCAAGGGTTGAGATGGACTCAAGCGGAGTTACTCTAGGGTAGCCACGACGACCCTCTGAGGTATCGCAATACATGAACATAGCCTTGGCACATGATGTCTGCAGTTAAATGTCAGACAGTTATGGTCTATCATCAAATCTATTTTGCTTGGACATGTAGATATGAGAGACAGAGGTGAAGAAGTACTAGAAACAAAGTGGGTGTTGTTGTTTTCGTGAAAAATGACTGCGAGTTCAGGTTCTCCCCTCACCCCATGTTCCTGAATATCATTTCTCTGAAATTATCGGAAAAAATCCTCCTGAGAAAACTCCCTTGTTATGTCAATATTCTTCTGCTGCAATTCAGAATTGTGCCTGAACAAAAACAAAAAAGTATTCTGAAACTAGTAGAAGCAACAGTAGTAACTTTGTTTCAAATCCAACAAACACTTTCAGCTAGGAAACAAAGTTTGTTCTTTGTTTCTTTGTTTCATTTTATTTTTAAATGGTCTTGATGGGACATCTTACATTTGCTATAACCTAGAATGTGTTTTGTGCTCTTTTCCATATCCATTATTATTTTAACCCAGTTAAGAATTGAAATTTAGAAGCCTTTTTATGATTCTGTTCAACCACTGCATCTCTCCTGAAATACAGGTAGGTAGCCGTGTTGGTCTGGATCGAAGTAAAATAAAAAAATTCCTTCAGTAGCACCTTAAAGACCAACTAAGTTTTTATTTTGGTATGAGCTTTCGTGTGCATGCACACTTCTTCAGATACAGTGAAATGGAAGTTTCCAGGCACTTATGTAGAGAAGGGGTGGGGAGGGGTGGGGATGGGGAGGGGGGATCACTCAGAAGGGTGGTGGAAATGGGTGATTGACTGACTGATAGCTGTTGATGACCGCAAACGACTGCAAATGGTTTTGCATGAAAAAGCAAGGGTTGAGATGGCTGAAGATCGCTTATCATGTATAATGAGATAAGAACCCGATATCTCTGTTCAAACCAGGTCCCTCCATGGTTTTGAGCTTGGTGATAAGTTGCAATTCAGCAACTTCTCTTTCCAGTCTATTTCTGAAATTCTTTTGTAGTAAGACAGCTACTTTGAGATCTTGTATAGAATGTCCTGGGAGATTGAAGTGTTCTCCTACTGGTTTTTCTGTCTTCTGGTTCCTGATGTCAGATTTATGTCCATTTATCCTTTGGCGTAGGGTTTGGCCTGTTTGTCCAATATAGAGAGCTGAAGGGCACTGTTGGCATTTGATGGCATACACAATGTTAGAGGATGAGCAATTAAATAGTCCTGAGATGGTATGTTGGATGTTGTTGGGGCCAGTAATGGTGTTGTCTGGGTGTATGTGGCAGCAAAGTTGGCATCTGGGTTTATTGCAGGCTCTGGTACCAGTGTCCATGTTAAGTCTGGGAGGAAGACCTTTCATTGCCTACAGACAGCCACCCAATCTTAAACAACTCCTCACCCACAATAATACAACCACCAGACTTAACATGGACACTGGTACCAGAGCCTGCAATAAACCCAGATGCCAACTTTGCTGCCACATACACCCAGACAACACCATTACTGGCCCCAACAACATCCAACATACCATCTCAGGACTATTTAATTGCTCATCCTCTAACATTGTGTATGCCATCAAATGCCAACAGTGCCCTTCAGCTCTCTATATTGGACAAACAGGCCAAACCCTACGCCAAAGGATAAATGGACATAAATCTGACATCAGGAACCAGAAGACAGAAAAACCAGTAGGAGAACACTTCAATCTCCCAGGACATTCTATACAAGATCTCAAAGTAGCTGTCTTACTACAAAAGAATTTCAGAAATAGACTGGAAAGAGAAGTTGCTGAATTGCAACTTATCACCAAGCTCAAAACCATGGAGGGACCTGGTTTGAACAGAGATATCGGGTTCTTATCTCATTATACATGATAAGCGATCTTCAGCCATCTCAACCCTTGCTTTTTCATGCAAAACCATTTGCAGTCGTTTGCGGTCATCAACAGCTATCAGTCAGTCAATCACCCATTTCCACCACCCTTCTGAGTGATCCCCCATCCCCATCCCCACCCCTTCTCTACATAAGTGCCTGGAAACTTCCATTTCACTGTATCTGAAGAAGTGTGCATGCACACGAAAGCTCATACCAAAATAAAAACTTAGTTGGTCTTTAAGGTGCTACTGAAGGAATTTTTTTATTTTTCTCCTGAAATAGTCAGTTGATTTTACCCTCCTTCACCACTTGGAAACCTTCTTTTCTTCCACCTATTCTAATAGGGGAATAATCTCCTCCTAAATTTGGTGGTGACAATATTGATAATCCACTGGCAATCATTTTCCTCATTGCATGATACTGGCAAGCTGTTTAAGTACAGATGAAGAGTTTTGTGTGAGTTCCTGCACATTTTGCAGTAAGCTTGAGACACCAAAATTCCCTTGGGACTTCGGAGTTTCTCTGGTTTCTGCAAATTATCTGATTGCAATCTATTCCAGCATAGAGTTTCTTTGTCTCTTGGTTTCTCTGATTCATAATACCTGATCCAGAGTTTGCCACAGGTAAGTGAACAACTCAAATTCAAAGTTCTTCATTGCCAAGGGCAGGAGGGAAGTCATTGCTCAGTGGCATAAGTATGTGGTCATTTTATTCTTGCAGACAGGCACAGGTTCAGGCTCTTGGGGTGAACTGGTTACCGGGGTGCCATGTTGAATAAAATATTGGGGGGCCCAGGTAAGCCCTGCCCTGTGTATTCAATCACATGATGCTGTGCACACACGCTGTTTGAATAGCAGTGCCCATCAACTTGGGGGGGGGGGGCTTGAAATTTTATTAAGGACGTAGTTGGCTCCTATGACTAGTTAACAGGTGTCATTGGTTCATCTAGCCCAGTATTGTCTTTCAGTACTGGTCTGCCTTAATGGAGGCAGCTCCCATGACAGTGGGGGATTGTTGGTGAAGGAAAAATGAGGATGATTGAGGGAAAGTATCCTTGCAAATTCCCCCCAGGGACAGGGGGGGGGCGACTGGCTTCACTCGCAGTTCATCTCGGTACCTGGCTCTCCCTCTGGCATGGATGCGGGAGGCAGGAAGGTACTGAGTTCAAAATAATAATAATAATAATAATAATAATAATAATAATAATAATAATAATAATAATTTATTTATACCTCACCCATCTGGCTGGGTCTCCCCAGCCACTCTGGGCGGCTTCCAACAGAAAAATAGAACACAGTAATCTATTAAACATTAAAAGCCTCCCTCAACAGGGTTGCCTTCAGATGTCTTCTAAAAGTCTGGTAGTTGTTTTCCTTTTTGACATCTGTTGGGAGGGCGTTCCACAGGGCAGGCGCCACCACCGAGAAGGCCCTCTGCCTAGTTCCCTGCAACTTGGCTTCTCGAAATGAGGGAACCGCCAGAAGGCCCTCGGTGCTGGACCTCAGTGTATACTGGACCGAGGCCATTTAGGGCTCTCTGCCTGCTGAAAACCCTCCTCTGCCATCATAAAGAAGCAGAGGTTCTCCTGTTAATTAGAGCTTAATTTGGTCTAAAGTACAGGTGTGTGCTAGAAGAGATGAGATCATAAACTGCAGATTATTTATTACATTGTATTGGTAGTGTAGAAACCTAATGAGGCAGATGGTTAGTCTGCATAGCCCAGTATTTCCTACTTGCACCGGATTTGGCTCCCATGCTGATATCCCAAGACTCCAGGGATTCAACCAGGGCCTTCCTGGCTGCAAACCATGTACATCTCTTCCACTCAGCTATGGTTCACCTCCTGCTTTTGTGAATAAACTACCATACTTTTCTATGTATAAGACTATGTTTTTTTAAACTCTAAAATAATGTTCAAAACTGGGGCTCGTCTTCTACACAAATACATCTCCCCCCCACCCATTTTCTTAAACCGGAGCCCCCCAAAATATACATGGGGGCTTCTTATACACAGAAAAATACAGTACATCAGCTTGAGAAGCCCACGTACCTGTGAGAAAATGCTGATCAGCAATCTTCAGATATGGTGAGTGGGAGGCAGCAAATGCAGCACTCAGCACTGGAATAAGTAGATGGTTGGAAGGCTTGCAGAAATGAATACAACCCAATGGGAATAAAACCAGGTATGTCCTCAAGTTCCCTGTATGAAGTTTAGGGCTTCACCCACTTCACCTTTTAAGAATTCTGCCCACATCATGTGACTAGAATATACTTTCCAATGGTTATCAATATTGTGAATATAGGAGGAGGTTGATGTCACAGAAGGGCATTATTGAGAAAAGTGGGTTAGCAAATTGCAGGGTATGAGGAACAAGACAACACTCTGCAATGCAATCAGGGAACTATTTTTACTGAGTCTTGTCTTCATGTTTCGTCTTCATTTTGCTATCCTCTAGCTCAGGCATCCCGAACTGAGGCCCTCCAGATGTTTTGGCCTACAACTCCCATGATCCCTAGGTAACAGGACCAGTGGTCAGGGTTGATGGGAATTGTAGTCCAAAACATCTGACGGGCTGAAGTTTGGGGGTGCCTGCTTTAGCTGGTTAGCATGGTCATGGGTACACAAGAAACTCAGACATACATGCAGATGTATCTATTTTTTATTTCATAATATTTATATACTGCTTGATGGTAGAAAATCTCAAAGGAGTTTACAGAAATGTAAGAAGCATTTTTATATATAAAAAACAACACACACACACACACACACACACACACACACACACACACACACTTTTTAAAGGCATCCTGGAGGGTTGGGAAGATCTCCCTCCTTCATTGACTGTACAAGGCAATGTTCTATCAGAAACCAGGTGTACAGCTCTAATGAGGAATGGTGGGAGCCTCCCCCTCCCTCTGCTCCTCACCAGGTTCCTGAAGCTGCCCAAAAGCAGTGGAGAAGCATAGATTTGGAACAGCGGTTTGCAGAGGGGCATAGTTCTGAAGACAAAAGTTGGGAAGAAACGGGGGGGGGGGGGTTGAACAGCAAGGTGAACAAAAAGTGGAATAGTGGAGCAGATAAGGTGACTATACAAAAAAACCACTGTGGTTGTGAGATCAGGTTATATGCAGCGGTAGTGACTAAGGGGGAAGTGGGTGGGAACCTTAATTGGGAGCACCTTTCCTCTGAGAAGGATTCTTTATTCTTGAGCTGTGATCATTAAAATCTCTTTAAATGGTAAGAGACTCATTTTCCATGGCCAAAGGGAGGGAAGAAGTCACTCTCCCAAAGCCTGACATGTCCTATAGCAGTAGCATCACTGGAAACTGGAGGAACCCTGTTTGCACCTGCTCAGTTGGGGGCGGGCAGGTTTGCCAGACCCCAGTTCCCCTAAAATAAGAGTTACTGTCATGTAGAAGCAGAATCAATGGGATGTAGAGGATAGGAGGGTCGGCTATCCAAAACTCATCTGCCTGAACCAATCACTCAAATATTTGGATTCCTCCCTCCCAGTTGAATTCATGGGATTTCTAGACCTTCCCACTTCCACAACAAATGCCTTAACCTGATTCTACATAATGCGTCCCCCACCACACCTTCTGCCCTTACTGCTTTGTAAGTTAGTGGCAATTATCTCTTCCTCTCCAAATCTATCAACCGCAACTGACTAAAGCCCTCCTACTTCAATAAAGAGCTCTGCTCATTCTCTGTTGATGAGCTCAAAATATGGAACTCCCCACCCTTAAGTATCTATCCAAGAAGGAACCTTTTGCAAGGTTGCAATACAGAAGTGGGTGGGCACGGGAAACTTCTTCATGTTCCAGGGTTTTCATTTTTCAGGTCCCTCTCCCCACTCCAAATGTAGAATGGTGGCTTTGAAGGGCTTGGACCAGGCATCCCCAAACTTCGGCCCTCCAGATGTTTTGGACTACAATTCCCATCTTCCCCGACCACTGGGCCTGTTAGCTAGGGATCATGGGAGTTGTAGGCCAAAACATCTGGAGGGCCGCAGTTTGGGGATGCCTGACTTGGACTAAAGGACTTTGAAGGGCTTAGACTTCCTAAACATTAGGAAGAACTTTCTGATTGTAAGAGCTGTTCGACAGTGGAATTTGCTGCCAAGGATTGTGGTGGAGTCTCCTTCTTTGGAGGTCTTTAAGAGGAGGCTTGATAGCCATATGCCAGGAATGCTTTGATGGTGTTTCCTGCTGGGCAGGGGGTTGGACTGGATGGCCCTTGTGGTCTCTTCCAACACTATGATTCTATGATTCATGGTCCCTTCCACCTCTACAATTCTATGCTTCTATGATTCTAAGTCAAAATAATTTGGCCTGCAGTTATGGACATTTGCTTAGTAGAAACTAGAATGTCATTGTATAAACTAAATAAAAGTGATGGTATTCTGAGCACATCAGAACTTTGTTTCAGCAGAGGTCTCCGCTTTCTCTGTTCAGTTTTCCTCCTCCTTGAAAACATTCTGTAGAATAGCTTTCATGCTCTTCCTGGGTCTGCCTCTCTTCTGTCTCCCAACCAGGAAATAGATCAAAGGATTAATACTGCTGTTCAGGCAGGCAGATAAGTAGACATGATTTACGTAAATGGTAGAGTCTGAATCAAAAACATAACCACTGATGTAATAGGCATTCAGTGGAAACGAAAAAATGATGAAGAAAAGAAGAGCAAGCAAGATGATTATTAGAGTTTTACCCCGCCTTCGCTGTTGTGATTTGAAGGAGACCTTGAGGCACAGAATTAGAGTTGAGATAGTCATGAGCAGGAGGCAAAGAATGCCGTTCACAGCATACTGGTTGTGTTTCATGGTATAATTGGCCACCATTTCAGTCAGGCGGAGGGTGAAGTTAATTCCACAGAGTAAGTTAGAAAGTACCCATATTGCAGAACACAAAGTATTGGACAAATTTGCTGGCCGGTGGCATCGATGCCAAATTGGGAAGAGGACTGACACACACCTGTCAATGCTGATGACTGTCAGTAGATATTGACCAGCACTGTACATTACTTGAAAGACATCTTCAAGAAAATGATACACAGGTCCATCATACATTCCTGTTGCATACCAAATTATTTCCATAAAACAGTTAGCTGTGACTACACCCAAGTCAGCAACAGAGAGGTTCAGGATGTAAATGGTGAAAGGGTTCCTCTTAATGCAGAAGCTAAGCAGCCAGACGACAGTCCCATTCCCTAAAAGCCCCAAAATGCAAATTAAAATTGTGAATATAGACAAAATATATCCTTCTATGTCAATATCTGAAATACTTTCTGGATAATCATAACTCCTGTTGTTGGAGAACCAAGTTGCATTGTCTTCTCCATAATGGCCACCTTCAGCATTGAAAGGAGACAGGGCCATTGGGCTGAAACTGGCCATTGAACTCAGTTGTTGCTGTTGTGCTTCTTCTTGTGTAGATATGTCTGCTGGGGGTGGAGAGGGTGGGATTAGTCTTTGATAATGAATAAAGATGAAGCTAAAGCTTTTCAGCCTACTCTTTCTTGTCTTTGTGAGTTAATTCTTGAGTTAATTCCTAATATGAGAGTTAATTTTTAAGGTGAAATGGCTCATCTGTTTCATCTCCATTTCAGGCTGCCTCTTCAGTAAAAAAACTAATGTCAGGGACTGGCTGGATGAGGAGGAGTGTCTGTTTAAGGCTTCAACTTTTATATTCAGTTAGGTAGCCATGTTGGTCTGACACAGTCAAAATATATAAAAAATATATAAAAAATGTCCAGTAGCACCTTTGCTGTTGTTGTTTAGTCATTTAATCGTGTCCAACTCTTTGTGACCCCATGGACCAGAGCACGCCAGGCATTCCTGTCTTCCACTGCCTCCTGCAGTTTGGTCAGACTGATGTTGGTAGCTCCGAGCCACTAATAAACCATCTCGTCCTAAGTAGGTGTCCAGTAGCACCTTAGAGACCAACTAGGTTTGTTGTTCAGAAGTGTGCATGCACACAAAAGCTTATACCAAGATCAAACTTAGTTGGTCTCTAAGGTGCTACTGGACATTTTTTTATATTTCAACTTTCATATTGTCATGGAAGTGACTAAGAAATCTTAAATAAATAACGTGATATTGATTGTGTCAGAGTGTGTTTGTCGAAATTAAAGTGGAGATTACACTCTAAAGTCTCATATAGCAGAAAGAAACTACTGAGAAAAATTAGTTTGCAAATGGTAGGGAAGGGAGAACCAGCTAATGGCTCTGTGACTTGATCAAGTGAAATTCATTTATTGATTAGTCATACCATGCTTTTACATTTCCAGGCTCAATCTGGTTAACGGAATCAGAACGGATGTAGAGGGGGGGGGGGAGGTACAAAAACACGTAATATTTTAGCCAATGTAAAAACTACCATAAGGGACATGACTAGTTGCAGCTGGTAATTTGTGAATATTTCTTATGCACTCATTATACTCAAACTTGGGATTGAAATACTCAAACAAGGTATTTCTTCACACACCATCTGTGCCTTATGGGATTTTTACCATGGTCATCCTTCTGTAAAGTTTATACCTGTAGTCAACCATATCCTACTGGTTTTTCCCATCCCAAAAGGCTTCTTTTATGCTCACTATGTGAATGCCAAGGGATGCAGGTGGAGCTGTGGATTAAACCACAGAGTTTAGGGCTTGCCGATCAGAAGGTCGGCGGTTCGAATCCCTGCAATGTGGTGAGCTCCCGTTGCTCGGTCCCAGCTCCTGCCAACCTAGCAGTTCGAAAGCATGCCAAAGTGAAGTAGATAAATAGGTACCGCTACAGTGGGAAGGTAAATGGCATTTCCATGTGCTGCTCTGGTTCGCCAGAAGCGGCTTTGTTATGCTGGCTCCCTCGGCCAATAACGCGAGATGAGCACCGCAACCCCAGAGTCGGTCACGACTGGACCTAATGGTCAGGGGTCCCTTTACCTTACCTATGTAAATGCCACCTGGACATACTGCAGCAGGTAGGTAGGATAGTCACATGTGCTCTTCTGTATCAGTAATGGCCAGACCACATCTCGAGCTGCAAGCAAAATATCAGCAAAAACAGAGCTTGGAGCAAATTTGGAGACTCCTTCAAAGATGAAGCATGTGAAGAATTTCAAAGAAAGCCAAAAGATGGGATCAAAGATACCTCAAAGGGTGTCTGGTTATCCCTAGGTTGTCAGTGGGTTTTGCCAAAGGGGAATTTTAGAACATGGTTGATGACTCACTGACATTTATTTTTTTCAAATGAGTCAAAATAATTTTTCGGCAAGTTTTTTGTTTTTGATATAACAATAATTCTGTGTTAGGCAATGCAACCAACAGTAACTAGACTGTGTAATCAGAATTACAGTGATAAAGACAAAAGTGATGATCTTTTGGAGCTATCATAACTGAGTTTCCACAGGTGCATCTACTGCCTCTTGGAGGTTTTCTTCCTCCTTGAAAGCATTCTGGAGTATGGCTTTCATGTTCCTCCTAGGTCTGCCTCTTTTCTGTCTTCCAACCAGGAAATAAATCAAAGGGTTAATACAGCTATTCAGATAGGCATAAAAGAAGGCATATTGAAAGAAAGAAGGAGGATTTGAATCAAGAATATAAACAGTGATGAAAAGGGCATTAATTGGAAAAGAAAAAATGATGAAGAAGAAGAGAGCAAGCAGGACTATAATTAGAAGTTTCCCCCTCTTCCTTTGGTGTGATTTAAAGCAGACCTTGACAAAAAGGATAAGAGTGGAGATAGTCATGAGTGGGAGGCAAAGGAAGCCATTCGCAATAAACTGAATGATCTCTATGATATAAACATCGAAATCAGCCAGAAAGAGAGTGAAGCAAATTGCAGGGGAAATAAAAGAAAGTCCCCATATTGAGGCACAAACAGTGGTGGACATATTTGGTGGTCGGTGGCATCGATGCCAAAGTGGGAAGTGGACAGCCACGCACCTATCAATGCTGATGGCTGTCAGTAGAAATTGACCAGTGGTGTACACAAATAGGAAAATCAACACAAGCATTTCATCTGCAAGGTAAGTTAAGAAGTCTGATACCAAACATATTCTACTAATAAACACAACTGTGAGTAAACCAAAGTCAGCCACGGAGAGGTTCAGGATGTAAGTGGTGAAAGGAGTCCTCTTAAGGCAGAAGGCAAGCAGCCACATAACAGTCCCATTCCCCCAAAGTCCAAAAATGCTTATTAAAAAAAGACTGGTATGCCATATATATTGTCCTAATGTCAATCCAGAATCATTCTCACTGCGGCTATTGTTAGAGAGAACAGTTTCATTGTATGTTCCATTATATTCCTCTCCAGCATTTAAAGAGGGCAGTGACGGGAGGGTGTAATTCATCATTGCAATAAACCGTTGCTTTTATGCTTCTTTTGGTGTAGGAACAGCTGCTGGAAGAAATGAGAAAATGGTGGAGCTGGTCTTTGTTAATCAAAATACACAAAGAAACAGGAAGGTAAAGATTTTCAGCTTCAACTTCTGCGCCTTTATCTATTTCAAAGTGCACTGTCGGTGAAATGATTCTTGCTATTTCATTTCCAGGAAAAGATGCTGGTGGAACTAGCACAGCTATGGAAATATATAAAGGTCCAACCCAATAAAAAAATTCCTTCAGTAGCACCTTAAAGACCAACCAAATTTTTATTTTGGTAAAATAAAAAAATTCCTTCAGTAGCACCTTAAAGACCAACTAAGTTTTTATTTTGGTATGAGCTTTCGTGTGCATGCACACTTCTTCAGATACACTGAAACAGAAGAAGTGTGCATGCACACGAAAGCTCATACCAAAATAAAAATTTAGTTGGTCTTTAAGGTGCTACTGAAGGAATTTTTTTTATTTTGTTTCGTCTCAGACCAACACGGCTACCCGCCTCTAACTAGGTCCAACCCAAGACATTTAAGCACCTAAGGAAGACCCAGAAATGTCCCCCCTCCCTACCAGGAAAGAAGAGGTTGTACACCAGGAACACATGGGAGGAGGGAGGAGAGAGAAAGACTGACAGTGGGATCTGCTGCCCTGGGTGGACCTTGCCACTTGAGGTGGTTGTCTCATCTTGTTTCATGGGCTGGCCAACTCTGAATATATGAGAGATTTCAGAGAGTCTCTGTGAAACACACCATCCACTTGAACTTCATAGCATAAGTCTTCATTTCCCATGCCTATAACTCAGGCTAAGTATAGGTAATTGAAATAACTGGGTAATCTTTTCTTCTTAGCCTCACATCCTTTGTTCAGTTTTAGATCATAAGCTCCTTGGGTCACTATGGATGTAATAAAGAAGCATACATGAAATGCCCTACCTGAACAGAATGGCCTTGATCTCCTTGAAAAATTATGTGTATGCCATAGGCCACGATTTCACGGTTGGCACAAGAGTGTCTAGAAGTGGCTAATCTGAAACAAGAAGTGAGTAAAGTAAAAGTAAAGGAGCCCTTCATGGTTAAGTCTGGTCAAAGGCGACTATGGGGTGCAGCCAGTGGCGAAGCTGCATGCTCTTGCACCGGGGGCGGAGAGCAGGCAGGGGCGTAGCACGTGTGGCACGTCGTCGCAGGGGCATGGCATGCATCCCGGGGTGTGATGCAGTGCCCGTGGGGGCGTGGCACCCTGCACAGTGGGGAGTGCGCGGAGTGTGTCTGGGGGGTGCACTCCCCCCCCGTTCCTCCGCCAGTGGGTACGACACTCATCTCACTTTTCACGCCAAGGGAGCCGGCGTTTGTCCACGGACACCAGGTCATGTGGCCAGCATGACTAAACCACTTCTGGCACAATGGGACACTGTGATGAGTGCCAGAGCGCACGGAAATGCCATTCACCTTCTCGCTGCAGCGGTACCTATTTATCTGCTTGCACTGATGTGCTTTCTAACTGCTAGGCTGGCAGAAGTTGGGACAGAGCAACAGAAACTCACCCCATGGTGCGGATTCAAACTACTGTCCTTCCAATTGGAAAGCCCAAGAAGCTCAGTGGTTTAAGACCACAGCACCAGTTACTTCACTTTGAAACAAGAGGTACAGCTAGGTGGGCATATGTGATTGACTGACATCAATCAAGGAATGTCTCAATTTTCTTTTGATTTATGAGCAGGGGAAGATCCTTGGAGGAAGGGTTCCTGAGAGACTTTAAACTGGATTAATTTATGTAATTGAATATATGGGGATGTGTTATATTAGTCCTCTTCCCATAAAAGACCATGCATATAAGTGCATAGAAGGGGGCAGGATTGTGAAAGCAGATCTTTACTGTGTCTGCACATTCAGCTGAATTTGTGCATAGAGTTGGGCACATTTATAATTATACACAGTTAGGCTCTGCCAAGCATTCAGGAACTCTTTGATGTTTCCCTAATGACATGGATGGATATACGTGTAACCCAATACTTTGGATGCTATTTGATTAAGCCATACTCTGAATCGACCCACTGAAATCAAAGCACTTGGTTGTGACTTATTTAAGTCGGTTAATATTGACTTAGTTAGGAAGTTGGCTTACACCAATTCCGATCAGTGGCGGAGCTTCATGCTCTGCCACCGGGGGCAGAGAGCAGGCGCACTACCCCCAAGGACGTGGCGTGTGTTCTGGGGGTGGGGAGTGGTACGCATTTTGGGGCAGGGTGTGCAGGGGTGCCGGGGAGCGTTTTGGGGGCGGGGCGGGCAGCCGCGATGGTGCCCCTGGGATCGCGCTGCCCTGGTTGCCACTCCACCAACCGTCCCTATCGTCCTACGCTACTGATTCCTTTCATTTGTTGAGCTAGTTTAGTAATATCCACTGAGCTAGGGAAAGCATCCAGAAAAGACTGGTGATAGATCCTCACATTTCAGACAAGGCAATTCCCAACCCTACCTGGCAGAGACTGTATCTCGAATCTTCTGCATGCAAACCACTCTACTTCAGATTTTGGATACAAAATCCACACTTCCATTTGTGTGGCCATTGCTTATTCCTATGAAAACCTGCTATTTACTGTTGATTTGGGACAAACATCAGTAGGGTGTTGGAAGGGTCATTCATAGTGTTGGACGTGAAGCTACTAAGGCCACCGGGCACTGAGATCTCCAGAACTCATTCTTTCCTAGTCCAGTGCCACCTGGGATCCCTATAACTCCTGCTACCCTTGCAGATGAAGTAAATTCACATACCTGTGATAACCTGTGGCTCAGATACCATGAGCAGGAGGAAGCGGGAGTAACAGCGTTCTGTGCTGGGGAAAGTAGGCAATCAAAGGATTTGTAGGAATCAATGCAATCCCCAAGTCGCAAGGAAAACTTGTAAGTCTGACCAAGCTGACTTCAAGATGTCCTGTAAATTTTCCTCTCCGCTTCGTCTGCTCTTAATCAGTTTGTCAACATCTTGTGACAAGAAGAAACTGTTTCTTTACTGGTGATCAAGATAGCCATCAGCAAAATTAGGAGGCGGTTGTTGCCGCCTTAAGTCTCACTGTTGTAGAAAGTACACTTGAGAAAAGTTGGTTAACAAGTCACTGGGAAGCAGGAAACAGCTAACAACTCTGTGACTTGATAAAGTGATATTCATTTATTGATTGCTAATACCATAGTACAGTATGCTTCTTTCTATCCATGCTCAACCCGGTTAACATAATAATGTACATACAAAAAAGTACAAAAACACAGGGAATATTGCAGCCAATGGATACAGTAACAAAAGAGCCATGAGAAGTTTCTGCTGCAAAGTGGCAATTTCCTGTAGATTTCCCCCCCACACACACACACACATGTAACCCCCGCTAACCACTCAAAACTCTTCCATTGTTTACAGCCTCCACTTTCCTCATATCAGATTCCCCCAAGGATGTAGCATCCTCATATATGCCATTGCTTGAAGGTATTTAACTCAAACCACTGCTTTATTTAAAATTGCCATTCCCCCCCCTCTGTTCTCTCCATCCCTGCTTTTACTCAAATGTGTTGTTTTAAGTCGCCATTTCCCCCTCTTATTTCATTGGTATCTCTTCTTGTTTCCATCTTTGGGCTAATAATATTCTTGCTGCAGTTGTTGCATATAAAAACATTTTTTTATCTTCCTTAAGTATTTCTCTAATTGCAATACCTAATAAGAAGGCTTCTGGGGTTGTTTTTTTTATATAAATGTATATTTCAACATTTTTTAAAGTTCATTATATATCATATTCCCAGAAAGCCTTCACCTCCTTACACTCCCACCACATATGATTAAAGGTGCCATCTTTTTCTTTACATTTCCAACATTGGTTATTTGTTCTATACATTTTTGTTAGTTTCACTCAGGGGTGGAGCAAGTGGGGGGCAGTAGGGGCGGGGAGCCCCGGGTGTGGGCCCTGGTGACACCCTGGAGGGGTGTCAGTCGGGGCCGCTGACCCCGCCCCTCTGCTCCATCGGGAGCATGCTTCGGCCGAGGGAGGAAGCCGCTTGCTCCCTCGGCCGACGAACGCTGTCCATGTGCTGTCCCTGTGCTCTCCGCGCCGCAGGGAGAGCGCAGGGGGCGACAAACCACAGTGGGTCAGTGACGAGCACCCCGCCTGCACATCGTGACGTCACGGCACTGCAGCGCGTAGCGGTGCCCCACCCCCTGGGGTGCTGCCTGCTTTGACGCCCCGGGCGTCAAAGCGCCTAGGAACGCCCCTGGTTTCACTGGCATTATATACCATCTATACATCATTTTCATTACATTTTCTTTGAGCAAACTGCATGCAGTAAAATTTATTCCATCTTTTCACAATATTTCCCAATCTTCTAATTGTTATGCCCAGTATCTTTTGCCCAATGTATCATTACAGATTTAGCTTCTTCATATTTCGTATGCCATTCCAAAAGCAACTTATACATTATTGACAGCATTTTTACTTTATTGCTTAAAAAATCGAATTCAAACTAGATCTTATATATTCACATTCATTTTTCTTTTTGTCTTCTGTAAACATTCATTTGTTTGACAATAATGCAGCCAATCATTTACCAGGTTTTTTATTTCCTCATAAGGTTTTTGTTTCCACTGGTTATCCATCTCCATCACCAAATCTCCATAGGTGGCCCATCCCCCCCCATATTTAACTTTTTGATACTTGATGCCTCTAACAGCAACAGCCAGCATGATATTTTACATTCTATTAAGTCTTATATCTATTCAACACCTCATATATTGATTTTCGAATTATGTGGTTCAGAAAAACTTCATGGACTTTTACCTTCTCACACCAGAAAGATGTGTGCCACCCAAATCTATTATCAAATCCTTCCAGATCTAATAGATCTGTACTTTTTACCAATATCCAATCCCTTAATCAACAAAGGCAAGAAGCTTGGTAATACAATTTCAAATCTGGTAGAGAGAAACCTCATAGGAGTGGACATATTTGGAGGTCGGTGGCATTGATGCCAAAGTGGAAAAAGACAGCCACACACCTATCAATGCTGATGGCTATGAGTAGAAATTGATCCATGCTGTACAAGAATGCAGAGGTTCAGGATGTAAGTGATGAAATGAGACCTTTCAATACAGAAACCAAGCAGCCAGATGACAATCGCATTCCACCAAAGCCCCAAAATGCTGATTAAAAGGTAGAATCCAACTGTGGAATCCACTCCCATAGTATATACACCAATGACCACCAACGTGGATGACTTTAAAAGAGGACTGAACACATCAATGGATGATCAATTAATATTCTGCCTCCTCTGTGTGATGCAGTATGCCTCTGAATTCCACTTGCTGAGAATAACCAATATGCAATATATACTGTCCTAATATCAATCCTGAATCGTTATCAGTGTGGCTATTGCTAGAGAGAACAGTTTCATTGAAAGTTCCATAATATTCCTCTCCATCATACAAAGGGGACAGTGATGGGTGGGTGTAATTGATCATTGTGATCAATCTTTGCTTTTATACATCTTCTGGTGTTTTCTGGTTGGAGGAATTTAGACAAAGGTAGAATTAGTCTTTACTAACGGAAATTAGCAAATACAAAGCTAAAGCTTTTCAGATTAGTCTTTCATATCTTGTAGCTATTTTGGAGTGGGTTAAGGGGAAATGACTCTTGCTCTTTAATTGCCAGGTAAAGGGGCCAGTGGGGCTTGCAGCTACCTGAATATATGAGGGGTTTCAGATATTTCAGAATATATGCAGGTATATGGGTTTCTTTGAACTTCTGAACAGCCCAAGGACCTTGCCAAAAGTTTCAGAACAGCAAGAGGAAAAAAGTGAATCATTCTGATTCTTTTGAAGCATCATATCTGCGGGCTGACCTGGAGTTCTACCTCCTCTCTTCCATGTTCCTCCTCCTCCTTGAAAACCCTCTGAAATACAACCTTCAAGCTCTCCCTTGATTGAGAGTGTTTCTTTCTACCAACCAGGAAATAAATCAGTGGGTTAACACTGCTGTTTAGGCAGCTGCATAAGCGCCCAAGAACGTATCCACCAAAACTGTAAATATAAATAAAAGTATATGGGAAAGCTAAGAAGAGAAAGAAGAGGAAGGCAAGCAGGATGGCTGTTACAGCTTTCCCCTTCTTCCTCTGTTGTGATCTAAAGTAAACTTTTATAAACAGGACCAGAGTGGAAACAGTCATGAGTGGGAGGCAAAGTATAGCATTCGTTAGAAACTGGTAGAAAGAGAAATGAAGTGAACGGTAAAAAATAGAAAGAATAAATTCGATTGCACTGAGCAGGAAAGAGATGATCCATATTGTGGCACACACAAGGGTGGAACATTGTGGTGGACGGTGGCATCGATGCCAAAGGGGGAAGACGACAGAAACACACCTGTCCATGCTAATGGCTGTCAACAGATATTGACCAGTGTTGTACATGAACCAAAAGAGAGAGATGTCAATTGTTGTAAACAAATGATATTCATACCAAGGTATGAGTGAAGATGACCAAAGAAGATATAGACTGGAATAAGTAAATAAGCATATGAGTGTCCCAAGGTCAGCAGCAGCCAGATGGAGGATGAAGGTGGTGAAATGATTCCTCTTCATGCAAAAGCCAAGAAACCAGAGGACAGTTCCATTCCCCATAAGTCCAAAAATGCTAATCATTACAATGAAGACAGAGAAAATAATTTCTGTTACAGAATACCATAAAAATCTAGTAAGCTTTTCTACTCCAATATCTTCCCATGAAGCATTCAAAGTGGACCAGGATCTCAGGCTACCATTGCTCATCTTGCTTAATCTTCGCTTTTGAGCTATTTCTTGTAGGGATCTTCCTACCAAGAGAAAAGGGAGTCAGTTTTGGCTTTAAAGCTCAACCATATTAAACTGAGACTCAAACAATAATGGAAGAGACATGGAATTCATGACTGATAAACAAAAAGAAAGAAAGAAAGAAAGAAAGAAAGAAAGAAAGAAAGAAAGAAAGAAAGAAAGAAAGAAAGAAACACTTTAGGAATATTGCTCATTGGAATGTTTGTCAAAATTTATCAGTTTCAAAGGTTTAGGGGGGAAATGCAGTTGGCCAATGGGTTATGGATTTTTCCTCCAATTAAGGAATCTGCAGGCACATCATCAGTAAGCATATCATTTTTAACCTAAAATTCCCCTCTTCTGCTCTCTGAGTCGGACATAACATCTGAAATTAACGTGTTGTGTGCTATGCACTGAGATTGGGGCGGTTGGATGGGGTCAATGTTTCAAATCTGGAGTGGAGAAGAGGAACAGGAGAAGGAGTTGAATATCAAGAAAACAAAAGCCATTATTATTAGTAGTACCCCAGCCACAGTGGACAGCTTCCAACATATATAAAAACATAACATAACAATGCACTAGGAAGGCATGTGTAAGTTTTTATTATTAAAATGTGATTTTTAACAAAACCAGATTAAATAAAATTCAAGTCAAATCCACTGCCTTAGTCTCACAGTGGCCAAACACATCTTTAAGTGAAGCCTACAAACAGCTTTGGAACATAAAAATCCTCTCCTCTGCTGTGGTTTTCTGCTGCCCCAACCAACCCCACTCGGGGCAACTTTGACCAACCTGCTTTTTTACGAGGGCATGGGGACACTTCTCTCCAATCCCAGATTCGATAACATGACCCCTAACATTCTTCAGATGGAAATAGGGATATTTTTCACTCCTCTCCTATTGAACCCCCTCTACCCCCTTTATTTGTCCCCCACATAGCATTTCCTAACATAAGAAGTACCACTACCAGTAAACGGTTTATGGAGGGGGGGGGAGAACCCTATGAACTATAACAGAAAAATAATACACAAGTTAAACACACAAGTGTATTATATTATATATGTTATATTATACATATATTATTATTATTATTATTATACTAGCTGACCCGGCCACGCGTTGCTGTTGTTCTTTCCTGTGATCCCCCCCCCTAACCCTGTCCCGATCCTTGACGCATCCTGCCCCTCCTCCCTCCACCCCGGCTCATCCCTGTGTTTCGGTAGGATACCCTTCCCTCTGTTGTCCCTGGGGAGTGTTGGCCCCTCCCCCTGTATCTCCATACCTTGGC
This sequence comes from Zootoca vivipara, assembly GCF_963506605.1. NCBI lineage: Eukaryota > Metazoa > Chordata > Lepidosauria > Squamata > Lacertidae > Zootoca > Zootoca vivipara. The sequence goes on from NC_083283.1 coordinate 6,930,091, forward strand.
CCCCACCCTTCAAAAAGGAACTGTTAGGTTCTGGGTTCTATTTCCCAGCATGCACTTTTGGCTGAACCCTCTGTTGTCCCTGGGGAGTGTTGGCCCCTACCCCCGGTATCTTCCTACATTGGCCCCCCAGCCTTGGAGAAGGAGCTGTCAGTTTCTGGGTTCCATTTCCCAGTATTTACTTTTGTCTGAGCCCTCTGTTGTCCCCTCCCCCTGTGTCTCCATACATTGGCCCCTGCGCACGCATCATGAACATATATATTTAGATTAAGGACCGGGGGTGATGATGTGCCCTGGGACCCAGAGAACTACTTAAAAAATCCCAACCCGGGGGGGGGGTCAATTAGCGAAGCCCCATAGCCCCGTAGCAACAGACAGGCCCAGACAGAAGGAGGGGGGTCATATGGGCCACTTGGCGCGGGCCTCCGAATCTAAAGGAGGCCTCGGTCGGCATATTCACAATCATTAAAATGGAAAAAGTAACAAAAGGGTAAAAAACAGGGCCACATTATCTACCTGGCCCGGGCCTGGCAACAGAAGGCGCGTTCTGAAGCACCCGAGTTGTTCAGTTCCATAAAAAACCCAGGAAGTGGCAAGGGGAAGGTAGGGGATTGTAAATGGGGTGGGGGTTGGCCACTGCAAATATCTGGGGAGAGAAAGTGCATGGTTGTTGTTGTTGTTTTTAAAAAAAGACACAGAGGCTTAAAATCAGTTGTTTCTCTTAAAATAAGACATACCCATAAAATAAGCCATAGCAGGATTTCTAAGCATTTGCGCAATATAAGCCATACCCCGAAAATAGGACATAGTGATAGGCGCAGTTTTGGAGGGCCCCAAGGAAGAGGCAAGGCTGGACGCGTAATAAAAAACATCCCCTGAAAATAAGCCAATGTGGGGCTATTTTAGGAATAATAAATATAAGACGGTGTCTTATTTTTGGAGAAACACGGTAAAGCCTAGGTTAAAGGGGCACGACTGCCCTTACTTAAAATGGCTGCCGGAGCCTCGCATGTGACACAACGGCCACTTAATTATGAAGCGAAAACCCCTCGCTGTGCCCCCAAGTGCATGTTAGGAGAAATGATGAACGACTGCCTAATGCTGCAGGGCGTTTATTAATGCAGCCACCGGGAGAGGCTTTGGGCTTGGCCCCTGCGCACACATCGTGAACATATATATTTAGATTAAGGATGGGGGGTGATGATGCGGCCTGGGACCCAAAGAACTACTTTTAAAATCCTGACCGGGGGGTGTCAAATAGCGAAGACCCACAGCCCTATAGCAACAGACAGGCCCAGACAGAAGGAGGGTGGTCATATGGGCCACTTGGCATGGGCCTCCAAGTCTAAAGGGGGCCTCGGTCTGCATATTCACAATCAGTATAATGAAAAAAGTAACAAAAGGGTTAAAAACAGGGCCACATTATCTTATCTACCTGGCCCGGGCCTCTGTCTGGCCCTGGAAGGGCCTGGCAACAGAAGGCGCGTTCTGAAGCAACCGAGTTACCAGCGTATCTCATGACGTTTTGAAGGATGGTATTTATTTTTGTCTTGTGGTTATTTGGTGGGGGATTTGGTGGGGTAGTGGTGCTAAATTGTAAAGTAAAAACCCCTTGCTGTGCCCCCAAGTGCGTTGCTGTGGGTCGCCCCCCCCCCCCGGGCCTGTCGGGGCCTACATAAAACAAAGGCCTGGTTTGATAATGGCCGCCTTGCTGGTTTCAGTTGCTTGGTTGATGATGATGTCATTTGGTTTGTGGGTGTGGCTTAGATTTCACAGGAAGGGAGGGGGTGTACTGTGGGAGGAATTCCACTTGAGGGCGCTGTTTGACTTGGTGGAAAACCAGGTCTGTACCTGGGCAGGTGTGCGATTTGAGGGATTTTTGCCCCCAACAACGCGCGGGGAGTGGCCTGGATTGTTGTGTCAAAATTTCAGGACGATCGGTCAAACGGTTACGGAGAAAAGTGGAACCTGGATTTTCACGATTTTTACATTTTTATATATATAGATTGTGTATTTAATGAGTTAAATACACAGGTTAAGCACACAATATCGTGGGCTGTCCCCTGAGTCTGCTAGATGTTATCGGGGGAGACTGTTGTCTCAGAAGAGCGAGGAACATTCTCAGGGATGACTCACATCTGACCAGCACCTTTTTAATCTCCTGCCCTCGGGTAGAGTGGTACAGTGATAATAAAGTATTATTATTATTATTATTATTATTATTATTATTATTATTATTATTAAAATGAGTTTAAAGCAGCAAAATGAGAGCTAAAATCTCTCTCTCCATGTGTGTGTGTGTGTGTGCTTGTGTGCATGTGCTGTTGAGCCTGACATTGAGTTTTTAAAAAAAATAAAGTTGTACCCCTATAGTAGAGCACTTGTGAGGCAGATTATGGGTTTGTCCAGTCCTGTATTCCCTTCTCCAGGGATTCAACCTGGCATTTTCCGCCATCAATGCATGTACACTTCTGTTTACGGTTCCCCAAACCCTTTTGCAAATGAACTATGTCAACTTGAGACATCTACATACCTGTGAGCAACTGTTGGATCAGCAGTCTAGTACAACATCAAGCTCAGTGCAGTCCTTTCCTACTGCAGGAGGCAAAACAGAAATGGGGAACATAGAAGAAGATGAACAAAGTGGTGAAACTGATTGAGTGAGATAAGCAAGAGACTGCTAGAGGTATTCATGGCATTGTAAAAAGTGGAAATAAGCGGGCAAGTGCCAGCAATAAAGGCTTCTCTCATATTTGCTTTGATTTAAGAAAAGGAAACAGACCAAGGAAATTGAAAAGAAATGATATATTTGAATATATGCCTTATATTAGGCCCCTCTTCACCCGTCATGCATTCAGTAAGTGCATAGGAGGGAGAACATATTTGTCAAAGCAGATCCAGCCTGTGACCTCCACACAGCCATCTGGAGACCTTTGTGGAGCCATTCAGATTTACAGGAGTGAACATATAGCCTCTGTCCAGTTATTTTTTTTTATTATCAATAGACACGCATACCACCAACAAATCATCAATAGAATTTTTCATGTACACACATACACAAATAGATCCCCCTTCCTTGGCAGCCTAAGTGGTAAGTTGCTCATCAGTGTGACTAATTTTGAGTATAAGCCTACTTTTTTGGCACCAAAAATGTGCTGAAAAACAGCCCTCGGCTTATATTCGAGTGAGGCGGGCAGCGGTGGAGAAAGACACAGGTCTGGGGGTTCAGAGAAGCGCTGCGACTCTCCGAACTCCCGTCCTATGCCTGCTCTGTGCAAGGCAGCTGGGAGGAAGTAGCGGCAAGGAAGAGATCCTTCCTCGCCATTTCTCCCCCCCCACCCTGCCGCCGACAGCTGGGAAAGGCATAGGATGGTATTTCTTTTTATTTTTGAAATTTACAAGTAGCTGCTGCATTTCCCACCATAGGCTTCTACTCGAGTCAATAAGTTTTCCCAGTTTTTTGAGGTAAAATTAGGTGCTCGGTTTATATTCGGGTTGGCTTATACTTGAGTATATACGGTAGTTGATATCAGTGGATCTTTTGTGAGAGTGGATCTTTTGTGAGAGTGGATCTTTTGTGAGAGTGACTTCATTGGCACCATATTTTATGTATAGTTTTAGCTATCATATGAAGGTCAAGATATGGGGGCAGAGGCACAACCAGTAATTTTTCTCTTTCTCTCTGCCGGTACTCACCATGAAGTTGTTAAAATAAGTGCCATACTTTAAACATTTGCAGGGAAAAGGTGCTGGTACTGTGTACCTTTGAGTACCCCCAGAAAAACACACTGGGCACAAGCCTTCAAATCTCCGCACAATCCTAAATGTGTGCAGACTTCTAGTGAGGCAGACCAATGCTTCCCACCCAACAAGCAATGAGTCCCCGAAAGCTCCTACAAAGTGTTTACCACTCCTGCCACCTGCTACTCTTTTAACTCTGGGGGTTGAACCTAGTCCTGGTCCGAGTGTTTCAGATGCTTCATAGGGCAAGGAACATAGCTCTGTGGTACAGCATCTGCCTCATGTGCAGAAGGGTTCAAACCCTGGCATCAGCAAGTAGGGCATACCCTTATCTGAAACCCTTGGGAAGTGCTGTCAGTCAGAGTCAAAGAATCATAGAATCTTAGAGTAGGAAGGGTCCCAAGGGTCATCTAGTCCAACCCCCTGCAATGCAATACCAAAGCAATACTAGGCTGTAAGTTGGAAAGAGCCAATGTGGCATTGTGGTTCCAATTTTGGAGTAAGATCTGGGAGATAAGCGTTCAGATTCCCACACAGACGTAAAACTCACTGGATAACATTGAACCAGTCAGAGTCCTTCAGCCTGACGTACCTCACAGGCTTCTTGTGAGGATAAAAAGAGGAGCAAGACAAACCCATGTATAGCACCTTGGATGAATTCCTTGGAGGAAAGGTGGGGTGTAAGTAAATAAATGGACTGAATTTTAGAAGGCAGCTTCCTATACTTTCATGTTCCTTAAACCTCATACAGAATCTTTCACAACTGAGTTATCTTTGAACCTTTCAACCCCAGGGGATCATGCTGTGCATGTCAATCAATCAATCAATCAATCATCTTCATCATCATCATCATCATCATCATCATCATCATCATCATCATCATCATCATCACTGCCAGACATGTTATTCATCTTTCTGCTCTTGCAAAAGAAGAATTTCTAACTTTTCACTTACCTTTGACAAACATCAGATGAGATATCGTGATAGAGAGAGGAAAAAACCAGAAGTAGATAATCCTGTGCTGGAATAAACAACCAGAAGATTTGCAGACACCAATGCGAATCCCAAGTATTGAGGAAACATTCAATGCTTTTAGGAGCTCATGACAACATGTACAAGAATGTGCCCATTTGCCTACATTTATGCTTAATCAGTTTGCCAGTGTCATGTGACAAGAGAAAAACGATTATCATTGGGTTGTCAACATAGTCTTTAGAGGATTGTGATCATGCACACTAACAGCTCCATTTGTAAAATTCTGTATACAAAAGTGCTTTGAAAGGCTCCATTACACTTCAAAAGTCTGCAAGTAAGTTATAAGCACTGAGAAGCACTTTGCTCCCCACACAGGATATTTCCAAAACACCTGGGGAAAGAAAGCCCAGCTAATGGGCTGGAAAGAGCAGGATGATGGTACAGTAGGGATACAGAACCTTTTTCCAGCAAGAGGACCTCATTTTTTCTGGGAAACCTCCTAGAAGGAAATACATACAGCCAATCTACTGCTTTCAAGCAGAGAGTTCCGTTTGGATAAAAGTAGGATGCTTGAAATCTCTCAAGCCTCTTTGCTTCCAGATGCAAGCTACAAAAATTCTATGCACGGCAGGAGAGAGTGCAGAAAGGTAAGGAAGGCACTTCTCATGGCAGAATGGGGGTGAATGGAAAGGACGAAGACTGGAAAAGGTGCAACAAGAGTTTGTGGTTGACATTTGGTCCTCTGCTTCAGCAAGCAAAATGTCTTGCACCAGCATTAACACATCACATCCTTTCTTTTTGCCTTTTTCTCCGTCTCTTTGGCATCTGGACTCATTTATATTCATCCCTCCTTCAGTCTGTGTTGGTATTGAGCCGAACCATACACATATTAATTACTCAAGCCACGCATACATTCAAAACTCTGAATAAATAAACATAGAAAACTGCCTTGTACAAGGCAAAACAGTTATTCTATGTAGCACAGATTGCTGACACTGACCACCAGCAGGGATATAGGCAGGAATCATTCCTGTCCCTACCTGGAGCTGCCACTGAGTGAATCCAGCACATTCTGCATGCTAAGTCAAAGCTCCGCATATGAGCAAGAGTCCTCAAAACACCTGCAAGCATAAAGTGTATATGTCTCTGGAAACTTTGATAAGCGATTTCTTTTTTGAATTTTTTAAAATAAGTTCATTTCCTGAACACATAGGAGATTGCTGAAGTACCTAGGCTGAAAAAAGAAAGAAACCTTCCCATGACGAATTGAAACACCAACTAGTGGATATGAACATTTTAAAAGGACATGAATTAGCCCTACCTGGCAGAGACTGAATCTGTAATCTTCTGCATAGAAACCACTCAGCCTCAGATTCTAAGTATAACTCTATAACATACGTTGAACTATGATTTCTATGCAACGATATGAGAGGTTATTCTTTTGTTCCATTGCTTTTTCCCAAGAAAAGCTGCTGTTTACTGTTGATTTAGGACAAAGATCAGAAGGGTCTTTGAAGGGACATTCAAAATCCTAGTGTTAGACCTTAAGCTACTAAGGCCACCAGGCACTGAGATATCCTGAACTCATTCTTTCCAAGCCTGCCACCTGGGATCCCTAAGGTAAAGGTAAAGGTAAAGGTAAAGGTAAAGGTAAAGGACCTCATTCTTTTCTGGGAAACCTCCTAGAAGGAAATACATACAGCCAATCTACTCCTACTTTTAAGCAGAGAATTCTGTTTGGATAAAAGTAGGATGCTTGAAATCTCTCAAGGCTCTTTGCTCCCAGCTGGAAGCTACAAAAATTCTAAGCACGACAGGGACGGCAGGAGAGAGTGCAGAAAGGTAAGGAAGGCACTTCTCGTGGCAGAACTGGGGTGAATGGGAAGGATGAACGCAGGAAAAGGTGCAGCAAGAGTTTGTGAGTGACATTTGGTCCTCTGCTTCAGGCAGCAAAATGTCTTGCACCAGCATTAACACATCACATCCTATCTTTTTGCTTTTTTCTCCTTCTCTTTGGCATCCTCACATATTTCTTTTCCTTCATGCTCCTCCTCAAAGGCAACCTTTATGGTGAAGCTTCTGGACTCCTTTGTCTCCATCTCTCCTTCAGTCTGTGTTGGTATCCAGCCCAACCACACACACATCAATTACTCAAGCCATGCACACGTTCAAAACTCAGAATAAATAAACATAGAAAACTGCCTTGTACAAGGCAAGACCATTATTCTACGCAGCTCAGATTGCTGACACTGACCATCAGGGATACAGGCAGGAATCATTCCTGTCTCTACCTGGAGCTGCCACTGAGTGAATCCAGCACATTCTGCATGTTAAGTCAAAGCTCTGCAGATGAGCAAGAGTCCTCAAAACACCTGCAAGCATAAAGTGCATATGTCTCTGGAAAATTTGATAAGCGATTTCTTTTTTGAATTTTTTAAAATAAGTTCATTTCCTGAACACACAGGAGATTGCTGAAGAATCTAGGCTGGGGGGAAAAGAAACCTTCCCATGACTAATTGGAACACCAACTAGTGGATATGACCATTTTAAAAGGACATGAATTAGCCCTACCTGGCAGAGACTGAATCTGTAATCTTCTTCTTGCAAACCACACAGCCTCAGATTCTAAGTATAACTCTATAACATACATTGAACTGTGATTTCTATGCAACGATATGAGAGGTTATTCTTTTGTTCCATTGCTTTTTCCCAAGAAAAGCTGCTGTTTACTGTTGATTTAGGACAAACATCAGAAGGGTCTTTGAAGGGACATTCAAAATCCTAGTGTTAGACCTTCAGCTACTAAGGCCACTGGCACTGAGATATCCAGAACTCATTCTTTCCAAGCCTGCCACCTGGGATCCCTATAACTCTGTTCATGTCAGTGTGCAAAATGCTTGCTAATTATCCCACTGAGGAATGGCTCTCCTGCTACCTTTCCAGGTGAAGTATGTTCACATACCTGTGATAATCTGTGGCTCAGATATCATGAGCGGGAGGAAGCAGGAGGAACAGAATTCTGTGCTGGGGAAAGTAGGCAATCAAAGGATTTGTAGGAATCAGTGCAATCCCCAAGTCACAAGGAAAACTTGTAAGACTAACCAAGCTGAATTCAAGATGTCCTGTAAATTATCCTCTTCTCTTTGTCTGCGCTTAATCAGTTTGCCAACAGCTTGTGACAAGAAGAAACTGTTTCTTTACTGGTGATCAAGATAGGTAAAGGTAAAGGGATCCCTTACCATTAGGTCCGGTCGTGACCGACTCTAGGGTTGCGGCGCTCATCTCACGTAATTGGCCAAGGGAGCCAGCGTACAGCTTCCAGGTCACGTGGCCAGCATCACAAAGCCACTTCTGGCAAACCAGAGGAGCACGCGGAAATGCTGTTTGCGTAACAAGGCCCCAAGAAATCCCAATAACTCACAACGGACACAATAATTATGGTTTGGTTTTTGGCATTAACTTTTTGGCCACAACTTTATTTAAAATACAAATTAATTTCGAGTGTTGGCTTAGGCTTTGGTTAATCCTTCTGTCCACCCTAAGGGACAGGACCATTTCCATCTGACCACTGGGTCAGGACCATACCATCTGCTCAGTTAAGCAGGACCAATTCCATCTGACCATTTGGGTCAGGACCAACTCCGACTTACCTTGTGGTTGGTAAGTCAAGTAAACACCCCAAGGGATTGGAGGTACGGTTTCCCAGTACTCTCCTTCCCCCAAGGAGTGTTCCCCGAGGCTCGGCTCTGTAATGGACACACCATCCTTGCTTAAGGCCGGATGATGGACTAGAGTCCCTGAGCCCCAGGATTCCTTTAACAGAATACTTCTATAAGGAGCCAATAATTGGGGGATAGGCCTATAGGCCATGCCCCTCCAAAACCATTTAACCAAAGCCTAACGGCCAACCTAACAAGTTGTGACATATTGCTCGTCAGTAGGCGAAAACCACATGGCAACAGCCAATCAGCCAAGTGGAAAAATTCCTACTGAACTCCTGAATACAGCGAGCCCCGCTAATCGGGCAAGCAGTGTCGGCTAAGGCCTAAAATCAGCGGCGGGTGGGTGGGGATTCGAAGCTTCTCAATCGGACTGGGCAGAAACGAAAGTGAGCGATCATTAAGTTAGAAGTGCCTGTCAATCAAACTCAAGGCACGCCCCGTGACTCAGCTTAACATTTTAACCCACCCCCTCCCAGATTTCTCTCAGGCCTGTCCGCAAACGCCACTACACTTTATTGAGTGTAATGGTCCTTACCTTCCCGCTGGAGCGGTACCTATTTATCTACTTGTACTTTGACGTGCTTTCAAACTGCTAGGTTGGCAGGAGCTGGGACCAAACAACAGGAGCTCACCCCGTCGTGAGGAAGCGGCAACCTTCTGATCGGCAAGCCCTAGGCTCTGCGGTTTAACCCACAGCACCACCCGCATCTCTAGATAGCCATCATCAAAATTAGGAGGAGGTCGTTGTTGCCTTAAGTCTCACTGCTGTAGAAAGTACGCTGGATAAGTACGCTGGATAAACGCTGGTTTCCTAGTCACCGGGAAGCGGGAAGCAGCAACAACTCTGTGACTTGATTGAGTGATATTCATTAATTGATTAATAGCTTAGTATGCTTCTATCTTTCTATGCTCAACTCATTTAACATAATAATGTATATAGAAAAAAGTACAAAAACACAGGGATTATTGCAGTCAATGGGTACAGTAACATAAGAGGCATGAGAGGTTTCTGCTGGAAAGTGGCGATTTCCTGTAGATTTCCCCCCCCCACTCCCACATGTAACCCCCGCTAACCACTCAAAACTCTGCCATTGTTTACAGCCTCCACTTTCCTCATATCAGATTCCCCCAAGGATGCAGCATCCTCAAATATACCATTGCTTGAAGGTATTTAACTCAAACCACTGCTTTATTTAAAATTGCCATCCCCCCCTCTCAGTTCTCTCCATCCCTGCTTTACTCAAATGTCCACTCTTGTTTTAAGTCACCATTTTCCCATTGAAAAATGCCTCTTCATTCATTGGTACCTCGTCTTGTTTCCATCTTTGTGCTGATAATATTCTTGCTGCAGTTGTTGCATATAAAAACAATGTTTTATCTTTCTTATATATTTCTCTAACTGCAATACCTAATAAGAAGGCTTCTGGGGTTGTTTTTTATATAAATGTATATTTCAACATTTTTTAAAGTTCATTATAGTGTCTGCGGGGCTCATTTCTTGCCTGAAGAATTCTGCAATTATCTACATGTACACAGGTCAATAATCGTGTCTCTAAAACAGTCAACTTCTGCCTTAAATTATTTGCAGATTTAAACAAAACTTTTGGACATATTCACAGCATTGTTGATATACCAGTTCTTAGATATTAATGCAGAAAGCTACTATCAGATATTTGGTGGAAACTGCTTTGAGGCCAAGCTGAGAAACAAGTACAGTTTTGCCATGAAACTACAACAGGGTGAAACATGGTATTGCCTGAACAATTTAATTTTGTAAGAAACGGAGGTTTTATTTTAGGGGGGAATCTACCAACTTCTTTGCCTTTATTGTTGCCAGAAAAGATGAATTATGAAAATGCAGTTTAAAATTATAAAAGATAAAATTTCAGAAAACATGCATACAGAAGATCTGGACAGAGGCTCATCGCACCCAGCATCTTGCTATCAAAGTAGTCAGGTAAGTACCTACGGAAGCCTTCAAGCAGAATCCAACTGCAAAAACTCTTGCCTCATATGAGATTCCTAGCCACTGGCATTCAGAGACATACTGCCTACAATTATGAAGGGTGGAACACATGGCTAGAAGCTTTTGAGGCAACCATTACCGAGTCATTAACATTCATCTCTGAGCTCGGAGTCCAGAAAATTTCGCCAGCAGATTTTCACACCTGTGAGTAGGCACTGATCAGCAGTCTTCAGATGTGGTGTGGGAAAAGCAGCAATGGTGTTTGTTGTATGTGGAATGGGACTGCGGTGGGGAGTCCTGAAGAGAAAATGCTGCAATCATCAATGGAATATGAAGTGATATCTGCCAAATTTGTTGCAAGAGGCACTGTAGATTTTGTTTGCTTGCTATCCTGGCTTTTTCAGCTTGCCAGCCTCATAGAAGGGAAATAATATGTCACTTTATTGCCGACTAAGGTAGCAATCAGTGATTTTAGGGGGAATTGGAGTTCTTTTGCAATCTGCTCAACTCTCAATGTGACTGGGTGGGAACATTTGATATTGGAACAAAGTAGTGCACTAAAAGAGAATTTTACACAGTCAATGGAGGAGAGGGAAAGGTGTCAATGCATCAAAGGGATGTACCAGGTGTCCAGGCAGGTGTGTGTGTGTGTGTGTGTACACACACAAGGTATGACTGGACAATTCAGTGAATGGTCACATAAATTGGGCAGCAAGAAATATTTGAACATACAATCGGCATCGGAAACCCACAAAATGCTCACAATTGTGTACAGAGATGAAGCTGTAACTCGAAAGACAGTGTATGAGTGGTTTTTAGCATTTCCGTGAAGGGTGGGAAACCATCAAAGATGACCCTCAGTCTGGCAGATCGTCGACGAGCAAAACCACTGCAATTGTTGACAGAGTCCATGAGTTATTGATGCGGGATCGGCGTTTGTCCATCCGAAATATGGCAGAAGAATTGCATATTCCCTGTGAAATCATTACTGAGGTTACTGAGTTGTCCCACCTCCATATTCTCCCGATCTGGTCACACCAGATTTCTTTATTTCTCCAAAACTGAAATATGCACTGAAAGGGCACAGATTTTCCAACATTTCACATGTCCAAGCTGCTGTGATGAGGGAACTGAAAGCAGTACGAAAATAGGACTTCTCCAGAAGCTTCCAACAGTTCTAAGAATGTTGTCAGTGGTGCCCTGTATCAGAGGGGTCTACTTTGAAGGCCTGTAATTTACCATATGTATGTTTGAATATTTCTCGCTGTCTGATTTCTGTGACCATTCACTGAGCGCACATGTACACACACACACACACACCTTTCCATAATCCAAGTCCTCACCTCAAACACTCAGTGCAAGGGGCAGCTTGTAGCTACCTCCAAAATAGAAAAACAGACCAAGCAAAAGTCTGTGGAAGATGCACACAAACATTGTGGTTTTTTTCCCTGAATTCCATGCACAGCATCACTTTATATGCTCTTAGCTTCATATATAACTGCACAAGTGTGCTTGCACACACAGCGTATAATATGAAAGGTGCTCACGGGCAGCCATACTTAAAGTTTGAGCCCATACCAGTATGAGCCCCTAGGGTTAGAGCCGTCTTTCCCATTGGGCTTACTGGCACGTTGCGCCAGGGCGCTGGCCTCTCAGGGGCACCCCAGCGAGAGGGGGAGCTGTGCAGCTTTGCCGGCGACCTCCCCTTTCCCTCCTGCATGCCTGCCAACTGCGCCCCGCCAACCTTATGGCTGGCGGGCATGCTGTTTCCTTCCCAAGCCTCCGCGGGAGGAAAGCGATCTCCGCAGACGCTTAGGATGGAATAGAATAGAAATAGAATAGAAATAGTTTATTGTCACTGTACCACTTGTTTACAGTGAGATTAAACGAGCCCCTCCCCCCAATCTCTCAGTCCTTGTTACACTCTGTGTGCTGTCGTATGACCACCAACCCCAAACATCAGCTGCAATGTTGCTGTCTTCCATTCTGCAGCCTCACGGCCCATGGGTAGATACTGTTCTTTAACCTGTTGGTGCGGCTTATCATGCTTCTATATCTCCTGCCCGAGGGCAGTGCAGCTTCCTTCCCAAGCCTCCGCGGGAGGAGAGCGATCACCACAGAGGCTTGGGAAAAGGTCAACAACTCTGGTAAACAGGGATGGGGGTGGGGCGCCAGGGGGATCTTTGCACCACGGCGCTGGATATGCTTAAGATGGCCCTGCCTAGGGTATATTTTCAATGTTGCAGGAAAGGAATGAACACCTACAGTGAGCTAACTCTGTGCTGCCGAGTTCAGAGTCTGTAGCATTAGAATCGTCCCTCTTCAAAAGCAAGCAATATATTATTAGATATGAATAAATGTTTGGTAACTTTAAATAATCTGTACATGTATTTTTTAGAACAACAACAACCAGGGGCGTAGCCAGGATCAAAATGGGGGCAAGGGGCGGGGCCAAGGCACGGGTGAGGGGCCACAGTGGGGCAAGGAAAGCCATGGTCGTTCAGGGGCGAGGGGGCGCCAGGATCAGCCCGAAATCGGGCTGCTCCGACTCCCTCATTGACCGGCAGGGGCGAGGGGGCACCAGGATCAGCCTGAACTTGGGCTGCTCTGACCCCCTCCGCGATCGGCAGGGGTGAGGGGGCGCCAGGATCAGCCCGAAATTGGGCTGCTCCGATCCCCTCCTCCCCCTCCGCGATTGCCGGGGCGGGTGGAGGGAAAGCTGGCTTTCCCTCCACCCGCCCCACAGCCAGCAAGGGAGAAGGGAGACGTCCCTTCTAGCTGGCTGGCTGTGTGGTGGGTGGAGGGAAAGCCCCAGAGCCACACAAAGCGTTTGGCTGGCTTTCCCTCCACCAGCCCCACAGCCAGCCGGCTAGAAGGGACGTCTCCCTTCTCCCTGGCTGGCTGTGGGGCGGGCGGAGGGAAAGCCAGCCAAATGCTTTGCGCGGCTCTGGGGCTTTCCCTCCACCCGCCCCACAGCCAGCCAGGGAAAAGGGAGACGGCACCGGGCAGCGGCGGGCAGCGGGGCAGGCTGGCCAGCGGCCCTGCTTCTAGGGGGGGGGGAACTACCCCCTCTTGCCCCCTCTGCCTACGCCAATTACAACAACAACTAGGAAAATCTTCTGCCACTTAGACTACAACTTCCATATCACCAGATAGATGGCACAGACTGGGGGTAGGCTCAACAACAACAACAACAACAACAACAACAACAACAACAACAACAGTAGTAGTAGTAGTAGACAGCTTAAGCTTCTATGGAGGCTTCAATATTTATTTTGACTGGGGAACTCCAATTCCCCTTTGCTGTCTCCCTCCTCCTTTAAAACATTCTCAAGTATACTCTTAATTCTCTCCCGGGATTGATGACTCTTCTTCCTCCCTACCAGGAAATAAATCGCAGGATTAACGGTGCTGTTAAGAGAGGCACATATGAACGCATATTCTAGGAGGTAGGGATTTTTATGAAACAAGGCCAGGTACTGAACAGCATCCATTGGGATAGCAAGGAGGAGAAAGAAGAGGAGTGTAAGCAAGATGGCCATTATAAGCTTCCCCCGCTTACGCTCATGTGGTTTTAAGTAGACCTTCATGGAAAGGGTTACGGTGGAGAAGGACATTAACAGGGTGCAGAGCAGGGCAATGGCAAGAAACTGGTAGGAGCTTAGAGAACAATATTTCCCAGTTAGCAAGAGCGTGATATGAATTCCAGAAGACACGAAGGCAAGGATCCATATTGCGGCGCACACGATGACGGACAGGTGTATGTGCTTATGGAAGCGATACCAAATTGGGAAAAAGATGCACACGAACCTGTCAGTGCTGATAACCGTCAGTAGAAGCTGGCTAGCACTGTATGTGAATAGGAAGACAGTGTAAAACAACGACCTTAGAAGCTCGAAATCCAAGTAATGTGACTTACATACAATCCAATTCAAATCAATAGCAACTACAGCAGTGAGTACGCCAAAGTCAGCAATGGCGAGGTTCAGGATGTAGGTGCTGAAGTGATTCCTCTTGATGCGGAATGCCAGAAGCCAGATGACTGTCCCATTTCCCACAAATCCAAAAAGGCAGAGAAGCAAAGTGAAGGTGATCATGAAAAACATTTCTAAAGAACTATCGGCACAGCTCCTTGGATCATAGCTGTTATTCGTTGGGATACTTTGCGTTCCATTGTGTTCTTTTCCAGCATCCAGCGGTGACAGGAGTGACCGGCAGAAATTTGCCATCCTGATCAGTTTCTGCTTTGATATTCCTTCTGGTGTATCCTAGAAGAAAAGAGAAGAGTTGGATTTGTTTCTTGATTTGGGGCTAAATGCATAATGATGCTGCTCAAGTTCTCAGCTGGGTCTTCTTTGCTCCCTGCTCTTGATCAACTTTAGAAGCCATTTAGATTATTTCAGGTCCATGTTATTTTCAGATCAGTTCATATTCATACTACACTGCTCCAGAGAAAATTTCTCAGGTGCAGAGCGATTGCAGAAGGAAGCACAAAAATTTTGAAACAATAGAAATGAAAATACAGCTCCTTTCATTTAGAGAGTAATTCTACCCATAGGACTATTCAACTGATGGAACTCAAAGAGTAATTTTTAATGCACCAGAAATTGTGTTCAAGACCATCCAAATATGAAGACGCATGCTGTACTTGTAACTTTCATGGGGTTGGAAACATGGGAAGCTTTCATATTTGGAATATTCCTTGCTTGTATTGTCTATACTAGGTTGAATCCATATTAAATGAATTACAATTATTTTCCATTGAAATCAGTGGGACTTAAGTCATGGATTGGGTCAGCTAACTTGACTACCACTCCAATTACCTGGGAATAAACTTATTTGAATTCATTGGAACTTGAAGTGGACATGGTGAGGATTGCATTGCGAGCTATTCCTTAACTCTAGCTTTCAGAAATTTCTTCCAACCAACTATTTTTTGCACATACTTTTTGACTAAAGCACACATTTCTGCATTTTATTCTCACTGATATCTTTATTTCAATCCACAATTTCACTTAAATATATGTGTTAGTTTAAGCATTCTTCGGTTGAAGAACTGCATCACAAAATTCAGATAAGTGTGAATTTTGAAGGACAGTTCTATTTCAGTTCACTTATGGTTCCAGTAAGCGTTAATTTGATAGATTCAGCTTTAAATGCACAATGAATCAATTTCTCCCCCATTTCTAAGAATGAGGACTAAGAGGATGGGCCAAAAGCGTTAGAGAAAATATTATCTTTGAATAGGATTCTAAGGAAGAGTAAATGAGGGCATGTTGGAACCACAGGAGAATTGACCATTAATAAAAGTTGTCATGCACAGAATGCCCTACCTTTACAAATCACAGCTGTTGGCTCACAACTGGGTATAGCTATACTTCTGATGTTCTCCTCCTTGATTTTCAGGACCTCAAGCCATACATCTCCTTTCTGCTTCAAAAAAGTACTTTGCCAACTACAACATGCCCATGCACACTGAGCATACTACCTGGAGCTGGGAGGGTCAGGGATGGGCTTTATGTTCAGACAGGGTGGGGCACATCATGATGAAATGTACAAGAAATCCATTGGTTGGTGCCTCAATAACCAAGGTCAGGGCTCTGCAACTTTCTGTGTGGGCAGAAAAAAATGCTTCTCAAATGTAAAGTCTCAAGGGAAGTTTGCACTTATCTTTGCAGGTGTTTAAAAGCATACTCCACCTCTCTAGGAAGAGCGTTGAGGTCATATTTATTACACTGATTTTGACCATCATTCCCTAACAAAGAAATGAATTTTGCTCGATCATATTATTCAATCCTATTCAATCAAATTACACATTCTAAAAATCTCAGAGTAGACAAGGCCCCCTAAGACCCCCACATGTGCACCCGATAAACTGGCGATGACCCCTTTCCCTGTACTTACTACCTGGACATATTTTATTCATGGACAAAGGGTCCTTCCTGAGGTGCATCTGAAATTCTCCTTCTTCCAGAATAATGGAGTTCTGAATTGCCTTGTCTAGTTTCTTGTTTTTGATCTCTAAACTTCCCCCTCTATTTCCTGCACAGCTTGCTGTTCCTTTCAGTTACTTCATTCCATCCCCTCTCTATCAGCAAATCACGTAGGCCCATTGATTTAAAAAATGGTTGTATGGGGAGAAAACTGATCATATGAAGAAAATTGTGAGCATTTGAGAAGTATTGCTCTCCAAAGCAAACACCTATGCTTAAATGCTTGGAATAAGATAAGTACAGCCTTGACTCCCAAACGAAGCTGTGTTATCATGAGGCAAATTGCTGAATCATTCAGCCCAGTACTGTTTTTGGGGGAGCTGCTATCTAAGATCCTTTTAACTAGAGAGTGAACCCAGGAAATTATACTTGCCACATTTTTGCTCTATCATTGGATTAAGATCATTTTGCCCCCTTTGAACCACACACATTTCCTTTAGAACACCACGTCCCCTTTAGCATGCTTTGCCTAATAAACGGTTCTGAGTTACTGATATTTTCCTTCATACATTTTCAGAGGAAATGATTTTAATTCCACCATGTAGGTATTTCCTGACTTCTTTCTCCCATTAAATGTGCAGCACATAAATGAATTCATCTCTCCCCCGCCCCATTGTACTTTTGCAGAAGTCAGTTGCAGGAAGTTCTGTTCATGACTTCTGCTAAAGCTTTGTACGAGGCACAGAAAGAACTCTTGTTTGCCTTCCCGACTTCTCTTGAACCCCCCCCCCAAAAAAAACCCCAAACTCAACAAGTGAAGATTCGCAGCAACATTAAATAACACATGACAATGAAGACAGAACTAATTATTTTCCCCCTTTAATAAACACTACTGTTCTGAATTTTAGCAGTCATAGAATCATAGAATCAAAGATTTGTACAGTTGTAATCCCAAACCCAAAGGATCATCTTTTCATCACTTGTTTCAAGTTCTCTGCACATTCGAGAGGAGATAAGGTTATGTTGATATCAAATAATGGATCACCATTATTTATATTGTATATTATTTATATCACCACCAAAGGAACACAAGTAAACAACAAAGAACCCTCCCCCCACATATATTAAGTAAAATAGAAACATCGTCACCTGACCCCCATCTCCTCCCATCTACTTCTATCCCCCTCTTTCTTCCCAATGTCTCAACAAATGGAACCAATTTGTAAAAAAATGTTACGAGAGACATTGCATATTTTTCTGTAAATCAAGAAAATCTTAAATAAATAAATAAATAATAGGATGGAACCAAACTTTGAAGATATAACCACTGACTAATCATGCTACCAACATGAGTCTGACCAAACTGCGGGAGGCAGTGGAAGACAGGAGTGCCTGGCGTGCTCTGGTCCATGGGGTCACAAAGAGTCGGACACGACTAAACAACAAAACAACAACAAAAAATGGATACAATAAATAAATAAATCACACAGCCATCTTGGTTGAAGGCCATCACTGCCTCATGTGGAACTTGGATGTGAGGCTGAGGAAGGGTGAAGCTCTCTCAGGTGAGAAGAAGAAGAAGAAGAAGAAGAAGAAGAAGAAGAAGAAGAAGAAGAAGAAGAGGAGGAGGAGGAGGAGGAGGAGGAGGAGGAGGAGAAATTTGTATTTGATATCCCATTTTATCACTACCTGAAGGAGTCTCAAAGCAGCTACCAATCTCCTTTCCCCTCCTCCCCCACAACAGACACCCTGTGAGGTGGGTGGGGCTGAGAGACTTCAGAGAAGTGTGACTACCCCAAGGTCACCCAGCAGCTGCATGTGGAGGAGCGGAGACGCGAACCCAGTCCCCCAGATTAAGAGTCTACCGCTCTTAACCACGGCACCACACTGGCTCTCGGAGTCTAGAAGGAGTCAAGCCTCTGTATATGGATTGGCGATTAAGATAAAATGGTGATAAAGGCATACCTATACTTATATAGAATTTTGTGTTTTATTAGGACCTTTATTTTATTTTATTTTATTCTTTCTTTTTATTCTTTCTTTTTTATATTCCTTTCCAGACTAGTTTGGTTCTTTGTTGTATAGTAAGTTGAAAACCTTCAATAACCTTTAAAATAAATAAATAAAATATGCCTCACAAAGAATACCCTATCTTTTTCAGTAACTGTGTTTGCTGACAAGTGGGAGTAGACAAGAGTCAGATTTTCTCCTCCTAGAATGTAGGATCTTGAGTCGTACGTCCCCTCTCTTCTTCCCAAAGGACTTGTTTCCATCCAGAACTGAGCACACAAGCTTGGGTAGAGGATTTCGGGAAGAGGCTTTATGCATTTACATCATGATGAAGGTGCAAATAATTGTTATATGTCCACTTAGCAAAGCCAGGGCTCTTTTGCTTTTCCTGGGTGCTCCAGAAATTTCCTGTCACAGGAGAAATTGCTTCCCAAAGTCTCAAGAGTGGTGTGTGCTTTATACATGCACTTCATTCAAAGTGCTTTCCAGCACTTTGTGTAATTTGAACATAGTGCTCTTAGCACATAGATCTGATCTCTGGGCTCTGCAAAACACATATTTTCCGTAGAAAGCTCAATCATACAAATGCCCACTTTTTAACTCTGATGGCACAGAAGAGAAATGAACCACAAATTTGACCATCAAGAGATGGGCAGAACTAGAACTACAGTCCTTTAACACTCTCGGTTTAATGGTAGCATTAGGGATCTACATTATTATATTTGTTGTTGTTGTTGTTTAGTCATTTAGTCGTGTCCAACTCTTTGTGACCCCATGGACCATAGAACGCCAGGCACACCTGTCTTCCACTGCCTCCTGCAGTTTGGTCAAACTCATCATTATAACTCATCAAACTACATCATTATATTAGGATTATTATTAATTTCATTTCTATACTGCTTTATATTTTTAAGGGGGAAAATATCTAAGTGGTTTCTAACCCACATTAAAATGCTCCAGCATAGGTCCAGTGGGCGGGGGGCACTTCGATGGTGCACCCCACCCCGGGCACCATCGAGGAACGTTTCACCACTACAACTGGGCAAAGGAAATTTATTCTTCATGCCCAAAGATTGATATTGATGCACTGGAAAGAGAAATGTATGTCTCTCTTTAGTGAATGGATTGCATATATGACAACATTTGCTTATGAACTTATGAATGGATTGTTTACAGACATAGATTTTGTACGGACAACTATAATGTTATTTGGAATGCATTTATTAAAAATATAAGGTAAAGGGGGACCCCTGACCATTAGGTCCAGTCGTGACCGACTCTGGGGTTGCGCGCTCATCTCGCATTATTGGCCGAGGGAGCCGGCGTATAGCTTCCAGGTCATGTGGCCAGCATGACAAAGCCGCTTCTGGCAAACCAGAGCAGCACATGGAAACACCGTTTACCTTCCCGCTGTAGCGGTTCCTATTTATCTACTTGCATTTTGACGTGCTTTCGAACTGCTAGGTTGGCAGGAGCTGGGACCAAGCAACGGGAGCTCACTCCGTCACAGGGATTCGAACCGCCGACCTTCTGATCAGCAAGCCCTAGGCTCAGTGGTTTAACCACAGCGCCACCTGGGTCCCCAATTAAAAATATAGTTGGTTATAAAGAACCACATATATATTTGGATCACAATAAAACATATACCTATACACCAGACAGACATATATGAAATCTTAATTTGCATGCATGCATGCATGATGAAATAATTTTACTATGTATCCTCCACCTTTCTGTCTCCCTGGTCGCTGAAATTCTCATCTCTACACCTGCTTGCTCATGTGTGCTCCCTCTTGACTCTCTCAATAGATGCAGCCAACTGCCTTTTAATTCCTCAGCTGTGTGCGTTGCTCACTTCTGCATGCATTGCTACCGTAGGAGAGAAGGATCCCTGCTTTCTGATAGGCTAATCAATCCTGCTGGAAGCTGCAAAACCAGTCTCTCTCTCTCTCTCTCTCTCTCTCTCTCTCTCTCTCTCTCTCTCTCTCTCTCACACACACACACACACACACACACACACACAGAGAGAGAGAGAGAGAGAGAGAGAGAGAAGATCATTCCAAATTATAATACTTCAAATTCATTTACAGTGCTTTGGCTGTTCCTGTTGACCAAGGAACTCATAATATTCTGAGTTCTTATTTTGGAATAAGATACATACATGAGGCATCTATGGATGGACAATTATCATTAGCCATGATGGGTGAGTGGTTTTGCCTATATAATTTCACATTTGGGTGCTATCTACATTTGTTATTTTTATTATGTAGTAAAATTGTCTCATCTTTTTTTTAAAAAAAAAAAATCGCAAGTGTTGTTACTGGAGGTGTTCTGCAATTTATCTTTCCACTGCTTATTGTTTAGAAATTATTTTTTGATATTTTAAACATAGGTTACACTGGGGATATGTGTGTGGTCCTGACATGCAATTAGGACCACTGAAGAAGACTTGAAGGTCAAAACATGTTTGGCCATGTTTAGATGCTCCTTAGTTATTCAGGTCATTTGGGGGGGGGCAATCCTATTGCAAGGTCTTCAGAAATAAGCAGCTGAGGAGGCAATGGATCTCTTCGTTCCCAACCCCAGGTCAGCTGAAGATATGCCAGTGTAACTTTTTTATTCTAGTTTTGCCAAGGCACTGCCAACGAAGCAAAAGGTGGCATAGCAGAGATCAGTATAAGTTCACCCAAAGGAGCATTCTGAGGGTTTGATGGAGACAGGACCAGTTTTGAAAGACATAGGATAGCTCCTAAGCCCATTCAGCTTGGTCCCATGGCACAGAAACCCAAAATAGAATACAAATTCTAAACGCTTGTTTTCCCTCCGCCAGACTAGTTAAGGCAGAGTTCCAGCAGCAGCTGAATGGGCTGCAGATCTCACATAATTTTACACTTCTCGGCATAGGATTTATTCCTTCAAATTTAACTGTTAATCTTTTTTATTAGCATTTGTTATATACGAATATGTATAATAGATTTTTGGCTATCTGTGTTTCATATGCACCCTAGATTTGTAAAGCATGGCTTTCAAACTGTTTGGGTTTCTTTACAAATACATAAATTGAGTAAAACTGGAGAAAAAAATGGCAGAGCACACATTCTGGCAGCAAATCACTGAGCCTGCTTAGATTTTCAGGGGGCTGTAACACCCATGTACAGTATGCTATTAGCTTGCAACTCCAGGTTTAGCACACACACACTCTCTCTCCCTCTCCCCCAACTTGTTTCTTCCATTCTCCCAGCAAACAGCAGATCTTTATAAAAATCATCCTTTGCTTGAGGCAGGGGGAGGTATGTTCCCAATCTCAAGAAATATACAGCTGTTTCTTGGCTGCTGAAAATGTAACTGGCTTATTTAGAAGGATGTTTTTTGTTCAATCTCCTAACCTCTGCTCTGCTGCTGCAACTGTAACCTAATTCTCTTATGTATTGACAGAATGTACCTGGATGTCTCAGGACGTGGGTGGCGCTGTGCCGATCGGAAGGTGGGCGGTTTGAATCCCCGCGACGGGGTGAGCTCCTATTGTTGCTCAGTCCCTGCTCCTGCCAACATAGCAGCTCGAAAGCATGTCAAAGTGCAAGTAGATAAATAGGTACTGCTCTGATGGGAAGGTAAACGACATTTCCATGCGCTGCTCTGGTTCACCAGAAGTGGCTTAGTCATGCTGGCCACATGACTCGGAAGCTGTACGCTGGCTCCCTTGGCCAATAAAGTGAGATGAGCGCCGCAACCCCAGAGTTGTCTGTGACTGGACCTAATGGTCAGGGGTCCCTTTACCTTTACCTTTTTACCTGGATGTATCACCTGAGGTACTGCCATAACATATTCAACGTTTGCTTGGCATTCAAAAATGGTGCTGTCTCTGTACGTCTCTGAAAACTTGCTTCTTGTGTTCTTTCAGCAAATAACAACAATAACAACAACAACAGCAACAACAACAGCAACAACAATTTATCATTTACACCCCGCCCATCTAGCTGGGCTTCTTCAGCCACTTTGGGTGGCTTCCAACAAAATATTAGAATACAATAGTCCTTCAGATATTAAAAGCTTCCCTAAACAGGGCTGCCTTCAGATGTCTCCTAAAAGTCTGGTAGTTGTTTTTTCCCTTTGATATCTGATGGGAGGGTCTTCCACAGGGTGGATGCCACTACTGAGAAGGTCCTCTGCCTGGTTCCCTGTAACCTTGCTTCTCGCAGTGAGGGAACTGCCAGAAGGACCTCGGAGCTAGACCTCAGTGTCCGGGAAGAACGATGGGAGTGGAGACGCTTCTTCAGGTATACTGGACCCGAGCGACTAGAAGCAAGGCTGTTCCCATCACAGGCCTCCGTAAACCACCCTTCAGACATTAGCATGTGAAGTTGGCTTAAGGAGGCGCCCCTTGTGATTTAATCAGACTGTTGGTCAGTCTAACCTTGCATCTGTCTCCTTTCTTCAGAGCAGCAGTGATTCCCAGGTGTACCAACCATCCTTTTCAAGCTAGCCTCCTCAATATTCAGCAACTTGGAATTAATCTGGGACATTCTCCATGCAAAGGCTGTATCCTGCTAATGAGCTATTGGATTTCCCCTTTTTTCACATGCCTGAGATGAAGAACAGATCAGCAATCTTCGTAAAGGATGATGAGAAGTCAAAAGTGTGGAACAATATCCTGTGATGAAAATGCAGGGGGTTGGGAGGACATGCAGAAATATCTCTGTACACCTCAAGTCCCAAGCAGGAGAGGGAATTGGGTTGTTTTTGAAACTCACAGCAAGATGTAGAATGGAAAGTCCCACCCACCCTTCATCATGACTTTATCAGCTGCCAGATTCATACCACAAGAGGAAAACACTCCTTTTCTGGTCAACAAGATAACAATCTATGAATTGAGGAGGGAGAGACCCTTCCTGCTGGAAATACAGGTACTGGGAGGCAAATCCTTGTGCACCTCAAGTCCAAGAGGGGAGAGAAATTGTCTTGTTTTTATAGCTCACTGCAAGATGTAGAACAGCCCGCCCACCCTTCATCAAAGTTTTATCAGTTGCCAGCTTCATATCACAAGAAGAAAGTGTTATTTTTTGGTCATCAAGATAATTTTCTGTGAACTTAAGAGGAGGAGACTATTCTTGTGAAAGGCTCTATATCAGGGGTCAGCAAACTTTTTCAGCAGAGGGCCGGTCCACTGTCCCTCAGACCTTGTGGGGGGCCGGACTATATTTTGGAGAAAAAAAAATGAATGAATTCCTGTGCCCCACAAATAACCCAGAGATGCATTTTAAATAAAAAGGACACATTCTACTCATGTAAAAACACCAGGCAGGCCCCACAAATAACCCAGAGATGCATTTTAAATAAAAGGACACATTCTACTCATGTAAAAAAAATGGTGATTCCCGTACTGTCCGCGGGCCGGATTTAGTTTGAAGCATCACACACACACACACACACACACACACACACACACACACACGTGCTCCTCTTGGCTGTATTTCTTAACCAGTTCCTGAATAAAAAAGAGCCTCTCCTTTTATTTTATGGCTGCTAATCAAACACAGTAAGCTTTATTGAGATACTTTGCCTCTTCTTCTCATCCACACCTTGACAGTCCCAGGTTGTTTTCGGCAGCCGAACCTGGTTCCTCCCAATTTAACCTGGTACACTTCGGGATTTGGGCTTCAGCTAAATCCATTGCACAGCCCTAATGAATATGCATTGAAAGGTGAAAACAAAATCCTGTGCTTCAGAGCTCAGATTTCAAGCCATACAGTATATTATTGCCAGACAATAGCTTGGAGGCTATTGCATTTGTGAAGGGCAAAATTTCTCCTGATAATGTATGAGAGGAAAGTTCTTCTCCACTTAAGCACCTTTCTAGAATACCAACAAACTTACCCATGAATGGGGTGCCACTTAAAAGAATGGTAAATTTCATCCTGAGGTGGCGTCTGTGTCCCACCCTTGATGTCTGAAACATGTCTGAAACATTCTCTCTCCAGGTTGGGGAGCTCAGAGGTCTTTTTCATCCAGATAAGAGATTGCAGCTGTGATAAAGTTGCAAATGTTTGGATTGGAATAAGGAAGGGCATACTCTGTCATGATATTTTAAAAGGGTAATTCTCCTGATTTGTGATGCTCTCTCTCCTCCTACATAGGCAATCTTTCGTTTCCAAGACATAATGTTTCCATAAAAGCAACATGTTTTCTGATTAGACATCATAGCTCTGGTGAAGCTGATAGTTGTATGCTCGTTACTCAGATATATTAGAACGACCAGCTTTTGCTTTACAGTCTACAGGGTTGTCCATAGCTAGGAGGTTGCAGGGGCGACGACTCAGTCTTCTTGAACAGGTCCACCCCACCCATGAGGTGAGGTGAGGTAAGGCAGTAGCCTCACAGGGAGGCAGGGTTGGGGGTCAGCTAGGAGAGGTGGCAGATCTGGCTTCCATGGAGCATGCCGTTTTCTGCCTCCTGCACTCTTCAACCAACTACTCCTCCTCCACTCCATGTCCACCATCCACCAGTCTATCGTCACACATCTTCAACACACTCATTGCTGCCAGGCATGCGGAGGAGGGGGGGGGACAGGGGACGGTGGTTTTGCAGCTTTAAGAAGTGTTGTGCTGTTTTTCACCACAGATGTTTCAATAATCCATATTTAAATGAGGATAAGAAGAGAGCCCAAGTGTCCTGTTTAACAGAGAGTTAAATATAATTGTTTAATTCACATTGAAAAGAAGAATTCCTGTGTGTGTTACTGAAGGCTTTAACATGGGGATTTTTCATGGGGCTATGTTAAGTTCTCTGAGCTTTGAGATGGGTTGATAATTAGCTCTTCTTTTACTTTTTATGATACACATTTTTCAATATACCAGATTTGAAGAAGATTCAATATACCAGATTTGAAGAAAGTTTTTTGTTTGTTTGTTTTTGTTTTGTTTTGTGTTAGTTTTTTTGTTTTTGTGTTTGTTTTTTTGTTTTGTTTTTTTGTTTTGTTTGGTTTGGTTTTGGTTTTGGTTTTTTGAAGGAAGTGTGTTGTGCCCAACCAGAAGAGTGCCTCAACTATGGAAGCAGAAGGTGGTGGAAATCATGACCAAACACACTGAATATATATATCACTACAGCCATCCAAAGACAACTGACCACACCCTAGGCCACCCCAAACTCTCTCACCACCAGTAGTGGAGCAAGCCGATTGGGTGCCTGGGGCGGCGCGCGTGCCTTGTGCCTAGGGGCAGGATGCTCCATGGGGCCTCTGACGAGTCTGCCTGCCTCCTCCCACTCAGCCGCCCTACAGCTGAGGGGGAGGCGGCGGGCAGACCATTTGGGGCAGCATGGAGCCTGCGGGCGCCCAAACAACTGTGTCACTCCCAGGAGAGATGCATGGCTCAGGTGTGCTGAAGGCCCCACAGTGAGTGCCACATGCCATTTTGTCACCCTCCAGTGGTAACACCCAGTGCATCCTGCCCCCTTCCTCCACCCCTTCTCACCATGAAGGAAATATAACAAGCAAATAGAAATAGAACCCACACAACTGATGCTGGCACAAAACTCCGCACATACACTAAGTGTAAGCATTGCCACCCCAAGCCCTCTTTTCTTCCCAACCTAATACTGCATGCAACACTAAAGTCTCACAACAAATGTAACTGATCTGTAGAAAACACAACTTGAAAAAAGAGTTAATGCACACATTTTTTGTAAACTAATAAATCTTTAATAAACATTATTTTTTATAATCTATTTTTATTAATTTTCCAATTAAAACACAATTATATCACATCCATTATTCCAAATCCATATCAATTAAACGGAATATTAAGCCAAATCAAATAATTTTTTTTGGGAGTTCCCATGCTTCAAAAATTGGGGATTCCTCGCAACTGTCCACTGCCGTCTTTATTCTAAAGTCCAAATAGTCACTCAAAGTCCGTAATAATCCCGATCTTTCCCCTACAGTCACTGAGATGTTTTCTTCTTTCATCCAATTTTTTTCCACATAATAAACATTATTAACAACAACAACACCTACCCACACTATGGACTTCAGTGTGGGTTGCATGCAGCTGGGTAGCATGCACTGGAAAAATCAGAATTAAATTGGAGCAAGAGTAGTTTGCCACTTGGGTGGGGATAACAACATGTGGACAATGCAAATACTGTACTGTATACACACCCATCCATTGTCTATCAACAGCTCGTATTCTCCCAGGACACACTTCATAGGGGCTAGACTTTTCATGCAGTTATTTTCCTTTATTTTTAAATTTTTCTTAATACCTGTCATAGAACATTAATCATACACATAAGTCTCCCAGCTGGAACAATAGAACTAACAACAAGAAATTTGGTAGATAAGGAACTTTTTGAACATTCCATGGAAGCAATGGGAGGAAGGAAGATTTTGGTTTGTTTTTTCCCCATGATTGGTTGATTTGGCAGGGACTTACCATTTTCTGGGAGATTTTTCTTCTGCACCTTTATATGGTTAATATTTTAAATTTGCAATCAACTGTCCTCATTATTCCTCAAATCCATTAAATCTATCTCAATATTAGGAGAAAATAAACATTATACATATCATGTATTCTCTTTAAAATCTTATGTAACTTTTCCTCTGTTGCTTAACATGTTGCATAGATGACTATACTGTACAATGTAGTAACACAGTCTTCATACTTTTGATCGGAAGATCCATGTACGAACTGCAGGGAAGGTATTAGAAAGGGCTTTCTTCTAGGTCAGGTTTCATCCATTATTGTTATAATTGAAGCAATAGGTGCAAATAGTCTTATATTTCTTTCTTCAGTGTCCCTAGTAGCTTAGTGGTAAATGATCATCTATGATACTGCAATGCTTTTCATGCTATTTTGTAAAAGCATGATACTATTTTGTATCATACTTTTCAATACTTACATTTTTTGTCCGTTCTTTTTACTAAACTTTTACTCAACTTGTGAGGTGGATCTTGATTTTTGGTCAATAAGAAAGTTAGTGAGAGTTCTCAGTTCTATTTTCTACAGTGAGCATGCTCTACATGCTCCCTGTAGAAAATAGAACTGAGAACTCTCACTAACTTTCTTAATGCCTTTATTGAGCTTTCGATGTTAAGTGATGCCCACTGTAGTCTTGGATGGCAGTTATAACGAGGTCCCATATCCAGACCGACTTTGTATATGTGTAGGTAGCCGTGTTGGTCTGAGTCGAAGCAAAATAAAAAAATTCCTTCAGTAGCACCTTAAAGACCAACTAAGTTTATATTTTGGTATGAGCTTTCGTGTGCATGCACGAAATGTGGTGTATCTGAAGAAGTGTGCATGCACACAAAAGCTCATACCAAAATATAAACTTAGTTGGTCTTTAAGGTGCTACTGAAGGAATTTTTTTATTTTGTATATGTGGTCAAACTCAGGGAGAAGACGTCACTCATTTTCTGTTAGTCTGCCAGGAGCTTTCCGTATTTATGGAAGCATTACAACTGTTCTTGAACTGGGAGTTCCAGTTCCTCTCTACTGACCTCTTCTTCCTTAAAAACGTTTTGGAGAATGACCTTTATGCTCTCCCTACATAGATCTACCTTCCGTTTCCCAACCTGGAAATGAATCAGTGGCTTAACGCTGCTGTTAAAGGAGGCAGAAAATAAACGCAACTCCATGTGATGGGCATGTGGAACAGGGAAATATGTGATGTATAAGGCATTCAGTGGCAAATCAAAGAAGAGAGAGAAAAGGAGGATAAATAAGATGGCTGTTAAAAGTTTCCGTCGCTCTTGCTGCTGTGATTTCAGGTAGACTTTGTTGAAGAGGCTGAGAGCAGAGATAATCATGACTGGGGTGCAAACCAAGACACTCACAATAAACTGGTAGTACATTTGGGGATAAAATTCAGTATGGAGAGTAAGGACAATAGCACAAATCAGGAAGGAGAAGAGCCATATTGCAGCGCACACACCAGTGGACCACTGTAGGGGGCGGTGACAATGATGCCAAGCTGGGTAATAGACTGACACACACCCGTCAATGCTGACGGCCATCATTAGAAGCTGACTGACACTGTACATCAACAGGAAGAGCTCTAGAGCTATTGGGAAAATAACTGAAGGAACGAAGGTGCCTTCCTTAAAAAATCCTACAGCAAGAAACGCGATAAGGCATACCAGGACCCCAAAGTCAGCAGCAGCCACGTTCAGGATGTAGGTGCTGAAAGGATTCTTTGCAATGCAGAAGCTAAGGAACCAAAAGACAGTTCCATTGCCCAGAAGTCCAAAAATGCAGATTAAAAAGACGAAGACAGAAAAAACAATCCTTCCTAAATTGTCGTAGAGGATCCCCTCTGTCCTATTATCAGAGGGGTTCTTGACTGGAATTGCAGTGGTATATATTCCGTGATAACCCAGTTCCACATCCGTTGGGAACGTAAGCACATGGCTGGTATTGGTTACCATGTTCAATATCTGCTTCAATTCCCCCCCCCCCTCTTCTGAGACAAGTACTGGTTCTAAGGTAAAAGAAGAGAGAGGAGAATTAATTTCCTGGCATGGTGCTTAATAAGCAATGATGTGGCTAAAATGTCCAGCCTGGTATAAGTGACCTCATGCACTGAGACCATTTGAAAAATGCATTATTAATGTATTTTACTTAGATGAAATGTTTGATTGGAGGGTGTGTGTGTGTTTTTAACCCTATATGCTCACTGCATTTGCTTCCCTCTCCAACCATGCTGCAGAGAGCAGTTGTTGTTCAATGTTGCTTTGCCAGCACATACCCTATGAAAGACAAGCTAGAAAAGCATTTCCCTATACCTAGCAGTGTCACAATGCTTGCAAGAGGGCTTTCAAACAGCCCTATACTGCACTTATATGCAACCGGAGGGAATGGAATACATAACACATATGCAATTGTCTCTGAAGAGGCGAATAAGATTCAAAAAGTGCCAAGTTCAATGTGCAAAAAGTCCAATGTAATAAGGTGCTAAGGTCTCTCAGACGTCCTCGTCTGCCCTCCAACGGGCGGCTAGCTTGTGTTCTCCCCATAAATATCTTCAGGATACTTGCAAGACCTACTGTATTTTTGTATGCTTGTACTTTTAAAGCCCATATTGGTGTATGTTAATTTATTGCCCTGTCATGATTGGTAGTGTTAAGAATTGTATTTAACCTTGAAATTTATTGTTGGATTTTGCTTTGCCAATCAGGAACCCTTGAGGTTTGTGAGCATTTTCAGCCTCATTAAGTTTTAGTGTATGAACATGTTAGCGAGTAACTTTTAGATATTATCATGTTTATGTACTTAAAAGTGATATGTAAATGCTTACAGAGTGTATTGTAAATATTACCTAAGATGAAGTCCGTCCCTTGAAGAAACTGTACCAGTGAAACGGGGAGAACACAAGCTAGCCGCCCGTCGGAGGACAGATGAGGACGTCTGAGAGGCCTTAGCACCTTATTACATTGGACTTTTTGCACATTGAACTTGGCACTTTTTGAATCTTATTTGCCTCTTCAGAGACAATTGCATAAGTGTTGTGTGTTCCATTCCCTCCAGTTGCATATACTGTATATGATTTAGTGTTTTCACGGTCTTTGATATTCATTCTATTCATTCTGTAGTATTACCGTGTTGTCTGTTGTTGGTCACTCTACTGCACTTTGGCTATGTCTGCCTGTTTGCAGCAAGAGAACACAAGTGCATAGTCAAACCGAGGGACATTGAACATTCTGCTCACCACTTGCAATCTCAGTATTTTTGTTTGTTCCTTAGAATTCCTGACCAACACTGCGTGCCTTTGGGGGTCATCAGTTCAGTGCTTACTTTAGAGGTGGTGCAGATTTTTCATTTCTCTTTTAGCACCTACTACAGGCATCCCCAAACTGCGGCCCTCCAGGACCAGTGGTTGGGGAAGATGGGAATTGTAGTCCTAAACATCTGGAGGGCCGAAGTTTGGGGATGCCTGACCTAGTACTTCTGAAAAATGCTGCGTGCTACTCCCGATGGTTGTTTTACTCTGATGTCGCAACCAGCTCTATTTCCCTTTCTAAAATGTCTGTAATTTAAAACCCCGATGTCTGCCTGCCTGTGCAGGTGACCATTGCTATATCCCACCCCTCCCAATGCCTCCGGATAATGCTAGCATTGTGATGGGCATCACGGTACATCATGGGCAGGGAACTGGTGGCCTTACAGATGTTGTTGGTCAGCGGTCAGCGATGAAGCCCAGTGATGATGGGCTTCTGCCACAGGTTATCCACCTCTCCTGCCTATGGAGCTTTATAGAGTAGCATAAGAAAAAGACACCACTTCCTGTCCCAAGGAACACACAGTGTAACTATTAAAAGTGGGTGGCATAAGAAAAGGAATGGAAGAGGAGAGACTAGAGTAACAAACAACAAAATAGTAAGCAATAACATTGAACATATAACTTTGGAAATAGCTGGGGTTCATTACGGTTAAGATGATTTCAAGCTAAAGGCCTCTTGGGATTTATCCCAGGAGTAGTCAACAATATACCCTCAAGTTGCAGCTTGACTACAACTCCCATAATCCCTGACAATTGGGATGTCAACCCTGATGTGAGTTGAGGTCCGTAACATCTGGAGGGCAGCACATTGGTTAGCTTATACAGGAGGAGGAGGAGGAGGAGGAGGAGGAGGAGGAGGAGGAGGAGGAGGAGGAGGAGAAGAAGAAGAAGAAGAAGAAGAAGAAGAAGAAGAAGAAGAAGAAGAAGAAGAAGAAGAGGAGGAGGAGGAGGAGGAGGAGGAGGAGGAGGAGGAGGAGGAGGAGGAGGAGGAGGAGGAAGGAGAAGGGAGAGAGCTATGGCACCACAGCAGAGAAGACATCCCAATAAAATATTTAATTTCCTACCTTCTACTTATACAAACTTTTCAAAACAGGGAGAAAACAGGTCTGAGGTGCACACCAGAAATTCATAGTCCCGGTCTCCAAGATGTCCTCTGGCTTCAAAATGCTTTCTCCTCAATCAGCATTGAGCACCTCTCTGAAGAAAGTCAGCATGGCTTCTGCTTCATCCAGGGTGGAGCACAGAACACACATCATAGTGCAATTACCAACCAAAGCATTAGTGGATGCTCCATTAGCAATGGGCAGAGTTCTTTCACTCTTCCTGGATGATTTGGCAACCTTCTAAGTGTGGGGCAAATTGTCTCCTGAAATGCAGGTCTCAAGAGAAATTTGCACTCTGGACCTGAGAAAATTGTGCGTGCTTCCAAGGTATGATAAAACACTTATGCAAAGCTTTAAGTGGGAGCTCCGAGGACTTCTAGGTTGTTCCTCATACTCTGAGAAGAACATTTCCCCACATATTTCTTTAGCAAATATGCTAACTAGCAACAACAACAACTACAATAATGATAATTATTATTTATACCCCGCCCATCTGGCTGGGTTTCCCCAGCCACTCTGGGCGGCTTCCAAGAGAAATATTAAAATACACTAATTTCTTAAAAATTAAAAGCTTCCCTAAACAGGGCTGCCTTCAGATGTCTTCTAAAGTCTGGTAGTTGCTTTTCTTTTTGATATCTGTTGGGATGGCGTTCCACAGGGCGGGTGCCACTACCGAGAAGGCCCTCTGCCTGGTTCCCTGTAACTTGGCTTCTCGCAGCGAGGGAACCGCCAGAAGGCCCTCGGCACTGGACCTCAGTGTCCAGGCAGAGTGATGGAGGTAGAGACGCTCCTTCAGGTATACTGGACCAAGGCCATTTAGGGCTTTAAAGGTCAGCACCAACACTTTGAATTGTGCTCGGAAATGTACTGGGAGCCAATGCAGGTCTTTCAAGACCGGTGTTATGTGGTCTCGGCAGCTGCTCCCAGTCACCAGTCTAGCTGCCGCATTCTGGATTAATTGTAGTTTCCGGGTCACCTTCAAAGGTAGCCCCACGTAGAGCGCATTGCAGTAGTCCAAGCGAGAGATAACTAGAACATGCACCACTCTGGCGAGACAGTCCGCGGGCAGATAGGGTTTCAGCCTGCGTACCAGATGGAGCTGATAAACAGCTGCCCTGGATACAGAATTAACCTGTGCCTCCATGGAAATCTGTGAGTCCAAAATGACTCCCAGGCTGCGCACCTGGTCCTTCAAGGGCACAATTACCCCATTCAGGACCAGGGAGTCCCCCACACCTGCCCGCCTCCTGTCCCCCACAAACAGTACTTCTGTCTTGTCAAGATTCAACCTCAATCTGTTAGCTGCCATCCAACCTCCAACCGCCTCCAGACACTCACACAGGACCTTCACTGCCTTCACTGGTTCTGATTTGAAAGAGAGGTAGAGCTGGGTATCATCCACATACTGATGAACACCCAGTCCAAACCCTCTGATGATTTCTCCCAGCGGCTGCATGTAGATGTTAAAAAGCATGGGGGAGAGGACAGAACCCTGAGGCACCCCACAAGTGAGAGCCCAGGGGTCTGAGCACTCATCCCCCACCACCACTTTCTGAACATGGCCTAGGAGGAAGGAGCGGAACCACTGTTTGACAGTGCCCCCAGCTCCCAACCCCTCTAGACGGTCCAGAAGGATGTTATGGTCGATGGTGTCAAAAGCCACTGAAAGATCCAGCAGAACTAGGAAACAGCTCTCACCTTTGTCCCTAGCCTGCCGGAGATCATCAACCAGTGCAACCAAGGCAGTTTCAGTCCCATGATGAGGCCTGAATCCCGACTGGAAGGGATCCAAATGGTCCGCTTCTTCCAGGCATGCCTGGAGTTGTTCAGCAACCACTCGCTTAATCACCTTGCCCAAGAATGGAAGATTTGAGACTGGGCGATAGCTGGCCATATTGGCCGCATCTAAAGATGTTTTTTTAAGAAGCAATGTGTGGAAAGACAATGTGTTTTGGTAAAATATTATTATTATTATTATTATTATTATTATTATTATTGCAGCAACAGTTTAATGCCTCTCTTTACTTTTCAGTGATTTTGGCAAGCTTTCTACAAATACAACTCAAATTGTTTGTTTGTTTGTTTGTTTGTTTGCAACAGTTTGTATCCAGCCTAGTTCAGGTGTAATAGAAGGAAGGTGAAGGAAAAGGGAAATTCTAAGCAGATCAAGAGATTCCTCCTTGGTGAAGGAATCTGAGACATTTCAAGAGAAAACAGAATATGGTGGGGTGGAATGTCAGGAAACGTTCTGCATATTCGTAAATAGTTGATTGGCACTGCAAGTGCATCAAAGAGAAGAGTAATGATTAGGGAATTGATGAATCTAGGGGTGAACTCTCATCACCTATCAGCTGCTGCTGCAGAAGGAGCACTTGCTCTGGAAGAGAGAAGCGGTTGCAGTTGAATGGAACCTCTTTCCCATTCCAATAACTGCTCCTTGTACCTCTGAAAATTTGAGGTTCAAAGTGCAGGACAGGGATGTTTGCAAAAGGCCCCACCCACCCACCAAATGTGGCCTGCCATTGGTGGTAGAGAGGCATCTAGCCTGCCAGCCAGAAAAGGTTTCCTTCCTCAATCTTGCTATAAGAAAAAAGGCAGATGTGGATTCCGTTCCTGCAAGGAGATCCTTCAGACACAATGTTCAGCCTCTCGTACAAGGGTGTCTAACTTTTGACCCTTCCGATATCAGATTCCATCTCCCATCACCCCTGATCTTCTGTCACCTACAACCACTGGCAGAGGAAGGTGGGGGCGGGGGAGTGGTCCCCTCAGGGTAGCATCCCAGGTGGGGTGCCATTGTGGCCGCCCCCAGACGCGCACTGCACACCCCATCGTGCCGGGCGCCATGCCCCTGCAGGCAGTGCACCACACCCTCGGGACGCACGCCAGCCACACCCCCGCCTGTTCTCCACTCCTGGTGCCAGAGCATGCAGCTCCCACACTGCCTACAACCTACCATAGCTGCCAAGTTTTCCCTTTTCTCACGAGGAAGCCTATTCAGTATAAGGGAAAATCCCTTAAAATAAGGGATAACTTGGCAGCTATGCAACCTACCCTGGGGGTTTCTAGTGCCTTCAGAAACCTGGTCTGTTTCTTCTCTATCAGAAAGAACTGATAAGCCTCTTACGGTATTGAGTTCATACTTCAGTAACATATCTAAATGCTCCATGTAATATCAGGGTTTCAGTCATACAGTTTCTTTCTTAGATTCAGGGACCACCTGTCCTAACATGTGCCTCTGTCTCTTTGACCCAACATATACCTCCCCTTTGCCCTTAACCTCCTAGGCAGAACCTGCCAGAAGCTATTTATCCAAACTCCCTTGTAGATCAAAGTTTCTGTTCAACAACCCCTTGACAATTTCCCTGAGCAGCATGTGCAGAAACCACATTTTTGACCATTGGACTTACTATTGGTTTTGTGCGCTCAATCTGCTAGAGCCTGTCTTTGTAGGGCAAAGGAAGTTCCAATTCACTGAGGGTTTGAGACCCATTGGCTACTCTCACCTGGTTTAGCCAGCCAGTTGAAGCCGTTTCCCAGGGTGTGGCTGTTTTCACATGCTGGCAGCTTCTAGGACCCACAGCTGAGAGCTGACTGCAGGGTGGGGACCAAAGGTGGCCAAACTACCATAAAAGGGGCATGACTTGTCCCCCACCAGAGGTACTACCCCTCCCCCAACATCCCATACAACATTGCATACAATTTGCCACTGTAAAACCACACATTCTTCAAGCTGTAACATTTGGAGTTTCTTACATGCAAGGTCTACTCAGCAGTACAGACCAGCAATCTTCCAAAAATAAATAAAAGTGAATTTCTAATACTATCCCTAGTTTGAATGGCAGATGATGGCAAGATTTATAGAGAAGCATTTGCACTTATTACTCCTGATATCTCATGAAAGGAGCTGAAAGATGTACGTTATGCTTTATGTCTTGGCTTAATCAGTTGGCCAACAACATCTGACAAGAAGACATCCTTTTACTGGCTGTCAAGATAACCATCAATGAGTTTAGGAGGAGATTCTAGCCCTGAAAGTCTTTGTGTTCTCTAACATTTAATTTCCACAACCTAGCACCCTTACTAGCTGGAATAGAATCTAATAATTCAGTATTATGCTTCTCTTGGAACAAACACTTCATATAGCAGAGTTCAGCAGCTGGAATTATGTTTAATGTTACATAAAATGCAGTACAGTTGTACCTCTACTTACGAATAACTCTACTTACAAATGGAGCTCCGTCTGCCATCTTGGATGCGGTTTAGATTTTTTCTACTTACGAATTTTTAGATAGGATTTTTTCTACTTACGAATTTTTTCTCCCAATGCATTCCTATGGGATTCGACTTACAATTTTTTTCTACTTACAAATGTGTGTTCAGAACGTATTAAATTCGTAAGTAGAGGTACCACTGTATTTGAAATCACATTATGTTTGAGTTGTTGTAAAAAGAATAAACCTATATTTTTCCGTGATGTATTTCCACACAAGGGTAGGGCAATCTAGGTCTTGTGATTCAGATCACAAGTGTTAGGGCTGTAACTTGAGTATTATACCAAAGTTTGCATGTGAATAGGGTTTGCCTCAGAGCAGAGACACGCAGAAACAGCACACAGGCAGTGTCTCTCCCTGGGCATCGGCTGAAGCACAGAAGTGAACAAGAGGGAGAGAATGCTTTGGTTTCTAGCTATATTTTCTTCTGTAAATATGTTTAGAATAATCACACTAGGACCAATGTAGATAGAGTTAGTTACAGGTAGGTAGCCATGTTGGTCTGACGTAGTCAAAACAAAATAAAAAAATCCTTCCAGTAGCACCTTAGAGACCAACTAAGTTTATCATTGATATGAACTTTTGCGTGCATGCACACTTCTTCAGATACACTGTGTAGATAGAGTTTGTGAGACTGGAACAATTGCAAAAGATTTATTGTTTTTGTAACATTGGAACCAAGTTTCAGCAAGGAAAGCTTGAAAACTTATTTTTCCTGTGTTGAAGAATTTATTTCTAGACTAGAGTCAGATTAGAGAGAAATATTCCGCTCACAATATATATCTGGCAAAAACCACCACAAGAATAACAAAAAAATTAAAAATTCATAATAGTCATACAAATCTTTGGCAGAGCAACCAACATGACTTTGCAGAGGAGTCTACATTTCATCCACGGAAAAATCAATGATTTCTGCATACACCTCTTTCCATACCTTATTGAGATAAGCAAGCTATATCATCGCAGCATAAAGAAATATTACAGTCAGACAACAGCATTCTTATGTAAGGATCATAAGTGGATTTGAAATGGGACGGTCCATTTCCTGTCCGTTGTCTTCCTCCACATTCAAAGCCCTCTGGAGAATGACCTGTAGGCTCTCTTTGGATCGACCTCGCTTCTTCCTCCCAACCAGAAAATAGATCAAGGGGTTAGCACTGCTGTTTAGGGTGGCACACAAAAAAGCATAATGGTGTAGATCAGGAATGTCAAAATCTAGAAAATGATTAAGGGCAATAAGGGCATCAAGTGGAAAAGCAAGTACGAGGAAGAAGAGAAGAGTAAGTAAAATAACCATTAAAAGCCTTCCCCGCTTTTGCTGGTGTGATTTAAAGCAGACTTTGATGAATAAGATCACCGTTGAAATTGTCATCAGTGCGAGGCAGAGCAGGGCAGACAAGAGTAATTGGAAGCTTGCTGTGACGTAATAGCTAAATATGCTAAATAATTGGAGAATGTAGAGAACTATGGTGAACAGAAAGCAGAGGACCCATATGAGGGAACACACAGTGGTGGACAGATGTGTCGGCCGGTGGCACCGATGCCAAATAGGGAAGAGCACAGACACACATCTGTCAATGCTGATGGCTGTTAGGAGAAGTAGATCAGTGTTGTACGTGAACATTAAGAGATGAAGAGTTATTAAAGAAGCATCTTTGCCTAGACCAGTCAAAGCAATACAATGATATATTTCTACAGTCATGAGGAAGGCAAAGTCAGCAACAGCCAAGTTCAGGATGTAGGTGGTGAACTGGTTCTTCTTAGTGCAGAAGCTAAGAAGCCAAATGGTGGTTCCATTTCCCAAAAATCCAGCACAACAGATAACCAAAGTGAACATATAGAAAATAGCTTCTTTTAATGGATTAGACCAGTCATTTTCTTGGCCAGTATATGAGCTATTAAGGTCATAATCTGCCCAAGCCGCCATATCAGATCTGGAAGTCCAGCTGCTATTTGCCATCTTGCTCACTTGCTCCTTGTGGGATCCTTATCTCTTCTCCTGGAGTACGAGTGCCCACTGAGAGAAAGAAAATGTTACATAGAACATTTCAAGTGGAACAGTTCAAGTGGAATTCCATACATGACCCAGAATGATGTGTTCTTTTCGGTTTGGCTTTGCTCAGAGACTTGAGGGTGGGGCTATTGCAAAGGAATCAGAAAAGGTCATTGTAGTCCATGCTGTCTTACTTCGATCAAAATCCACTCCCATCAGTAGACACTCTAGCAGATCCCTTTCAATATCCTTCCAGAATACATGCTATATAGGGGCATTTCCTTCCAATAACCTATAAGAATAAGATTGGTGGAACATTTTGATTGTCAATGGACACACTGACCCATCACCAATCCTCTGGGGGACAAATGTCAAAGTAGGTATGGCTGAACCCAACCAATTCATTTCCATTTGCCTCATTAAATACTTCGCCATCTCTTTACAAGGTACTCATTATTTATTGCCCCTTTATTCATGTCCACCCCTTTTGAGATACCATATTAATTTCCACCCCATCCACCCACATCTGCTTTCCCTCTTTCTCTTCCACCCATATGAGAAGGTCTGAAGCTCATGGAGAACATGTCTGCTTTGTATTCAGAAGGTACAAAAACTGACCCCCAGCATTTCCAGGTAGATAGGGGAATGTCCTCCCTGAACCAATGAGCTCCACAACCAGTCAGGGAAGATAATAATAGTTATTATTAACCTAGAGCATGAGACTGGTTGAGCAAGAGACTCTTAATCTCAGGGTTGTGAGTTTGAGCCCCACTTTGGTTGAAAGATTCCTGCATTGCAGGGGCTTGGAGTAGATGGTCCTCGTGTTGCTTACCAACTCTACAATTCTGTGATTTTATGATGTATTCTACAATACCTGCAAAAACACACCATGCCATAGCTGCCAAGTTTTCCCTTTTCTCGCGAGGAAGCCTATTCAGCATAAGGGGAAATCCCTTTAAAAAAGGGATAACTTGGCAGCTATGCACCATGCACTTCTTGACTCCGTATCCCATGTTCTCTCTCCTCGCCCCTCTCTACCCTAAAATTCTGCTTAAACTGAGTCTGTTCCTTGGTCCATCTAGCTCAGTATTGGTCGCACTGACTCCCAGACACTCCTAGGGATTTCAAAGAATGTTGTCTCTTATTCCATCTGGAGATTAAAATGGGGACATTCCATATGCAAAGCAGATGCTCTGCACTGAGCTACTTGGCCATTTCTCCATACGTCTTTTTCCATGCATGGATATAATCTGCTCCCTCACTAAGCTTCACCCAACCACCCAGAAGATAGTTATTTTACAACTTGCTGACAAAGTATGGATTGGGAGTCAACAGATATGGTGATCAGAAGACAACAGGGACAAAGTATCCTCCTGCAGCAGAATGGTAGGTACTAAGGCATTAGAAAGGCAAGGTGGTGCCAATCATTCTTCAAAGAAAAGTGGAAAATCTTACCAATCTCATGCCGATCCCACCCATTCTTTGTCTTGGCTTAATCTGTTTCCCTGCCTCATGCGGCAAGACCCTGTTCTTTTAGTGGCCATGAGGATAAATACCATCTCGCCTAGGAGGAGGAAACTCTTGTCATTTAAAGATCTATGTCCCCAAATGCCAGTTTGTAATGGGTTGTGAAGGGGAAACTGAACACATGTCTCATGTGCTTTTTTATCTGTAACGGCCAAGTAAAACATCTCAGGACCTGTCATGATAACAGATAAAACCACCCTGGCCCTTTAACGGCAAAAAAACATTTGCCCAATATTGGACATTTTGTAGGGAGGGGGTGAGCACAGAAGGGAAAATAAGATTTTCTGAAATGTCTTTCTGCTTCTTCTCTGTGTAAAACCAGAGATGAGAAGTGGAGTGGGATGCAAGAGCAATTGGTTCTTCTTCTTGTTAATTCCCCATCAGTTTTCTGAATTAGAAAACAAATACATCAAGCCAAATTGCCCCCATTCACATTTTGGTTGACACTTGCACCAAGACTTTTGCAAATGACGAGACGTGAAAACAACACTTGGATTTAAAATGAGCAGTGTTTATTTAACACAGTTAAAGGTTTGCAAATGGGTAACAGTTTCTAAATAAAGGAATTCCCAACAGCACAAGCTCCTTTACATCTGAGTTATTGCGGTGTTGTACCTATCACTTCAAATTGTTGGGCAAGTTCCATTGACTCAGGGCCACAGAGTTGTTAATTCCCTGCTCATAGTCATTCCTTGCATGTACATTAACAGTGCAATCCAAACCATAATCTGCTGGGATGAATGAGTTTAAAATTTCATTTCATTCATTTCATCCCCCCCCCCCCATTGTTCCACACAAAAACCCAGGCCCAAAGTCGCTAAGAACAAAAAATAAAACAGGGATGTGTTTCGAACAAACACAACAAACACAATTTCATAATAACAAAAAAACAACATAGTAATAATTTCATAATAACATAGTAAGATGAAAATATAATAACATAAAATAAACCACATTTCAATACTATAACAAGGTCACTTAAACAGCATGTAGCATCCAACAGCAAAAATAGCAAGGGAGGTTCCCAGTAACTCTCTCATTCAAGGGGATATGTTTTACACCATGTGACTAAGGTTAGGTCAACAATTTTCAGATTTGGTGAGCAGAAGACAGGAGCAGTATTCTGGTATAGCAGGTGCTAAGGAATTGGGGCAGGGTGTGTGGTACCAGTTGTGTTCCAAAGAAGAATGTAAAATCATTCTATTCCAATTCCAAGTTGTACAATGAATCCACCTGATCTTTGCCTTGACTGTTTCAGCTTGTGCAATATAGGTGCACAGTGTGGAGCATTTTTGAGCCGTAGGGCTTCATATCTCCATGGACAACATTTCAGGGGTTGTATTCCATAGGTGGGTGGGGCACAGAAGAAAAATGGGGAGAAGAAAAGATGTGGCTTTGTAGAATAGGATGCATTTCAGCTACACAAACCCCCAAAATATCAACAAAATCCAAGCCTCTTTTTCTGGTGAGCAAGAGCGATCAATGCAGTCCAAGGACATATTGCAACCAGACCAAAGAACTCTTATGAAAGGTTCCTAAGTGGGTTCGAACAAGGAGGATCCGTTTCCTGTATGTCATTCTCCTCATTCAAAACCCGCTGGAGGATGACCATTAGGCTCTCCCTAGATTGACCTCCCTTCTTCCTCCCAACCAGAAAATAGAGGAAGGGGTTCACACTGCTGTTGAGCGAGGCACACAAGAATCCATAACGGAGTCGAACAGGAGAATCTGGGTCTACAAAGGATATAGCAAAAAAAATGGCATTGAGTGGGAAAGCAAGCATGAGGAAGAAGAGGAGTGTAACCAAAATCACCATTAAAAGCCTTCCCCGCTTACGCGGGTGTGCTTTAAAGCACACTTTTATGAAAAGGATCACAGTTGAAATTGTCATAAGTGGGAGGCAAAGCAGTCCAGTCAAGAAATATTGGCCTGTTCCTGACAAGCAATGTGGAAATTCGTAAATTTCTTCAAGAATGTTGAGGATTAGGCAGAGCAGACAGGAGAGGACCCATATGAGGGCACACACAGTGGTGGACAAATGTGTCGGCCGGACACACCGATACCAAATAGGGAAGAGGATAGACACACATCTGTCAATGCTGATGGCTGTCAGAAGAAGTTGCCCAGTGTTGTATGTGAAGTCTAAGAGACATTCAGCAATTCTGTCAAGAACATAATTAGAAGCTGGAATAAAATCAAACAACTCTAGGCTCAGGAGGAATGCAAAGTCAGCCGCAGCCAAATTAAGGATGTAGGTGGTGAATGGTTTCCTCCTAATGCGGAAAACAAGAAGCCAGATGACAGTTCCATTCCCCAAAAATCCCATACAGCAGATAACTAAAATGAAGCCATATAGTATATATATTTCAAATCGGCCATCCTGGAAATCTCCTTGATCATGATATGAGCTATTATGAGTGCTGTTATACTCCTTATATGTCACAGCATCCACAGCAGATTGCAAAGTCCCATTGATATGTCTTTGCTTGCAGAATGACTCCATGTGGAATCCTTGTCTTCTCTTCAGGAGCAGAAGTTTCCTCTAGGTCTAGGAAATGGAAAGTGTCACAAAGAAGTTTGACTCAACAGGAATTTTGGTGAGACCCAGGAGCCCATTGAACCACACATACAACCACAACTTTTGTCTATCAAGTCAAAAGACATATTTGTACAATTCTCTGCAATATAACTGAATCCTCCACATGGGACACACCCCTTTGCATGTTTTCTCATAAAGCTGTTTTTGTACTTTAGTTAGTTTACCAGGAAATTGCGTTTCATTGGTGCCAAGAGAAGAGGTCAGCACAGCATTCCCTGGTGTCCTTGCCCTATTGTCCAATTTGTAATGTCTCTCCAAAATTGGGATTCAATCATATTTCTTTTACTATGACCAGGCTCAACATTCCTGCCTAGGAAGAGATATCAGTAAGGATGAAGTAGATGGACTGAGGGAAAGATTGTTTAGGGAAAGATTGTTATAAAGTTTTATAGCAGTAAATTTCACTTACCTACTGTAAATCCATCCAGTTGGGACTATCTTCCAATTGAAAAGAGTCTAGGAATGAATGAGCGTGTGGAGGAGGTTCTGAAAGAGAGGTCAGGCAGTAATGTAACATTTTTTCTTATTACATATAACTCAGTGTTCTTTTTGTTGTTCAGTCCTAGGATTCTCCCCCAAATAGAGTAAGCTTTCTGATATGCCTTTATTGGCTCTCCCCTAACCAAGGAGGCTGTTTTTTGATGGATGAGAATTGAACAGGTGGGGGGGGTGGTGTTTACCCAAGTAGTAGTGGCTCCATTAAGAAACGATCAATCTTGATTGATAAACAAATGAACGGATTCCCTGCGCTGGACTTGCTTCACTTGAAATGACCCACTCTATTCTGCATTCCCTATTAAGACACATTAATCTCATTGTGTCTGGATACAGTGTTTGTTCTCTGCCTCTTTTATTTTATTTTTTAAAAATATATTTATTGGTTTTTTTCTGACAAACACAAAACTGACACACAAAAATTCAAAATAGCAAAAGAAAAAAGAAAAAACCACAGGAAATAGAAAAAATACAGAAAAACAAAACAATAAAAAAAGAAATTATGATTTTATAAACTCATTTCATAACTCTACTTTGACTTCACCGTCCCTCCCTTTCCGAATAGTATCCCAATTCTTACACAGCTTTCAAATTATTGTTCTCTGCCTTTGGCAAAACCTCAGAAAGTGACCTTATACTGAGTCAGACTATTGGTCTATCAAGGTCAGGACTTGTCAAACAGACTCTCTGTGCCACTCACTAGCATTTTCAAAAGTGGTCTTTCCAACCCTACCTGGAGGTGCTTGGGAATTAACCTTCTGCAAGCTCCGAAGATCCGGCCCACCTGTAAATGTTTCACCCAACTTTGCGACTGACTGCAGATCAGCAGTCTTCAGAGATGTTGAGTGCAACATAACAAGACACAGCATCTTGCCCTGGAATGGCAGGTCCTAAGGACTTAAACACAGAAAATATGGCCCCACTCATGCCCCATGGAGAAAATAAAATCTTACCAGTCTCACTCAAAGATGCAAACTGGTCCCTCCTGTTCTTCGTCAGGGCTTCATTTGATTCTATGCCTCATAGGACAAAAGGATGCTCTTTAATTGGATATGATGATAATTATCAGTTCACCAAGGAGGAGGAGACTATTGTCATTTATGTCCCCAAAGGCTGCAGTCATGAAGATCAGATTTGTAATTGGTTCTGGAGGAAGCAGCTCATGTCTCATGTACTTCTTTATCTGTACCAGACAAATGGAGTAAATCAAGACCTCATCCCCACATTTCTAATCTAGGCTGTCTAAGCAAGATAACAACTTCCTGGCCTTTTAACGGCCAAAAGAATTTGTCCCCTATGTGTCCTTTATTAGATAGGGGAGTTGACTATTGGTGGTGAGACATGATTACCTAGGGTGGGAGGGGAGGTTGCTCTTGAGTAGGCCAACTAGGTGGAGGGGGGCAAGGAGTCAGAGCCATTGGCTGCGACTCATTGAAGGGAGCAGTTCCACCAGGTCATCCGTCATGCCCCCCTTAGTTGGAGGCAATTCCATGGTAACCAATGTAACATTTATTTCATTCATTTATTTCAAAAAATATAAACACTGCTTGATTGTCAAAAAAAACAAAACAAAAACAAAACAAAAAACACCCCAAAGCAGCTTACAAATGAATAAACAGAAAAATCAAGAAAAAATCACAGCCATTCTTAAAAGCATGCAAAAGTTAAATTGCTGAAGCAGATTCAATATATGTTAAGTTTCTTTACATGACATATTGTGCTTACAGTAATATCTTTTGAACTCCAATTAACTTTAATATATATTTAATAGCTATATGAAGCCATTAGATGCGGTCATTAGTTTTGGAGCACGGTATTAGCAGTGTGATGATGTTGACACACAGCTTTCCCTTTCTATAACATAGGAATCGGGAGAGGCTGTGGAAGCTTTGAACCTGTGTCTGGATGCAGTAGTGGTCTGGATGAGGGCTGATCAACTGTGTGTGAATTCTAGGAAGATGGGAGCTCTTTGAATGGGGGTTCCCCATGTTTTGGAAATTGGCAAGTTCCCTGTTCTGAGTGGGGTTGCACTCCCTTTGAAAGAGCAAGTATGAAGCAAGATGTATTTCTGGATACATCTCTGTCACTAGATACTCAGATGCCTTCTGTGTCCCCCATTCACAACCCTGGATTATATTTTGGTTGACACGTGCCAGGACCTTTGTAAATGACGAGATGTGAAAACGATGCTTGGACTTAAAATGAGTTGAAGATCTGCAAATTGGTGTCTGTTACTATATATAGGAATCCCCCAAAGCATGAGCTCCTTTACATCTGAGGCATAGTGGTGTTGTACCTATCACTTCAAAGAGTTAGGCAAGTTCCATTGATTCAGGGCCCCAGAGTAGTTAATTCCCTGCTTGTAGTCATTCCTTGCAGGTACATTAACACTGCAATCCAAACCCAAGATCTGTGGAGATTAAGAAGTTTAAAATTTTATTTCATTCATTTTAATTTTTTCACATTTTTCAAACAATCCATCAATCTTGATTGATAAACAAATGAACAGATATCTGCTCCCTTCGTATTGCCTTATCCCAATACTTCACTGATC
Organism: Zootoca vivipara; assembly: GCF_963506605.1. Taxonomy (NCBI): domain Eukaryota; kingdom Metazoa; phylum Chordata; class Lepidosauria; order Squamata; family Lacertidae; genus Zootoca; species Zootoca vivipara. Next base: position 6,974,755 of record NC_083283.1, read on the forward strand.
AATCATAGGTGAATTCCCTGCCCTGGACTTGGTTCACTTGAAATGACCCAGTCTATTCTGCAGTCCCTGTTAAGACACATTAATCTCATTGTGTCTGGATACAGTGTTTGTATTAGGAAATAATATTGGGGGAAACTGGGTATTAAGAGTACTAACATAAATCATATACCCCAGTTTCACAGTGGCCCTTCAAAGTACGCTTCACGAGTTTAAAAAAACACCCCAAAATCACAAACAATAGTTGACTTGGCTAAATTACACCACCAAGAGTTTAAAGACCAACCTAGCATGAAACCCCTAACTAGCAGTATACCTGTTTAAAGTACACAGAAGAAAAACAAAAGGTTGGCTTTCTTTAACAGAAAAACAAACTGACTCGGACGAGACTTTAAAGATAAACGCTCTCTCCCAGCAACCTTACATACCCACATTCCAACCCTACAAACCTCCCACCATACTCCCATACAACTACCACACAAAATGCTTTCCAACAGAGCCTTATATACATGGAGTAGAGCCCACACCTGTGAGCAATTAAACAGAAATTACCAGCACATGTTTTTTCTTAAACAGACAGTATTGACATTGGACTGGCTCAAAAGCACCTTTGATTATTCAAGAAACCCAACAGTTTGTTTTCTCCTTTGGCAAAACCTCAGAAAGTGACCTTATACTGAGTCAGACTATTGGTCTATCAAGGTCAGGACTTGTCAAACAGACTCTCTGTGCCACTCACTAGCATTTTCAAAAGTGGTTTTTCCAACCCTACCTGGAGGTGCTTGGGAATTAACCGTCTTCAAGCACCACAGCTCCAGCCTCTCCTGTAAATGTTTCACGAAACCTTCTGACTAACGGCATCTAACTAATCAGCAGTCTTCAGAGATGGTGAGTGCAAGAGAACAAGGACACAGCATCTTGCACTGGAATGACAGGTCCTAAGGACTTAAGAGGAAAAAATGTGGTCCCACTCATGCCCCATGGAGAACATGTAAAATCTTACCAGTCTCACTCAAAGATGCAAACCGGTCCCTCCTGTTCTTCGTCTGGACTCAATTTGATTCTATGCCTCATAGGACAAGAAGATGCTCTTTAATTGGATATGAAGATAATTATCAGTTCACCAAGGAGGTGGAGACTATTGTCATTTATGTCCCCAAAGGCTACAGTCATGAAGACCAGGTTTGCAATTGGTTCTAGAGGAAACAGCTCATGTCTCGTGTACTTCTTTATCTGTACCAGACAAATGGAATAAATGAAGACCTCATCCCCATATTTCTAATCTAGACTGTCTAAGCAAGATAACAACTTCCTGGTCTTTCAATGGCTACAAGCACTTGTCCCGTATGGGTCTTTTCTTGGGTGGGAGAAGTGTCTATTGGTGGGGAGACATGATTACCAAGGGCGGTAGGTTATGCAAAGTAGGTGGAGAGGGCAAGCATTCAGAGTCATTTGCTGTGACTCGTGGAAAGGAGCAGGTCCACCAGGTCATTCTTCTCCTCCCCACCCTCATCCCCTACCAATTCCATGGTAACCCCCTGTCTCTCACTCTAATTGTCACAACCACCATGTTCGACTTTTTCTGCCTCTCTCTGACCATCACTCCTCTATATCTCTATGGTAAACCCCTGGGCTGAGCCTCAAAACCAGGTAGGCTCTGCCTCTGAGCTTTCTCATTGGTCAAACTGCATTAACCATTTCCATCACAAGGGATGGGCAAATGCAACATCCGTGTCACATTAATTTCTTTTCACTTATTTCATAAAATTTTTATACTGCTTGATTTTTTAAAAAAGAAAAAGCACCCCAAAGCAGCTTACAGATGAATAAACAGAAAAATCCAGAAAAATCACAACTATACTTTCATACATGAAAAGTTAAAATGCTGAAGCAGATCGAATATATGTTAAGCTTCTTTACATGACATATTGTGCTTACAGTATTACCATTTGAACTCCAATTAACATCAAAATCTATTTAATATCTATATGAAGCCATTGGATGTGGTTATTGGGAGTTTTGGAGTACGGTATCAGCAGTGTGATGATGTTGACACGCAGCTTTCCCTTTCCATAACAGAGGAATCGGGAGAGGCTGTGAAAGCCTTTAACCTTTTGTCTGGATGCAGTAGTGGTCTGGATGAGGGGTAATAAACTGTGTTTGAATTCAAGGAAGATGGGAGCTCTTTGAATGGGGGTTCCCCGTGTTTTGGAAATTGGGAAGTTCCCTGTTCTGAGTGGGGTTGCACTCCCTTTGAAGGAGCGAGTGTGAAGTTTGGGGGTACCTCTAGATAAATCTTTGTCGCTATATGCTCTGTTGTCTTCTGTGTCTCTGAGAGCCTTTCACCAGCTATGGCAATTCCTGGACGGGGATAGCATGACCCTGCAGACCAGGCATTGGTAACCTCGTGGCTAGATTACTGTGATATGCTTGATGTGGGGCTGCTCCTGGGTCTGGTTTGGAAGTTCCAGCAGATGCAGAATGCTGCTGCCAGATTGCTGATGGGAGCTTCTCGTCGATTCCTGCAATGCAGGGGCTTGGAGTAGATGATCCTTGTGTTCCTTTTCAACTCTACAATTCTATGATTTTATGATGTATTCTACAATACTTGTAAAAACACACAACTCACTTATTGACTCTGGATTCCATGTTCTCTCTCCTCGCCCCTCTCTCCCCTAAGAATCTGCCTTAAACTGAGTTGGCAGGGGGTTGGACTGGATGGCCCTTGTGGCCTCTTCCAACTCTATGATTCTATGAGTCTGATCCTTGGTTCTATCTAGCTCAGTATTGGTCACACTGGCTACCAGACACTCCTAGGGATTTCAAAGTAGGTTGTCTCTGATCCCAGCAGGAGACTAAAATGGAGACATTTCATATGCAAAGCACATGCTCTGCACTGGGCCATTTCTCCATACGTCTTTTTCCATGCATGGATGTAATCTGCTCCCTCACTAAGCTTCACCCAACCACCCAGAAGGTAGTTATTTTACAACTTGTTGACCAAGTATGGATTGGGAGTCAACAGATATGGTGATCAGAAGACAACAGGGACAAAATATCCTGCAACAGAATGGTAGGTACCAAGGTTTTAGAGAGGCAAGGTGGTACCAATCGTTCTTCAAAGAAAAGTGGAAAATCTTACCAATTTCATGCCGATCCCTACCATTCTTTGTCTTGGCTTGAGGGGGAATCCCAAGATGGCAGAGTATCAACATCCTCCCTTCTGACCCCCTTACTTTACTGGTCTGTTTTTAAGGTGTTTTTTTTTTTTTACTGCTTTATACCACCCATTCTTTGCCTTGGCTTAATCAGTTTCCCTGCCTCATGTGGCAAGATCCTGTTCTTTTAGTGGTCATGGGGATAAATACCATCTGGCCTAGGAGGAGGAGACACTTGTCATTTAAAGTTCTATGTCCCCAAATGCTAGTTTGTAATGGGTTGTGAAGGGGAAACTGAACACATGTCTCATGTGCTTCTTTATCTGTAACGGACAAATAAAACATCTCAGGACCTGTCATGATAACAGATAAAACCATCCTGGCTCTTTAACGGCAAAAAACATTTGTCCAGTATTGGACATTATGTAGGGAGGGGGTGAGCACAGAAGGGGAAAATAAGAATTTCCAAGATGTCCTGCTGTTTCTTCCCTGTGTAAAACCATAGGTGAGAAGTGGAGTGGGATGCAAGAGCAGTTGGTTCTTAAGGATGTTAAAATGAGGTTGTTTTTTTAAATTGTAAAATAGATAATTTAATAAAAAATTATAAAAAGACTCCTTTATTTCTATCTACAGGTGAATGGGCCATGAGAGGTACAGTTCTTTTCTATCTACATGCCCCTGAAGCTTACCTTAACTTAAGCTGCCTGTCCTCCTTAAAAAGGGGTTGGGTAAGGCAGACACCCAAGATATATGCCAATACAATGTGTTCTTTTCTAAAATGAAAATTTATTAAGAAATTTCATAATATGATAAAAAACAAACTATTCTAATAAAAAAGAAAAGAAACAAGGGGAGAGAAAGAGATAGTACAATGCAATGTCCTGTCTCACAAATGTATCACAACTATTATACCATACAGGGGAAAACTGCCCCCCCAACTTTTACCTGGGAGTTTGTCTCACCCTGGGAGATCTCCCCTTCCCTACATTTCACTCAGGGCCCTTCACCAGATGTCCATCAATCTCATCTGCATGCAATTATTTCCTAAACACAGAACTCAGCCATGCAGTTGCAAATAAAACATTTTATGTGAATTTTACGTGCAATATACAAAGTGATAATAGGTGGTGATGGTGAGTCTTGTGGAAAATTCAATGTATTTTCAAAAATGCTTTTTAAAAAAAGCATTTTAGGAATGGTTTTTATTTATGTACATGACAACAAGAGAAAGCTGATCTAAACACACACAAAAACAAGGGGGGGGGGAGAAAATACCATGCATCATAATATATATGTCAGCAGTTAATACAAGTGCTTGCCTCAATATAGTATCATTCTTTGCTTGTTTATTGAACACAAATATAGACTGATTTTTAAGAAACCAACTCTTCAGATAGCATTGTACAAGCACAAAATGACAACCATCAAAAATACAAAGCAGGTGGGTTTTATATATTAAAAGATAGGCATCCAAAATTCCTACTAGTCATATCATATATATATATATATATATATATAAACTGAACACACTATGAATCCTGTGTGTGTGTGTGTGTGTGTGTGTGTGTGGTCTTAAGGACATGCTTAAATCCCCAAAACAATGGAACTTGCCTGTTCTCACAGAGAATTGAATTCAGAAACTCCTGGAATCATACACTCATAGAATTGTGGAGTTGGAAGGGGCATCCAGGGGAATCTGATCCAACCTCCTGCAATGCAGGAATCTCAAATAAAACACCACAAGGTTGTTTAATCTTACATGGAATTAAATTCTGCAAATGTGGCCTTTTTATCTCCTATGATTGCTGGCAGGGACCTAAGTAGAGTCTCTGAATTAAATCATAAGGTGCAGGTGATCTCACAGGAGTGAAGGCAGTCCTTGAAATACCCTATTTCCAGCACTTCCAAGTAGACTTTGGTTTGCTGTAAAAAGTGGTGCACCTGGTACAGTATAGTTAAATGGTGTGGAGCCTCTTTCAGCCAAAGGGCTTCATTTCTTCGTAGCCAACATTTCAGGGGCTGTATACAATAAGTGGGTGAGGCACAGAAGAAAAATTGAGATAACAAAAGACAAAAGCAAACGGCCTGTGAGCACCTAGAAAGAAATGCTGTGATCACTAAAAGTCATCATGGGTTTCTGAAAAATAAGTCATGTCAGACCAATCTGATCTCATTTTTTGACAGAATTACAAGCCTGGTAGATGAAGGGAATGCTGTGGAAGTAGCCTATCTTGATTTCAGCAAGGCCTTTGACAAGGTGCCCCATGATATTCTTGTAAGGAAGTTGGTAAAATCCGAGCAAGACAATGCTACCATTCAGTGGATTTGTAACTGGCTGACTGACCGAACCCAAAGGGTGCTCATCAATGGCTCCTCCTCATCCTGGAGAGTAGTGACTAGTGGGGTGCCACAGGGTTCTGTCTTGGGCCCAGTCTTATTCAACATCTTTATCAATGACTTGGATGATGGGCCTGAGGGCATCCTGATCAAGTTTGCAGATGACACCATTTTGGGAGGGGTGGCTAATACCCCAGAGGACAGGATCACACTTCAAAATGACCTTAACAGATTCGACAACTGGGCCAAAGCAAACAAGATGAATTTTAACAAGGAGAAATGTAAAGTACTACACTTGGGCAAAAAAAATGAAAGGCACAAATACAGGATGGGAGACACCTGGCTTGAGAGCAGTACATGTGAAAAGGATCTAGGAGTCTTGGTAGACCACAAACTTGACATGAGTCAGCAGTGTGATGCAGCAGCTTAAAAAGCCAATGCAATTCTGGGCTGCATCAATAGGAGTATAGCATCTAGATCAGGCATCCCCAAACTTCGGCCCTCCAGTTGTTTTGGACTACAATTCCCATCATCACTGACAACTGGTCCTGTTAGCTAGGGATCATGAGAATTGTAGGCCAAAACATCTGGAGGGCCGCAGTTTGGGGATGTCTGATCTAGATCAAGAGAAGTAATAGTACCACTGTATTCTGCTCTGGTCAGACCTCACCTGGAGTACTGTGTCCAGTTCTGGGCACCACAGTTCAAGAAGGATACTGACGAGCTGGAACGTGTCCAGAAGAGGGCAACCAAAATGGTCAAAGGCCTGGAAACGATGCCTTATGAGGAACAGCTTACGGAGCTGGGTATGTTTAGCCTGGAGAAAAGAAGGTTAAGGGGTGATATGATAGCCATGTTCAAATATATAAAAGGATGTCATATAGAAGAGGGTGAAAGGTTGTTTTCTGCTGCTCCAGAGAAGTGGACACGGAGCAATGGATTCAAACTACAAGAAGATACCACCTAAACATTAGGAAGAACTTCCTGACAGTAAGAGCTGTTCAGCAGTGGAATTTGCTCCCAAGGAGTGTGGTGGAGTCTCCTTCTTTGGAGGTCTTTAAGCAGAGGCTTGACAGGCATATGTCAAGAATGCTTTGATGGTGTTTCCAAGCAGGGGGTTGGACTGGATGGCCTTGTGGTCTCCTCCAACTCTATGATTCTATGATTCTATGACTCCTCCCATTGTAAAGTAGGATACATGTCAGCTACACAAACCCCAAAATTTTCAAAAAAACGAAACAAAAAAGAACCAGCCTCTTTTTCTGGGACACATTACACCCATACCAAAAAACTATTATGAAAGGTTTGCCGTGCTTTGCCGTGACTATTTCAGCTTGTGCAATAAAGGTGCACAGTGTGGAGCATTTTTGAGCCGTAGGGCTTCATATCTCCATGGCCAACATTTCAGGGGCTGTATACCATAGGTGGGTGGGGCAGAGAAGAAAAATGGGGAGAAGAAAAGACGTGACTCCTGGCATTGTAGAGTAGGATACATTTCAGCTATACAAACCCAACAAATTACAACAAAATCCAAGCCTCTTTTTCTGGTGAGCAAGAGCAATCAATGCAGTCCAAGGACATATTTCAGCCAGATCAAAAAACTCTTATGAAAGGTTCCTAAGTGGCTTTGAACAAGGAGGATCCATTTCCTGTCGGTCATTCTCCTCCTCATTCAGAACCCGCTGGAGGATGACCATTAGGCTCTCCCTAGATCGACCTCCCTTCTTCCTCCCAACCAGAAAATAGAGCAAGGGGTTCACACTGCTATTGAGGGAGGCACACAAGAAGCCATAATGGCCTGGAACATGAATATCCAGGCCTACAATTTCCAGGAAAAGAAGGGCATTGCATGGAATAGCAAGCATGAGGAAGAAGAAGAGTTTAAGTAAAATAACTATTAAAAACCTTCCCCGCTTTCGTCGGTGTGATTTTAAACAGACTTTGATGAAAAGGATCACAGTTGAAATTGTCATGAGTGGGAGGCAAAGCAGTCCAGTGAACACAAATTGAAAAAATTCTATGTTATATGGTGTGTTGAAATATTTTTGTTCGAGAATGTAGACGATTAGGCAGAGCAGACAGGAGAGGACCCATAGGAGGGCACACACAGGGGTGGACAAATATGTCGGCCGGATACACCGATACCAAATAGGGAACAGAACAGACACACATCTGTCAATGCTGATGGCTGTCAGAAGAAGTTGTCCAATGTTGTATGTGAAGAATAAGAGACGAAAAGCAATAGCATAATGAAATCTATTTAAATTAAGAGAATTATAGAACTCTAGGCTCAGGAGGAATGCAAAGTCAGCAACAGCCAAATTAAGGATGTAGGTGGTGAATGGTTTCCTCCTAATGCGGAAACCAAGAAGCCAGATAACAATTCCATTCCCCAAAAATCCCACACAGCAGATAACTAAAATGAAGCCATATATTATAGATATAATAGATATTTCAAATGGGTTATAGTGGGAATGTCCTTGATCATTATATGAGCTAATATAAGTGTCGTTATACTCATTATATGTCACAGCGTCCGCAGCAGATTGCAAAGTCCCATTGATATGTCTTTCCATGCTGAATGACTGCATGTGGAATCCTTCTCTCCTCTTCTGCAGCAGAGGTTTCCTCTAGGAAATGGAAAGTATCACAAATAAGATTGACTCAGCTGGAATTCTGTGCAAAACCGAGAATGGTGAGACCCAGGAGCCCATTGAACCACACATACACCCAAAACTTTTGTCTATCAAGCCAAAAGTCATATATGTGGAATTCTCTGCAATATTACTGAATCCCCCACATGGGCCACACCCCTCTGGATTACTTCTCATAAAGCTGTTTTTGTTCTTTAGTGAATTAGTTTACGAGGAAATTGGGATTCACTGGTGGCAAGAGAAGAGGTCGGCACAGCATTCCCCGGTCTCCTTGCCCTATTGTCCAATTTGTAATGTCTCTCCAAAACTGGGATTCAATCATATTTCTTTTACTATGACCCGGCTCAACATTCCTGCCTAGGAAGAGATATTAGTAAGGATGAAGGAGATGGACGGAGACAAAATGAGAAGGACTCCACCTTGTTTAGGGAAAGTTTGTTAGAAAGTTCTATAGCAGTGAATTTCACTTACCTACTGCATATGCATCCAGGTGGGACTATCTTCCAATGCTAAAAGAGCAGTCTTGGAATGAATGAGCGTGTGGAGGAAGTTCTGAAAGAGAGGTCAGGCAGTAATGTAACATGTTTTCGTATTATAACTCAGTGTCCTTTTTGTTGCTCAGTTCCAAGGATTCTCCCCCAAAATAGAGCAAGCTTTCTGATATATCTATATTGGCTCCCCCCAATCAAGAAGGCTGTTTTTGATGCATGGGAAGCAAACTCGTTGGTGGGGGGGGGCAGGCGTTTACCCAAGTAGTAGTGGCACCTTTAAGAAGCAATAATACTTGCTTGATAAACAAATGAACAGATTCTCCTGGTGGTGGTGATGACAGAAGGTTTACCTTACTCTCCCCTCCAAAGGCCCCAGCCATTTTCCTAGTGCAAGGAAACTGAGCATTAGCACTTGGGCTGTTGCTTTAGCTGTAGTTGGGAGCTGGTGGCATCACACATTCCTGGCTTTCAGCCTCGCCCTAATCCAGACAGCTGTTTACATCTACAAACATAATGTATGTAGCCTCATACACAACATGCTGGGAAGACTTAGCAGTCCTCTTTGCCTGCCTGGTTCTCTTCTTCTGTAGTCCTGAGGTTGATGGGGAAATATCCAAGAGCTTGCAAGAAACGCAAGTACCTAATGTGGAGACCTTTGATGATGGGGTAGGGATGTAATTAGCCTTCACTTCACTTCCTTATGACCAAGAGTAAGGAAAGTGCTCTACTGGCATTCTGAGTGTTGACTCAATGAGTGACTTATAGAAAGGAGAGAAACAAACTCTTCAGTGGGATAATTATTGTTCTGTAGCTTCACGCTAAGGGTTTAGTCACTCACAGAACAGAGAAAGGAATTCAAAAATTAAAGAGAGTGTATATGTTTATATATTAAGCGGAATCCCATCATAGTGTTTGCTTCTAGGAACATGGATATCTGCTCCCTTCGTATTGCCTTAATAATATCAACTTTCCCAAGACTTCACTGATCAATCATAGGTGAATTCCCTGCGCTGGACTTTGTTCACTTGATATGACCCAGTCTATTCTGCGCACCTGTTAAAATACATTAATTGCATTGTGTCTGGATACAAGGTTTGTTCTCTCCCTTGGCAGAACCTCAGGAAGTGACGTTATACTGAGTCAGACTATTGGTCTATCAAGAGCAGGATTTGTCAAACAGACTCTCAGTGCCACTCTCTAGCATTTTAAAAAAGTGGTCTTTCCACCCCTACCTGGAGGTGCTTGGGAATTAACCTTCTGCAAACACCGCTGCTCCAGCCTCTCCTGTAAATGTTTCACCCAACCTTGTGACTAACTGCAGATCAGCAGTCTTCAGAGATGGTGACTGCAAAAGAACAAGGACACAGCATCTTGAAGTGGTCCTAATGACTTAAGAGAAAAAAATGTGGCCCCACTCATGCCCCATGGAGAAAATAAAATCTTACCAGTCTCACTCAAAGATGCAAACTGGTCCCTCCTGTTCTTCCTCAGGGCTTCATTTGATTCTATGCCTCATAGGACAAAAGGATGCTCTTTAATTGAATATGAAGATAATTATCAGTTCACCAAGGAGGAGGAGACTATTGTCATTTATGTCCCCAAAGGCTACAGTCATGAAGACCAGGTTTGCAATTGGTTCTAGAGGAAACAGCTCATGTCTCGTGTACTTCTTTATCTGTACCAGACAAATGGAATAAATCAAGACCTCATCCCCACATTTCTAATCTAGACTGTCTAAGCAAGATAACAACTTCCTGGGCTTTTAACGGCCAAAAGCATTTGTCCCCTATATGTATTTTATTTGGTGGGGGAGTTGAGTATTGGTGATGAGACATGATTACCTAGGGTGGGAGGGGAGGTTGCTTTTTAGTAGCACAACTAGGTGGAGGGGGGCAAGGAGTCAGAACCATCCGTTGTGACTCATGGAAGGGAGCAGTTCAACCAGGTCATCCTTCATGACCCCCTTTGTTCGAGGCAATTCCATGGTAACCAATGTAACATTTATTTCATTCATTTATTTCAAAAAAATTAAACACTGCTTGATTGTCAAAAAACAAAACAAAAACAAAAACAAAAAACACCCCAAAGCAGCTTACAAAAGAATAAACAGAAAAATCAAGAAAAATCACAACCATTCTTAAAAACATGCAAAAGTTAAAATACTGAAGCAGATTGAATATATGTTAAGTTTCTTTACATGATATATTGTGCTTACAGTAATATCATTTGAACTCCAATTAACTTTAATATATATTTAATAGCTATATGAAGCCATTAGATGTGGTCATTAGGAGTTCTGGAGCATGGTACCAGCAGTGCGATGATGTTGACACACAGCTTTCTTGGGTGGGAGAGGTGTCTATCAGTGGGGAGACATGATTACCAAGGGCAGTAGGTTATGCAAACTAGGTGGAGGGGGCAAGCATTCAGAGTCATTTGCTGTCACTCATGGGACCAGGTAGGCTCTGCCTCTGAGCTTTCTCATTGGTCAATCTGCATTAACCATTTCCATCACAAGGAATAGGCAAAGGCCACATCCGTGTCACATTAATTTCTTTTTATTTATTTCATTAAATTTATATACGCTGCTTTCCCTTTCCATAACATAGGAATCTGGAGAGGCTGTGAAAGCTTTTAACCTTTTGTCTGGATGCAGTAGTGGTCTGGATGAGGGGTAATAAACTGTGTTTGAATTCAAGGAAGATGGGAGCTCTTTGAATGGGGGTTCCCCGTGTTTTGGAAATTGGGAAGTTCCCTGTTCTGAGTGGGGTTGCACTCCCTTTGAAGGAGCGAGTGTGAAGTTTGGGGGTACTTCTAGATAAATCTTTGTCACTAGATGCTCAGGTGTCTTCTGTGCATCTGAGAGCCTTTGATCAGCTATGGCAATTCCTGGACGGGGATAGCCTGACCCTGCAGACCAGGCATTGGTAACCTCGTGGCTAGATTACTGTGATATGCTTGATGTGGGGCTGCTCTTGGGTCTGGTTTGGAAGTTCCAGCAGATGCAGAATGCTGCTGCCAGATTGCTGATGGGAGATTCTCATCGATTCCTGCATTGCAGGGGCTTGGAGTAGATGATCCTCGTGTTCCTTTACAACTCTAAAATTCTATGATTTTATGATGTATTCTACAATACTTGGAAAAACACACCATGCACTTATTGACTCTGGGTCCCATGTTCTCTTTCCTCGCCCTCTCTCCCCTAAGAATCTCCCTTAAAATGAATTGGAAGGGGGTTGGACTGGATGGCCCTTGTGGTCTCTTCCAACTCTATGATTCTATGAGTCTGATCCTTGGTTCCATCTAGCTCAGTATTGGTCATACTGGCTACCAGACACTGCTAGGGATTTCAAAGAAGGGTGTCTCTGATCCCAGCAGGAGACTAAAATGGGGACATTCCATTTGCAAAGCAGATGCTCTTCACTAAGTTACTTGGCCATTTCTCCATACATCTTTTTCCATGGATGGATGTAATCTGCTCCCTCACTAAGCTTCACCCAACCACCCAGAAGGTAGTTATTTTACAACCTGCTGACCAAGTATGGATTGGGAGTCAACAGATATGGTGTTCAGAAGACAACAGGGACAAAGTATCCTGCAACAGAATGGGAGGTACTAAGGCATTAGAAAGGAAATGGGGCACCAATCATTTCTCAAAGAAAAATGGAAAAACCGTACCAATCTCATGCTGATCCCACCCATTCTTTATTTTGGCTTAATCTGTTTCCCTGCCTCAGGCGGCAAGATCATGTTCTTTTAGTGGCCATGAGGATAAATACCATCTGGCCCAGGAGGAGGAGACGATTGTCATTTAAAGATCTATGTCCCCAAATTCTAGTTTGTAATGGGTTGTGAAGGGGAAACCGAACACATGTTTCATGTGTTTCTTTATCTGTAACAGCCAAGTAAAATATCTCAGGACCTGTCATGATAACAGATAACAGATGAAACCATCCTGGCTGTTTAACGGCAAAAAACATTTGCCCAATATTGGACGTTTTGTAGGGAGGAGGTGAGCACAGAAGGGGAAAATAGGATTTTCCGAAATGTCTTGCTGTTTCTTCCCTGTGTAAAATGATAGGTGAGAAGTGGATTGGGATGCAAGAGCAGTTGGTTCTTAAGGATGTTAAAATGAGGTTTTTTAAATTGTAAAGCAGATAATTTAATAAAAATTATAAAAAAAGAGTCCTTTATTTCCATCTACAGGTGAATGGACAATGAGAGTGACAGTTCTTTTCTATCTACATGCCCCTGAAGCCCACCTTAACTTAAGCTGGCTGTCCTCCTTAAAAAGAGATTGGGTAAGGCAGACACTCAAGATATATGCCAATACAATGCATTCTTTTTTTAAAAATGAAAATTTATTAAGAAATTTCATAATACAATAAAAAACAAACTAGTCTAATCAAAAAAAAAAAAAGGAGAGAGAAAGAGATAGTACAGGGGTGCTCAGAGGGGAGAGGAGGGGGTGGAAGGAAACCCAGACACAAAAATGGAACCTTGGAAGTGCTGTGCCCTGCGGGTTCCTCTTGTGGCAGGAGGGGGCCTGTGGGAGGGCAGCATGGAAAAGGAGGAGGATTAAGTCAATACTATAAGAATAGGATTTTGAATTGGATTAGAAAACCCGCCATAATTAATTAAAGAAGTTAGGAAAACCAGGAGGAAGAGTATCGAGGAAGTCACAATTATAATGTTAAGATAATAAGAATTGGGAATTTATATTTTTTCCCTATTGTTGTGTGTGTTTGTTCAAGTATGCTTATGAAAGAGCTGGGGGGAAACCAACCCTCAGAGCTCCTCCATCCCTGTCCTTTCAGTGGCAGGGAGGGGATAAGGGGGGAGGAAGGAGGGGGGAGGCCAAACCCAACTTATAATGGACCCCTTTGATTCTCAACGCCCCCGGGTCCTACTGGTGGCAGAAGTGGACTGGTGGGTGGTGGGAAATTGAAGGGACAGTGTTATATTCTATGTTTTGTTTGTATAAAACTAATAAAAATTATTATAAAAAAAGAGAAAGAGATAGTACAATGCAATGTCCTGCCTTACAAATGTATCACAACTTTTATACCATACAGAAAGAGATGACCCCTCACCCCCAGCTTTTACCTTGGAGTTTGTCTCACCCTGGGAGATCTCCCCTTCCCTGCATTTCACTCAGGGTCCTTTACTAGCTGTCCATCACCCTCATATGCATGCAATTATTTCCTTAACCCAGGACTCAGCCATGCAATTGAAAAAAAAAACAAAAAAAAAACATTCCTAGTTAGTTTTAAGTGCAATATAGAAAGTAACAATACACGGCGATGGTGAGCCTTATGGAAAATTCAATGTATTTTCAAAAAGCGTTTTAAGGATGGTTTTTATTTATGTGTAGAGTACAGGACAACAACAAGAGAAAGCTGATCTAAACACACACAAAAACAGGGCAAAAAAAGAAAATACCATGCATCGTAATGTATATATCAGCAGTTAATACAAGTGCTTGCCTCAATATGGTATCATTCTTTGCTTGTTTATTGAACACAAATATAGACTGATTTTTAAGAAACCAACTCTTCAGATAGCACTGTACAAGTACAAAATGACAACCATCAAAAATACAAAACAGGTTGGTTTTTTATATTAAAAGATAGGCACCCAAAATTCCTACTATATATATATATATATATATATATATATAGAGAGAGAGAGAGAGAGAGAGAGAGATTTGGACTTCAAAAAATTCTAATGGATAAAAGAGTGCTTTTAAATTATAATGTTACCAAACAAGAAGTGGAAGAGGCAATAAAGCAAATGACAATAGGAAAAGCACCGGGTCCAGATGGCTTAACGGCAAAGTATTATAAGATCCTAAAAGACTGGTTAGTTGAACCATTCACTGATTTGTGCAACAAGATTTTAGGAGGGGGCAAGGCACCAGAGACTTGGTAAGAGGCATATATAACATTGATATTAAAACCAGACACAGACAGATTGCATATGACGAATTACCGACCGATATCATTATTAAATGTGGATTACAAAATTTTTGCTAATATTTTGGCATAAAGATTAAAGAGATTATTAAGGGATTTGATCCATAAAGATCAGGCCAGGTTTTTGCCCAGCAGACACTTGAAGGACAATATTAGAAACATTGTGGATATTTTAGAAATGCTGGAGGAAAAGAAGAACATGAGTGCAGCTTTAATTTTTGTGGATGCCGAAAAAGCTTTGGATAACATTTCTTGGAGATTCATGATACGTAATTTAGAGAAAATGGAAGTTGGGAGGGAGTTTATAAATGGTTTGTCAGCTATATATGTAGACCAAAAAGCAAAGATTATTGTTAATAGGGTGATATCAGAAGATATTCGAATAGAAAAAGGAACTAGACAAGGATGCCCACTCTCCCCTTTGTTATTCACTACAGTTCTGGAGGTTTTACTAGACAGGATCAGGAAGGAGAAAGAGGTCTCGGGGGTCAAAGTGGGAAAGAAACAATATAAGTTGAAAGCTTTTGCAGATGATCTAGTTTTGACAGTTCAGGAACCGGACACTAGTATTCCTAATGTATTAGAGATTATACAGGAGTTTGGACAGCTGGCAGGCTTCAAATTAAATAAAATGAAAACCAAAGTTTTGAGTAAAAATTTAACACCGGAAGAGATAAGTCAGCTACAAGAGACCACGGGATTGACATTTGTGAAAAAGGTTAAATATCTAGGGGTAAATGTGTCAGACAAAAATATACAGTTATTTAAAAACAATTATGAGAAGTTGTGGAATGAGGTGAAGAGAGACTTGGAAACTTGGTCAAGATTGAAATTGTCATTGTTAGGGCGCATTTCAGTTATAAAAATGAATGTATTGTCAAAAATGTTGTTTATGTTTCAAGCATTGCCAATTGTAGAGAAACAGGCATGTTTTAAAGAATGGCAAAAAACCTTATCAAGATTTATCTGGCAGGGGAAGAAGCCTAGAATTAGATATAAGTTATTGACTGATGTTAAAGAAAGAGGGGGATTCTTCCTGCTCTTTCTTTAACATTTTTAACATCTTTAACTCTTAAAGTTATATTTTGAGGCAGCGGCCTTTTGCTGGATGAAAGAATGGTTCACACTTGATAATACAGATGTTTTAGATCTGGAAGGGTATGACAATGCATTTGGGTGGCACGCTTATTTATGGTATAACAAAGTTAAAGTACATAATCGATTTAAATGTCATATTATAAGAAAGTCATTGTTTAATGTTTGGACTAGATATAAAGATCTTCTAGAAAGAAAAACACCTAGATGGTTATCACCACTGGAAGCAAAGGTTAATAAAAAAATTAATATGCAAGATAAATGGATAAGATATAAAGATATGTTGATAGAAGAAAATGATCAGGTGAAGTTAAAGCCTTATGAGCAGATGAAAGATCAATTGAGTGGTTGGTTGCAGTATTGTCAGATTAATGAGTTATTCAAAATGGATAAAAAAATTGGTTTTCAAATTGAAAAATCAAAGTTGGAAACAGAATTAATTGAACCAAAAGTTAAAAATCTTGCAAGAATGTATAAGTTACTGTTGGAATGGCATACGAAAGATGAGCCAACAAAATCAATGATGATAGATTGGGCAAAGGATATAGGACATAATATAATGTTGGAAGATTGGGAAAGGTTATGGAATTGTAACATGAATTTTACTGCTTCTAGTTTGTTAAAAGAAAATTTGTATAAGATGATGTATAGATGATATCTTATGCCAGTGAAACTGGCAAGGATATATCATAATAAAGATAATAAATGTTGGAAATGTAAAGAAACAGAAGGGACCTTTTACCAAATGTGGTGGACTTGTCCCCGAGTAAAGAGCTTCTGGGACAAGATTTATAATGAGTTGAAGAAAGTGTTTAAAAACACGTTTGTTAAAAACCCGGAGGCCTTTTTACTTGGAACTACAAGGAAAGAATTGCCAAAGAAAGATATTACTTTTTTTCTGTATGCCACAGCAGCAGCTAGAATTGTATTAGCAAGGAATTGGAGAGTTGAAGAATTATCTACAGTGGACAACTGGCAGATGAAGCTGATAGATTTTATGGAGCTGTCTGAATTAACTGCGAGAGTCCGAGATCGGGGAGAGGAGACGGTGGAAGAAGATTGGAAGAAATTTAAGATATATAAGATTAAGAATGGACAATAAGGGAAGGGGTTATACAAAGATGCTGAAGAAGTGCAAAGACTTTGTAAGACGGATTTAAGTGTTAAATGTAAATTAATTAGTGAATACATTCTTTATAAGTAAATTAGAAAAAGAATTGGATTAAGAAGTAGAGAGTGCAGTAATACATATAATTAGAAACGTGGAAAGGGGGGGAAGGAGGAAGTCGACAGTGTTAGATTTATATTGGGTAAAATGATAAAGAATTGTTTTCTTGTTTTTGTTTTGTATTTTTGTCTTGTTTTTAATTTTGTAAGTTTTCCCCCTGGAATCATACACTCATAAAATTGTGGAGTTGGAAGGCGCATCCAGGGGCATCTGATCCAACCTCCTGCAATGTAGGAATCTCAACTAAAGCACCACAAGGTTGTTTAATCTTACATGGAATTAACTTCTGCAAATGTGGCCTTTTTATCTCCTATGATTGCTGGCAGCACCTAAGTAGAGTCTCTGAATTAAATCATAAGGTGCAGGTGATCTCACAGGAGTGAAGGCAGTCCTTGAAATACCCTATTTCCAGCACTTCCAAGTAGACTTTGGTTTGCTGTAAAAAGTGGTGCACCTGGTATAGTATAGTTAAATGGTGTGGAGCCTCTTTCAGCCAAAGGGCTTCATTTCTTCGTAGCCAACATTTCAGGGGCTGTATACAATAAGTGGGTGAGGCACAGAAGAAAAATTGAGATAACAAAAGACATGACCCCTCCCTTTCTTTTGGGAGAAGCAAAAAGGTGACTACTCCCTTTCTAAAGTAGGATACATTTCAGCTACACAAACCCCAAAATTTTTAAAAACTACAACAACCCAGCCTGTTTTTCTGGGACACATTACAGCCAGACCAAAAAAACTCTTATGAAAGGTTCCTAAGTGGGTTGGAACAAGGAGGGTCCATTTCCTGTCTGTCATTCTCCTCCTCATTCAAAACCCGCTGGAGGATGACCATTAGGCTCTCCCGAGATCGACCTCCCTTCTTCCTCCCAACCAGAAAATAGAGGAAGGGGTTCACACTGCTGTTGAGCGAGGCACACAAAGCGGCATAATGGAATCGAACGGGAATTTTCAGGCCAACAATTAAACTATCGAGAAGAATGGCATTGAGTGGAAAAGCAAGCATGAGGAAGAAGAAGAGTGTGAGTAAAATAACTATTAAAAGCCTTCCCTGCTTTCGTGGGTGTGATTTAAAACAGACTTTGATGAAAAGGATCACAGTTGAAATTGTCATGAGTGGGAGGCAAACCAGTCCAGTAATGAGAAATTGGAAAAATTCTCTGGGGATACGAAGAAAGATGGTATTTGATCTAAGGAAAGATGTTTCTTTGAGAATGTAGAGGACTATGGAGAGCAGACAGGAGAGGACCCATATGAGGGCACACACAGTGGTGGACAAGTGTGTTGGCCGGACACACCGATGCCAAATAGGGAAGAGGACAGACACACATCTGTCAATGCTGATGGCTGTCAGGAGAAGTTGTCCAGTGTTGTATGTGAAGGCTAAGAGATAAACAGCAATTCTATAAGGAAAAGAATCAGTAAACTCAATAGAATAAAATAACTCTAGGCTCAGGAGGAATGCAAAGTCAGCAACAGACAAATTAAGGATGTAGGGGGTAAACGGTTTCCTCCTAATGCGGAAACCAAGAAGCCAGATGACAATTCCATTCCCCAAAAATCCCATACAACAGATGACTAAAATGAAGCCATATATTATAGATCCTTCAAATGGGTTGTATTGGGAATATCCTTGGTCATTATATGAGCTATTATAAGTTTCATCATACTTGTTATCTGTCACAGCATCAGCAGCAGATTGCAAAGTCCCATTGATATGTCTTTCCATGCTGAATGACTGTATGTGGAAATCTTGTCTCCGCTTCTGGAGCAGAAGTTTCCTCTAGGAAATAGAAAGTAGCACAAATAAGATTGACTCAACAGGAATTCTGCGCAAAACAGAGAATGGTGAGACCCAGGAGCCCATTGAACCACACATACACTCACAACTTTTGTCTATCAAGCCAAAAGTCAAATAGGTGTAATTTTCTGCAATATTATTGAATCCTCCACATGGGCCACACCCCTCTGGATTTCTTCTCATAAAGCTGTTTTTGTTCTTTAATGAGTTAGTTTACCAGGAAACTGAGATTCACTGGTGGCAAGAGAAGAGGTCGGCACAGCATTCCCTGGTCCTCTTGCCCTATTGTCCAATTTGTAAAGTCTCTCCAAAATTGGGATTCAATCATATTTCTTTTACTATGACCAGGCTCAACATTCATGCCTAGGAAGAGATATCAGTAAGGATGAAGGAGATGGACAGAGACAGAGTGAGAAGGACTCCACCTTGTTTAGGGAAAGTTTGTTACAAAGTTAAGTTCACTTACCTACTGCATATGAATCCAGGTAGGACTATCTTCCATTGCTAAAAGAGCAGGCTAGGAATGAATGAGGGTGTGCAGGAATTTCTGAAAGAGAGATGAAGCAGTAATGTAACGTGGGTTTTTTTTTTATTACATATAACTCAGTGTTCTTTTTGTTGTTCAGTTCCTAGGATTCTCACCAAAATAGAACAAGCTTTCTGATATGTCTATATTGGCTTCCCCCTAACCAAGGAGGATGTGTTTGATGCATGGGAAGCAAACATGTGGGGGAGAGCAGGTGTTTACCCACGTAGTAGTGGCACCTTTAGGAAGCAACCATGCTTGATTGATAAACAAATGAGCAGATTCTCCTGGTGGTGGTGATGACAGAATGTTTACCTTACTCTCCCCTCCAAATGCCCCAGCCATTTTCCTAGTGCAAGGAAACTGAGCATTAGCACTTGGGCTGTTGCTTTAGCTGTAGTTGAGAGCTGGTGGCATCACACTTCCCTGACTTTCAGCCTGGCCCTAATCCAGACAGCTGTTTACATCTACTTACACAATGTATGTAGTCTCATACACAACATGCTGTGAAGACTTAGCAGTCCTCTTTGCCTACCAGGTTTTCCTCTTCTGTAGTCCTGAGTTTGATGGGGACATTTCCAAGTGCTTGCAAGAAACCCAAGTAGCTAATGTGGAGACCTCTGATGATGGGGTAGGGATGTAATTAGCCTTCACTTCATTTCCTTACGACCAAGAGTAAGGAAAGTGCTCTTCTGGCATTCTGAGTGTTGACTCAATGAGTGACTTATAGAAAGGGGAGAAACGAACTCTTCAGTGGGATGATTATGGTTCTGTAGCTTCATTCTAAGCTTCAGTCACTCACAGAACAGAGAAAGGGATTAAAGAATGAAAGAGAGTATATATGTTTATATATTAAGCGGAATCCCATCATTGTGTTTGCTTCTAGGAACATGGATATCTGCTCCCTTCGCATTGCCTTAATAATATCAACTTTCCCAAGACTTCACTGCTCAATCATAGGTGAATTCCCTGCCCTGGACTTGGTTCACTTGATATGACCCAGTCTATTCTGCGTACCTGTTAAAATACATTAATCTCATTGTGTCTGGACACAAGGTTTGTTCTCTCTCTTGGCAAAACCTCAGGAAGTGACCTTATACTGAGTCAGACTATTGGTCTATCATGAGCAGGATTTGTCAAACAGACTCTCAGTGCCACTCTCTAGCATTTTAAAAAAAGTGGTCTTTCCACCCCTACCTGGAGGTGCTTGGGAATTAACCTTCTGCAAACACCGCTGCTCCAGCCTCTCCTGTAAATGTTTCACCCAACCTTCTGACTAACTGCAGATCAGCAGTCTTCAGAGATGGTGACTGCAAAAGAACAAGGACACAGCATCTTGAAGTGGTCCTAATGACTTAAGAGAAAAAAATGTGGCCCCACTCATGCCCCATGGAAAAAATCTTAAATCTTACCAGTCTCTCTCAAAGATGCAAACCAGTCCCTCCTGTTCTTTGTCTGGAGTCAATTTGATTCTATGCCTCATAGGACAAGAGGATGCTCTTAAATTGGATATGAAGATAATTATCAGTTCACCAAGGAGGTGGAGACTATTGTCATTTATGTCCCAAAAGGCTACAGTCATGAAGACCAGGTTTGTAATTGGTTCTGGAGGAAGCAGCTCATGTCTCACGTACTTCTTTATCTGTACCAGACAAATGGAGTAAATCAAGACCTCATCCCCACATTTCTAATCTAGGCTGTCTAAGGAAGATAACAACTTCCTGGCCTTTTAACGGCCAAAAGCAGTTGTCCCCTATATGTCTTTTATTTGGTGGGGGAGTTGAGTATTGTTGGGGAGACATGATTACCTAGGGTGGGAGGGGAGGTTGCTCTTGAGTAGGTTAACTAGGTGGAGGGGGCAAGGAGTCAGAGCCATTGGCTGTAACTCGTGGAAGGGAGCAGTTCCACCAGGTCATCCGTCATGCCCCCCTTCATTGGAGGCAATTCCATGGTAACCAATGTAACATTTATTTCTTTTCATTTATTTCATAAAATCTATACACTCCTTGATTGTCAAACAAAAACAAAAAAACACCCCAAATCAGCTTACAAACAAATAAACAGAAAAATCAAGAAAAATCACAACCATACTTTAAAACATGCAAAAGTTAAAATACTGAAACAGATTGAACATATGTTAAGCTTCTTTACATGATATATTGTGCTTACAGTATTATCATTTGAACTCCGATTACCTTTAATATCTATTTAATATCTATATGAAGCCATTAGATGTGGTCATTAGGAGTTCTGGAGCACGGCATCAGCAATGTGATGATGTTGACACACAGCTTTCCCTTTCCATAACAGAGGAATCAGGAGAGGCTGTGAAAGCTTTGAACCAGTGTCTGGATGCAGTAGTGGTCTGGATGAGGGCTGATCAACTGTTTTTGAATTCGAGGAAGATGGGAGCTCTTTGGATGGGGGTCCCCATGTTTTGGAAATTGGGAAGTTCCCTGTTCTGAGTGGGGTTGTATAGTGATACCTCAGGGTAAGTACTTAATTGGTTCCGGAAGTCCCTACTTAACCTGAAGCGTACTTAACCTGAAGCAAAATTTCCCCTTGAAAGTAATGGAAAGTGGATTAATCCATTCCAGACGATGAAAAACACCCCCTAAAACAGCAATTTAACATGAATTTTACTGTCTAATGGGACCATTGATCAATAAAATGAAGGCAATAATCAATGTACAGTGATACCTCAGGTTAAGTACTTAATTGGTTCCGGAAGTCCATACTTAACCTGAAGCATACTAAACCTGAAGCGAACTTTCCCATTGAACGTAATGGAAAGTAGATTAATCCATTCCAGACGGGTCTGCGGAGTACTTAACTTTAAAGTGCTCAACCTGAAGCGTACTTAACCCAAGGTAGGACAGTACTCCCTTTGAAAGAGCAAGTATGAAGTTTGGGGGTATTTCTGGATACATCTCTGTCACTAGGTGCTCAGATGTCCTCTGTGTCCCCCATTCGCAACCCTGGATCATATTTTGGTTGACACTTGCGCCAGGAGCTTTGTAGATGATGAGATGTGAAAACAATGCTTGGACTTAAAATGAGCAATGTTTATTTAACACTGTTAAAGGTAACAGTTACTATATATAGGAATTCCCAACAGCACAAGCTCCTTTACATCTGAGTTATTGCGGTGTTGTACCTATCACTTCAAATTGTTGGGCAAGTTCCATTGACTCAGGGCCACAGAGTAGTTAATTCTCTGCTCATAGCCATTCCTTGCAGGTACATTAACACTGCAATCCAAACCCAAGATCTGTCAAGATTAAGGAGTTTAAAATTTCATCTCATTCATTTTATTTTTTTCTCATTTTTCCATACAAAAATGCATGTCCAAAGTGGCTTTCAACCACAAAAAACAGGGGTGCATTTCACACAAACACTACAAAAACAATTTCATAATAACAAAATAACAAAAACATAGCAATAATTTCACATTAAGATAGCAAAACAAAAACATAGTAACATAAAATAAACCACATTTCAATAGTATAACAAGGTCACTTAAACAGCATGTAGCATCCAAGAGCAAAAACAGCAAGGGAGCTTCCCGGTAACTCTCTCATTCAAGGGGATAGTTTTTACAACCATGTGACTAAGGTTGGATCAGCAATCTTCAGATTTGGTGAGCAGAAGACAAGGGCAGCATGCTGAGATGGCAGGTGCTAAGGATTTGGGGGGGGGGGATTGTGACACAAGTTGTGTCCCAAAGAAGATTACACAACATTTCTATTCACAGTCCAAGTTGTACAGATTGTTCCACCTGATCTTTGCCTTGACTAGTTCAGCTTGTGCAATATAGGTACACAGTGTGGAGCATTTTTTTTAGCCGCAGGGCTTCATATCTTCATGGCCAATATTTCAGGGGCTATATACTGTAGGTGGGTGGGCCAAAGAAGAAAAATTGGGAGAACCAAAAAGGTGACTACTCCCTTTCTAAAGTAGGATACATTTCAGCTGCACAAACCCCAAAATTTTCAACACAACCCAAGCCTCTTTTTCTGCTGAGCATGAGTCATCAATGCAGTCCAAGGACACATTACAGTCAGACCAAAAAACTCTTATGAAAGGTTCCTAAGTGGGTTGGAACAAGGAGGGTCCATTTCCTGTCTGTCATTCTCCTCCTCATTCAAAACCCGCTGGAGGATGACCATTAGGCTCTCCCTAGATCGACCTCCCTTCTTCCTCCCCACCAGAAAATAGAGGAAGGGGTTCACACTGCTGTTGAGCGAGGCACACAAGAAGCCATAATGGAGTTGAATGGGAATATTCAGGCCAATAAATCCACCAAGAAGAAAGGCATTGAGTGGGAAAGCAAGCATGAGGAAGAAGAGGAGTGTAAGTAAAATAACTATTAAAAGCCTTCCCCGCTTTCGCGGGTGTGATTTAAAACAGACTTTGATGAAAAGGATCACAGTTGAAATTGTCATGAGTGGGAGGCAAAGCAGTCCAGTCAAGAGAAATTGAAAATATGCTATGAGGATATAAAGAAAGGTGTTATCTGATATACGGAAATATGTTTCTTGGAGAATGTAGACGATTAGGCAGAGCAGACAGGAGAGGACCCATATGAGGGCACACACAGTGGTGGACAAATGTGTCGGCCGGGCACACCGATGCCAGATAGGGAAGAGGACAGACACACATCTGTCAATGCTGATGGCTGTCAGAAGAAGTTGCCCAGTGTTGTATGTGGAGGCAAAGAGACAAAGAACAATCCTATAAAATTGTAGCAATCCTACAAATTCAGTATACTCAATAGAATAAAAGAACTCTAGGCTCAGGAGGAATGCAAAGTCTGCAACAGCCAAATTAAGGATGTAGGTGGTGAATGGTTTCCTCCTAATGTGGAAACCAAGAAGCCAGATGACAATTCCATTCCCCAAAAATCCCACACAGCAGATAACTAAAATGAAGCCATATATTATAGATATAATAGATATTTCAAATGGGTTATAGTGGGAATGTCCTTGATCATTATATGAGCTATTATAAGTGCCGTTATACTCCTTATATGTCACAGCATCCGCAGCAGATTGCAAAGTCCCATTGATATGTCTTTCCATGCTGAATGACTGCATGCGGAAATCTTGTCTCCTCTTCTGGAGCAAAGGTTTCCTCTAGGAAATGGAAAGTATCACAAATAAGATTGACTCAGCTGGTATTCTGTGCAAAACCCAGAATGGTGAGACCCAGGAGCCCATTGAACCACACATACACCCACAACGTTTGTCTGTCGAGCCAAAAGTCATATATGTGCAATTCTCTGCAGCATTACTGAATCCCCCACATGGGCCACAACCCTCTGGATTACTTCTCTTAAAGCTGTTTTTGTTCTTTAGTGAGTTAGTTTATGAGGAAATTGAGATTCATTGGTGGCAAGAGAAGAGGTCAGTTAAATGTTAAGCTTTAGATTAGAAAAAGGAGTAGATAGGAAAAATGGAGTTTTCTGGAGGGAGAGAAGAATGGCTGGGGAAAGGAATTTTAGATTTGTATTTAATGTTTATGTTTTGTTAGGTGCCTGGGCAGAGGGCCACCTTTCTTCCTTTCCCTGCTTGGAAGCACCTGGTGGCAGGGGGTGCCCCGAGGGGGAAGGAGGGGGTGGAGGGAAACCCAGACACAAAAATGGATCTCCTTTGGAAGGCCTCACCTCATGGATACACCTCGTGGCAGGAGGTGACCCGTGGGGAGGGGGCATGAAAAAGGAGGAGGATAATGTGAATATTTAAAGGAAAAGATTTTAATTATGAATAAAAAATCCGCCATAATTATGTTAAAAAACTAAGAAGACCAGGAAGAAGAGATCTGAGGAACCCATAAGTACAATGTTAAGTTACAAGAATTGGTAAAAATCCTTTGTTTGTTTTATATGTGTGTGTTCAAGGAATAGCTGGGGGAAATCCAAACCAGGCTACTCTTCCACACCTCGCCTCCTGGTGGCAGGGGGGTGGGTGAGAGTGGAGGAGTGGGGGGGGAGGACGAACTTAGCCTTAAAATGGACCCCTTCGGCTCTCAATGCCTACTGGTCCTACTGGTGGCAGAAGTGGACTGGTGGGGGAAGGGAGGATGGAGGGACAGAATATATATATAATGTTATGTTTTGTTTGTGTTTATTTAAAAAACTAATAAAAATATTATAAAAAAAGAGAAGAGGTCAGCACAACATTCCCTGGTCTCCTTGCCCTGTTGTCCAATTTGTAATGTCTCTCCAAAACTGGGATTAAATCATATTTCTTTTACTATGACCAGGCTCAAAATTCCTGCCTAGGAAGAGATATCAGTAAGGATGAAGGAGATGGACGGAGACAGAGTGATAAGGACTCCACCTTGTTTAGGGAAAGTTTTTTTAGAAAGTTCTATAGCAGTGAATTTCACTTACCTACTGCATATGCATCCAGGTGGGACTATCTTTCAATGCAAAAAGGGCAGACAAGGAATGAATGAGCATGTGGAGGTGGTTCTGAAAGAGAGGTCAAGCAGTAATGTAACATGTTTTCTTATTATAACTCAGTGTCCTTTTTGTTGCTCAGTTCCAAGGATTCCCCCCAAAACAGAGCAAGCTTTCTGATATGTCTATATTGGCTCCCCCTAACCAAGAAGTGTGTTTTTGATGCATGGGAAGCAAACACGTTGGTGGGGGGGGGCAGGTGTTTACCCAAGTAGTAGTGGCACCGTTAAGAAGCAATCATACTTGATTGATAAACAAATGAACAGATTCTCCAGGTGGTGGTGTTGACAGAAGGTTTACCTTACTCTCCCCTCCAAAGGCCCCAGCCATTTTCCTAGTGCAAGGAAACTGAGCATTAGCACTTGGGCTGTTGCTTTAGCTATAGTTGAGAGCTGGTGGTATCACAACTTCCTGGCTTTGAGCCTGGCCCTAATCCAGACAGCTGTTTACATCTACAAACACAATGTATGTAGCCTCATACACAACATGCTGTGAAGACTTAGCAGTGCTCTTTGCCTACCAGGTTCTCTTCTTCTGTAGTCCTGAGGTTGATGGGGAAATTTCCAAGAGCTTGCAAGAAACCCAGGTACCTAATGTGGAGACCTTTGATGATGGGGTAGGGATGTAATTAGCCTTCACTTCACTTCCTTATGACCAAGAGTAAGGAAAGTGCTCTACTGGCATTGTGAGTGTTGACTCAATGAGTGACTTATAGAAAGGGGAGAAACAAACTCTTCAGTGGGATAATTATTGTTCTGTAGCTTCACGCTAAGGGTTTAGTCACTCACAGAACAGAGAAAGAATTCAAGAAATAAAGAGAGTGCATATTCTTTATATATTAAGCGGAATCCCATCATTGTGTTTGCTTCTATGAACATGGATATCTGCTCCCTTCATATTGCCTTAATAAGACCAACTTTCCCAATACTTCACTGATCAATCATAGGTGAATTCCCTGCTCTGGACTTGGTTCATTTGACATGACCCAGTCTATTCTGCATATCTGTTAAAATACATTAATCTCATTGTGTCTGGGTACAATGTTTGTTCTCTCCCTTGGCAGAACTTCAGAAAGTGACCTTATACTGAGTCAGACTATTGGTCTATCAAGGTCAGGACTTGTCAAACAGACTCTCAGTGCCACTCTCTAGCAATTTAAAAAGTGGTCTTTCCAACCCTTCCTGGAGGTGCTTGGGAATTAACCTTCTGAAAGTACTGCAGCTCCGGCCTCTCCTGTAAATGTTTCACCCAACCTTATGACTAACTGCAGATCAGCAGTCTTCAGAGATGGTGAGTGTAAGAAAACAAGGACACAGCATCTTGCACTGGAATGGCAGGTCCTAAGGACTTAAGAGGGGGGGAAATGTGGCCCCACTCATGCCCCATGGAGAAAAAGTAAAATCTTACCAGTCTCACTCAAAGATGCAAACTGGTCCCTCCTGTTCTTCGTCTGGACTCAATTTGATTCTATGCCTCATAGGACTTCATATCTTTAATCGGATATGAAGATAATTATCAGTTCACCAAGGAGGAGGAGACTATTGTAATTTATGTCCCAAAAGGCTACACTCATGAAGACTAAGTTTGCAATTGGTTCTGGAGGAAGCAGCTCATGTCTCACGTACTTCTTTATCTGTACCAGACAAATGGAATAAATCAAGACCTCCTCCCCACATTTCTAATCTAGGCTGTCTATGCAAGATAACTTCCTGGTCTTTCAACGGCTACAAGCACTTGTCCTCTATGGGTCTTTTCTTGGGTGGGAGAAGTGTTTATTAGTGGGGAGACATCATCACCAAGGGATCACCAAGGTTATGCAAACTAGGTGGAGGGGGCAGGCATTCAGAGTCATTTGTTGTCACTCATGGAAAAGAGCAGATCCACCAGGTCACCCTTCTCCTCCCCACCTTCATCAGCAGCCAATTCCATGGTAACCCCCTGTCTCTCACTCTGACTGTCACAACCACCATGGTGGACTTTTTCTGCCTCTCTCTGACCCTCACTCCTCTATCTCTCTATGGTAAACCCCTGGGCTGAGCCTCAAAGCCAGGTAGGCTCTGCCTCTGAGCTTTCTCATTGGTCAATCTGCATTAACCATTTCCATCCTCCTATACAAACATAATCACAAGGAATGGGCAAACGGCACATCAATGTCACATTAATTTTTTTTCATTTATTTCATAAAATTTATACACTGCTTGATTGTTAAAAAAAAAAAAAACACCCCAAAGCAGCTTACAGATGAATAAACAGAAATATCAAGAAAAATCACACCCATACTTTAAAACATAAAAAGTTAAAATAGTGAAGCAGATTGAATATATGTTAAGCTTCTTTACATGATATATTGTGCTTACAGTATTCTCATTTGAACTCCAATTAACATTAATATCTATTTAATATCTATATGAAGCCATTGGATGAAGTCATTGGGAGTTTTGGAGCAAGGTATCAGCAATGCGATGATGTTGACACGCAGCTTTCTGTTTCCATAACATAGGAATCGGGAGAGGCTGTGAAAACTTTGAACCTGTGTCTGGATGCAGTAGTGAATTCAAGGAAGATGATACCCAATAGTCGGATATAGTAGGAAACAAAACTCTCAAGAAGATGTAACTTTCTTTTTGTATGCCACAACAGCAGCGAGAATTTTGATAGCCAAGAATTGGAATACACATGAAGTACCAACAGTTGAAGATTGGCAGATGAAAATGATGGAATATATGGAACTGGCTGAACTGACCGGGAGAATGACCAGAGGGAAGAGGCGGTGGAGGAAGACTGGAAGAAATTTAAAGACTATTTAAAGACATATTGCAGTATTTGAGATAGATTTGGAAGTAGTATAGGTTGTAGTTTTAGAAATTATGATATAAGGGAAAGATAACTTGATTGGTGATTTTAAGAGAGAAAATATAGAAATTATGGAAAGTAAGATAATAATATAGTATAGAGCTTTAACACAGAAGTTGCTAAAGTAAAGATGGAATTAAATTGAAGCACAGATGGAGGGATTCGAGGAAGTCACCTGAAAATGGTTAAGGAGAAAAAAAGATTTTTTAAGAGATTTTTATTTTTATTTTTTGTTTTGTATATTCGCAATGCTGTGTATCGTATTGTGTTGTGTTTATTTGTGTATTGTGTTCACTATGTGATGTTGCAAAATGAATATTTTTTTTATAAAAAAAGAATTCTAGGAAGATGGGGGCTCATTGCGGGTGGGGTGTGGGGTGTCATCCATGTTTTGTAAGTTGGCAAGTTCCCTGAGTGGGGTTGCACTCCCTTTGAAGGAGCGAGTGTGAAGTTTGGGGGTACTTCTAAATACATCTGTGTCACTAGATGCTCAGGTGTCTTCTGTGACTCTGAGAGCCTTTTGGCAGGTATGGAAATTCCTGGACAGGGAAGGCCTGACCACTGCAGTCCTTCAGTCTAGGACAGGCATCCCCAAACTTTGGTCCTCCAGATGTTTTGGACTACAATTCCCATCATCCCTGACCACTGGTCCTCTTAGCTAGGGATCTTGGGAGTTGGAGACCAAAACATCTGGAGGGCTGCAGTTTGGGGATGCCTGGTCTAGGAGAATTTTACCCTACCCCTGAAATGACATCAAAAAGTAGCCACAGGAAATCACTTTAAAATAAGCAAAGAGCAGAGCAGAGATCTACAGCCTCTCCTGGACAATGACAGCTCCCTTTCTCAAGCTCTGGGAGGAAGACCTTTCATTGCCTACAGACAGCCACCCAATCTTAAACAACTCCTCACCCACAATAATACAACCACCAGACTTAACATGGACACTGGTACCAGAGCCTGCAATAAACCCAGATGCCAACTTTGCTGCCACATACACCCAGACAACACCATTACTGGCCCCAACAACATCCAACATACCATCTCAGGACTATTTAATTGCTCATCCTCTAACATTGTGTATGCCATCAAATGCCAACAGTGCCCTCCAGCTCTCATATATCAAATGCCAACAGTGCCCTCCAGCTCTCTATATTGGACAAACAGGCCAAACCCTACGCCAAAGGATAAATGGACATAAATCTGACATCAGGAACCAGAAGACAGAAAAACCAGTAGGAGAACACTTCAATCTCCCAGGACATTCTATACAAGATCTCAAAGTAGCTGTCTTACTACAAAAGAATTTCAGAAATAGACTGGAAAGAGAAGTTGCTGAATTGCAACTTATCACCAAGCTCAAAACCATGGAGGGACCTGGTTTGAACAGAGATATCGGGTTCTTATCTCATTATACATGATAAGCGATCTTCAGCCATCTCAACCCTTGCTTTTTCATGCAAAACCATTTGCAGTCGTTTGCGGTCATCAACAGCTATCAGTCAGTCAATCACCCATTTCCACCACCCTTCTGGGTGATCCCCCCTCCCCATCCCCACCCCTCCCCACCCCTTCTCTACATAAGTGCCTGGAAACTTCCATTTCACTGTATCTGAAGAAGTGTGCATGCACACGAAAGCTCATACCAAAATAAAAACTTAGTTGGTCTTTAAGGTGCTACTGAAGGAATTTTTTTATTTTACAGCAATAAGAAAGTGAAACAAGCACCAAGTACTAAAAGCATCACATACCCGCAGTTGAAGAAATGAGACGAGGGTTCATCTCCACTCCTCCCCAGGCATATACAGTACAATCAAGAGTGAAAAGCAGCAGGTTTACAAAAAAGAGGGCTAAATGGAACAAAGATTGTCATAGCAAGAGGTGTCATTGTGGAGCTCTCTGATTACTGTATTTTGAACGTCTCACACTGCAGTTTGGATTGGGACTTCTACCTCCTCTCTGCAGTCTTCCTCCTCTTTGAAAAGCCTCTGGAGTATGACTTTCAGGCTCTCCCGGGATTGACCCCTTTTTCTCCTCCCAATCAGGAAATAAATCAGTGGCTTAATGCTGCTGTTTAGGCAGCAGCATAAGGATCCAATATGTAGTGCATTAGGAAAGGAAAGATGGGGAAAAGAAAATATTAAATAAAGGAAAGTAAATGGGAAAGCAAACAAGAGGGAGAAGAGGAGCACCATCAGGATGGCTATTAAAACACTTCCCTGCTTCCTCTGCTGTGATCTCAAGCAGACTTTGATGAAGAGGACCAGAGTGGAGACAGTCATGAGCGGGAGGCAAAACACAGCACTCACCAGCAACTGGTACCAAGCAAAAGCTTCTCCAAAGAATACAATGTCATTAAGGATGTGCACGAGAGTGAGAAGGAAAGTGAGGCTCCATATGATGGCACACACAATGATGGACAGGTTGGGTGGCCAGCGGCATCGATGCCAAATGGGGAAGACGACAGAAACACAGCTGTCGAGGCTGATGGCTGTCAGCAGAATTTGACCGGTGAGGTTTGTGGAGAAAAAGCAATAGGCACTTATGGTCACTAAATAGTAAACATGGAAATTGACAAGATGTGGATGAAAATTATCAAGGAAGGCAATTATCCTCCAAGGAAATAAGCCTAGGAGGACCCCAAGGTCAGCAACAGCCAAATTCAGGATATAGGTCGAGAAAGCAGTCCTTTTCATGCAAAATCCGAGAAACCAGATGACAGTTCCATTCCCTAAAAGTCCAAGGATGCTAAGGAGGAAAAGGCAGACAAGGATAATAATAATCGTTACATCATATGGTCGTATTTCGTCACCAAAATCAGTATATTCTGGGAGCTCGGTTGCATTGTGTATTCTCGTATATTCCTCCTCAGCACCCAAAGGGATTGGAGAGTACAGTCCATTATTGGCCATGATGTTCAATCTCTTCTCTTTCAGCTACTTCTTGAAGAGTCACCTACTGGGGGAAAAAGAGAAAAAAATGAAGCCTGTTTATGCTATAAAGCTGAAAAACATTGCACTGTTTCCTGCAGTTGACTATAAATCTCTCATTTTTGTTCTCATTGTCAATTGAATGGGGTAGAGAAGGGGAGAGAACACTGTGGAGCACTGAGATTTCTCTTCAGTGATGTTACTTTCTAAGGGAGCAACTCTTTGGACTAGAATCTGTCATAAATCAAGCAGGTTTAAATTCAGCTATGTCAGATTCAAACCCTGCCTATCAGCCATGCTGCTTCTGCTCTGTCTAAGCCTGGTATAAGGAAAACAAGCCTTTTAGGAACATATGCTAAGTTATGCACTCACATGACTGAGCTGAATGGGCTTGGGATCCAGCCTAAATCCCCCCCTCTGGCCCCATCCTTGAGAACAACCCCAGACTTTGCCTTTTCTAGGACTTACTATATGATTCAGTCCAAGCAGCCTTAGCTCAGCTGGCTGAGTGTCACATGAGCAGGAGAGATCATACAGTGAGAGAAAACATTGTATATCTTCTTTGTCCTCTTTTGGTTCTCACCCAAAGTTGCAACCCTTGATCTGACCCAGTTTACTCTGCAACATCTGCTAACACTCAAAGGACTCAGTAATTC
The DNA here is from genome assembly GCF_963506605.1 of Zootoca vivipara. Taxonomy (NCBI): domain Eukaryota; kingdom Metazoa; phylum Chordata; class Lepidosauria; order Squamata; family Lacertidae; genus Zootoca; species Zootoca vivipara. The sequence goes on from NC_083283.1 coordinate 7,006,913, forward strand.
TGGATCTAATGTTCTCTCCCTTCCTCTGTCCCTCAGAACAAAACAGCAGAGCTTTTGGGGGGGGGGCAAACTTTTCTCCAACTAATATTATTATTAAATATCTTGATTGGTTCTCCGCTTGGCCAATCACAAGTGGGCAAGGGAATGGCCCATCAGGACCTAGCACTCCTCTTTTTCGCCATGTGCGTCGCCACCATCCAAGCTCGGGGCTGCTCTGCAAAGTCTGGGGGCTTGCATCTCAGCGCCTGGCAGAGCGGGGCCACTTGATGCTGCCGCTTCCTCCTCCGCCGCCCATGTTGCTCCCAGGTGGCGGTTTCACTTGGCGGTGTATCTCAGGCGAAACTGCTGCCCCTCTTGAGTCCCTCTGCCAGCTGCAAGCCGCCCCGTCACTCCTGTTTGCACGCGCCAGCCGGAGAGGCAGGGCAGCTCCGTGGACTGGCAGAACTGACGTGCGAGGTCAGGGAGGCTTTGGGGGGGGGGACTCATCTCAGATGAGTCATGTGTACTACAATGGGGCTCGTTGTTGTTGTTGTTTAGTTGTGTCCGACTCTTCGTGACCCCATGGACCAGAGCATGCCAGGCACTCCTGTCTTGCACTGCCTCCCGCAGTTTGGTCAAACTCATGTTCGTAGCTTCGAGAACACTGTCCAAGCATCTTGTCCTCTGTCGTCCCCTTCTCCTAGTGCCCTCAATCTTTCCCAACATCAGGGTCTTTTCCAAGGATTCTTCTCTTCTCATGAGGTGACCACATCCAGCTTACCTCCATTCATGGTTCTTACATTCCAGGTTCCTATGCAATATTTTTCTTTACAGCATCGGACTTTCCTTTCGCTTCCAGGCATATCCGCAACTGAGCGTCCTTTCGGCTTTGGCCCAGCCGCTTCATCAGCTCTGAATCTACTTGTACTTGTCCTCCGCTCTTCCTCAGTAGCATGTTGGACGCCTTCTGACCTGAGGGGCTCATCTTCCAGCGTCATAACTTTTATATGCCTGTTGTCTTTGTCCATGGAGTTTTCTTGGCAGGGATACTGGAGTGGCTTGCCAGTTCCTTCTCCAGGTGGATCACGTTTAGTCAAAACTCTCCACTATGACCTGTCCATCTTGGGTGGCCCTGCATAGCATAGCTCATAGCTTCTCTGAGTTATTCAAGCCCCTTCGCCACGACAAGGCATTGATCCATGAAGGGGACAATAGGGCTCACTCCTGAGTAAATCTGCGGCACAATTAGTCATTTAGATTGTTGTTGTTTTTTACTTGATGGGGGGCAACTGCTCCATGCACCCCCCTGGCTACACCCCTGATTACACATGAATAAAAAACTTCCTTCTAGCACCTCAAAATTTGTGGTTCCTATTTTTTTTAAATTTTTCAAAGTACCATCAAGTCCCACATTCGGTACTTCCTTCACATCCACGAAGGATAGTGATTCTGTTTTATTTCTTCCCCCTGAGGAGTCAAAAGATAGGAGACGAGACTCCATCAAGCACGTATCAGTTTTCTTCTCGTGGTTCCAGAAAGCTTCACTTCCGTAACGACAATCATTCGTCTTACCTGCAGGAGAAAAGGCAGCGAAGATCCTCTAGCCCTGGTTGAACTGCGTTACTTCCAGCACTGAGAGATACACTTGCAGCCAGATCAGAAACTTGTTATCCAAAAGGAGCCTTGGGGAGTAAACAAAAGAAAAGCTAAACCCAGCAGGGTATTTGAGGACGGGGAAATACCAATCTCCATCCACTTTCCAGAGCTATGAAGACCCTCTCTTGAAAAACCGATACCTACCGTGTTAGGAAATGAAAGACGGAGACAAATGAAATAGTTAAAACTCCTGAAATTCCACGTTTGTAACAGCAGCAACTGGGACAGAGCGATGCAACCCCGTTGCTCTCAGAGTGAGGCTAATTTTGGAATGAAGACACTAAGTTTGGAAGGCAAATGGGAAGGGAAGTAAGGAGGCGGTGCCTCTGCGAAGGGTCTGCAGCGGGAATGAAGGGTATGCGTAAAATGATCTAGAGTGAAAGCTGGAAGAGACTTTGTGGGTAATGAAGAAAGCCTGAAGGGAAGAGGGCGCTAGGAGGGACCTCGGGATTGCCGCAAATTATTGACAACCCTAAATGCCCTAGACAACCCTAAACGCCCTATTGAGCCCAGAGTTCCTCTGCAATGTACAAGTCATAGGGTTGCACGGAGAGAGATCCCAAGAAAAGGTAGAATATCAGAAAGGAGAGTGGTGATGATTTGTCACAGAAATGGAACAGTGAAAGAACTAGCGGGTGTGGAAGAAAGAGAAAAGGCGAGAGGTTTGTGTTTTGTTTTTATAAACCTATTTATTGTGGGAATAGTAAACTTCTATGCAATCCCCAGCAAAGCAGTTCAGGGACATTGTCCGTAACATTTTGGCTGCGGAAAGTCTAGCTTCTAAACGTGAAGGATTTAACTTTGTTACCTTTGCATTGAACATATTTTTGGTTTAGGGAAGCAAAGGAGGAACCACAACTCCGTTTGCATGGAGAAGGTCCCAGGTGTCATTCTTGGCACCTGCAGGTAGTGCTTGAAAGCCCTGCCTGCAGCTGTGGACAGGTGCTGACAGGCGATCCAGACCAGCATCTCCCACCTGGCATTCTCCAGATGATTTAGAATCATAGAATCGTAGAGTTGGAAGAGACCACAAGGGCCATCCAGTCCAACCCCCTGCCAAGCAGGAAACACCATCAAAGCATTCTTGACATATGCCTGTCAAGCCTCTGCTTAAAGACCTCCAAAGAAGGAGACTCCACCACACTCCTTGGCAGCAAATTCCACTGCTGAACAGCTCTTACTGTCAGGAAGTTCTTCCTAATGTTTAGGTGGAATCTTATTTCTTGTAGTTTGAATCCATTGCCTCGTGTCCGCTTCTCTGGAGCAGCAGAAAACAACCTTTCTTCCCCCTTTATATGACATGCTTTTATATATTTGAACATGGCTATCATATCACCCCTTAACCTTCTTTTCTCCAGGCTAAACATACCCAGCTCCCTAACCCATTCCTCATAAGGCATCGTTTCCAGGCCTTTGACCATTTTCGTTGCCCTCTTCTGGACACGTTCCAGCTTGTCAATATCCTTCTTGAACTGTGGTGCCCAGAACTGGACACAGTACTCCAGGTGAGGTCTGACCAGAGCAGAATACAGTGGTACTATTACATCCCTTGATCTAGATGCTATACTCCTATTGATGCAGCCCAGAATTGCATTGGCTTTTTTAGCTGCTGCATCACACTGCTGACTCATTTTAAGTTTGTGGTTTACCAAGACTCCTAGATCCTTTTCACATGTACTGCTCTCAAGCCAGGTGTCTCCCATCCTGTATTTGTGCCTTTCATTTTTTTTGCCCAAGTGTAGTACTTTACATTTCTCCTTGTTAAAATTCATCTTGTTTGCTTTGGCCCAGTTGTCTAATCTGTTAAGGTCATTTTGAAGTGTGATCCTGTCCTCTGGGGTATTAGCCACCCCTCCCAATTTGGTGTCATCTGCAAACTTGCTCAGGATGCCCTCAAGCCCATCATCCAAGTCATTGATAAAGATGTTGAATAAGATTGGGCCCAAGACAGAACCCTGTGGCACCCCACTAGTCACTACTCTCCAGGATGAGAAGGAGCCATTGATGAGCACCCTTTGGGTTCAGTCAGTCAGCCAGTTAAAAATCCACTGAATGGTAGCATTGTCTAGCCCGCATTTTACCAGCTTCTTTACAAGAATATCATGGGGCACCTTGTCAAAGGCCTTGCTGAAATCAAGATAGGCTACATCCACAGCATTCCCTTCATCTACCAGGCTTGTAATTCTGTCAAAAAATGAGATCAGATTAGTCTGACATGACTTATTTTTCAGAAACCCATGCTGACTTTTAGTGATCACAGTGTTCCTTTCTAGGTGCTCACAGACCGTTTGCTTAATGACATAGCTGCCAAGTTATCCCTTTTTTTAAGGGATTTTCCCTTATGCTGAATAGGCTTCCTCACGAGAAAAGGGAAAACTTGGCAGCTATGCTTAATGATCTGCTCTAGAATCTTTCTTGGTATTGATGTCAGGCTGACTGGGCGGTAATTGTTTGGGTCCTCTCTTTTCCCCTTTTTGAAAATAGGGACAACATTTGCCCTCCTCCAGTCTGCTGGAACTTCACCTGTTCTCCAGGAATTTTCAAAGATTATTGCCAGTGGTTCTGAAATCACCTCTGCCAGTTCTTTTAATACTCTTGGATGTAGTTAATCTGGCCCTGGAGACTTGAATACATCTAAACTAGCCAAGTATTCTTGTACTACCTCTTTACTTATTCTGGGCTTTGTTTCCCCTGCTGAATGATCGGCTCCATGTTCTTCAGGTCGGGCATTGTTTTCTTTTTTGGAGAAGACTGAGGCAAAGAAGGCATTGAGGAGTTCTGCTCTTTCTCTGTCCCCTGTTTGCATTTCACCATCTTCTCCTCTAAGTGACCCCACTGTTTCCTTGTTCTTCCTTTTGCTACGGACATACCCATGAAAGCCCTTTTTGTTGCTTTTAACCTCTCTAGCAAGCCTGAGTTCATTCTGTGCTTTAGCTTTTCTGACTTTGTCTCTACACATGCTGGCTATTTGTTTGAATTCCTCTCTGGTGATTTCCCCCTTTTTCCATGTTTTGTACATATCCCTTTTAAATCTTAACTCAGTTAAAAGTTCTTTAGATAGCCACCCTGGCTTCTTTAGGTACCTCCCATGTTTCCGTCTCATTGGTATTGCCTGAAGTTGTGCTTATAATATCTCCCTTTTTACAAACTCCCAACCATCATGAACTCCCTTCCCTTTTAGTATTTCTGTCCATGGGATCTCACCCAGCATTTCCCTAAGTTTTCTGAAGTCGGCTTTCTTAAAGTCTAGGATTTGAGTCTTGGTATGCTTGGTTGCTCCTACAATTCTTGGTTGCTCCTACAATTGGACTACAATTCTCATCATCCCTGACCATTAGTCATGCAGGCTGCGGATAGTGGGAGTTGGAGTTTGCAGGGTATCAGGTAGGGAAAAGGTATTCTAGTGATGGCAAGCCTCCAGCCAGCAGGCCAAAGGAGACCTACTTTTGCTCATAAGGCTGTTTCTCCAAAACCTCATCTGCCTATCACACACATGATACCATATGTGATATCGAATGTGGGGCATGTAAAGAATACCTGACTAGAAAGGAACTATCGGGGGCTAGGTTTGGCATGTGGAGCTCACTGTCAGCTGTTTGGTACAGACAGCAAGCCACTTTAAAGTTGTCCCTTTGCTGGAAGGATTTGGCTGCAAACACTACCAGGAAAGGGTTTGGTTCTCTCCCCCCCCCCCCTGGCACTCTTGCCAACCTTTCTGCAAAGTCATAGAATCATAGAATTGTACAGTTGGAAAGTTCCATCTAGTCCAACCCTCTGCAATGCAAGAGTCTTTTGCCCAGCGTGGGGCTCAAACCCATGACCCTGAGATCGAGTTCTGTGCAAACTGCCTGTTTGCAGTGCAGTTTGGATCAAAATCAGTATGATTGTATATGATATAAAGGAGATTCCTGTACAGTGGTATCTTGTGTTACAAATGCTTCTTGCCCCTCTCTCCCCTAAGAATCTGCCTTAAACCGAGTCTGATCCTTGGTCCATCTAGCTCAGTATTGGTCACACTGACTACCAGACACTTCTAGGGATTTCAAAGTAGGTTGTCTCTGATCCCAGCAGGAGACTAAAATGGAGACATTTCATATGCAAAGTAGATGCTCTTCACTGAGCTACTTGGCCATTTCTCGATATGTCTTTTTCCATGCATGGATGTAATCTGCTCCCTCACTAAGCTTCACCCAACCACCCAGAGGGTAGTCATTTTACAACTTGTTGACCAAGTATGGATTGGGAGTCAACAGATATGGTGATCAGAAGACAACAGGGACCAAGTATCCTGCAACAGAATGGTTGGTACTAAGGCAGGCATCTCCTAACTTCGGCCCTCCAGATGTTTTGGACTGCAATTCCCATCATCCCTGACCACTGGTCCTCTTAGCTAGGGATCATGGGAGTTGTAGGCCAAAACATCTGGAGGGCCGCAGTTTGGGGATGCCTGTACTAAGGCATTAGAAAGGAAATGGGGCACCAATCATTCCTCAAAGAAAAATGGAAAAACCTTACCAATCTCATGTCGATCCCACCCATTCTTTGCCTTGGGCTTAATCTGTTTCCCTGCCTCAGGCGGCAAGATCATGTTCTTTTAGCGGCCATGAGGATAAATACCATCTGGCCCAGGAGGAGGAGACACTTGTCATTTTAAAGATCTATGTCCCCAAATGCCAGTTTGTAATGGGTTGTGAAGGGGAAACTGAACACATGTCTCATGTGCTTCTTTATCTGTAACAGCCAAGTAAAACATCTCAGGACCTGTCATGATAACAGATAACAGATAAAACCATCCTGGCCCTTTAATGGCAAAAAACATTTGCCCAATATTGGACATTTTGTAGGGAGGGGGTGAGCACAGAAGGGGAAAGAAAATATATTCTGAAATGTCTTGCTGTTTCTTCCCTGTGTAAAATGATAGGTGAGAAGTGGATTGGGATGCAAGAGCAGTTGGTTCTTAAGGATGTTAAAATGAGGTTAATTGTAAAGCAGATAATTTAATAAAAATTATAAAAAGACTCCTTTATTTCTTTCTACAGGTGAATGGGCAATGGGAGGGACAGTTCTTTTCTATCTTCATGCCCCGGAAGCCCACCTCAACTTAAGCTGGCTGTCCTCCTTAAAAGGAGATTGGGTAAGGCAGACACTCAAGATATATGTCAATACAATGTGTTCTTTTTAAAAATGAACATTTATTAAGAAATTTCATAATACAATAAAAAACAAACTATTCTAATCAAAAAGAAAAGAAAAACCCCCAGCTTTTACTTGGTAGTTTGTCTCACCCTGGGAGATCTCCTCTTCCCTACATTTCACTCAGGGTCCTTCACCAGCTGTCCATCACCCTCATCTGCATGCAATTATTTCCTTAACCCACGACTCAGCCATGCAGTTGCAAATAAAACGTTTTATGTGAGTTTTAAGTGCAATATACAAAGTGAAAATAGATGGAGATGGTGAGCCTTATGGAAAATTCAATGTATTTTTAAAAAATGCTTTTAAAAAGGCATTTTAAGAATGATTTTTATTCATGTGTAGAGTACAGGACAACAGCAAGAGAAAGCAGATCTAAACACACACAAAAACAGGGCAAAAAAGAAAATACCATGCATTGTAATGTATATGTCAGCAGTTAATACAAGTGCTTGCCTCAATATGGTATCATTCTTTGCTTGTTTATTGAACACAAATATAGACTGATTTTTAAGAAACTAACTCTTCAGATAGCATTGTAGAAGTACAAAATGACAACCATCAAAAATACAAAACAGGTGGGTTTTTTATATTAAAAGATAGGCATCCAAAATTCCATATATATATATATATATATATATAGAGAGAGAGAGAGAGAGAGAGAGAGAGAGAGAGAGAGAGAGAGAGAGAGAGAGAGAGATGAAGCTGAACACACTATGAATTTGTGTGTGTGTGTGTGGTCTTCAGTATGGGAATGTTAGGGATGTGGATTAGGATATATTATTAGATAGATCCTATCCGAGCTTGTGTTAGCAAGCTTCCAATATCAGCAGAGTGACATTCCCCTTTTGTGCGCAGCAAAGCATGTGCGTTAGATTCGCTAGAATCTCTATAACAATATTACACTTTATAGTTCAATATTACACTTCCTGGCAAAGGTCCCCTTTGTCCCTCTTAAAAGAAATACACAACACAGTGTTTATAAAATAAGATAGAGTTTACTTACAGTTTCATCCTGAGTTACAGCATAATCTCAGAAAGGCAGGCTTGCTTAGAAAAGTTACAAGTATATATACATCTAGAGACTACTTAGTAAAGTAAGACTCCATTTGGTCTCACTCTTGGCTGCAGGCCTAGAGTGAGAACCATGCTAACTGGAGATTCTCTGGAGATGTGTCCCCATCGAAGGGAGGAAGTAGCTAAGAGAGAGTGATTGCAGGCTAGGGCTTTTGTCTAATCCAACTCATTTGCATGTCTGAGGGAACAGGAACTGACCTGTAGTCAAGTGTCCCTCCAGGTGAGTTCCTGTTAGTGGACACTCTAGGAACTGTTGTGACTTGTCTGCCCCAGTGTTCCATCCCACAAACCCCTTCTCAGGCAATTCACAACATTCATTACATACAAAACAAAACATAAGCAACTTTATTCAACCACCCAAGAGTCCCAGCTTGACACGCAGGTTCTGGAAACTCTGTCTTGGCAGGGGTTTTGTTAGGATGTCTGCTGTCATCTCCGATGTGCAGCAGTACGACAGTTCGACAAGTCCATCTTGTATCATCTGGCGAACGTAGTGGTACCTGACCCCAATGTGTTTTGAGCGTGCTAGGAACTTCTCATTCTGCGCCAGCTTTAGACAGCTTTGGTTGTCCTCCAGCAGGCTTATAGGTTCCTTTCTCTCCACGCCAAAGTCTGTTAGGAGTTGGTCCAGCCAGGAAATCTCTCTGCACGCTTCTGTAGCCGCAACATATTCCGATTCTGTAGACGATAAAGCTATACATTTCTGTTTATAACTGCCCCATGTGATAGCTCCGCCCCCATACATAAAGACATGCCCGCTTGTGGATTTATAATCAGAATTATCACCCGCCCAGTCAGCATCAGTGTACCCAATGAGCTTAGGGTCACTGACAGCTGGTAACTTTAATTTACAATCCATTGTACCCTTAAGATATCGAATCACCCTCTTCACACCAACCCAATCATGCTCAGTGGGACTACTCACTTTCCTGCTGAGAATCCCTACTGCATTGGCTAAATCAGGTCTGCATGTGGTAACTAAATACAAAAGTTTACCAATTGCTGAACGATACTCTGTGTTGTTTGGCAGCAGCTTCGAATCCTCTTGGTTCTTTAAGAAGTCTGTAGCCATCGGGGTGTCGACGGGTTTTGCATCCTGCAATTGCATACTCTCCAACAGTTCAATTATCTTTTGCTTCTGATTAAGTAGAAATGAACCATCCTGTTCTCTTTCCACTTGAATCCCGAGGTAATACTCAACTGGTCCTAATTCCTTCACTTGCACTTCCTTGTTGAGGTGCTGGACTACATTTTTATAATCCCTGTCATTTGACGTTGCGATTAAAAGGTCGTCAACGAAGGCAAGAATATAAGAAAATTGTCCATTACTCTGCTGAGTGTACAAATACTTGTCAGCTTCACCTTGCTTGTACCCAAGTTTCACCAGCATTCCATGCAATTTCAAGTTCCAGGCTCTGGCTGCTTGTTTTAAACCATACAGTCCCTTTTGAAGCTTGCAAACTAAATGTGCCTCATTTGGCTTTATAAAACCTTTAGGCTGCTTCATGTAAATTTCTTCAGAAATTTCCCCATGCAAAAACGCAGTAGCTATATCGATGTGTTTCACCTCCATCCCTTTTGATGCTGCGATGCTTAAAAGTAATCTTACGCTACTGTATCTTACTGTCGGTGCAAAGACTTGGTCATAGTCGTGGCCATATTGCTGTGAAAAACCTTGTGCCACTAGTCTTGCTTTGTAACGTTGCACCTCCCCTTCTGAACCCCTTTTAACCTTGAACACCCATTTGCTCCCAATTGCTTTCTTACCAGCAGGCAATTCTGTGAGTGTCCAGGTCTTGTTCTTGTGCAGTGCGTCAATCTCCTCCTGCGCGGCTTTCCTCCAGAGACTGGCTTCGGTGGCTGGCATCTGCTCTACCTCTTCCCAAGTGGAAGGTTCTGGTGGAGACGCCGACCCTGCAAAGTAGGACAGTCGTAGTGGCGGAACGCCCTTGTTAGTTCTGGATGAGCATCTGACCTCTGGTTGTGCAACCGCATCAGCATCCTCATCCTCCTCCAACGCTGGCATGTCCACGTACAGCTCCTCCTCTTCGTCTCTGGTGCCGCCAGGGGTCTGGACCTCTGCGTCTTCTGGGGTGTCGCCTGTAGGGGGTGTTGTGACACTAGAAGGTATATTAGTTCCTTGTGCTAAAGGAAAACTTATAAACTCTTCATCTGGTGACTCTCTAGAACAGTCAATAACAGTGTTCTTTGTATCAAACTTTCCCTGTTCATCAAAATGAACCACATGGTATGGGTCTACTCTGCCACTCTTTGGATCTAGAACTCTATATCCCTTTCCTCCAGGAGCATATCCAACCAGGATACCTGCTTTTGCTCTGGAGTCAAGCTTGTGTCTGCGCTCTTTGGGCACGTGGTAATAACAGACACTTCCAAACACACGTATGTGCTGCAGACTTGGGACTCTCCCGTGCCAAAGTTCAAATGGTGTGCGTTCTGCACCCTTTGTAGGCAATCTGTTTTGCAAATAAATCGCCGTATTCGCCGCTTCACCCCATAGCTTCTGTGACAAGTTGGCCTCTTTTAACATGCACCTTGTCATCTCCATAATAGACCTAAACTTTCTCTCAGCAATGGAGTTCTGTTGAGGCGTGTAAGCAACTGTAGTTACATGTGCTATGCCTTCTTGTGCCATGATGGCCTTCATCTGCCGTGAGCAAAACTCTCCACCATTATCCGAAATTAAGGTGGAAGGAGCTCTCTGGAATTTGTTCTTCACCATGTTTAAGTACAGTTTGAACAATTCCGGTGTCTGACTCTTTTCTTCTAGAAAATATCCAACACAATATCTTGAGAAGTCATCTATAAATATCAGAATGTACTTATTGTTTCCTAGGGAAGGTACATTCAGCGGACCACATAGGTCAGTATGAACAGTGTCCATGACTTTTGTGCTTCTCTTCTCTGTACAACGTGGGAAGGAAGGCTTGACTGCCTTTTCAGTTATGCAAGTTGTACAGTTTGGCATTGGTGTACTGCAATTCTTTACCTGTAGACCTTTTACCAGACTTTCCTTCTGCATTTTCAGGATAAGGTTGGTATCCCTGTGTCCAAGCCTTTTGTGCCAGAGTTCCAGATCTGGTTGATCCTTTCTGCTGGGTTGTGCAACCCTTGCAGACTCATTCTCTGAAATATCAATCTCATACACATCATTGATTAGTTTGGCTTGAATAAACACTTCACCATCTTTTATCACATTGCATTGTCCATTTTTAAATATAATTTCAAAACCTTTCTTGTCTAAACTAGACACACTTATTAGATTACAGTTCAGCTTTGGTGCATACTTAACATTACTCACTGTAGTATCAAAAGACTCATTGTTCACTTTGAAATTCAAGTTCAAAGATCCTGCACCTATTGACTTTATAACATTTCCATCAGCAATTTCAATCTCAGACTGTTTATTATTGTCTATTTCATTGAAATATTCCCTTTTATAGCAGAAGTGGCTGCTTGCTGCACTGTCCAGAAGCCACTTATTGCGCTTTCCTTCACAGCCCTGGAAAGCTACATTTCTTTCTTGCAATATCATTGCACGCCCACGACCCCCCTTCTTTTCGCCTTTTGGTGGAAAGGGGCGGGATTTATTCCTAGGTGCCCGGCATTCCTTCGCCATGTGCCCTTTTAAATTGCAGTTAAAGCAAATTATTTCCTTTGGCGTTTGTCTGGACCTTTGAAAATGCTTGGAAGCATAATTAGTGTCCTTTCTCCCTGTATTCCTTTCTGAAGAATCAAGGTAATCTCTGCATTCCTCTCTCAAATGATCAATCAGTTCTTCAAAAGTCAGGTCCTTTTTGTGATCCATGCAACTCTTGAATGAACTGAAGCTTGGTCCTAGAGATGCTATCAAAAATGAAACCTTTGTTTCTTCATCAAGGGCTTTAGTAGTAAGATCAATCCTCTGAACAATTTCACTAAATTTGCTGATATGGTCAGTGAATTCTTCTCTTGAATTCATCCTCAGCGCAGTTAATTTGCTCATCAAATTCCTGTAGGAGTTCTTAGTAGATGCTCCATACCTGCGCTCAATATCTTTTAAGATTTTAGCTGCATCATCTTTGCTATTAACTGATGTTAGATGCCTGTTGCGAAGTCCACTCAAAATTATGTATCTGGCCTCGCTGTTCATGCGTTTCCAATTTGCTATCTTGGCTAAATCCTCTGCTGTTGTGCCAGTAGGCATAGGTTTTTCAATGGCATCCAAAACATTCCTTGCATCTAAAAATGCTATCAGGCGTTGTTTCCAAAATACATAATTGTCATCATCTAGAGCCATGAATCCTGGCTTAACTCCACTATCAAAATCTGCAAAAGCCATCTTGGAATCTCAAAATTCTAAAAATTTCTCAAAATTCAAAAATTTGCCAAAAATTCCAAAATCAAAATCTCTAAAAATATCTCAAAATGCAAAATAATCTTCACTGCCTCTGAGTTCTCAGTGCTGTAAACTCTGAGGGAGGGGAGGGGTAGCTAATCCCCTAAGCACACTGGAGAACAATAGACCATGTGCTCACCAGGAAGTTCTAACTGAAAAAATCCTACTCAGTTCAAAATCACAATCCAAAGCAATCCTTCAAAAATACACAAAAATACGCAGTCCTGGGCCGTAATAACCCTTTATGGGAATGTTAGGGATGTGGATTAGGATATATTATTAGATAGATCCTATCCGAGCTTGTGTTAGCAAGCTTCCAATATCAGCAGAGTGACATTCCCCTTTTGTGCGCAGCAAAGCATGTGCGTTAGATTCGCTAGAATCTCTATAACAATATTACACTTTATAGTTCAATATTACACTTCCTGGCAAAGGTCCCCTTTGTCCCTCTTAAAAGAAATACACAACACAGTGTTTATAAAATAAGATAGAGTTTACTTACAGTTTCATCCTGAGTTACAGCATAATCTCAGAAAGGCAGGCTTGCTTAGAAAAGTTACAAGTATATATACATCTAGAGACTACTTAGTAAAGTAAGACTCCATTTGGTCTCACTCTTGGCTGCAGGCCTAGAGTGAGAACCATGCTAACTGGAGATTCTCTGGAGATGTGTCCCCATCGAAGGGAGGAAGTAGCTAAGAGAGAGAGTGATTGCAGGCTAGGGCTTTTGTCTAATCCAACTCATTTGCATGTCTGAGGGAACAGGAACTGACCTGTAGTCAAGTGTCCCTCCAGGTGAGTTCCTGTTAGTGGACACTCTAGGAACTGTTGTGACTTGTCTGCCCCAGTGTTCCATCCCACATTCAGGACATGCTTAAATCCCCAAAACAATGGAACTTGCCTGTTCTCACAGAGAATTGAATTCAGAACCTCCTGGAATCATACACTCATAGAATTGTGGAGTTAGAAGGGGCATCCAGGGGCATCTGATCCAACCTCCTGCAATGCAGGAATCTCAACTAAAGCACCACAAGGTTGTTTAATCTTACATGGAATTAAATTCTGCAAATGTGGCCTATTTGTATCTGCCAATGATTGCTGGCAGGCACCTAAGGAGAGTCTCTGAATTAAATCATAAGGTCCAGGTGATCTCACAGGAGTGAAGGCAGTCCTTGAAATACCCTATTTCCAGCACTTCCAAGTAGACTTTGGTTTGCTGTAAAAAGTGGTGCACCTGGTATAGTATAGTTAAATGGTGTGGAGCCTCTTTCAGCCAAAGGGCTTCATATCTTCGTAGCCAACATTTCAGGTGCTGTATACAATAAGTGGGTGAGGCACAGAAGAAATATTGAGATAACAAAAGAAGTGACTCCTCCCTTTGTAAAGTAGGATACAGTTCAGCTACACAAACCCCAAAAATTTCCAAAAAAATACCCAGCCTCTTTTTCTTGGACACATTACAGCCAGACCAAAAAACTCTTATGAAAGGTTCCTAAGTGGGTATAAACAAGGAGGATCCATTTCCGGTCTGTCATTCTCCTCCTCATTCAAAACCCGCTGGAGGATGATCATTAGGCTCTCCCGAGATCGACCTCCCTTCTTCCTCCCAACCAGAAAATAGAGGAAGGGGTTCACAGTGCTGTTGAGGGAGGCACACAAAGCTGCATAATGGAATCGAATGGGAATATTCAGGCCTGCAATTAATGCATTGAGAAGAAGGGCATTGAGTGGAAAAGCAAGCACGAGGAAGAAGAGGAGTGTAAGTAAAATAACTATTAAAAGCCTTCCCCGCTTTCGTGGGTGTGATTTAAAACAGACTTTGATAAAAAGGATCACAGTTGAAATTGTCATGAGTGGGAGGCAAAGCAGTCCAGTCATGAGAAACTGAAAATATGCTATGAGGACATCAAAATATATGTTATATGATTCAAGGAAACGTGTTTCTATGAGAATGTAGACGATTAGGCAGAGCAGACAGGAGAGGACCCATAGGAGGGCACACACAATGGTGGACAAATGTGTCGGCCGGACACACCGATGCCAGATAGGGAAGAGGACAGACACACATCTGTCAATGCTGATGGCTGTCAGAAGAAGTTGTCCAGTGTTGTATGTGAAGGCTAAGAGATAAACACCAATACTAAAAAGAATAGAATAAGCCATAATAATACAAAAGAACTCTAGGCTCAGGAGGAATGCAAAGTCAGCAACACCCAAATTAAGGATGTAGGTGGTGAATGGTTTCCTCCTAATGCGGAAACCAAGAAGCCAGATGACAATTCCATTCCCCAAAAATCCCACACAGCAGATAACTAAAATAAAGCCATGCATTATAGATTCTTCATACTGGAAATCATCTTGATCATTATATGAGCTATTATGAGTGCTGTTATACTCATTGTATGTCACAGCATCCACAGCAGATTGCAAAGTCCCATTGATATGTCTTTCCATGCTGAATGACTGCATGCGGAAATCTTGTCTCCTCTTCTGGAGCAAAGGTTTCCTCTAGGAAATGGAAAGTATCACAAATAAGATTGACTCAGCTGGTATTCTGTGCAAAACCCAGAATGGTGAGACCCAGGAGCCCATTGAACCACACATACACCCAAAACTTTTGTCTATCAAGCCAAAAGTCATATAGGTGCAATTGTCTGCAATATTACTGAATCCCCCACATGGGCCACACCCCTCTGGATTTCTTCTCATGAATCTGTTTTTGTTCTTTAGTGAGTTAGTTTATGAGGAAATTGAGATTCACTGGTGGCAAGAGAAGTCTCTGGTCTCCTTGCCCTATTGTCCAATTTGTATTGTCTCTCTAAAACTGGGATTCAATCATATTTCTTTTACTATGACCAGGCTCAACATTCCTGCCTAGGAAGAGATATCAGTAAGGTTGAAGGCAATGGACGGAGACAGAGTGCTAAGGACTCCACCTTGTTTAGGGAAAGTTTGTTAGAAAGTTCTATAGCAGTGAATTTCTCTTACCTACTGCATATGCATCCAGGTGGGACTATCTTCCAATGGAAAAAGAGCAGTCTAGGAATGAATGAGCGTGTGGAGGACGTTCTGAAAGAGAGGTCAGGCAGTAATGTAACATGTTTTCTTATTATAACTCAGTGTCCTTTTTGTTGCTCAGTTCCCAGGATTCCGCCCAAAATATAGCAAGCTTTCTGATATGTCTATATTGGTTCCCCCCTAACCAAGAAGGCTGTTTTTGATGAATGGGAGGCAAACACGTTGGTGGTGGTGGGGGGTTACCCAAGTAATAGTGGGACCTTTAAGAAGCAATCGTACTTGATTGATAAACAAATGAACAGATTCTCCTGGTGGTGGTGATGACAGAAGGTTTACCTTACTCTCCCCTCCAAAGGCCCCAGCCATTTTCCTAGTGCAAGAAAACTGAGCATTAGCACTTCAGCTCTTGATTTAGCTGTAGTTTAGAGCTGTTGGCATCACACATTCCTGGCTTTCAGCCTGGCCCTAATCCAGACAGCTGTTTACATCTACATACTCAATGTATGTAGCCTCCTACACAACATGCTGGGGAGACTTAGGAGTCCTCTTTGCCTACCAGATTCTCTTCTTCTGTAGTTCTGAGGTTGATGGGGACAATTCTAAGAGCTTGCAAGAAACCCAATTAGCTAATGTGGAGATCTCTGATGATGGAGAAGGGATGTAATTAGCCTTCACTTCACTTCCTTACGACAAAGAGTAAGGAAAGTGCTCTACTGGCATTCTGAGTGTTAACTCAATGAGTGACTTATAAAAAGAAGAGAAATGAACTCTTCAGTGGGATAATTATTGTATTGCAGCTTCACACTAAGGGTTTAGTCACTCACAGAACAGAGAAAGGAATTCAATAATAAAATAGAGTGTATATGTTTATATATGAAGTGGAACCCCATCATTGTGTTTGCTTCTAGGAACATGGATATCTGCTCCCTTCGTATTGCCTTATCCCAATACTTCACTGATCAATCATAGGTGAATTCCCTGCGCTGGACTTGGGTCATGTGACATGACCCAGTCTATTCTGCATACCTGTTAAAATACATCAATTACATTACAGTACTCTCATTGTGTCTGGGTACAATGTTTGTTCTCTCCCTTGGCAGAACCTCAGAAAGTGACCTTATACTGAGTCAGATTATTGGTCTATGAAGGTCAGGACTTGTCTAACAGACTCTCAGTGCTACTCTCTAGCAATTTAAAAAGTGGTCTTTCCAACCCTACCTGGAGTTGCTTGGGAATTAACCTTCGGAAAGTACTGCAGCTCCGGCCTCTCCTGTAAATGTTTCACCCAACCTTCTGACTAACTGCAGATCAGCAGTCTTCAGAGATGGTGAGTGTAAGAAAACAAGGACACAGCATCTTGCACTGGAATGGCAGGTCCTAAGGACTTAAGAGGGGGAAAAATGTGGCCCCACTCATGCCCCATGGAGAAAATGTTAAATCTTACCAGTCTCACTCAAAGATGCAAACCGGTCCCTCCTGTTCGTCGTCTGGACTCAATTTGATTCTCTGCCTCATAGGACAAGAGAATGCTCATTAAATGGATATAAAGATAATTATCAGTTCACCAAGGAGGTGGAGACTATTGTCATTTATGTCCCCAAAGGCTACAGTCATGAAGATCAGATTTGTAATTGGTTCTGGAGGAAGCAGCTCATGTCTCACGTACTTCTTTATCTGTACCAGACAAATGGAATAAATCAAGACCTCCTCCCCACATTTCTAATCAAGGCTGTCTAAAGAAGATAACAACTTCCTGGTATTTCAACAGCTACAACCATTTGGGTGGGAAAAGTGTCTATTGGTGGGGAGACATGATCACCAAGGGCAGTAGGTTATGCAAACTAGGTGGAGGGGGCAAGCATTCAGAGTCATTTTCTGTCACTCGTGGAAAGGAGCAGATCCACCAGATCATCCTTCTCCTCCCCACCATCAATAGCAGGCAATTCCATGGTAACCCCCTGTCTCTCACTCTAACTGTCACAACCACCATGTTTGACTTTTTCTGCCTCTCTCTGACCCTCTCTCCTCTATCTCTCTATGGTAAACCCCTGGGCTGAGCCTCAAAACCAGGTAGGCTCTGCCTCTGAGCTTTCTAATTGGTCATTCTGCATTAACCATTTCTATCCCCCTATACAAACATAATCACAAGGCATGGGCAAGCACCACATCAATGTCACATTTATTTCTTTTCATTTATTTCATAAAATTTATACACTGCTTGATTGTAAAAAAAGAAAAAACACCCCAAAGCAGCTTACAGATGAATAAACAGAAAAATCACAACGATACTTTAAAACATGAAAAGTTAAAATGCTGAAGCAGATCGAATATATGTTAAGCTTTTTACATGATATATTGTTCTTACAGTATTATCATTTGAACTCCAATTAACATTCATATCTATTTAATATCTATATGAAGCCATTGGATGCGGACATTGGGAGTTTTGGAGCAAGGTATCAGCAGTGCAATGATGTTGACACGCAGCTTTCCCTTTCCATAACATAGGAATCAGGAGAGGCTGTGAAAGCTTTGAATTTATGTCTGGATGCAGTAGTGGTCTGGATGAGGGGTGATCAACTGTTTTTGAATTCTAGGAAGATGATACCCAATAGTCGGATATAGTAGGAAACAAAATTCCCAAGAAAGATGTACAGTAACTTTCTTTTTGTATGCCACAACAGCAGCGAGAATTTTGATAGCCAAGAATTGGAATACACATGAAGTACCAACAGTTGAAGATTGGCAGATGAAAATGATGGAATATATGGAACTGGCTGAACTGACCGGGAGAATGACCAGAGGGAAGAGGCGGTGGAGGAAGACTGGAAGAAATTTAAAGACTATTTAAAGAAATATTGCAGTATTTGAGATACATTTGGAAGTAGTATAGGTTGTAGTTTCAGAAATTATGATATAAGGGAAAGATAACTTGATTGGTGATTTTAAGAGAGAAAATTATGGAAAGTAAGATAATAATATAGTATAGAGCTTTAACATAGAAGTTGCTAAAGATGGAATTAAATTGAAGCACGGATGGGAGGGATTCGAGGAAGTCATCTTAAAATGGTTAAGAAGAAAAAAAAGAATTTTAAAGAGATTTTTGTTTTTGTTTTTTGTTTTGTATGTTCACAATGCTGTGTAATGTATTGTGTTGTGTTTATTTGTGTATATTTGATGTTCAAAAACGAATTCTAGGAAGATGGGAGCTCATTGCGGGTGTGTGTGGGGGGGTGCCCTCATGTTTTGTAAGTTGGCAAGTTCCTTGAATGGGGTTGCACTCCCTTTGAAGGAGCGAGGGTGAAGTTTGTGGGTACTTCTAAATACATCTTTGTCACTAGATGCTCAGGTGTCTTCTGTGATTGGTGATTTTAAGAGAGAAAATATAGAAATTATGGAAAGTAAGATAATAATATAGTATAGAGCTTTAACACAGAAGTTGCTAAAGTAAAGATGGAATTAAATCGAAGCACAGATGGGAGGGATTCGAGGAAGTCACCAGAAAATGGTTAAGAAGAAAAAAGAATTTTTAAGAGATTTTTATTTTTATTTTTTGTTTTGTATATTCGCAATGCTGTGTATTGTATTGTGTTGTGTTTATTTGTGTATTGTGTTCACTATGTGATGTTGCAAAATGAATTTTTTTAAAAAAAAAGAATTCTAGGAAGATGGGGGCTCATTGCGGGTGGGGTGTGGGGTGTCATCCATGTTTTGTAAGTTGGCAAGTTCCCTGAGTGGGGTTGCACTCCCTTTGAAGGAGCGAGTGTGAAGTTTGGGGGTACTTCTAAATACATCTTTTTCACTAGATGCTCAGGTGTCTACTGTGACTCTGAGAGCCTTTTGCCAGGTATGGAAATTCCTGGACGGGGATGGCCTGACCACTGCAGTCCTTCAGTCTAGGACAGGCATCCCCAAACTTTGGCCCTCCAGATGTTTTGGACTACAATTCCCATCATCCCTGACCACTGGTCCTCTTAGCTAGGGATCTTGGGAGTTGGAGGCCAAAACATCTGGAGGGCTGCAGTTTGGGGATGCCTGGTCTAGGAGAATTTTACCCTACCCCTGAAATGACATCAAAAAGTAGCCACAGGAAATCACTTTAAAATAAGCAAAGAGCAATAAGAAAGTGAAACAAGCACAAAGTGCTAAAAGCATCACATACCCGCAGTTGAAGAAATGAGATGAGGGTTCATCTCCGCTCCTCCCCAGGCATATACAGTACAATCAAGAGTGAAAAGCAGCAGGTTTACAAAAAAGAGGGCTAAATGGAACATAGATTGTCATAGCAAGAGGTGTCATTGTGGAGCTCTCTGATTACTGTATTTTGAACGTCTCACACCGCGGTTTGGATTGGGACTTCTACCTCCTCTCTGCAGTCTTCCTCCTCTTTGAAAAGCTTCTGGAGTATGACTTTCAGGCTCTCCCTGGATTGACCCCTCTTTCTCCTCCCAACCAGGAAATAAATCAGTGGCTTAATGCTGCTGTTTAGGCAGCAGCATAAAGATCCAATGTGTAGTGCATTACGAAAGGTAAGATGGGAAAAAGAAAATATTAAATAAAGGAAAGTAAATGGAAAAGCAAACAAGAGGGAGAAGAGGAGCACCATCAGGATGGCTATTAAAACACTTCCCTGCTTCCTCTGCTGTGATCTCAAGCAAACTTTGATGAAGAGGACCAGAGTGGAGACAGTCATGAGCGGGAGGCAAAACACAGCACTCACCAGCAACTGGTACCAAGCAAAAGCTTCTCTAAAGAATACAATGTCATTAAGGATGTGCACGAGAGTGAGAAGGAAAGTGAGGCTCCATATGATGGCACACACAATGATGGACAGGTTGGGTGGCCGGCGGCATCGATGCCAAATGGGGAAGACGAAAGAAACACAGCTGTCGAGGCTGATGGCTGTCAGCAGAAATTGGCAGATGAGGTTTGTGGAGAAAAAGCAATAGGCACTTATGATCGCTAAATAGTAAACATGGACATTGACAAGATGCGGATGAAAATTATCAAGGAAGGCAATTATCCTCCAAGGAAATAAGCCTAGGAGGACCCCAAAGTCAGCAACAGCCAAATTCAGGATATAGGTTGAGAAAACAGTCCTTTTCATGCAAAATCCGAGAAACCAGATGACAGTTCCATTCCCTAAAAGTCCAAGGATGCTAAGGAGGAAAAGGCAGACAAGGATAATAATAATCGTTACATCATATGGCCGTGTTTCGTCACCAAAATCAGTATAGTCTGGGAGCTCAGTTGCATTGTGTATTCTATTATATTCCTCCTCAGCACCCAAAGGGATTGGAGAGTGCAGGTCATTATTGTTCATGATGTTCAATCTCTTCTCTTTCAGCTACTTCTTGCAGAGTCACCTACTGGGGAAAAATGAGAAAAAAATGAAGCCTGTTTATGCTATAAAGCTGAAAAATATTGCACTGTTTCCTGCAGCTGGTGATGAATCTCTCATTTTTGTTCTCATTGTCAATTGAATGGGGTAGAGAAGGGGAGAGAACACTGTGGAGCACTGAGATTTCGCTTCAGTGACTTTACTTTCTTAGGGGGCAACTCTTTGGACTAGAAGCTGTCATAAATCAAGCAGGTTTAAATTCAGCTATTTCAGATTCAAACCCTGCCTATCAGCCGTGCTGCTTCTGCTCTGTCTAAGCCTGGTAGAAGGAAAACATGCCTTTTAGGAACATATTCTATGGTAAGTTATCCACTCACATGACTGAGCTGAATGGGCTTGGGATCCAGCTTAAATCCCCCCCGCCGCCCCATCCTTGAGAACAACCCCAGACTATGCCTTTTCTAGGACTTACTGTAGGATTCAGTCCAAGCAGCCTTAGCTCAGCTGGTTGAGTGCCACATGAGGGTGAGAGATCATACAGTGAGATAAAACATTGTATCCCTTCTTTGTCCTCTTTTGGTTCTCACCCAACGTTACAACCCTTGATCTGACCCAGTTTATTCTGCAGCATCTGCTAACACTCAAAGGACTCAATAATTCTGGATCTAATGTTCTTTCCCTCCCTCTGTCCCTCAGAACAAAACAATTGCCCTATACTGCGCCACAGCAGACCTTTTTTCTTTTTTTGGCCCGAATTTTTCTCCAATTATTATTATTATTATTAAAAATCCTGATTGGTTCTCCGCTTGGCCAATCACGAGTGGGCAAGGGAACGGCCCATCAGGACCTAGCACTCCTCCTTTTCGCCATGTGCGTCGCCACCATCCAAGCTCGGGGCTGCTCTGCAAAGTATGGGGGCTTGCATCGCAGCGCCTGGCGGAGCGGGGCCACTTGATGCTGCCGCTTCCTCCTCCGCCCATGTTGCTCCCAGGTGGCGGTTTCACTTGGCAGTGTATCTCAGGCGAAAGTGCTGCCCCTCTTGAGTCCCTCTGCCACCTGCAAGCCGCCCTCTCACTCCTGTTTGCACGCGCCAGCCGGAGAGGCAGGGCAGCTCAGTGGACTGGCAGAACTGACATGCGAGGTCAGGGAGGCTTTTTTTTGGAGGGGGGGCTCTTTGGGCTCTGGGGTGGGTCACTTCAGGGTGCTCCCCATTATGCACGATTTTGCGTGTGTGCGTGCAGGGGCTCGTAACAGAACCCCTGTGTAAATTGGGGACTCATCTCAGATGAGTCATGTGTACTACAATGGGGCTCACTCCTGAGTAAATCTGCGGCACAATTAGTCATTTAGATTGTTGTTGTTTTTTACTTGATGGGGGGCAACTGCTCCATGCACTCCCCTGGCTACACCCATGATTACACATGAATAAAAAACTTCCTTCTAGCACCTCAAAATTTGTGGTTCCTATTTTTTTTTTTTCAAAGTACCATCAAGTCCCACATTCGGTACTTCCTTCACATCCACGAAGGATAGTGATTCTGTTTTATTTCTTCCCCCTGAGGAGTCAAAAGATAGGAGACGAGACTCCATCAAGCACGTATCAGTTTTCTTCTGGTGGTTCCAGAAAGCTTCACTTCCGTAACGACAATCATTCGTCTTACCTGCAGGAGAAAAGGCAGCGAAGATCCTCTAGCCCTGGTTGAACTGCGTTACTTCCAGCACTGAGAGATACACTTGCAGCCAGATCAGAAACTTGTTATCCAAAAGGAGCCTTGGGGAGAAAATTAAAGGAAAGCCAAACCCAGCAGGGTATTTGAGGACGGGGAAAAAACTTTCAAGAGCTATGAAGACCCTCTCTTGAAAAACCGATACCTACCGAGTTAGGAAATGAAAGACGGAGACAAATGAAATAGTTAAAACTCCACGTTTGTAACAGCAGCAACCGGGACAGAGCGATGCAACCCCGTTGCTCTCAGAGTGAGGCTAATTTTGGAAGGAAGACACTAAGTTTGGAAGGCAAATGGGAAGGGAAGTAAGGAGGCGGTGCCTCTGGGAAGGGTCTGCAGCGGGAATGAAGGGTGTGCGTAAAATGATATAGAGTGGAAGCTGGAAGGGAATTTGTGGGTAAGGAAGAAATCCTGAAGAGAGGAGGGCGCTTGGAGGGACCTCGGAGATTGTCCCAAATTCTAGACAACCCTAAGAAGCGAGTCTATTGAGCGCAGACTTCCTATGCAGTGAACGAGTTATAGGGTTGCACGGAGAGAGATCCCAGGACAGGTTGAATATCAGAAAGGAGAGTGGTGAGGATTTGTCACAGGAAATCGAACAGTGAAGGAACTAGCGGGTGAGGAAGAAAGAGAAAAGGAGAGAGGGTTTTTTTAAAAAAAAAAATATTGCAATTTATTGTGGAAATAGCAAGCTTCTATTCAGTCCCCAGCCAAGCAGTTCAGGGACATTGTTTGTAACATTTTGGTCACGAAGAGTCTAGCTTCTAAACGTGAAGGATTTAGCTTTGTTACCTTTGCACTGAGCACCTTCTTGGTTGGAGGAAGCAAAGGACGAACCAGGTCTCGGTTTGCATGGAGAAGGTCCCAGGTGTCATTCTTGGCATCTGAAGGTAGGGCTGGGAAAGTCCCTGCCTGAAACGCTGGACAGGTGCTGCCAGCCAGTGCCAACCAGCATCTCCTACCTGGCATTCTCCAGATGATTTGGACTACAATTCTCATCATCCCTGACCTTTAGTCATGCTGGCTATGGAGAGTGAGAGTTGGAGTTTGCAGGGCATCAGCTAGGGAAAATGTGTGCTAGGCATGGGGATCCTCCAGACAGCAGGCCAAGCAAGACTTAATTTTGCTGGTAAGGCTGTTTCTCCCAAACCTCATCTGCCTGTCGCTGTGGGCATGTAAGGAATACCTGACTGTTGTTGTTGTTGTTGTTGTTGTTTAGTCGTTTAGTCGTGTCCGACTCTTCGTGACCCCATGGACCATAGCACGCCAGGCACTCCTGTCTTGCACTGCCCCCCGCAGTTTGGTCAAACTCATGTTCGTAGCTTCGAGAACACTGTCCAACCATCTTGTCCTCTGTCGTCCCCTTCTCCTAGTGCCCTCAATCTTTCCCAACATCAGGGTCTTTTCCAATGATTCTTCTCTTCTCATGAGGTGGCCAAAGTATTGGAGCCTCAGCTTCACGATCTGTCCTTCCAGGGAGCACTCAGGGCTGATTTCCTTAAGAATTGATAGGTTTGATCTTCTAACAGTCCATGGGACTCTCAAGAGTCTCCTCCAGCACCATAATTCAAAAGCATCAATTCTTCGGCGATCTGCCTTCTTTATGGTCCAGCTCTCACTTCCATACATCACTACTGGGAAAACCATAGCTTTAACTATACGGACCTTTGTCGGCAAGGTGATGTCTCTGCTTTTTAAGATGCTGTCTAGGTTTGTCATTGCTTTTCTCCCAAGAAGCAGGCGTCTTTTAATTTCGTGACTGCTGTCACCATCTGCAGTGATCAAGGAGCCCAAGAAAGTAAAATCTCTCACTGCCTCCATTTCTTCCCCTTCTATTTGCCAGGAGGTGATGGGACCAGTGGCCATGATCTTGGTTTTTTTGATGTTGAGCTTCAGACCATATTTTGCGCTCTCCTCTTTCACCCTCATTAAAAGGTTCTTTAATTCCTCCTCACTTTCTGCCATCAAGGTTGTGTCATCTGCATATCTGAGGTTGTTGATATTTCTTCCGGCAATCTTAATTCCTGCTTGGGATTCATCTAGTCCAGCCTTTCGCATGATGAATTCTGCATATAAGTTAAATAAGCAGGGAGACAATATACAACCTTGTCGTACTCCTTTCCCAATTTTGAACCAATCAGTTGTTCCATATCCAGTTCTAACTGTAGCTTCTTGTCCCACATAGAGATTTCTCAGGAGACAGATGAGGTGATCAGGCACTCCCATTTCTTTAAGAACTTGCCATAGTTTGCTGTGGTCGACACAGTCAAATGTAAGTCACATGTAAGGAATACCTGACTAGAAAGGAACTATCAGGAGCTAGGTTTGGCATGTGGAGCTCACTTACAGGCAGACAGCCCCTTTAAAGTTGTCTCTTTGGTGTTGTTGTTTTGGTTTTTTTATTTAATAATTTTCTTAATTTAATTTTTTAAAAAAGAAAACAACAATTAAAACAGTTCAATACATATTCAAACATAGAAAACATAAATCCTTTTACAATTTCAATACCTTCCTTTCCCTCCCCCCTCCCCATGCTTCCCTTCACCCGTGTATGATCTTATTTGCCTATTATTCTTTTTGTTATCGTTGCAGTGCCCACTATCTTATTGATCATGTCATTAATAAAAAATTTTTTTCACTTTGCTGGAAGGATTTGACTGCAAACCCTACCTAGAAATGGATGTTTCCCCCCCTCATTTGCACACTTGCCAACCTGTCTGCAAAGTCATAGAATCATACAATTTTAGAGCTGGAAAGCTCCATCTAGTCCAACCCTCTGCAATGCTAGAATCTTTTGCCCAGCGTGGGGCTCAAATCCACAACCCTGAGATCGAGTTTCAGGCTCTGCTGATTGAGCTCAGTCTAAAAGGAAGGGGGAAGAAAGCCTGTTTGCAGTGCAGTTTGCATCCAAATCAGTATAATTGTATATGATATAAAGGAGATTCCTGTATCCTAATTTACTAGCTACTTGCAGGAAACAAGATTACTGTTTCAGAAGCTGCAAGTGGCTGCCCCAGAGAAAGTGGAGGCTGTTCTATTAGGGCAAATGTGGCAATACCCCACCAACCTCTTTCTGTCTGCCTTTCAACTTCTTTCTCCTTAGTTGACCCTTGTAGAACTCAACAGGGAGGAAGATAGAACAGAAAACCAAAATTTGTTGACTCAGCCTGTGATTGGTTCTGGCTCCATGAATTATTGGGCTTGCTGCCATCCGCCTCAATGGTTCTAATGGGTATCAGCCACCCCTGCCCAGAGGTATCCTCTTCTCACTGCATGGATACCCACCTGGTAACAGAGATGAGAGTCCCATGGACTGCAAGAAGATCAAACCTATCCATTCTGAAGGAAATCAGCCCTGAGTGCTCACTGGAAGGACAGATCCTGAAGCTGCGGCTCCAGTACTTTGGCCACCTCATGAGAAGAGAAGACTCCCTGGAAAAGACCCTGATGTTGGGAAAGATTGAGGGCACTAGGAGAAGGGGGTGACAGAGGACGAGATGGTTGGACAGTATTCTCGAAGCTACTAACATGAGTCTGACCAAACTGCGGGAGGCAGTGGAAGACAAGAGTGCCTGGCGTGGTCTGGTCCATGGGGTCACCAAGAGTCAGACACAACAAAATGACTAAACAACAACTACAACAGAGATGATATTGTGGATCTTCTTGCCCTATCTGAATATTGGTTGGCTGGTTGTATTTATATCCCATCCTTTTGTTCTTTCTTTTTATACCGCCCTCTCAATGTAAAATGTAACCTTCTCAATGTAAAACAAACCCACCCACCCAAAAAATCCAACTACAGTCACTAGCAAAAACCAAGTGTAAACATTGTAAATCCAGGTATAGAAAACATAAATACAAATAAAGTGATAAGAGATCACTTTTCAGTAAATTCCATTTTTTCACCAAGTGTGTGTAATATTAGGGGTGTGTGATGTGATGACCTTGTATAGTAAGTGTTCAATGGATTGAAACCGGCTGCAAGAACATTTCCCATCTTTTCCTAAGTATTATTTGAAAGTTTGATCTCAGAGAGATCAGAAGAATTAAAGCAATAGGCAAATGTTTCCATCACATTATTTTTCAAAAAAAATAAAATCAGTTATAAATATGTCCCATGTTGCTTCCAGTGATACAACAATAAAAGCAACCACATTGCAAAACTACAATACAATGAGCACAGAGGAGTAAAATAATCACATCTACAAATTTTCTGGGCAAAAATAAAATAAAATGCTCTTTGCTCGGTTCTGAGATGAGCCACTTTCTGAACCTCTCTGGGGAGCACTTTCAATACATTGGGTGCCACTACTAAGAAGATCCTCCCTTCCCCCAGGTATCACCATTAATGGTAGGACAGGTGGCTGACATGGAAGTACTTGTGCTCATTCGATCACCAAGCCTATATCCGGTTTCAAAAGGTAAGCACCAACACTTTGGATTGTGCTAAGAAATGGCTCAAGGATCAGTGAATCTGTTTATACCAGGCATCCCCAAACTTTGGCCCTCCAGATGTTTTGGACTACAATTCCCATCACCGCTGACCACTGGTCCTGTTAGCTAGGGATCATGGGAGATGTAAGCCAAAACATCTGGAGGGCCGCAGTTTGGGGATGCCTGGTTTATACCATGGTGAGATAGATTCACAATGTGGCTAGTAGCTGTATTTTAAGATGACAAGTCTTCTAAGATAGCCCTACATTAAATGCATAACAGCAATCTAACTACAACATAAATCATAATGGCTAGGCTACTTGTGCCCAAGAGTGGTCCATACCTGGAATCCCAGCTAAACTGGTGGAAGGTCCATCATGCCACTGTAATCACCTGACCCTCCATCAACTATCTAGGAGGACCCCCAGAGTCCATCAACAATCCTGACTCCAACCTTGATCTTAAAGAGGAGCGTAACTCAATCCGGAACAGGCTGATCACCACCTTTCCCAGCAGATGTCTCACCTATCAACCAGGTGAGAAGGAACTGAGAGAGATGGAATTCATTGGTGTTGGTTTGAATAAAAGGAAATTAGAAAGAGGAGGAGGAAGAGACCAGCAGGTGGATGAAAAGATAAGGGAAGCTGAAGGAATAAAAGGCACAAGTTTCTCTATTAGATGAGGTGAAGGAGAAAAAGAGACCGAGAGCTCCCAGGCCAATTTTAGCCCCACTTGGCCAAGTACTTTGGTCTTTTTATAGCTGCTTCTGAAATAACATACTGTGCAAGGGAGAAGGGAGGGGAGAAAGAAGACCCTAGATCGTGTCTGCTGCCCACTAGGTGGAAGTGGAATCAATGCTATACAGTATTATGGAGGGTCCAGTAGATGGCAGCATTTGCCTGTTGAAAGGGTCCTTGTCACCCACTCCCCCCCCCCCCCCAATTTTGACCAGCTCCTAAGCAGATGCAGGTCACTGAACTTCCCAAGATTTAAGATTATATGGAACATGATTTTTGAACTTTGAGACAATGCCTTTCCCATAGGACTATTGGTTCTCTACCCATCCTTCATGATTGGGTTGCATTTCCTCCCTATGACATTACTTTTAGCACTTAATTGGCACCTTCTACACAATTTAAGCTGCATTACCCACTTAGGCTGGAATAAACCCCATTGAACTTAGTCTGTCAATGGCCAGGTATCTGAAGCCAGCTCCCAATAGAGCACATCGTTAGGGATCTTGTAAAATATTTTTTGGGGTGTGTGTGTATGTGTGTCAAGTGAATGCCTAATAGCTAAAGTCTTGATTCCCCTAATGCTTTTGAGTAAAGAAGATGCTGTGGAAAAGTCCTTTTTATTTTCACAAGGAAACCAGCAGCCCAGAGCAAAAGATCAGAGTGAAAGGAAAAGTAACTGAATTAAAACTTGGCGATGGGGAGGGGGAAAGGCAGGCAAGTCGCTGGGATTCTACAGCAGACCCCACAAGGCCAATCACATGGTCACTCACCTTGTCATGGACATTGGGGGAGAAAGCACGTGAGTGCCACTATGGTCTGAACCACTGAGCCTCTTGGGTCTGCCAATTGGAAGGTCAGCAGTTCGAATCCCCACGACGGGGTGAGCTCCCGTTGCTCTGTCCCAGCTCCAGCCTATCTAGCAGTTCGAAAGCACATTAGCACAAGTAGATAAATAGATAGCACTGCAGCAGGAAGGTAAACAGCATTTCCATGCACTCTGGCTTCCACCACAGTGTTCCATTGTGCCAGAAGCGATTTAGTCATGCTGTGGACAAACGCCGGCTTCTTTGGCCTGAAAGCGAGATGAGCAGCACAATTCCATAGTTGCCTTTGACTGGACTTAACCGTCCCGGGGTCCTTTACCTAATTTTTTAACCTTTAGACATTGGGAATCACCTGTAGGTCTGCCATCCTCCCTCTGTATCCCACCAAATCTTACATCTAGGGTTCTTATTAGGCCATAGGTTGTGGCCTTGGTGCTGAATGGATAGTACCCCATATGGTGGCCGTCTCTGGCCTCTTGCCGAGGGGCAGGAAGACGTTGCCAACAGCATGGAGCAGCCTCCTCCCTTGTTAGGGATCGGGGAGCCCAGTCTCCACACCACACCTGACAGAGGGACAGATCCACATTCAGGTTAAGGGGGCTACATACTGCTGTTGGCACCCCAGGGGGATTTCCTTCCCAAGTCTTGTCACCATTTAATCATGAATATGTCAAGTGGTCAGCATTATATTTGAGCAGCAGCTCATTCAGCCTTGGCAGCAGGAGATAATTTTAATGTTTTCTCTGATTATGTCTCTTACTTGCCGATTCTCAGATAATTATTTGTTGTTGTTGTTTAGTCGTTTAGTCGTGTCCGACTCTTCGTGACCCCATGGACCATAGCACGCCAGGCACTCCTGTCTTCCGCTGCCTCCCGCAGTTTGGTCAAGCTAATGTTCGTAGCTCCGAGAACACTGTCCAACCATCTCGTCCTCTGTCATCCCCTTCTCCTGTGCCCTCAATCTTTCCCAACATCAGGGTCTTTTCCAGGGAGTCTTCTCTTCCCATGAGGTGGCCAAAGTATTGGAGCCTCAGCTTCAGGAGTTATTTACTGGAGTTATTATTTGAGAGCATTCACACCATGGGGATTTTCCCGATGGAAGCCCCCTCTGATTTCTAGTGCTCCACCCCAGGCTTTGTTAAATCCCTATATTGAAGGAGATTATGTTCCCTTCAGATCTTGAACCTACCACCTTTTCTTCTCTCTGTATCATTTAATACTGATCATAGGCTGCATGTACCCCACACATTTAAAGCACATAATTTCTCTCAAAGAATCCTCCAAACTGTAGTTGTTTGAGGGTGCTGGGAACTGTGGCTCTGTGAGGGATAACTTACAGTTTCCTGAATTGTTTGGGAGAAGGCATGTGCTTGAAATGTGCATTAAATGTATGGTGGGTAGGCATCCCTAGTGGTGAGCCATTTGGACTTGAAAGCCTTTTGCACAGATGCACATAACTGATAAATATTACATATATACAGTGGAGAGAGAGAGAGAGAGAGAGAGAGAGAGAGAGAGAGAGAGAGAGAGAGAGAGAGAGAGAGAGAGCATGGCCAATGGCCAGGGATGATGGGAATTGTATCTTAAGGACTGTCACAGGGAAGATAGAGCAAGCTTGCCCACTCCTGCTCCAGAGCATAGGACTTGAACCAATGGTTTCAAGTTACAAGAAGGGAAATTCCAGCTAAGCATCAGGAATAACTTTCTGATGTTAAGAACTGTTTGACAGTGGGACAGACTCCCCTGGGAGGTTCAATGGGTGTTTTAAAGGAGAGGTGTGTGTGTGTGGGGGGGGTATCTCTCATGGATGCTTTAAGCTGAGATGCCTGCATTGTAGGGGGTTGGACTAGATGACTCTAAAAAGGTAAAGGTAAAAGACCCCTGACAGTTAAGTCCAGCCGCGAACGGCTCTGGGATTGTGGCTCTCATCTTGCTTTACTGGCTGAGGGAGCCGATGTTTGTCTGCAGACAGTTTTTCCGGGTCATGTGGCCAGCATGACTAAGCCACTTCTGGCGAAACCAAAGCGGCGTATGGAAACACCATTTACCTTCCCGCCAGAGCGGTACCTATTTATCTACATGCACTTTTTGGTGTGCTTTCGAACTGCTAGGTTGGCAGGAGCTGGGACCGAGCAGCACGAGCACATCCCATCACGGGGATTCAAACTGCCAACCTTCTGATCGGCAAGCCCTAGGCTCAGTGGTTTAGACCACAGCACCACCCGCGTCCCTTAGATCAGTGTTTCTCAACCAGTGTGCCTCCAGATGTTTTGGAACTACAACTCCCATCATTCCTGACCACTGGTCTTGCTAGCTAGGGATGATGGGAGTTGTAGTCCCAAAACATCTGGAGGCACACTGGTTGAGAAACACTGCCTTAGATAACTCTAGGGAGGTCTATTAGTCTATGATTCTATGGAGGGTCAAAGGTTCCCCACTCCTGTATGAAGGGGTGTATTTAACTAAAATTTCAATCAGAGTAGCTCTACTGAAATTAATAGACCCAAGTCAGTTGTGACCATTAATTCCAATAGGTCTACTCTGAGTAAAGGTTAATTGACTACAGCGCCAAGTGACCACACACACCAATCTGGATGGCAGAATCTTGATTGAAAGAAGCGTGTTGAGAATGAATGATTTTGTATCAATTAAAAAATGCATTCTTGTGTGTGCTATAAACAGGTAAGCCAAACTTGCATCAGGGGGAAAACTATTCAGAATCTTCCTCCTGGAAGGCAAAAGATATTATATAGGGCCATAAAGTATCTTTAATCCTGGCTTTCTGCTTGCAAAACTAGGGGGCACCAGCTGATATCTCTCTGCACCTCACAACAGATGCCTCTGATCAAAGCTGCCCCAAAAATAAGAACCTGGGAATTTTCTACATGGGTGGAGTGGCGGCTCCAGCCTTCAAGCCACAGCTGAGCTACCTCCCAAAATATTCCTGCCACGGGCCTTTTAATTTAGACCACAAGCTAGAAAGCAATTTGGTAAGAATCTTCTCATCTCAAAATAACATCCCCCCATCTCCAAATCTGATAAGATGCATAGCCTGCCTCGCTATTGTTTTTCCTCTCTTCAGCTTAAACCTCAGCTCAAAATACCTGAATCCGTATTTTCAAAGGGGGAGGAGTTTTTTTTTATATACAGAACTAGGGTCATATTTCTATCCACCCAACACCCTTCCTTCTCCCCTGCACAGTAAGTTATTTCAGAAGCAGCTATAAAAAGACCAAAATACTTGGCCAAGTGGGGCTAAATTTGAACTGGGAGCCTCAGTCTCGGTTTTTCTCATTCACCTCATCTAATAGAGAAACTTGTGCCTTTTACTCCTTCATCTTCCCTTTTCTTTTCATCCGCCTGCTGGTCTCTTCCTCCTCCTCTTCCTAATTTCCTTTGATTCAAACCAACACCAATGAATTCCATCTTTCTCTGCTCCTTCTCACCTGGTTGATAGGTGAGACATCTGCTGGGAAAGGTGGTGATCAACCTGTTATGGATTGAGTTACGCTCCTCTATAAGATCAAGGTTGGACTCAGGATTGTTGATGGACTCTGGGGGTCCTCCTAGATAGTTGATGGAGGGTCAGGTGATTACAGTGGCATGATGGACCTTCCACCAGTTCAGCTGGGATTCCAGGTGTGGACCCCTCTTGGGCACAAGTAGCCTAGCCATTATTATCTATGCAGTAGTTACAGGTAGGTAGCCGTGTTGGTCTGAGTGGAAGCAAAATAAAAAAAAAAATCATTCAGTAGACCAACTAAGTTTATATTTTGGTATGAGCTTTCGTGTGCATGCACGAAATGTGGTGTATTTGAAGAAGTGTGCATGCACACAAAAGCTCATACCAAAATATAAACTTAGTTGGTCTTTAAGGTGCTACTGAAGGAATTTTTTTATCTATGCAGTAGTTAGACTACTGTTATGCCAGGCATGGCCAAACTTGGCCCTCCAGCTGTTTTGGGACTACAATTCCCATCATCCCTGACCACTGATCCTGTTAGCTAGGGATGATGGGAGTTGTAGTCCCCAAACAGCTGGAGGGCCAAGTTTGGCCATGCCTGTGTTATGCATTTGTAATATTGGGCTCCCCCAATATTTCATGAGAAGAGAAGAATCCTTGGAAAAGACCCTGATGTTGGGAAAGATTGAGGGCACTAGGAGAAGGGGACGACAGAGGACAAGATGGTTGGACAGTGTTCTCGAAGCTACGAACATGAGTTTGACCAAACTGCGGGAGGCAGTGGAAGACAGGAGTGCCTGGCGTGCTCTGGTCCATGGGGTCACGAAGAGTCGGACACGACTAAACGACTAAACAACAACAACAATATTGGGCTATCTGAGAAGACCGGCCATTTTAAAATACAGCTACTAGCCACTGCTTTGTGCTACCAGGGGCGGAGAGCAGGCAGGGGCACGGCTGGCACCCCCGGGGCATGGCGCACATCCCCGGGGCATGGCACGCTGGCCGTGAGGGCAGGGCATGGCACAAATTCTGGGGGCATGGAGCACTGCCTGTGGGGGCGTGGGTGCATGGCACATGTTGCGGGGTGCCCTGCAATGGCACCCTACCAGAATAGTGGTACCAGGAGTGGTCCACTCCTTCTGCACTCCCATTCTTCCACCAGTGTTTGTGGGACCAGTCATTGTGAACCTGTCTCACCATATTATAAACAGATTTACTGGTCCTTGAGCCATTTCATCTCAGAACCGAGCAAAGAGCTTTTTTTTTTCTTCCATGCTGAAAATTTCTAGATGTGATTGTTTTATCCCTCTGTGCTCATTGTAGAAATTTTGCAATGTGGTTGCTTTTACTGTTGTAATGCTGGAAGCAACAACAACAACAACAACAATAATAATAATAATAATAATAATAATTTATTTGTACCCTGCCCATCTGGCTGGTTTCTGCATCCACTCTGGGTGGGTTCCAACAGAGACTAAAAATACATTATAACATCAGTCATTAAAAACATAATATCCCTAAACATGGGACATTCTATCTATCTATCTATCTATCTATCTATCTATCTATCTAAATGTGATGGAAACATTTAACTTTTGCTTTTTCTGCTGTTTCTCTTTTATTTAATGCAGTACTCAGATAAAACGTTAAAATAATACTTACGACTAATTTGGGAGTGTTCTTACAACTTTAAAGGGGCTTGCTGTCTGTAAGTGAGCTCCACATGCCAAACCTAGCTCCTGATATTTCCTTTGTGTGGCAATGCCCCTCCCTCCACGTGAAATAAGATACGAGACACAATGAATAAGTTTAAGTGGGCGAAAAGGCCACAACTTTATTGGTTACGAATGATGAGCGGTATTGGCTTAGGCATTGGAACCTAACCAGCTATATCCGACTGCAACCCGTGTGTTACAGTCTGGGAGAAATTAACCACCAGCAAGGAGCCCAGTGATGTACATCTACTGGGACACCTCCTGTGGCCACCGTTGGGGGGTGCCTTAAGGCCCTGACCTCCGCAGGCCCAGGACAAAGGTACCACCCCCGGAACCCCTTTAACAGAGTTACTTCTCCAATTTCTGGGCAGAGGATGACGCAATCTGCCCCCCTTCTTCTTTTATGCAAATTTCCAATGCCTAACCGCCAAACCAAGTTGTGACGAATTGCTATGAGGTAGGCGAAAAAACCAGCTTGGCTAGCCCAAGTGGAAAAAGTCCTACCAGGCCCCTCGGCCAACCAAGGCGATCAACCAAAGTCCATAGAAGCGTCGGCCTAACCTGCCTAGCCTAAAGGGTGGGTGGGCGGGTGATCCGTTCGGGTTGGGAGCCAGAGCAGGAAAGGCTGAGTTCCCGCCTCCGATCGGTTTAAAGGTCGCGAAGCCCCACCTCCCGGCTGACCCTATTGGCCAGCCCGGGTATGACGGAGGCGGGAACTCCCACCTCGTGAGGGGGCTGAGCTCTCAGCCCCCATCGTGAGAGTTCGCTCGAGGCTAGCCCACAACACCACCTCCGTGGGGAAGCGGAAGTGGTTTTCTAGTCATGTATTCTTTACATGCCCCACAGCTGACCACATATGATATCGTGTGTGACAGGCAGATGAGGTTTGGGAGAAACAGCCTTACCAGCAAAATTAGGTCTTGCTTGGCCTGTTGGCTGGAGGCTCTCCATTCCTAGCACACCTTTTCCCTAGCTGATGCCCTGCAAATTCCAACTCCCACTATCCAAAGCCAGCATGACCAATGGTCAGGGATGATGAGAATTGTAGTCCAAATCATTTGGAGAATGCCAGGTGGGAGATGCTGGTCTGCATCGTCTGTCAGCACCTGTCCACAGTTGCAGGCAGGGCTTTCCCAGCCCTACCTGCAGATGCCAAGAATGACACCTGGGACCTTCTCCATGCAAACCGAGAGCCTGGTTCCTCCTTTGTTTCCTCTAACTAAGAAGGCACCCACCCAGTGGAGAAGGTAACAAACCTAAATCCCTCTACCTCTTGGACTCTTGGCAGCCAAAACGTTACAGTCGAGGGTCTTGTCCCAGAACTGCTTGGCTTGGGACCCTGCATAGAAGTTGACAATGATTTTTTTTATTAAAAAAAAAATCGAAAAACAACAAAACATAACAACAGAACAAAACACCAAAACTCTCTCCTTTAATCTTTCTTCCTCAGCTGCTAGTTCCCTTCCTGCTCCATTTCAAGAGACAAATCTTCACCGCTTCCCTTTCTGTTCCGCATTCTACCTGTCCTGCGATCTCTTTCAGGGCAAACCTAGGACTTGCTAAATGCAAATGAAGTCTGCATTCATTATGCTCGCTCCATAGAAAGGGGCGTTTAGGGTTGCCTAG
This sequence comes from Zootoca vivipara, assembly GCF_963506605.1. Taxonomy (NCBI): domain Eukaryota; kingdom Metazoa; phylum Chordata; class Lepidosauria; order Squamata; family Lacertidae; genus Zootoca; species Zootoca vivipara. Next base: position 7,042,102 of record NC_083283.1, read on the forward strand.
GATTTGAGAAAATCCCTGATGTCCCTTAAGGCTCCTTCTTCTCTTAAGGCTTCCTTCTTCACCCGCAAGGTCCCTTCCAGCTTCCACTCTGCATCGGTTCGCACACACACACTTCATTCCCGCTACAGACCCCTCCCCAAAACACCACCTCCTCACTTCCCTGGCCCCTTGCCTTCCCATCCTTCCAAACTTAGCCTCACTCTGAGCAACAAGGGCGCAGCGCTCTGTCCCGGGTGCTGCTGCTGCTACTGTGGAATTTCTTGAGTTTTTACTACTTCATTTGTTCCCGTCTTTCATTCTCTCTCTCTCTCTCTCTCTCTCTCTCTCTCTCTCTCTCTCTCTCTCTCTCTCTCTCTCTCTCTCTCTCTCTCTCTCTCTCTCTCTCTCTCTCTCTCTCTCTCTCTCTCTCTCTCACACACACACACACACACACACACACACACCTCAGTATCCGTTTTTCAAGAGAGCGTCTTCAAGTCTCTGGAAAGTAAGGATGCAGAGAGATTTTTCCCCTCCTCCCTTTTCATGTTAAAGTTCCCCCACAACACCCTGCTGGGTTTGGCTTGCCTCTCGTTTATTCGCCAAGCCTCTTTTAGGAGAGCAAGTTTCTGATCTGGCTGCAAGTGCATCTCTAGTGCTGGAAGTAACTCAGTTCAACGGGGGCTGGAGGATCTCCGCTGCTTTTTCTCCTACAGGTAAGAGGAACGATTGTAACGCTCTGGAACAACCAGAAGACAACTGATATCTGGTGCTATCTTTCGTCTTGGGACGAGGTGGTGGTATAAAATGTGTGTCTTGATGATAAAAATAGGAATCACAAATTTTTAGATACTAGAAGTTTTTTTTTTTGTTAATGTCTAAGGATGTAATCCAAACCCAATTTACACAGGAGTGAGCCCCAATGAAATCAGTATCACATGAATTCTGAGTAGACATTAGTGTAACCCTAATCCCATTTACTCGGGAGTAAGTTCCATTTAATTAAATAGCACTAACTTCAGAGTAGATGTGGATGTATACTTGCTAGTCTATGTCTAGCCCTGCTTACTCAGGAGTAAGTCCCATTGAATTCAATAGGACTAACTTCTGAGTAGACGTCGTAAGGGTAGCAGCCTAGGAGTGGAAACGGAAGGTAGCCGAGCTAAGGTTAATCTGGAAAAGTCTAGTGGCTTTTATTGAACCAATGAGGAGAAACATCCTTGTTTAATTTTTTTCAACAAAATTGTTTCTGGTATAGGAATACACAGGAGATGTCTAAGGACAGTGTTTTTCAGTGGATGCTTTTTTGCATAATGCAGATTTCCCTCCCATCCAAACAACTGCTGCTAAGGCACTAACTGATATGTGACTCATATAACCAATGGAATAAATATATAAGGCTACATTAAGCGATATATGGGTTGCAATCTTGGCCTTGGGTAATGCCACTGCTTCAGCAAAGTTCCACAGTAAAGTAGGCAAAATATAGATTATTAAAGGTTCAAAAGTGGTTTTTCACTTGCACTTATAATTATATGAAGCCTTCTTTGGTTTCAACGTGAATGCAAGAACAGTCTGCCAAATAGAAAAAGCTCAGCTCTCTTTTAGAACCAGCAAATGTGGGTGCTGTTCCCTCTGTTATTAGGGCAAGGGTAGCCAACATTGTGCCCTCTAGAGATTGTGAACTGTAACTCCCATCATCCCTGACCATTGGCCTTGCTGACTGAGGCTGATAGGAATTGTAGTCCGGCAATATCTGGCAAGGATCATGTTGTTCTAGGGAAAATCTTGCAGTATAGAGTTGGAAAACAGCTTGAGGCCATCAAGTCAAATTCTCCTTAAATCTTCACGCCCAGAACAAGACATGGTACCCATGTGGGGTCTGACCAAGGCAGAATAGAGTGGGACTATTACTTCCCTTGATCTGTACCCTATACATCTGTTGATGCAGCCTAGAATAGCATTGACCTTTTTTTTTTTTTTTTTGCTGCCACATCACACTGTTGAATCATATTCAGCTTGTGGTCCACCAAGACCCCTAGATCCTTTTCACATGTACTGCTAGGAAACCTGGTGTCCGCTATCCTATATTTGTGCATCTGGTTCTACCTGCCTAATTGCAGAACCTATTGGGTTATGTCAGCAACGACAGTGGGCACCACCATGGCAGGCATGGGCAGCATGGATGAGAAAAGGTGTCTGTTCTGCATGATGATTGTTCATTGTGTGCGGTGTGCCTTTGTATACTAGCTGATGGGAATTGCAAGAGGAGTGTGTTGCACTCGGTTTCTGATTCCAGGATTCCCAGAGGCATCTGGTTGGCCTCTGTAAGAATAGAGAACATGGGGCTTTAGCCTTATCCCACAAAGCATCTCTTATGTTCTGAACTATGATGTTCTGAATTTTTGAACTATGTACATGCGTTTTTGTAAATGTATGGGTTAATAATACTTTATAAGCAAATTCCTTTGTGACTCCTGTCGCTAATACTGATAGTTTCAGGGCAAGCACTTCTGTGCTGCATGTCAGAGCAACTTTTGATGTGTGAAAGATGTAGATATTTTGAAGATAACTTGTGGCTTTATGCTGGGAACTCCTCCATAGCTATTTATTGTGGAATGTTTTGTAGGCAAGTCCCCCCGGGTGTGTGTGTATGTTTTTTTAAAGTCTCATCGTCATATTTTACCTTGAGGCATATGTTTTAATCACATTTTAAATCACTCTCAGATCTTCCCTCTTATGCTTCCCTGCTAAGGAAAACATGCCTGAAAGTCTCTTTTTTTTCAGGATGGGAAAACCCCTTCTTCCATCTCAGAGTTGACAGGGTAAATCAACGTTGTAATTTCCTGCCACTCTTGTTATCTGCAATATGTCCTCTATCACTCTTTTTAAGCCTCCAAACACAGTGCCCAGAAGGGTCTGTCAAAAGTTTCTGCTCAACATATCAGCCAAATTAGGTATTTGCCTTCGATCCTGATTCTGACTTTACATCCTACCATTGCCTTTTGTCTGTCTATTAAGATTGTATCCTACCTTTCCTTCAAACAAAACAAAACAAACTGAGGGCAATATGCACAGGGACTATTCCATGGTTTTATTGACAACAGCCCTGCGGAGTAGGCTGATAGGGAGTCTAGGGTCACTCCTTGATCATTGTGGCTAGTCAGACTCAACTTTCTGAATCATAGTCTCCCTGGTTCAAGGTGGCACTGGCAGAGGAACAGGGGTGCAGGGGGAGTGCATCGCCCCCAGCGGCACAATCCCAGTGGGGTGACATCGTGGCTGGCCTCCCCGCACTGGGTGCCACACCCCAAAGGCAGCATGCCACGCCCCCAGGACACGCGCCACGCCCCTGCGGATGACGTGCCATGCCCCACCCCTTGGGGTGTGCACCAGCCATGCCCCCGCCTGCTCTACCCCCTCCCTGCTGGAGCTTGAAGCTCCACCACTGCAAGGTGGATGCTCTTACCAAACCATCTATCCCCGCATTGCCCACCAAATGCTAGCCCACCATACTGAGATGTATAGTTCAAAACTTCTGCAAAGCACCAGGGTGGTGAAGGCTGTTCTGACCACTAGACTAGATTGGGTATCACTTTGGGTATGCTCAGGCATCTGAGAGGCAACTCTGAAAAGGCCTGTTCTTCTGATGCTACCCTCTGCACCTCCCTCAGCGAGGGCATAAGGAGAAGGACCTCAGAAAAGGCCAGCTTGTCTGTGAGGTGGACCTCATGTGGGAATACATGAGGTCCATTAAGAGTGGCAGGAGAGGATATATTGTTTATTAACATCCTTCCTAACTTGCGCTAGCAAGTTCCTTTACTTAGCAGAGTTTACATTCCCCTTTTTACATGCACAGCAGATAGCTGGTTGCAGACTTGTGTAAACCTCTCACTATTATACAATTCAATTTGGTTCAGACTGAATTGTACATTCCTGGTAAGTTCCCTTGGATCCCTCTTAAAAGAATAAAGACACCACAATCTTATTCAAAGTCAATAAAAGAAGTTTAGTTACATCAGGCAGAGCACAGTGTGATCCCTGAAGGCAGACTTAGTTACAAATATGTACATGTGGATGGATCTACCCCAGGTGGAGGAATGATCCCAGTTTCTGGTAGCTGGAAGCTAACAGAGCAGTCCTACGTAGAAGCTGATCAAATGTAGAAGGAAGTGAAAAAGATAGAGGTGTGCTGTGTGACTCGTCCTTTTGTTGCCTGGACAGGTTAGGTCACACCCACCTTCTATCAAATGCAAAAGGAAGGGGTGCTCCAGCCAGGAGGGACAAGGAAGTTTTGACTGGCTGGACCAAACATCTCCTTGCATGTTCACTCTAGGAAAACAAGGAATGTTGTATTTGACTGCTCCCAGTGGATTGCATCCCACAAAGCAGTCACCTTGAGCAGTGGAATCCCAGGGACAGTGCCCTGCCTGGCTCACCTCTGCTGTCTGATAAAGGAGATGAAGCAGTTGAACCTAAAGGAGATGAACCTAGAAGCCACCCCATTAATTAATTCTCAAGGATAGCTGAGAACTTGGATAATTTCCCATATAACAAAAAAGACGTGCAAAAAGTGACATTCTTGGCTTCGTCTTCCTTGAGGTGAAGAAAATAAATTGTCACAGTAAACCGGGCTAACGACGAAATTCTAGGATGTGTGTCTCCATCTGGACAGCCCTTCATTCAGATGGAATGAGAACACTTGTTACAGTTGGCTCTCGTGGTTCATAACTTGCCTAATGCTTTGCTTAGTAATTTTCCTCCTGGGCCTGCTTTAATTACATGGTCCCCTGCAGTGTAATTTGGAGAGCTGTTTTTATGTCTTTTTCTGCAGACTCTTCCCAGTTTGTATGGGTAAGCACTTTCTGTTTCCAGTTCCTGAAATTAAAAACTGCATCATTTGGGCTTGAAATTCATTCCCCTCCAACCCGGGCAGGCTGTCTACTCAGAAGTAATTCCCATTGAAGTCAATGGGGTGTATCAAGGCCCCATGACCACCCTGTTCCCTGAGGTGCGGATAACTCGACAACACACAGCATATTGGTTTTGGGGATCAAATAAGGCCACAACTTTATTGGTTACAGATGTGAGGTTTGGCCATAGGCACTGTGGTAAGCAACGGGACATGTCACTGCCACTTGTCTGCTGGGAGTGATTCTAAGGGTTAGGCTGGCAAGGGGGGTGCCCTATGTCCTATGTCCAATCGGGGAGTCCCCCAAGAGGTCCCCGTTGGAGGAGTGGTTTGACCCTAGCCACCATCTGGGCATCAGACAGGTGCCACTCCTCCTGGGTCCTTTTAAAAGAATAACCCATGGAGGGGCAGGCAGAGGCTACAACCTTCCCTCCAACCAAGGCTAGGCTTACCTAATGCCTATCCGCCTTACAAAGTTGTGATGATTGCTATGAGGTAGGCAGAAACCCAAATGGTGGTGCCAATTAACCAAGTGGGGAAAATTCCTGCTCGGCCCCTGAAAAGTAGGCGACTGACATTGTCCATAAGCAGGTCGTAACCATACAGGAAGAAACCCTAATCTGAGAGACGGTGGGTGGGAGAAGAGGTGCGGCAAGAGAGTGACCAAAAGGCCCCACAGGCCAGGCATTTAAACTCCCCCTGGCATATGGTGCCAAGGTCCACAATTGGTCATTTGGTCCTGCACCCAGGAGAACGCCCCCTAACTCCTGCCGCTATTGGTCCATTTGGTGGCAGGAAGACAATCTGGCCTGTGATAGGCTGATTTACTAGGGAGACCGGGGGCCTGCCTGCAAAGCCGCCCACCTGATAAGGGGGCAAACAGTCTTCCCAGAGCAGGGTTGGCCTGTAAGCTTGTATACAGTTAAAAGGGAGGAAGGCCCATTTTTAATCACCCTTGTTATTGTGTTTGATTTTTCTCTAGCCTGCTTTCTGTTCTATTTTTGTTTTTACTCACCTTGACGCCTCTTGGTTTTCTATTACCTTATTTTTCGTTAGCAAGATTTTCATGTAATTTCCAAATGATTGACTACAGAAAGCTTTCAGTCGTCCTTATTTTAAGATGAAATCATAGCCCATGTCCTATGAGCTGCCCAAGGGAGGAGGCAAGCAGCGGTGGCCACGGAGAGGCCATGGAGAAACAACAGGATTCTCCATCACAGCCACAGCTTCCACTCAGGACAAGCACCAGCTCATCCTCCTCCATGAGCTCGGTGGCAGCAGCACAGGTGGAGGAAATAGGGACATTCCAGGATCAAATCAGAAGCTGAGATGGTCTTTCGTAATTCCAGGACTGTCCCTGGAAAACTGGGACACTTGAAGGGTATGGCAGGGGCGGAGCTACCTGCCCTAGCACCTGTAGCAGTGCAGGGGCGGGGCTAGCCACCCGCACAGCGAGCGTGGGGGGGCTGCCGCTAGCCGCCTGTGCGATGAGTGTCCCTAGCCATCTGCTGCCCATGCGAAGAGCGTGGGGGGGCACCGCTAGCCGTCCGCAGCAGCAGCATCCCTAGCAGCCCGCCACCTGTGCTGCGAGTGTCCAGGAGCGCCGTCCGTGCAACAAGCATGGGGGGGGGGGTTGGGGTTGGCGCAGCAATGTCACTTGCTCTCATGGCTGGCCCCTGGTGCACACCGCACTCCCCCCCGCACCCGCCTTCCTCCGCCAGTGAGGTATGGCCTTCCCCCTCACCACTATTTTGCAATGTTAAACTTGGGTGGAGAGAATTAGCAGGGGAGGCTGGGTAAAATCACTCTTTCACCTTGGTTTTTTTGAGAACCTTCTTGCAAAAGGCTCTGAAAGGCTTCTCTGCAAAAGCTCCATAACATGCATTCCAAAGAAGGCAAGGAGAACTCAACCACAACCAAGAAAGAGCTAGCTTGACTGCTATGTAATTCCAAGATCTGCGCTATGTTTTTGCCCTGCCTGCTGGTCATCCCCTCTTCTTCAAGTATTACATCTTGGGGGGACTGAATTTTGCACTCAGCCTGGTGGTAGCAATAGTAGTGTATGCGATTCTTCCTTATGGAGCATTTTCATGGCTTTGCAAAGATGGTGATTGATTGTCGTTTTGGCCCAGAATTCTATTTCTGAAAGTGGGTAGCACCTGAAGCTCTTCAGCAAGTGTACATGCAGCACAACATAATGACAGAGTTTTGAACTTCCTGCTTTCCCCTCCCAGCTTTGGGCAAACTTAGCAGCTTGCATTACAGACCACATAATCACAGAGACCAGGCCGCTTAATGGCAGATGTTAGAGAAAAGAACACCATACCAAAATAGACTTGTGTGAATTGAATTATTTCTGGGTGAAATGAAATATCTGGGGGTAGCCTCCAAGCTCTGGAGAAAACTCTTCATTGTGTGAGCTATTATCCACCAAATGGCCTGGGGATTTCATGTGTGACATGAATGTCCTGTTTAAATTCTTCTGTCACTCAGGAATGGGCAAATGCATTGATGCTAATTGTTCTCAGTTTCTCATTTTCCCATTCTTTGTTTATCCAACCTTAAGTTTTGTCCTCCACATTCTGTGACAGTTCATGAGTATTTTTTTTAAAAAAAGTCCACACAAAAATCCATCAGAATTGTTTTGCAGAATACACAGATTTTTGCAAGCAATTTCCCCAAATATAATCATAGAATCATAGAGTTGGAAGGGACCCTAAGGATCATCTAGTCCAACCTCCTGCAATGCAGGAATATGCAGCTATCCCATTTGGGGATTGAACCTGCAACCTCAGTGTTATTAGCACCACACTCTAACTGAGCCATCCTGCATTGTGCATGCTATTTCTCTAATTTGTGAATACTTTTGCACAGTTCCCATTAATATGCACACTTTATCTGCAAATACTATGGCTTAAGAACTGCATTGCAAAATTCAGAGAATTGTAAATTTCAAAGGAAAATTGTCTTTCAGTTCAAATATTGCTTTGAGATGTGTAAGTTAAGGGAGGTCTGCATTAAACTGCAAGGCCGTCTGAATGTAACCCCTGCTGATCCTCCACGCTCATTTCTCACCCTTCCTGTTCTCTTGCAGTGCAAGAGCTAAACTTGGGACAGTTCCAATGTAAGTTTGAATTGACTCCTCTACACAGTTTTGGGGAAACCGCATGCAGGTGTGAGGCAGGCCTGCGTAGGATGAAAACTGAGGACTGGCGGTTTGGGGCATGTGGTGGAAATGGCACAACATGTGTTTGAGGGGAAATGCATGGGTGTATACAAGATATATTTAAAACCCTGTTTTAAACAGGGTGTGGTTTACATTTTAATTACACACAGCCACACCACTGTTACTGAACATTTCCTGCATCCAAATTGGCCCTTCTGCAATTTCATAGTGGATAGCACTCTGCTGAGCAATGTGGCTAAAACTGGCAGGATCACATCTTTCTCTATTCAAAGAAATCATTACTGTACAGAGAGCAACTGTGAGGCAAATATAACAAAGATTCTCTGGAAACCAACAAATTTATCTCACTGTTTACGGTTACTACTGTCTTTAGCCTTCGGTCTGAACTCAGTGTGGGAAGGGAGGTCTAAATATTCTGGGAAAGGATCTCTCAAAGCACCTATTGTAGAAGTTTGAGAACTGATTAAGAGTTTTGGATTCAAATCTGGTGCCTCCCCCCCCCCACCCCCAGGGTGGGTGGGGGAAGAGGAGGCAAGATTCCAGGCAGGAGTTTTGGGTGTTGCCCCAGTAACCCGACTGCAGCACACGCCAGGAAGAAATGTGTCCCCATCAGTTGAATGGGGACATCAAGCGTATCCCTAGAAGGCGGAATAAATGCTTTCCCAAAGATTGTTTGTAGAGATCCTTAAACAAAGCAGGCAGGGTTAAGTTGCTGTGGTGATCAATGGAGAGATCATTTGCTTACTTCAAAGAAGCACACTTTGCATTAGTTAATAAGTTAGCAGCTTTTCTCAACTGGGGAGCCCTCATTACTTTGTGACTGGAGGCTGATGAGACAGTATGATCAAAATGGTAGCAATGTTCAAAGTCTCCTGGCGGGTGGGATGGCATGAGAGGATACCCCCCCCTCCCCATTTTCTCTGATCTCTGTTTTGCTTAAAAACTGACTTTGGTTGTTTTGGATCATTTACTTGCATAGGAGAACAAGTCAGGTTTGCAAGGACAATGTTTTCAGTTATAGATGCAGTTCTATTGGAGTTGAGTCAGTTTTGCTATTCTTCCAGGTTTGGCCTCGACAGCAGCTGTGTTAGGAGCCAACTGCCCTACTCCTGCCCTTTGTCACAAATGGTACTGTCACGAGATTAAGAAAACAAAACGTAAGAATCCATTTACACAGTGGACTTCCAGAGATACTTGCCAATGATAAAATAATAACTGGTGTTCAGCTGAAAATCTTGTTGGTGGCAAGGAAAGAATAAAATAAAATAGAGAAAGGCACATTCCTGGATGCCAAGTATTATTGGGGCAAGTTTGGGGTTTGGGGCAAGTACTCCTTGGTGAAATATGGGACCCAGGTGGCGCTGTGGTTAAACCACCGAGCCTAGGGCTTGCTGATCAGAAGGTCGGCGGTTCGAATCCCTGTGACGGGGTGAGCTCCCGTTGCTTGGTCCCAGCTCCTGCCAACCTAGCAGTTCGAAAGCACGTCAAAATGCAAGTAGATAAATAGGAACCGCTACAGCGGGAAGGTAAACGGTGTTTCCATGTGCTGCTCTGGTTTGCCAGAAGCAGCTTTGTCATGCTGGCCACATGACCTGGAAGCTATATGCCGGCTCCCTTGGCCAATAATGCGAGATGAGCGTGCAACCCCAGAGTCGGTCACGACTGGACCTAATGGTCAGGGGTCCCTTTACCTTTACCTTTACTCCTTGGTGAAAGAACACCATCAGAGATTTAAAGTCATGAAATATGCAGCAGAGTAAATCCTGCCCCCCAATCCATGGAAGCAGAGTTCACATGCTCGGAGATGTACATGAACACAACTTCTATCCCCAAAATTTGTTTTTGCTGCATAGTGGCAAATCGGGAGAAGCCATTTCCTCTCACGTGGGCTTGCTGTGAAGCTGTCAGATTTATGAATGGTAAAGCTCAGCCATTATATAAAAAATTATCTCTGTTAATATGTGAAGCTGCAGCAGCAAATTCTGCAGTAAACTCTGAATGTGGGGTGCTGTTCATCTTCAGTCACTAAGGCATGGGAAGGCAACCTAAGGCCTGTGGGCCGGATGCGGCCCAATCACCTTCTAAATCCAGCCCACGGATGGTCCAGGAATCAGTGCGTTTTTACATGAGTAGAATGTGTCCTTTTATTTAAAATGCATCTCTGGGTTATTTGTGGGACATAGGAATTTGTTCATTTCCCCCTCTTCAAAATATAGTACGGCCCCCCACAAAGTCTGAGGGACAGTGGACCGGCACCCTGCTGAAAAAGTTTGCTGACCCCTGCTCTTAGGTGAGACAGACTCCAAAATTTCCTGTCTGGTGACAATGCCTTGTAATTTTCCCGCAAGGGAAGTATATCCTAAAAATCCATATTAAGCTTCTCCTCCCCCCGTTTCTTTAATTGACCCTTCTGTTAATCACAAACAGGAACTGTTTAACCATGCCCTGTGTGTGTTGCTGAGATGTTTAAAGCCTATGAAAGTGATGCTGTTTCTTCTGAGCTTCACTTAAAAACCCCCGAAAGCCCATTTCAGATTGCTTGCTTGTTTTAATGTGCTGCCTTCGGCATTGACAAATCGATAATTCAACATGATCCCAGTTAATGATAAATATGTATGTGTCTGTGTGGAGCTAGAGCAACAGAGTCTGTTGATCATATTCTGTGGAATTGTAACTTATATTCTAAGAATTCTCCCAGGAAACGCTCTTCTGTAGATTTGGAATTATTTTACTCAACGTATCTTTCTTCCCATATCACTGAGAAGACTGAGAAAAGCAAAACAAAACTGACTTCAACGAAGATTAGGAGGAATGTTTAATAATAATATGTTTATTTGTTTTTAATTGTTTTAACCAGTTGTACAGGTTTAATTGTGTGTTGCATTGTATTGACCGTAATAAATCATTCAAATAGAAGTAGAAGAATGGACAAGAGGAGAGAGGGAGGGAAATAGAAAATGGAAACGTATAGCAAGATGGTTAGAATTCCTTCCAGCGAATGTCAGGACTATTGACCGGTCTTTGCATCAACACCTGTCAAGGACAGTGGGGTGGGGGCAAGACATGGCCAAGAGGCTGTCCAGAGAATGAGTTGTGGTGACCCTCCTTTTGGCTCCTGTGCCAGAGGGGTCAGGCCTCTGCAAAGCTACCAGCATGACAGACTCTTCCATGAATGCTGTTTCTGCAGCAACAAGGGCCCTGAAATCTCAGTGTGGGCTCTTAGAAGAACTTTGTTTTCACGGAGTCCTTTCCCTGTCTGTAACACGCTTTGCCATAGAAACTTTCATTCCTGTTTCCTTCATCTCATTCTCCCTTCTATCTCCTCTCTAAATTCCAGACTATGAGAAAAACCCAACCGTCTCCTGTTTAATCAAGTGATGTAACCGGAGGAATTCATGGAGATAAACATGGAAGGGTGTTTTGTTTTTTTTCAGATTTGTGCCGCATTCTAAAGTATTGTTCCTCCTCTCTTTCTCCTTGCTGCCTGTTCCCAGACTTTTAAAAAATCCATTTGACTCTTTTGTCTGACTATTCCCCTTTAGAGCTTCCGAGAGACACTGCACAAGAAACAGTCCAACTCTGTAATTCCACAAAGCTATGAGTTGCTATTGTTATGAGGTATGTTGTTGTTGTTGTTGTTGTTGTTGTTGTTTAGTCGTGTCCGACTCTTCGTGACCCCATGGACCAGAGCACGCCAGGCACTCCTTTCTTCCACTGCCTCCCACAGTTTGGTCAAACTCATGCTGGTAGCTTCAAGAACATTGTCCAACTATCTCGTCCTCTTTCGTCCACTTCTCCTTGTGTCCTCAATCTTTCCCAACATCAGGGTCTTTTCCAGGGAGTCTTCTCTTCTCATGAGGTGGCCAAAGTATTGGAGCCTCAGCTTCAGGATCCGTCCTTCCAGTGAGCATTCAGGGCTGATTTCCTTCAGAATGGATAGGTTTGATCTTCTTGCAGTCCATGGGACTCTCAAGAGTCTCCTCCAGCACCATAATTCAACAGCATCAATTCCTCGGCGATCAGCCTTCTCACTTCCATACACCATAGCTGCCAAGTTTTCCCTTTTCTCGCGAGGAAGCCTATTCAGCATAAGGGAAAATCCCTGTAAAAAAGGGATAACTTGGCAGCTATGCATACATCACTACTGGGAAAACCATAGCTTTAACAGACCTTTGTTGGCAAGGTGATGTCTCTGCTTTTTAAGATGCTATCTAGGTTTGTCATTGCTTTTCTCCCAAGAAGCAGGTGTCTTTTAATTTCGTGACTGCTGTCACTATCTGCAGTGATCATGGAACCCAAGAAAATAAAATCTCTCACTGCCTCCATTTCCATCCCTTCTATTTGCCAGGAGGTGATGGGACCAGTGGCCATGATCTTAGGGTTTTTTTTTAATGTTGCGTTTCAGACCATATTTTGTGCTCTCCTCTTTCACCCTCATTAAAAGGTTCTTTAATTCCTCCTCACTTTCTGCCATCAAGGTTGTGTCATCAGCATATCTGACGTTGTTGATATTTCTTCCAGCAATCTTAATTCTGGTTTGGGATTCATCCAGTCCAGCCTTTCACATGATGAATTCTGCATATAAGTTAAATAAGCAGGGAGACAATATACAGCCTTGTCATACTCCTTTCCTAATTTTGAACCAATCAGTTATTCCATATCCAGTTCTAACTGTAGCTTCTTCTCCCACATAGAAATTTCTCAGAAGACAGAGTTATGAGGTATACATTAATTTAACTGGAAAACTTTTTGGGGTGGAGTGGGAGTTCTCATCTTTTGTTTCGGCAGATGTTTTCTCTGATCAGGACCCTCAAAATAGCTTCAGTTTTGCTTTGCTTTAGGTGAGATTTGGCACCAATGCTACCTCTCTCCCTGTCTCCATGGTATTTATAGTTGTCAGGCCAGTGGCAGTCCTACATTTTGGGGGCCCTGAAGCTTGAACAGTTATGGGAGCCCCTTTGGTGCTGTCCTATAAAGCTCTAAATGGCCTCGCCCCAGTGTACCCGAAGGAGCGTCTCCACCATCATCGTCCAGATTGGACACTGAGATCCAGCTCCGAAGCCTTCTGGTGGTTCCTTCACTGCATGAAGTGAGGTTACAGGGAACCAGGCAGAGGACCTTCTCGGTAGTGGCACCCGCCCTGTGGAACGCACTCCCATCAGAGGTCAGAGAGATAAACAACTGTCTGACTTTTAGAAGACATCTGAAGGCAACCTGGTTTAGGGAAGTTTTTAATGTTTAATGTTTTACCATGTTTTTAATATTCTTACTTATTGGAATCTCGTCCTTAGAATCCTTGAATCACGATCTTACCATAGCAAAAAATAAAAATAAAAATCAAAGATTGGACGATATAGAGTTGCAACACAATCTTATGCTTGGGGGGGGGGGGTCATGCTCCCAGCAACATTCGGGTGCTATATGTGCCATCTTAGCTATCATCTCTCCCTATTGCCATTCACCGTTTTGCTTTAATTAAAGTGCGTTTTAAGGTTTTCCCTTCAAATTCCCTCTTTCATAGATTCTCTAAGGGCCAAGTTTCGGTTTTATGTTCTTGTGATAATCGTTCGATTGAAACCCTTCCGCACATAGTGTTTATATGTCCTTTCTATAGTGCTGTCTGTAAGAATTTATTGCTACCATTACTCCAAAAATTTCCTGGCCACCCGGCAGATTTTCATCTTGCCTTTTTATTGCAAGATATAGATCCGTTTGCAACTTTACAAATGGCAAAATTTTTAATTTCTGTCATATAAGAGACATAATGGGTTGCTGTATGGAATTTGAAATTCCTTTATTATATTTATATTTAATTTTGTATTCCTATTAAGCCTTTTATTGTTATTAATTCTAAATCAAATCTGTGAGTGTATTTGTTCTTGTTTTTGCCTGTCTATGAGCTTAAAGCTGAAATAAAGTGATTGATTGATTTTAAAATTATGTTGAGAGCCGCCCAAAGTTGCTGGGGAATTATTATTATTATTATTATTATTATTATTATTATTAAAAAATTGACACTTTATATATGATTTAAGCTGCAATCCATTACCCATTTAGGTTGGAGTAAGCCCCAATGAACATAGTGAGACTAGCTGACTTCCTATCTGACCCAGTTAGATGGGCAGGGTATAAATAAATCATCATCATCATCATTTATAGAAATGAGGTCTGGGTAACCACTGTTATCTTCTTCAATGGGCTTGGTTACCAAACCTTTACAACATCTGTGCTACTAATTCTCAAACTTTGGGATTGTTGAAATATAGACACAACAACAACAAAAAATCAATTTGAATTGTGTGATACAAATCGGGTCTGCTAGATTCTTTATTTTTAAAAAAGTGATGTGGACCAAAGTTGTTTCTGGGACCCCTCCAGGATTAGGGCCCCTGAAGCTTAAGCTTCATTATTTTTATAGTAGATTTGCTCCTGACAGTGCAGGGATAATTATCACCACTACTAAGAGCTGCTACAGCTGTTTTAGCTAAGGAGCTGGCTGAGCAGAGAAGCAGATCACATGGGATAGAGTCAGATTAACATATATCTGGTCTGTGTCAATCTCACATGTGTTCATTCATAAATCCATTCTGTCCTGATTCCATATTAACCTGCATTTAGAAACAAAGCAAACACACACAGAGAGAACTGCATGGAGCACACAATTCAAGAGTTGTGACCCAATTTCATCAGGGTGCAACTCTCAGCTTGTGTGACTCTCAGAGGCATTTGGTGGGCACTAGGTGAAGGGTGCTTGAAATATACTCGGAGTCGAGAGTGAATTTCATGCTCTTTATTCAGCTCGTAGTGATCAAGGAGAAGAAGAGAAGAAGAATGCCCTTTTCCCAAAACCATCTGCTTATATACGTTATTTACACAATGGGCTTTGCGTGATTGGCTACTTCAGGGCTACACCTGTGGGCCATTCAGTTTGTGGATTGACTTCTGCCAGCAGCCTGATTGGCTGATCCTGCAGGCTAATCAGGTTGCGGATTCACTTCTGCCAGCCGCCTGATTGACTGCTCCTGCAGGCCAATCAGGTTGTGGATTCACTTCCACCTGGAGTTGGATTGGGTGGCTCCTGCGGACCAATCAGACTGCTGATTCTGGATCCTATTGTTCTATGATTCAGCTCAGTACATAACAGTGCTCCTCCAGAATTTGCTGTCATGGTACAGTGTGCAACTACTTCTGAAGAAGTGTGCATGCACACAAAAGCTCATACCAATAACAAAGCTCTAAGGTGCTGCTGAAAGGAAATTTTTCATTTTTATTTTGTGCAACTACAGTTGATGGAGATGCAATTATTTACTACTACTACTACTACTACTACTACTATTTGCAGCCAATGTTGCATCAAGTGACGATTTGAATGCAATCAGATATATATAATCTCCATATCAGGCTTATTTTCACAAATCCCCCACATTCCCATCTTCTTGATCTTGACAAAAAACAAGTATCCCCCCCCCCCATTTCTACTAAAAATACGAAAAGTTGTTGCATATCATTCACACACACGTGCCCATGACTTCCATCGTAGGAGCCTACACAACACAAAACACTGTTGCCGTATGCAGGTTTTATTTTATTTATTTCTTATCTTATATTTTGGAAATGTACATCCAGTTTGTTGTCCAGTTTGTTTTCCCTTTATTTTCTTTTGGGGGGGGGCAAGAGAGTGGGGCCCTAAGCTATAGCTTGTTTAGCTTATTCATAAATCTAGCACTGCCTGAGGCAAAGGACAAGATGGCGCCCTTCCCCAAAGCATATGCAGAGAGACCACTTGTCTCTACAGTATCCGCTGCCTGAGGCAACTGCTTCACTCTGCCTTTTCATAGGGCTATCCCTAGTTGTGACATGAGGGAGCAGCAGTCCACTGTCAGAAAGCTTGTTCAGGTCGGAACAACCAAATTCCCTATAGATTTTTTTAAAAAAAAAGAAAGGAAAAGAAAAATGTATTGCCGATCGGTGAGATGCCCTCAGGCATCTCCTCATATTTTGCCCTTTATAGGGGAAACAGGCAACTATCCCCCCCCCCCCCGCCAACCAGATTTAGGCCTGTTGCTCTATCACTCTTCAATTCCTATAAAAAGGCATGACACACTGGCTCTTTCATTAACACAATCCTGCACTGCGCTAAAAAAGAAAAGGTTAGATTTCATCCATGGAGCCAGAATGACTTCCTTGCAGATATAAAAAGCATGAAGCCATTGGCGTGCGTGAAATCTGTTTCTTTTTAAAAGCCCCTCGCTTGGGATCTACTGCGAGACAGGAACAAAGGGTGTGGAAGACCCCCTCCCCCCAAGAATTTAGTTTGTTCTTTAGGAAAGTATTCTTTGCATCCCTTAACATTCCTGAGATATGTTGCCCAAACTGGACAGTATAAAGAAATCAGTTCAAAATCGCCCCTGAATTTCACCTAAACAAGAACTATGAGATTGCTTGCAATACCAACAAATAATAATAATAATAATAATAATAATAATAATAATATCACCGAAGAATGGATGCTTTTGAATTATGGTGCTGGAGAAGACTGCAGTCCAAGAAGATCAAACTTATTCATTCTTAAGGAAATCAGCCCTGAGTGCTCACTGGAAGGACAGATCCTGAAGCTGAGGCTCCAATACTTTGACCACCTCATGAGAAGAGAAGACTCCCTGGAAAAGACCCTGATGTTGGATAAGATTGAGGGAACTAGGAGAAGGGGACGACAGAGGACGAGATGGTTGGACAGTGTTCTCGAGGCCACAAACATGGGTTTGACCAAACTGCGGGAGGCAGTGGAGGACAGGAGTGCCTGGCGTGCTCTGGTCCATGGGGTCACGAAGAGTCGGACACGACTAAACAACAACAACAACAACAATTTATTATTTATACCCCTCCATCTGGCTGGGTTTCCCCAGCCACTCTGGGCGGCTCCTAGCAGAACACTAAAAACAGAATAAAACTTCAAACATTAAAAACTTCCCTAAACAGGGCTGCCATCAGATCTCTTCTAAAAGTCTTCTAAAAGTCAGATAGTTGTTTATTTCCTTCTGATGGGAAGGCGTTCCACAGGGTGGACACTACTACCAAGAAGGTCCTCTGCCTGTTTCCCTGTAGCTTCACTTCTTGCAGTGAGGGAACAGCCAGAAATCACTCGAGCTGATTGATGGGGTGGAGATGCTCCTTCAGGTATACTGAAGTTAGGAAAGTTACAGAAAATGTGTACTAAAATCCTGGTGAATTTTTAAGAGGTTTTATTATTATTATTATTCAAAATGTAAATGTGGCAAATATTGGAGATTGGAGAATTTCAGATTGAATTTGAGACTGGAGAAAATGAGAAATGGTGGGAAACCGATTTTGGCACCTTTCCCACCTAAATCAAAATATCACCCTTCTACCTTGTCAATGCGGACAAACGTCGCCTCCCTCGGCCAGTAAAGCGAGATGAGCGCCACGACCGCAGAGTCGTTCACGACTGGACTTAACTGTCAGCGGTCCTTTACCTTTACCTTGTCAATGCAGGGATGTGGGTGGCACGACTGAGACTCTTGGGATTGCCGATCAGAAGGTCGGCGGTTCGAATCCCTGTGACAGGGTGAGCTCCTGTTGCTCGGTCCCGGCTCCTGCCAACCTTAGCAGTTTGAAAGCATGCCAAAAAGTGCAAGTAGATAAATAGGTACTGCTCCAGCGGGAAGGTAAACAGTGTTTCCGTGTGCTGCTCTGGTTTTGGTGTTCCGTCGCTCCACAAGCGACGTAGTCATGCTGGCTACATGACTGGGAAAAACTGTCTGCGGACAAACACTGGCTCCCTCGGCCTGTAAAGCGAGATGAGCGCCACAACTCCAGAGTCATCTGCGACTACACTTAACTGTCAGGGGTCCTTTACCTTTACCTTTACCTTGTCAATAAATACTACATATGGTGAACAGAATACCAGATAACTCCCCGTATTAAATGGTTTGGAACAACATTTTTTTTTAAAAAAAAATGGACAGGTGATAATTACATTCAGGTGTGAACATATTTGAACACTGGTAGTGGTTTGGGAACTGGGTTTGGTTGCATGTTGGGAATATGCTAGTGCTTTTCTGGCTTCCCAGCCAACTATTGATGGTCGTGGAGATGTTAATATATACAGAGAATGAAAAGGTTGAGCTATTTCCTTTCCCTGGGGACACAAAAGCTGGGCTGAGCGCACTCCAGGGCATTCCATTTAATGTTTAGCCTTCAGACTCCATGAGTCTGTCTGCAGCAGGCAAAAATACTCCTCCAAAGTCTCAGCTGGTCCTTGCTCTGGAATTTCAGGACTGCCACTCTGTCAGGGGAGCATTTATAGCTTCTCCTAAAGTCACCACATCTATGCAAGAGATCAATGTGTGTGAATTGGAACCTGAGCATAGTGCCAGGGAGCAAGAGATTGACATACAGGTTTTCTGGAAGGGATATGCTCCACGGGTAGCAGTCAAGTACAACATTTCTTGTAATGCTAGAGTGGACATGCAAGGGAATGTTTGGTCCAGCCAGTCGAAACTTCCTGTTCCTCCTGGCAGCACTTGGAATTTACCCCATATGGGGTAAATCCACATACTACTACTACTACTACTACTAATAATAATAATAATAATAATTTATTATCGGCCAAGTACATTTTCCAACATACTTTGTTTCGGCTACATTGCAATGTAAACATACACACACTTTTCCACTCACAATACAAATAAGCAAAGAAACCCACCCATAATTGACCTCCCCGTCAGCTACACATCTACAAATTTAACAATTTAATGGCACAAGGGAAAAAAAACTGTTCCTGTGCCTGGCCGATTTTGTATATGAAGACCTGTAGAGACGTCCAGATGGGAGTAAATCTAGCAGATGATGACCGGAATGTAAAGGATCTGCTGCAATTCTCTCTGCTCTCTTCTTAACTCTGGTAGCATAGATTGACTCTATTGTAGGCAAGCTAGCACCAATTACCCTTTCTGCAATTCTTACAGCTCGTTGGAGCCTTTTCTTGTCTGTCTTGGAGGCTGTACCATACCAAGCAGTAATAGAATTACAGAGAACAGTTTCAATGATGCTTCTGTAAAATTGGATCAACACTTTCTGGGGCAATTTAAATTTCCTTAGTCGACGCAGAAAATACAATCTCTGGTGGACCTTTTTAATAATACTATTGATGTTGCTTGACCAATTTAACTTTTGAGAAATTATAGAGCCCAGAAACTTAAAGGACTCTACTACTACAACCATGTTACCAAGGATGGAAATTGGCGGCAGGACAGAAGAGTGCCTTCTGAAATCAATTGCCATGTTGCTATTTGTAACTTTAAGTATTTAAGCCTGCCTTCAGGATTGATACGGTGTACTGTGTGAATATGAGTCAACTTACTTTTTGTTGACTATGAATAGGATTGTGGTGTCTTTATTCTTTTAAGAGAGATTCATGGGAATTTACCAGGAATGTACAATTCAATCTGAGGCAGTAAGTAAGAGGTTCTTTTTTTAAAAAAAAATATATTTTTATTAATTTTCCAATTAAAACCAATTATATCACATTCATTATTTCAAATTATACACATATATATATCAATCAAACCGAATGTTATGCCAAATCGTCTAGAGAATTTTTTTATTTGGGTTCCCATGCTTCAAGAAATTGGGGATTCCTCGCAACCGTCCACTGCCGTCTTTTTTCTAAAGTTCAAATCGTCCTCCAAGTTCATAATAATCCAGATCTTCCCCTTACAGTCACATAGATGTTTTCCACTTTCAACCGATTGTTTCCCAGCTGCTGAGATAAATATCAAACAAGGTTTCACAAATGTTCTTTCTCCTGTGTGGGTTAATCAGTCCAGCCTCCCCATAAATCTTCTTTGTCTGGAGCTCCCTGTTGCGTCGAAGCAGCGCCATCTTAAAAAGCTCAAATCACTTTCGTTTTCTCTCATAGCCATGAAGATTAACGATCTTTATAAAATTTACAGCTTTTCCAGGCAGAAGACCCAAACATCAAACCATAAACTCTTGGTAAATTAATGGATCTCCTTGCCCTATAGCTGAACTTAGCTTCAGGTCGCTGCTCCAATTCAAAGTGCGTCACAGCTCATAAATCCTCCGAACGCGTCCAGGACTCCTTCCGTCCGACTAGGGGGGGGGGGGCTTTTCTCATTGGCAACTCCACATCTTTAAAAAATATGCTCAGTAACAACAGTTTATAAAGTTCAACTCACACAGTCTTTTGCTTCTCTTTCACTCCAAACAAGCCAGGACATCGCGTCTGGGAAGGTACGAAGTAACTCATATGAAGAAGAAAAAAAAACTCAATTCCCTTATCGCTCCGTCCCCATCAATCCTTCTTCCAGATGATATACAGCCTTTGACTCCTCTCCCTCAGCAGCATAAATTTCTCAGCAGTAAACAGCGCTTCTTCCCCTCCTTCTGAAGTATGTCCATAGTTTTAAGCCTAATTATCTTCTTTAACCATGGAAATCCCCGCCATGCAGATTAGCGTCCGGGAGTCCTGGCCCTCGTAAGTGCTTTTCAGCCCAAGCTCCCCCCACTCCATAAACAGTCGGAGTGGGTCTGGGGGCATCGCGGGCCAGCGGCCCCTCTCCGTAACCCCCGGAGAGGGTAGGGGGTTGCCATTTACTCCCCTAGCAACCGCCAAATTCCTTACGAAGGTCAGAGGGATGGAAAACAGGTCCGCCATTCCTGCCGGCGGAAACCGGAACCAGTAAGTAAGAGGTTCTAATGAGTCTGCAACCAGCTTTCTGCTGTGTGTGAGAAGGGGGCTGGCATTTGCAACGCTCCAGGTGCCCGAGTGGCTAGCTCCGCCGCTGACTCAGGACTCAAATGAAGGCAGTAATACAGGAACATATAGTAAACTGCTATTTACTGAGCTGCCTTATACTGCCATCCTTGGTCCTTCCAGCTCAGTATCATCTACACCAGGGGTGGATCTTCACACAGTAAAAAAAAATGCTACGAATAACTCAGATATTGAATCATATAGCAAAGAACTGCTATGGGAAATCGCACCCTCTGGTGTTGCATGTTTATAATGGATTCAAAAGGCTGTTATTTGACTAAAGTGGCTGAGTCCCAAGGTGGGGGACCAGGAGACTGAATAGCACCTTCCAGGCCTCTTTATCAGGCCCCTGGGTCTCTGTATAGGTCATGTCTCTCCCCCAAGCCACATCCCTTACTGCCCTTGCATTTATCGCCTCCCATGGACCTTGTGGGAAATGACAGCCGCATTTCTTTGGCAAGGAGGTGGGTTCTATTGAGGACTGCATGCTGACAACAGGTGGGGGTGAGAACTGAAAGTGGGAAGAGTTTGCAACTTTGCAGAACTGCATATTATCTCCCTTACTCTGTGCCACCCCAATGTTTGTTCCTTCTCCCTCCCCCCTCTCATGCCCTTCCTCTATCTGTTTTGTCCCTCTCCCACTATTTCAATCAAGATAATTCTCATTATTTTACTCCCAAGAGCATCAGAGCAAGCTTGACACTGCTGCATTTTACAAAGTCTTCTGAGATTCTACTCTCATTTTGGTTTCCAACAGACTTTTACTGTATCCAGTAGCAGAGGAAATATCATTTCTACCCGCTATGACGGGTAGATCTTCTCAGTGGCTTTGCTATGAAAAGGAGCATGACATTGAAGACAACCTTGTGATGTTTTTATTTGAGCCAGGATTAGGGTTTTCCAGAATATTAAACACCAGGAATTGTTCTCATGGATTATGGTGCTGCAACTTTTTTTCGGTGAGTTAGGCAGCTTGCAACTAGAAAGAGAGTTTCAGATCTCATGATGCTGTTCGGACACCTTGTAGAGAATCGCTGAACCACAACCAGTTAGAGTTGCTATCTGCTAACATCCATTTAGAATGGCACTACAGTGGAACCTCGGTTTATGAACACCTCGGTTTAAGAATTTTCAGTTTACGAACGCTGCGGACCCATCTGGAACGGATTAATTCACTTTCCATTACTTTCAATGGGAAAGTTTGCTTCGGTTTATGAACAGACTTCCGGAACCAATTACACCATTCTTCGGGTTAAGTATGCTTCAGGTTGAGTACTCTGCGGATTAATCCACTTTCCATTACTTTCAATGGGAAAGTTCGCTTCAGTATATAAACACTTCAGTTTAAGTACTCCGCGGACCGTCTGGAACAGATTAATCCACTTTCCATTACTTTCAATGGGAAAGTTTGCTTCAGTTTATGAACGCTTCAGTTTATGAACAGACTTCCGGAACCAATTGTGTTCATAAACCGAGGTACCACTGTACATCATGATTAAGGATTGGGAACAAAATTGACTCCATTTGCATTTAGAGGTGAATTTATCTAATTTTCACTTTCTGAAACAAAGCCATCTTTCTGAATTGACACTTCTTTGAATTTTGCAGTTCTCAAGTAACGTGTACAAAATGACCATAGCAGAGAAAACGTGCATAAAATGAATATATTAGGGGAGTCAGTCACCTTGATCATTTTGGTTTCCATTTTCTGAACCTTTTCAGACTCTACAATATCTTTTTAGATGTGAGGTGATCAGTGAATCTTTCATTCCACTGTTTATACAAACAGTGTTTTTCTCTGCTACATCCTGGGGCTTCTTCCTTTCCAGACTCTCAGACCTCAGATCATGGCTACACAGTGCACTCATTACAAGGCCTCTGGTCTCTGGTGTCTGGTTTATACACTGAGTAAAATGGGTAACAGCTTCTAGAAGTACTAGAATGGGTTGCTCAAGTTCAAACGGGGAAATTGCATTAAAAACAAACAAACAGAAAACAGAAGCAGATAGGAGAAGTAAAGGGCATGT
Organism: Zootoca vivipara; assembly: GCF_963506605.1. Classification (NCBI taxonomy): domain Eukaryota; kingdom Metazoa; phylum Chordata; class Lepidosauria; order Squamata; family Lacertidae; genus Zootoca; species Zootoca vivipara. Next base: position 7,065,006 of record NC_083283.1, read on the forward strand.
GGAGAAGCAGTCAGCCATGTGCTCCACTTGTAGCTGGACTATGTACAATCTATTTACATGCACTCCAACATCCTGGGAACAAAATTTGGGATGCTCCTTTTTACAGTCGTAGCTTGGTTTTCGAATAGCCAAGTTCTCGAACATTTTGGCTCCCAAACGATTGAAACCCACAAGTGACTGTTCCGCTTTTTGAATGTTCTTTTGGAAGCCGAAGATCCGAATTTGGAAGCCGAACATCAGAAGCTGCGCTTTGGTTTTTGAACACTTTGGAAGTCGAACGGACTCCTGGAATAAGAATAAGATCCACCATTTGACTATTGATTGTTGTTGTTGTTTAGTCGTTTAGTCGTGTCCGACTCTTCGTGACCCCATGGACCATAGCACGCCAGGCACTCCTGTCTTGCACTGCCTCCCACAGTTTGGTCAAACTCATGTTCGTAGCTTCGAGAACACTGTCCAACCATCTCGTCCTCTGCCGTCCCCTTCTCCTAGTGCCCTCAATCTTTCCCAACATCAGGGTCTTTTCCAAGGATTCTTCTCTTCTCATGAGGTGGCCAAAGTATTGGAGCCTCAGCTTCACGATCTGTCCTTCTAGTGAGCACTCAGGGCTGATTTCCTTAAGAATTGATAGGTTTGATCTTCTTGCAGTCCATGGGACTCTCAAGAGTCTCCTCCAGCACCATTATTCAAAAGCCTAAAAAACCTCAAAATGTAGTTTATACAATTGACTCCCCTCCCCCATTCTTTGTATATTGTATTATTATTTCATTGCTATGGCTGATGGCTGACACAAATAAAGATTCATTCATTCATTCTGGAACAGATTCTGTTCAACTTCCAAGGTACGACTGTATATTAGGAAAACTTAGGTTAAACATATACAACAGCAGCCAGGGACACTGCTGTGGGTATAATCTCACAATGTTCAATCGTTCTGTTCAGAGGGAATTATTGTAAATAAACTTCCCAGGGAGGCACAAGTCTAACATGGAGGGGCCCAGCCTTGGGGATAATTTCCAGTCTGTTGCCCTGAGTGTACTGTCAAAGATGGACTCGTGTCAACCTATATAATGTGCTAATCTTCTCCCTTCAGATAACTAGGCTCATGCTTGTAACAAAGACATTTTAAGCTGCTTTTTTGCACACTGGTGAACTCTGCACTGTTGCTTTTGTCTGTGTACAGTTTGCAGCGTCTCGAGGAAAACCAGGAGATGAAGCAGCTTCCCTATGAAAGGATGTACAGTTGGAAAAACATTTCTTATTTTCTCCTCCTCTAATATTCTCCCTTTCTCCTCCTACCCTTGCGGGTTGCTGATTCCTTCACATAATAATTACATTTTGCTCTAATTTTTCCTGTGTCTTTTTCTCTCCCCATTCCTAGACATGGATATGTAGATTAACTACCATTGTGGAAGGAAAAAAGGGAATACTATATTGAAGAAGAAGAAGGGAGTCATGTCCTTTGCAGGAAGATTATCGATACCTCCCACCTTGATACTGCTTTTGCTCCTTTGGGGTGGAGAGAACATTCAGGCACAGAGAGCAGGTAAGCAGGGGCACTCTTTGAATTATAGACAAAGGAATGATTTGTTTTTGTTTTTTCCACATATTGTGGTGGATAAACCTATAGAGCAGAATGACAGCAGATCAAAAGTCTGAAATGGATACAGTATTTTTCTGTGTATAAGACGCCCCCATGTATAAGACCCCTATTTTGGGGACTCCAATTTCAAAAAAATGGGGGGGGTGGCCCAGAGTTGTTGAGCTTTTTTGGGGTTCCGGGAATGGTGAAAATCACTCACCATACTGACAAATGCCACAAACTGTCTGCCCAATTGCCAACAGCAGCCAACAGCATGCACAATTGACGCAGCGGAAGCCAATCAACAGCAGCTCTTGTCCTATCCAACAGTCACTAACCCAATTGCCACAGCAGCAGCCAACCCAAAGCAGAACTTGCCGCAGCCACCAATCACCCACCCAATCGTCGCTGAGAACCTCCTGCTCGCGGCTGCAACCAATCACCCCCCCCCATCCACTATCCATGTATAAGATGAGCTCCGATTTTGAACACTATTTTTGAACAAAAATGTCTAGTCTTATACACTGAAAAGTACGGTAATACATGTCTTTTTAAAATTTTAAAAAATAGCATTTCATATATAGAGTCTTGGTAATCCTCACAGCAACCCTATAAGGTAGATCAACATTAATTATTACCTCTGTATTCTGGCGACTGGGGCAGAGTCCTAGTGGCTTACCCAATATCACTTGGCTAGTTCTTGGCCAAGGTGGCTGGTGAACCAAGGACTTCTCAATTGGTAGGTCAGGTTGCAATCCCACACACATTTACTTGGAAGTGAGTTCCATTGAACCCAATGGGAATTGCCTTTAAAGAAAAATGCATAGCCACTACTGCATTGTAGATCTTGTAGGCAGCATGTAGGACTCTGCTAAACTTCTGGAAGAAAGAGGGGGATGTGCTGTTTTGAAAGGGATATGTGTCTTTCATTAGATCAGTTGTCAAATGATCTGATAAACACTTGTGATCTTAGTTATAGATGTAGCTGCCAAAGATTGAGACAAACTGGCAGTAGGAATAAAATGCACGACAAAAATGATTTGATGCTGAGGAATGCATATGTGTCTGTTGAAGAGGTCCCTTGTTTCTGGTATGGAATCCCTGCATGTTGCAACAGATTCTGGGGCCTATTCCATACTGCACTGTCAGTTCACACAGAACAGTGTCCTGACCTCCTAAATCTTCCTGTCGCCCTCATGACTACTGAGATCGTATCCTGGAACATGCTTCTCTGGGGTTATTCATTGCAAAAGTGCATTTATTTACTTGTTGATTTATTTAATCATTTATAGAACACAATACTGTAGTTTTCAAGTGATGTATGGTAGGAATACAGCTTGAGATCAGTTAACCATAAAACTAGAAAAACGTGCTAAAAATTCCCATTTAAAATAATAAAAAGAAATAAAAAGAAAGTCTTCACGTCAGCAGGGAGGGGGTCTGTCTGATCACAGCTGGGAGGGAGTTCCACAGAATTGGAGCCATAGTGATTGGATCCTGGTGGATATAAGCTGTGCAGAAGAACTCAGTGCAGGCATCCCCAAACTGCGGCTCTCCAGATGTTTTGGCCTACAATTCCCATGATCCCTAGCTAAGAAGACCAGTGGTCAGGGATGATGGGAATTGTAGTCCAAAACATCTGGAGGGCCGAAGTTTGGGGATGCCTGCCTCAGTGATTGGGTAGGGATTTACAAAATCAGACGAGCCTTAAGGTATCAAGTTGCTAAGAGCCTTGAAAATTAATTCACAAAACTTGAACCTGGCCTAGTAGCATATAGCATATCAGCAGCCAGTGCAAGTTTAATTATGTCCAATGAGTCCTTCAAGGACATGATGTTCACTAAACCTTACTGAAGAATCTCTGATAAACTTCCGAAGAAGCTGTTTGGAACATAGTTTGAAAGTCATTGGTCTAAAACTGCATTCATTCAGTGCATGAAAGCACTGACTTGGTCAAAGTTAAAAGCTTTATTAAGGGATAATCACGTATGCTTTGAAATATGAGGTCAAGATGCCCTTTTGCTCTCTCAGAATGGTGTCCTCGTGTCCTCGGTTTGATCCTTGGTTTGCTCTTCACTGGCAAGTAGCAACACTTCCTTAGCAATTGAATTCTTCAGTTGTTAAAAATCTCAATCTCCAGTCCATGAATGAATCATCCCCTCGTCAACCATTAGGTTTTGTTGTTTGTATATATATATAAAACAAATCTTGTAAAACTTCTCACCACTGTAAAAGAAAGCATTTCTCCAGGCTGACAATAAAGAAAATATAATGGTGCTTTTAAACGAGAACATGGAATGCCAACTGTTTGCTATTGCTGTCTGGGAAGGCAGGTTTGAAGGCAGGCAACTCTTGAGCTGCCAAAAAGTTCTTAAGCATGTTGAGTTAAAGGGGAATGGAAGGAGGGGGAACAGAGAGCAGTCTGTTAAGATTTCAAAAGAAAATAGTTGCCTCATAGACATGCAGACAGAGTAGGCGAAATCACAGCAGCCACAACAGAGAGAGAGAAGAGAGAAAGTTTGCATAACAAAGCAAAAGCTGTGTTCAGATCATTACAGACTTGGTAATGGTTTTCCAAGGTGGAACATGTTCTGTGGAAGGCTGACCAGACATTCCCCCAAGCAGAGATTGCTATGATGAGCAGAAATGTCCCCAGATGTTGTGATGTTGGTGGCTGTCTTCCTCTACCATGTCTCAGGAGATACTCATTTTTCGCTTGCAGGTTGCAAGAATGTCCACTATGACCTCGTCTTCATCTTGGACACCTCCTCCAGCGTGGGGAAAGAAGACTTTGAGAAGGTCCGCCAGTGGGTGGCTAATCTGGTAGACACATTTGAGATTGGACCAGACAAAACCCGGGTTGGTGTTGTCCGCTATAGCGACAGACCAACTACTGAATTTGAGCTTGGGAAATATCGGACTCGGGAGGAGATAAAAGAAGCTGCAAGGAATATAAAATACTACGGGGGCAATACAAATACTGGTGATGCACTTCGGTACATCAACACATACAGCTTTTCCATGGAAGCTGGTGGGAGGCCAAGCGACCGCACTATCAAAAAAGTGGCTATTCTTCTGACGGATGGCCGGAGCCAGGATTATGTATTGGATCCGGCTACTGCAGCTCATAAAGTGGGCATAAGGATCTTTGCTGTAGGGGTTGGTGAGGCCCTCAAAGAAGAGCTGGATGAAATTGCTTCAGAGCCCAAGTCCGCCCATGTGTTTCATGTCTCAGATTACAATGCTATTGACAAGATACGTGGGAAACTGAGGAGAAGACTTTGTGAAAGTAAGTAAGAAAGCCATTTCTTTGGCACAAAGGTACTCACAGCGAATCTTCTATGGGCTTGGAGAGCTGTGGCTTCATTAGATGTGGTAAAATGAAGGTATTCTGAAGTCCCACCACATGTCAGGTTAAATTAAGAATGAATAATTTTAAGTAGAATGTTTTAACATGTAGCCTGTCTACCTTAGCATTTTGCTTGAATTTAAGTCAATGGATGTGGCCTTGGACCAATGCTCTCATTGGGACCTGATGGAATTAAATTAGCAATGTACATAGCATGTGACTATTTCATATATGATGATGCCATCACACATGAGCATCACATGAGCCATCACACACTTCACTCAATGGTTATGTGACTTGTAAATGGTTATGTGACTTGCCCCACGCTGAAAAAGTTTGCTGACCCCTGGCCTACAGTTTAGTAGTTGAACATCTGCACTGCATGCAGAAGGTCTCGGGTTCAATCTGTGGTATCTCCAGGTAGGACAGGGAAAACCTTTTGCTAGAAGCTCTGGAAAGCTTCTGCCAGTCAGTATTGGTAATACTGAGAAAAATGGACCAATGATCTGACTTGATAAAAAGCAGACTGCCCATTATGGAAAGGCCATTATGGACAGCCTCCAACGTATAATAGAAAGCAGCTTTGCACATTTAAATTTTATTTTAATTGAAAGGCTTCCCACACCCACCCACCCACCCACCCACCCCATTAAATAGACTACAGGAAGCTCCCAAATGCTTGGGATTTTGCATCTGAGCGCTTGTCCCCAGAGCAGTCTTTGGCCTTCCACATATTGTTAGACTCTAATTCCCATCAGCCCCAGCCAGGATGGCCAATGGTCAGGGATGGTGAGACATTGCAGCCCAGCAATGTCTGGAGGGCTAAATATTTCCACTCCTGATGTACAGCTGTCTTCTATTGTGTTAGAACATTGGCCCGTCAAGTTGAGTATTGTCTACCCTAACTTGCAGTGGCTTTCCAGAATTTGAGATCTCCGGTCCTTCCTTCAGGTGTCAGGGATTGAACCTAGGATAATCTACATGCCAGCCAGATGCTCTACCAGTGAACTACTGCCCTTCTCTCTGTGTGAGGTATCCCTGCCTTTAGACCTTTCTGTGTGCTCTCTTAGAAGTGTCAGGAATATGCTCCTTGGAGGTCTTCATATAGACTAATCAGATAAGGTCTTGTTGTAGGATCCAGCAGACTTGCGGTCTTGGGCCGCAGTTGTCAGTTCTCAGAGAGCAGAGAGGCTAGAAGATGTTTAAGGCAGACATAGGAAACAAACATGGCTGGGGTTCCATTTACACACCGGGCAGAATCTTACCATTCTTTCTTCTGCATTCCTGTACTTTGAGCTGCCTGGGCAGGCTGAGAATCTGACTAGAGGAAGTGTGACAGAGAGAAGTTGTTAATAGCTCTTCCCCTTTTAGTCCTTCCTAGCAAAATCCCCCTCACTAAGCTGATGGGGAGAAAATACAGGGACTCCATCTCAACAATGCAGAAATCTGGGTAAGCCTTTGGAATGCCATGCAGCAATGCATTCTAAAATAGCTGGATATTGAAACCTCGTTTTGATTTACATGTGCTTAACACAGAGACGTCGTCATTAAAGTAGCTCAGATTGTGCTGGCTGGCTAAGTATATTCCTTTCCCCTCTTGGTGGTGCAGCACACTGCTTGTTTTGGAACCGGCTGGTTATTTATGCTAGCTGAAATTGCAGGGTTAGTGTCCCAAACTCCCCTGACATGATGAAGTTACATTCAAAAGGCTGGATTTCCTGCTTTCAGCCTACAGTATGATCATCTCCAGGTTTTAATGTTGAAATGTCCTCTGGTGCAGAGTTGGGTTGATGCATCCAATCAGGGGCATACAAAGGGGTTTGTTTCGCTTAGTATGGACACCGCTTGCGTGGCGTCCATACAGGTTGCCTCTCACACGGCGACTGTACTGGCTGCCGCGAGTGTGCAGTCCGTATGGGATGTCACGCAAGCACCACTGGGTGGTTCGGCCTGCCTCTTGGTGTCCCACCATGGGTGCCAGAGAGGGTTCCTCCGCCACTGCTTCCAATTGATAGCTGGTTCATCATGGTTCCATGGGCATCACAAGTTACTTTTGTTTGATGAAAATTCATTTCGTCACTCCTGGTCTGTGCTTGGGAATTCATACCTTGGGGGGAAGGGCTGAGATTTGACTTCTTGAGAATCCTGCCCTATGCTGTATGTCAAGAGAAGACCATTTCCTTCCAAACTGATAAGTGCACAGTCACTTGCAAACATGTTGTTTATTGAGCATTCACCCTGAATTGTTTGCTGGGAGGTGGTATGTCATTGCATCAAGCAAGTATTATCCCACACTTTCCAGGGCATGTTTCTTTCCCTTTCCTTATTGCAAAGTCTGGTTTTTCTGTGTGAGAATATGTTTCTGTGTAACAGCTGCAAGTAAACTTTAATTGTGAAACCTCAGTTTGCCTGTATGTGACTGAATCCCACTGAAAACAGTGGCAGTTTAGAAGCACACTGTGAACTGTAGTGAAAACTATGGCTTTCCGCAAAGAATCCTGGGAACTGTAGTTTATTGAGAGGGTTGACAGTTGTTAACAACTACAATTCCCAGCACCCTGAACCAACTACAGTGCTTTGTGGGAAGCCATGAATCTTAAAGTGATAGAAGAGTGCTTTAGATGGTATAATGCAGATATGAACAATGAATGATAGTTTATGGTTTAGTGAAACCTTCTGCTCCGTTCATTCATGACATGCTTCCAGAGAATGATGTCTCTCTTGAGCTGAATAGCTTCCTTCTCTTTCCATAGTTCCACTCCCATTTTCAGAGTTCTTGCAATGTCACAAATTGTGACCCCCTCCCAGCAGCTCTGCATACTTTCCAGCCCCCTCAGTGTCACTCATGAAGCCATAAAATCCCACACAAAACTAGAATGGTCCAAAATCTTTGTTTGTCTCGTGGGGTCCCAAAATGGCTTTTCCTTGACCGTATCTCATTTCAACCCTCCGGGAACTTTGCAGTTTTATGAATGCTTTCTCATTTTAGCTGAATTCCTGAGGGCTCGACAGGAATCTGGAGAGTGAATTGAGGCTCTACAGTTTCACTCTCCCAGATGTGTTCATGCGCCACAGGCGATGTGGCAGAGCGAAACATGTTCTTTAGTTTGTCCTGTTCAGCTGGAATGGGACTCAGTTCAGCTGACCATGTGGCCCAATTCACATGTTCATTTCTGGTCGTCAAGCCAATGCAGTCTCTGTGATTGTTGGGAACAGATTGACGTGCTGCTCACTGCTTTCAATGGTCTGTTGGCCAAAAGGCAATATATAAATAAGCCATAGCATAATATTCAATGCCAGGATCATAGTAGCAGGGGCAGCTAGAAGAATGCTTGGTGGTGCTCCTACAAGTGGGCCAACAAAATGGCACCATTTTATTCTGAGCATGGGGTTGTTCCTATAATTGTTCCCCTGATGTTAACTTGAAAAAGGAACTAAAATCGCTGATTCTCCCGGTTTTGCCTTTACGTGGCATTCTTAAAGTGTGTGCTTTCTTGAAAGTACCAAACCAAAAGTTGATCCCAGGAAACACCAGGCTCTTGTGAGTTTTGTTTGCTCATTGCCAGAGGGCTAGTTTGCTTTCCTTTTTATAGTTCCAATAAGAGAAGGATTTATTTGTGTGTGTGCAAAAATGGGATTTGTCCTTCCACAAAATGCAAGCATATCCCAGGAACTGGGGTCATGTTGGTCACCAAACCTGCTATTGATGATGGGTGGGTCAGTCAGCTACTGAGTCAAGAATTTGTCCCCATCTCAGGATCTCTTATTACAGATGTTCAGCATTTTTGTTAGGGAAGGGAAACAGGGGACAGGATTTGTTCTTCCCATCTCATGGGAGTGGTACCATAATCCAAGTATGTAGCTTCTAATGGAATTTTGTAAAAGCTGTACTCCAGAATGTAGCTTCCTATTAATGGGCAAAACTGGTCAACTAGTATTTGGGATGTCCTGGACCTGTAGGCTTTTTGGGGGGAGGAAACCTAATGCCACCTTGTATACTGCCATCAGCTCCTTAGGGAGATAAAAACCAAATGAAACAATTATTTTCTGGTTGTAAGGCTTTAGCTTTTTCTATAGGACCATAAAGAAGCAGCTCCCCCCCCAACACCAGCTAACATGGGGAATTGAAATAGTACAATACTCAGGGCCGTCTTAAGCATATCTGGCCCCCCTGCCCCGTTTCCCAAAGCGGCTGTCTGGCGGGCTTAGCCGCGCAACGCCCCCCTGGCAGCCTGGCGCCCTGGCGCCTTGTGCCACCCAGCCTTGCCTTAGAGCCGGCCCTGACTATACTCACTACCTCTGCATCCCCATTTCATTCTGTTGCATCCATAAATACACCCCAACATAGGAGCTGACTCCTAGGGGTTCAAGGTCCCTTGGGTCCCCCCAATAAAATATTTGAGGAGGTCAGCCCCCCTCCAAGGTTAATAGGCATTGCCATTCAATTTTGTGAATGTGCTGCATCATGTGATCGATTGTTTGGGGCTGGGCTTACTTAGCTCCCAATATTTTAGTCAAGTTGGCACCCCTGCACTCCAATACCAGCTGAGCACCCTCCCAGATCCAAAACTGCAGGATGTGGCTACTGGATTGCATCAAGCTGGATGAGTCACATTTAAATGCAAACAAAATGTGAAAAAGTGCATTGTATTAGGTAAAATTGTTGCGCACAAATGTGTATATTAGGGGAAATTGCATACAAAAATCTGTATACAGTATTAGGATTCGCCTTAGAAAGTTGATGAATTTTCAGAAGGATCTAAAAAAATAATAATATTATTTATTGAATTTATATACGACCCTGTACCCCCAGGTCTCAGGGTGGTTCACAGGATAAAAAGAAAAAAGAATTTTGCAAACTGATGTAGAGAACCAAACTTAAGATGTGGAGATGAAAAGTTAAACTGAGAGAAATCCAAATTGACAGATTTGTCTATCCCTAGTCACAAAGCAGAACCTGGCTGGCATCTGTCTGTCTCAGGAGTCAATGGAGGACTTCCCCTTTGGAGGTGAAAGAACGTTAGCTGATGTCATGAAACCCAGCTCCCCTTTGGACTGCAGCTTTCTAATGGAACTTTCCAATTCTACATTCTCGTTTAACCAAACATCTAACGGATGCCACTTCCCCCGAAATTTTGATTTGCACAGCTTCCCTTCCCACCTTCCAGAGTCTTGGTGGGGGGGGGGAGGAGGACTACTGCTCAAGTCTAGACATGTAATTCTGTCTCTTTTATTACTTAAGCAGCTGTAGCGAATCAATGCCTCCCAGGAACAGAGGTTATAGTGGAGTTGGTGGGAGAGTGGGAACCATAAACCTCCACTGCTGATTAGAAGGCAAGACATGGAGCTGTGGAGATGACTGGCAACAAGCTGAAAACTTTGCTTGCATGTAAGACTGCAGAGACTGCCAAGTTGTGTTCCGTAGCAATATGTGCAGGGGAAAGCACTGAGACAGAGCAGGGGTTTTGCATATCACTCCTGGCTTCTCCAAGGGTTGAATACAAAGATGCTCCACTAATGCAAATCCCCTGTTTCATCATCATCATCATCATCATCATCATCATCATCATCAAAGATCCTTCCTTTGCAAAGCTCCTTGGGATTTTCAAAGCGTAGTTAGTGTTATGTTAATGAAAGGAAGCCCAGCAATAGCAGGAACAATCCTGAGCAGAGAAAACCGAGAGGTGATATGATAATCGTCTTTAAATATCTAAAGGACTGTCACATGGGGGGGGGCGTGTAAACTTGTTTTCAGCTGCTCCAGAGGGTAGGACCCAAACCAATGGATTTGAATTGCAAGAAAGGAGATTCTAACTAAGCATCAGGAAGGACTTTGTGACAGCAAGGACTGTTTAGCTGTGGAACAGACTCCCTTGGAAGGCCGTGGACTCATAAGACCCAGGGAAGCTGGCTATGGAGGAAGAAGAACGTCTTCTGCAGAAGTTTAATTGATAATAGTAATAATAATTAATGGGGTATCTACTTCCCGTAAAATGTTACAAAACTGATAAGTATCAGGGTACCCTATTCCAGGTCACTAGCTTCAGCTTCAACAACCTGGGATACAAATGTGCATGGTTTTTTGTGGGTTTTTTTGTTTTGTTGTTGACATGGTTGGTTGTAGGGAATTAGAGATACAGTGGAGCTTGGTTCTCGAACTAAATCCGTTCCAGGAGTCCGTTCGACTTCCAAAATGGTTTGAAAACCAAGGTGTGGCTTCTGATTGGCTGCAGGAGTTTCCAGCACTCAATCGAAAGCCGTGTTGGACGTTCGGCTTCCAAAAAACATTCGCAAAACGGAACACTCACTTCCGGGTTTGCGGCGTTTAGGAGCCGATTTGTTTGGGAGCCAAGCCATTCAGGAACCAAGGTACCATTGTAATGAATTTGATATGCTGTGCCACATGGGTGGGTATTCGAAAGGATATCCCATATAGTGAGGCTCGATGGATTGGGGAGAAATCAAGCAAATGATTCCCATATAATTGAACAGCTGATGTTATGAAAGGAGACACCCAGTTCATCAAATGGGTGCTATTCCCCTCACACCCAAGAAAATATTTTAAACTTATAAATAGCATGGTTGAAAAGACACTACTTGCCCCTCTTATATTTATTCTTTTGATTCTCTCTCTCTCTGGAACAACCCTAAGTGGGGATCTTATACAAATACGAAATCTGAGAAATTGCATTAGTGAGCTGCAGTGACATCTGCTGGATGTTTTTTTTTTAATAAAATAAAATAAAAATATATCAGGATTCTTTCCGAGCGAATTCCAGTAAACAACCATGTAATGGTGCACGACAAATCAGAAGGCGCTTTCAATAAATCATTTTGATTACTTTTAATCGAGGAAGTGTATGTGCAGCCCAACTGACTGTAAAAGTCGCTCTTCTATACCAGAACAGCTGTGCAATACTGGGCTTTCAGGCACTCAGCCTTTTAAGATAGCAACAGGGTTTGACTGAATTAAAAAAAAATGAGTTGAAAACAATTACGGCACAAAGTTGCATGGCTTTCAACACCCTTTGAACAGAGCCTTCATTGGGATGTGAAGACAATTGACCCAAGAAGATCAGGTGAACTATTTGAAACTAGAACCAGTGAATCAACAATCAAGAAGTCATATTTTCTATCTATTCTCACCACCCTAAAAGCCAAATGGCCAATTTCAGTAAGTGCACTAAAAAAATAACAATTTCTACCCAGCTCCAGTGTCTGGCAAGCAGTTCATCTCTCCGGAACAAAGATCAATGGGTTTAAAGTACCCCAGGGCTCTGCCTGTCCCTTCACAGACTCACCAGGCTTTCTTGGCTGGCCCTATGCCCCATCCCTTCCACCCTGGACTGGGTGCAAAGCCAATCCTAACCCCCAGCCCATCAGCACAGAGCACAGAACAGGCTAAGGAATAGTGCAGTCGCCTTCTATCCTGCAGATGATCAGATGACCACCAATCTCTGCACGATTTTCTGGGCTTGTTTGCAGACGTGTTTTTATATAGTGGCTGGTTTGGGCTACAGCCAAGACTCTGCCTTGCTCCTTAAATTTGTTATTTGCCCTTCCTTTTGCTGCAGTCAGCCACTGTGCCAGCCAGGTCAGGGCTAAATATCCACATTTTCTTAGGTGCTTTCCAAGGGTATTTATTCCCTTCAAAATATTTACTCAAATCCTTCTGGTGGCATTTGCTTTTTTATATGGGTATGCATAAAACACCCTTCCTTAAAAAACCATCCGTCTATGTAGCCTTAAGAAAGAGAGAAGAACAATTGACCTTTCATGGGATTCTTGAGCAGAGACCAAGGAAGAGGAAGAGGAGGAGGAGGAGGAGGAGGAGAGTCTCTACCTAGACAAATGTTGGCATCTGGAAAATGTGACAGAGTTCAGCTTGTTGCCTGGCTGTGATTTACAACCTGAGGCCATAATCGTCCCACGCAGGCAGGAGGCCATTAGGTTTAATCCCGGCATCCTTGTCCGGAGAGAGGCACAATAAAGAAGGTGATGTCTTTTATTGGATAGTTCTCGCTATGCCCACTTTGTCTTTTTCATCCTTCGGGCCAAAGGGTGGCTTCAAAGCAGCCCTCTTAAGAGTTCTTAACTTTGACAAAGTACGGTGAAGCGTGACAAGTGTCTGAAACTCTCGTGGCCTTTATATGCGGTATCCAGGATGATTTCTTTAAATGTGGTATTGGGATAGTAGAAAATTATGCTCCTGCTATTCTGCACTAGCCTATTCCAGATCCCAGAACCTAAATTCTGAACCTTAGAATCCAGATCCTGAGGACCAGGGAATTAACAGCAGTGTGAAAAGGTATCAACACATGGCACTTTCCTGATCGCTGCATTTCCAGGGCAGGAAAAGTTTGTCCTGCAGATATAGATGTGAGAAGGAGCACAGCTTGGAACATCCTCTTGACATGCATGAAGATTCAGGTGTGACCAGATTTTGATATGAACTAACCAGAACTGCACCTCTCAAATGAATGTACAGATTGGAATATTCATTGCCTTTGGATTTTGTACTGTTCTCAGCTTAACAAAGGGTCTAAAATTATATTTGTGGGAGGATAATAATACATTTAAAAATGTATTTTTGGAGAGACATCTTCTATTTGATTCTGACCAACAGTCACAGGTTCTGCTTCTGCTTCTTTGGCAATCACTCGTCACCGAGTAAGATTGTCTTTCATGAACACAGTTTTAACAGTGAGTCCATAAGTGACAGTGGAGGCCAATTCTGTATCCACACGTCCTTCCACAGTGGGGACATAGGTTTCCAGGTGGGAGTTGATCACAGTGAGGGTTCGCCAAACATGCCTTCCTCTTAGCATGCTTCTCCTTTTCACCCTGAGTTCAAATGTCTTCAAACCCATGACACCTTTGGTAAAGGCTGTTCTCCAATTGGAGCACTCACAAGCCAGTGTTTCCCAGTTGTCAGTGTTTATACTACATTTTTTTTCAAAGGTATGTGAAATATACTCGGAGTCAAGAGTGAATTTCATGCTCTTTATTCAGCTCATAGTCATCAAGGAGGAGAAGAGAAGACGAATCGCTCTTTTCCCCAAACCGTCTGCTTATATACATTATTTACACAATGGGCCTTGCGTGATTGGCTACTTCAGGGCTACACCTGTGGGCCAATTATATTGTGGATTGACTTCTGCCTGCAGCCTGATTGGCTGCTCCTACAGGCCAATCAGGTAGCAGATTCACTTCTGCCAGCCGCCTGATTGGCTGCTCCAGCAGGCCAATCAGGTTGAGGATTCACTTCCACCTGGAGTTGGATTGGGTAGCTCCCGCTGATTCTGAATCCTATTGTTCTAGGATTCAGCTCAGTACATAACACCCCTCCCCTCTAAGTTCCAGTCCTGCCCGGGAAGTTGCATTCGTAGTCCCCAAGGTCTGCTGGCCGCCTCCGTGTGCGTTGTGGCCTGGGGTGTTCCTTGGTCAGGGGTTCTGGTTCTGGCTCGTGTTCCGAGGCTGCTGGCTGTGCCAGGGCTGTCTGGTCTGGCGCCACTGAACCACTAGGTTGTAGCTCTGGTTCCGGTGTCCTTCCAGCCTCGGGGCGCCCCTCTGTGCCTACTGCTTCTGCTTCCCCTGCCCACCCCTCTCGCTCTACAGGCCTCACTGCCCTGCTGTCCCCTTGGGACCCCTCTGTCCCGCTCTCCTCCCGGGTTCCTCCTGGGAATCGTCGCCGTAGCTGGTCGCAGTGGCGGCGCCAACATTGCCCCCCTTCCGTTAGTACCTCGTACGACACGGGACCGGTCACCTTGGTGACTGTGGCGGGTACCCATGCTGGGCCTGCCCCAAAATTCTTTGCATACACTGGGTCCTGGGCCACAAATGTCCGGGGGTTCCTGCCTTTCCCCACCACTACCTCATCCTGAGCTCTGTCGGGGTGAAGTCGGTCCAGTCTAGTTGCAAGGCGCCGGCCCATTAGTAATTCAGCTGGGCTCCGGCCCGTCGTTGTGCTTGGGGTGCTGTGCTGTGCTAGAAGAAATGCGGCAAGGCGGTATTCCCAGTCCCCTTGTGTCATGCGGCGGAGGCTGTCCTTGGTGGTCCGCACCATGCGCTCCGCTTGGCCATTGGTGGCAGGGTGGAATGGTGCTGAGCGGATGTGGCGGATGGCGTTCTGCGCTGTGAAGGTCTGGAACTCCTCTGACGTGAATGCGGTTCCATTGTCCGAGACGAGGGTGTCAGGGAGCCCGTGGGTCGCAAACAGCTTACGTAGTACCCGGATGGCCGCCGCCGTAGAAGTGGATGGTACCAGTGCGACCTCCAGCCATTTGGTGTAGGAATCCACCACTATGAAGAATGTTTTTCCCTGGAAGGGGCCAGCGAAGTCCACGTGCAAGCGTGACCATGGATGTCGGGCGGACTCCCAGGGCTGGACTGGGGCCCTTGGGGGATCCGGGCGGGATTCTTGGCAGGTCTGGCAGTGTTGGACCCAGGCCTCTATCTCTCTGTCAATCCCCGGCCACCACACATAACTCCTGGCAAGGGCCTTCATCCTCACTACCCCTGGGTGTGTCTCGTGTAGGGCTGTGAGGACCCTTTTGCGGAGGGGCTGGGGAACAACAACCCTGCTTCCCCATAACAGGCACCCCTTGTGGGCCGACAGTTCATGTTTGCGGTTTGTGTAGCCAGCAAATTCTGGCCCGGGGCTGCTGCTGGGCCATCCTCGCCACACCCAGTCCAGGACCCGGGAGATGACCCTATCTTTTGTGGAATGGTGCGCAACTTCTTGTGCCTGAATGGGTCGGTCGGGAAGCAGCTCCAGGGTCATAACCTCTTGCGCAGGCGCTGGGTCGAGGCCTGTTTCTGGTAGTGGTAGCCTGCTGAGGGCGTCTGCGTGGCCCATCGCCTTCCCAGGGCGGTGGATTAGTGCATACTGGTAGCCGGCAAGGAAAATTGACCACCTGAGGACACGTGGAGACAACACTTGGGGGGTCTGCTTCTCAGGAGCAAACAGGCCAAGCAACGGCTTGTGGTCAGTCACTATGGTAAAGGGCCGCCCGTACAAGAAATCATGGAATTTTTTTACGCCCTTCACGATTGCCAGACCCTCCTTGTCAATCTGTGAGTAGTTTCGTTCGGCTGCAGCAAGCGTCTGGGAGAAGTATGCCACCGGCACCTCTCTTCCATCCGGGAGTTGGTGTCCCAGGACAGCGCCGATGCCATAGGGAGAGGCGTCGCATGCCAGCACCACTGGCAGCCTCTCGTCGAAGTGTGCTAAGACCGAGTTCGAGACGAGCAAGTCCTTGACTGCCTGGAATGTGGCCCTTTGTCGCTGGCCCCACACCCAAGGGGCCCTTTTATCTAGGAGTCTGTGTAGGGGCTCCGCTACCGCTGCCTTATGGGGAAGGAAGGCATGGTAAAAGTTCAATAGTCCCAAGAATGACTGAAGTTCGGGCTTGCTCTTGGGCGCTGGGGCCTCACAAATGGCCCGTACCTTGTCACCGGTTGGATGGACCCCTTCTGCGTCCACCTTAAATCCCAGAAAGTCCACCTGCGGCACTCCCAGTAAACACTTTTCCCGCTTCACCTTGAGGCCCGCCGTCTGGAAACGGTGCAGGACGGAGCGGAGGCGGTCCTCAAATTCCTCTGGTGTGGGCCCGGCGATCAGTACATCATCGAAGAAGGGGGTGACGCCAGGAATCCCTTTAAGGAGAGAGTCCATTAGATTCTGGAATATGCCTGGTGCCACGCTAACGCCAAATTGCAGCCGCTTAACTCTGAATGCCCCTCTGTGCGTCACAATCGTCTGAGCCTCTGCTGTGGCTTCGTCCACAGGCAACTGTTGATACGCTTGGGCCAAGTCCAGTTTGCCAAAGATTTTTGACCCAGCCAGGGTGGCGAGGACATGGCTGACCACTGGCACTGGGTATGCATGGGCCGTGAGAGCCTTGTTTATGGTGCATTTGTAGTCTGCACAGATGCGGACCGAACTGTTAGGCTTGACGGGTGTGACAATTGGAGTTTCCCAGGGGGCGTTGGGCACCGGCTCCAGCACTCCTTGCTCCACGAGCCGGTCCAATTCCTCGTCTATGCGGGGTTTCAGGGCGAACGGGACCCGGCGGGCCTTGTGCCTGATGGGTCGTACAGCGGGGTCTAGCTGTAGGGCAATGGGGGGTCCTGTATATCGTCCCAATGCCCCATCGAAAACCCCTGGAAACTCTTTGCATATGGCGTCCACGTCCACTTGTAAGCTAGTGCGGTTCACCCCGGTAACGGCTAGCCCCAGAGGTCCAAACCATGCCAGTCCCAGTAAGCTAACGTAGGGGCCCTTAACTACCAGCAAGTCCAATTGTTGCTTTCGCCCTCGATATTGCACCCTGAAGGTCCCCACCCCCATAGTAGGGACCTTACGTTTCTGGAAGTCCCGGAGGGTGAATGGGGCCGGCCTTAGTTTGGGACCCCCATTAGGGCACAGTTCCCTTAATGTTCGGGCCGAGATTATGGATAGAGTTGAACCCGTGTCCAGCTCCATGCGGCATGGGGCTCCCTCTATCTGTACCTCTATATAAATTTTCTCTGTGCTGGGATGGGGCAACTGGAATACCTGGTAGTCCGTGATCTCCGTCGAGTTGCCTTGGTGCATGGTGCCGTGTGACCTGGGGCTCCTGGGTCGGTCATCTGATGCTTGTCGACGGGTGAGTCGAGCCCGACACACCCGGGCGATGTGTCCCAATTTTCTGCACTGCCTGCACTCTGCGTTGCGGAAACGACAGGTCCTCCTCTCGTGGTTCTCCCCGCAGCTTGCACAGTTCCCTCCTTCTCGTCAAGGCTGCTGTGGTGTGTGTGCTGCTTGAGTGCGCCGCTGTACTCGGTGTACTTCCTCCCTGTCAGATTCGGATTCGTCGGTGAGGTCTTCGTGGTAGACCCTCGGTTGGGATGGCGGGGCCGGTCGTGCCTCTTGCGTTGACCTCTCGGCGGCTTCGGTTGCCAGGGCTTCCTCCAGAGCAATCTGGAACGTGAGGTCTTTTTTGGCGTAGAGGCGTCGTTGCAACATCTCGTCCCTCAGGCCACCGACGAGGCGGTCACAAAGCATGTTCTCCAATTCTGAGAAGTTGCATAACCGGGCGGTTTGGCGGAGGGAGGTCACAAACCCAGTTATGGTTTCCCCCGGGGCTTGCCGCTTTGCGTAGAAGGCATTTCGGCAAGCTACCACCGAGGGCTGTGGTGAGAAGTGCTCCTTCAGCCGTTCCATTATTGTTTTGTAAGAGACGGTAGCGACATCTCTAGGTGCAAGGAGAGCCCGGGCGATTTCAAACGTCTCCTCTCCACAGACGCTGAAGAATGTTGCCCTCTTCATGGCATCGTTGGTGACTTCTTTCGTTTGCAGGAGGAAGTTGAAACGGGCGGCGTACCCTTCCCAGTCTCCTGATGCTGGTTTGAATGGCGAGAAGCTGCTGTCGGTTGCCATTCTGGGTTCCTTGGGTCCTGGAGCTGAAGCCTGGATGCACGGTGCGATGCAGCGGTGCAGCAGGTGGCGGTGCTGCGGTGCAGTGCGTGGTGGCGGTCAGCTCAGCAGGATCCCACCTTCGTCGCCAGTGAAATATACTCGGAGTCAAGAGTGAATTTCATGCTCTTTATTCAGCTCATAGTCATCAAGGAGGAGAAGAGAAGACGAATCGCTCTTTTCCCCAAACCGTCTGCTTATATACATTATTTACACAATGGGCCTTGCGTGATTGGCTACTTCAGGGCTACACCTGTGGGCCAATTATATTGTGGATTGACTTCTGCCTGCAGCCTGATTGGCTGCTCCTACAGGCCAATCAGGTAGCAGATTCACTTCTGCCAGCCGCCTGATTGGCTGCTCCAGCAGGCCAATCAGGTTGAGGATTCACTTCCACCTGGAGTTGGATTGGGTAGCTCCCGCTGATTCTGAATCCTATTGTTCTAGGATTCAGCTCAGTACATAACAGTATGCCTTCAGAGAGTTTTTTTTTTTTGTTGACCACCAGTATTACGCGTTCCATTTTAAAGTTTGAAATAGTGTAGTTGCTTTGGAAGATGATAATCAGGCATCATCATGAGAAGAGAAGACTCCCTGGAAAAGACCCTGGTGTTGGGAAAGATTGAGGGCACTAGGAGAAGGGGACAACAGAGGACGAGATGGTTGGACAGTGTTCTCAAAGCTACCAACATGAGTTTGACCAAACTGCGGGAGGCAGTGCAAGACAGGAGTGCCTGGCGTGCTATGGTCCATGGGGTCATGAAGAGTCGGACACGACTAAACGACTAAACAACAACAACAAATCAGGCACCTGCAAAACATGGCCAGTCCATTGAAGTTGATTTTGAAGAATCATCGCTTCAGCACTAGTGATCTTTGCTTCTTCCAGTACACTGGCATTAGTTTTTAGGATTGCTGGCATCCATCTGTCTCGAGAGACAATGGAGTGTGCTTCTGGGGTGAAGTGAAACTGCTGCATTAGTAACACTGAAGTCACCTCCCCAGGGCACAACCCTGGTTAGTGTGAATGGAAGTCCTGGGCTCCCAGACGACAAGACCCTCCTCTTGCTGATGTGGTCCAAAGAAAAGCAGAGCAGAACAAGAAGTATAACAATATGATAACATAGTATTACATGCAAACAGCAGAATGTATCATTTGATGCAATAAACCAGAAATGGAAGCTGAGGGAAGTCAACAGGGAGGGGGGAAATTGGACAATGAATGTTTTGTAATGATATTGGCTATTTGTTATGAGAAAAGAAAATTCAGTTAAAACTATTTTTAAAAGAAAGAATGAAAAGCAGAGCAATATGTTTGGCACCAACTCAGCTGCAGGAGTTGCCAGAAGGAGGCATGCAAGGCACCATCTGATCGTCATAAGGACTCCATTCTGGATGTGTGCAGGGTTCCTCCTTAGCCTTTTCTTCTACCAAAGATATCCTGCAAGGCAGCAGAGGTTTAGGGTATGAGTTTTTATTTTCCTGGAGAGACTACCTTTCCAGATTGATGAGCAGTATCTGCCCCTCACTTCCCTCTACAGAACTTGCAAAAACTGCCTTCTTGACCACCGGACCTATTATTGATCTCATCTGCTCAATCCAGTGTTGTCACTTGCGGGGAAAACACTTCTGCCTGTATCACAAGAGTTTTTGTCTGTTAAGAAATTCTCCTAGAAGGGACCCTATGTAATATTATAAAGTGATGACTATATTGGTGTGGAACCATCTGGGATGAGTTCCTTCAACCCTCTGATTTTGCTCTACAACATTTTCCCCATTCCCATAGAAAGAAAATAAAGGTTGGGTATCAGAAGAAAAATGCTCCTGAAATAAATGAAATTTTCCCAAAACCTCAAATTGTTCCATAACAACAACAACAACAACAACAACAACAACAACAACAACAACAACGCAACTTCTTCTAGACCACCTCTGGTAAAAACCCTAATTTCAAAGTTAATTCACAGAGGGCATTGGGAAGCTCAACAATCTCTATCTAGGATGTAATTGTCCAAGGAAGCCCAGCTATGCTGATTGAAATTTTTTTTGGGGGGGGGCGCAAAGAATCATAGAATCATAGAGTTGGAAGAGACCACAAGGGTCATCCAGTCCAACCCCCTGCCAAGCAGCAAACACCCTCAAAGCATTCCTGACAGATGGCTGTCAAGCCTCCGCTTAAAGACCTCCAAAGAAGGAGACTCCACCACACTCCTTGGCAGCAAATTCCACTGCCGAACAGCTCTTACTGGCAGCAACCACATCACTTGGGAAACTCGTTGAATTTGCTTCTGCCAGACTCTTCCCCTTGATTTTGAGGAGCTGCTTTTTCCAGATAAATTTTCTGGAATGGAATTCAAAATGTCAGGATCAGCTACACTTCTGGATGCAGAGTTCTGGAATTTTGCAAGTGTGATGAAGGAGCTTGGGGAGTTTCTTGACACAGCCCCAATAACAGCTTTGTCCCTTGATTCTGTTGAGCATGTAAGTTGGCCTGACATAGGTCTTGGGCTTTCAGAGGAGTTAGTCAGTGGTGACAGGCTTTCCTCGGATGGTTGCAAAGAGCGCTGGACTTGTGAGTAGGCCTCCTTCCTTCCGGGATGGAGCCAAAGTGTTAATGTGCCGGGCATGCTGGCTCCAGAATCCTCCCCTAAGGAGAACGTACACTTCCCCCCTCTGTGGACACATCATCGTCAACTTCTCACACCATTGACCTGTCAAGATTCTTGCTGGGCGAACAACGCAGGGTGTTCAATCCAGCCATGACCCCCAGGAACTGGCAGCTGCAGAAGTCTGACCTGCTCATACATCCCTCCGGGGCTGGCGTGCTACTGGGCTTCAGAAAGGCGATTTGTCTTTGTTTCATTTAGGGATCTGACAGAGCTTCAGCAACTGCAAGGTTTCGTTGCCAAGCCAGATGAGGTCAAGCTGTGCAGAAGCAGAAGCAGCCTCTGTACTAAGGACAGCTGTGTTCAGGGCCTATATTGGACAGAAACAGCTCTGCTGTGTGTGGTGCTGATTTACTGCAGTGTGTTCTGTGACCATCTGACAATTAAACTGCTTAATGTGTGGTTAAATAATATTATGTTGGTGGTGTGTGTGTGTGTGTGTGTGTGTGTGTGTGTTTTAAAAAAATGACATACTTTTTTTTCTTCTCTGAGAATTCATCTAAATTCAGGATATAATAATAATAATAATAATAATAATAATAATAATAATAATAATAATTTATTTATACCCCGCCCATCTGGCTGGGTTTCCCCAGCCACTCTGGGCTGCTTCCAACAGAAAAATGAAATAAAATAAATAAAATAATCTATTAAACATTAAAAGCCTCCCTAAACAGGGCTGCCTTCAGATGTCTTCTAAAAATCTGGTAGCCTTTTTTTCTCTTTGACATCTGATGGGAGGGCATTCCACAGGGCGGGCGCCACTACCGAGAAGGCCCTCTGCCTGGTTCCCTGCAACTTGGCTTCTCGCAACGAGGGAACCGCCAGAAGGCCCTCGGTACTGGACCTCAGTGTCCGAGCAGAACGATGGGGGGGGGGGAGACGCTGCTTCAGGTATACTGGACCAAGGCCATTTAGGGCTTTAAATATCAGAAAGTAAAACCAGAGTTTTATTTAATTCATTGCAGGGGCCAGATTTGAATGCAAAACTTCTTGGTTATCAGTCTTGGCCATTAAGACACTCTTTGAATTGTAGTTCTGTGTGGGGAATAGGGGTCTCTCACAGCTCTCAGCAACCTTTACAAACTACAGTTCCTAAGATTCTCTGTGGCCAATCATGACTGTTTAATGTGGTGTGATACTATACCCTCCAACATTTCTCCGATGAAAATAGGGATTCCCTATTCTATACTACTACTACTAATACTACTACTACTACTACTATTTAAACCCCTCCCATCTGACTGGGTTGCCCAGCCACTGTGGGTGGCTTCCAACATATATAAAAACATAAACATTTTAAAAAACTTCCCTATGCAGGGCTGCCTTAAGATGCCTTCTAAAGACCTTATAGTTACTGATCTCCTTGATTCAGGTTGTATAACTCCATACCCTCCAACATTTCTCTGATGAAAATAGAAATGGCCTAAGGAAAAGCGGGACATTCCGGGATCATAGCAGAAACCGGGACAGCTTCTGTAAATCCGGGACTGTCCCTGGAAAATAGAGACACTTTGGAGTATCTGTGATATTGCATTAAATGTATAGTGCGGTCAGTAGCATGGTCACTCCACACAAACAAATGAGAATGAAAGAGATGCTAACAGAAGCCCGCCAAACTCAGAGAGAGGTGTTCCTTTTGCTATTTGACAATATAATACACTTCCGTGTGATCCACAGCTGTATAGCTATTGAACAAGTTTGTTTAGTGTGGAGGAAGGCGGAGCAATGGGACTGAACTGGAATATGATATTCCAAATTTCCTTAACCAGTAGTTCCCCCCAAAGGACAACTATGTGTGTATGAAAAGTGTCAGGACACCTGGAAACCTGCTTGGCAAGACACCTTCCTGGTCCCACTTGTTTGGCTATTTCCCAATAACGGAGCTGTCACCTGTGCTGCTAAATTTTGCCATCGTCAGGGGAAATGTGGGGAGCCTGGGCCAGGGAAGCAAATATAATTTCCATAAGATTACCAACTTTGCTCTCTAAATTGCAGCCTTATTCATCATGGGCAAAAGAAGATTCCACCTAAACATTAGGAAGAACTTCCTGACAGTAAGAGCTGTTCGACAGTGGAACTTGCTGCCAAGGAGTGTGGTGGAGTCTCCTTCTTTGGAGGTCTTTAAGCGGAGGCTTGACAGCCATCTGTCAGGAATGCTTTGATGGTGTTTCCTGCTTGGCAGGGGGTTGGACTGGATGGCCCTTGTGGTCTCTTCCAACTCTATGATTCTATGATTCTATTCTATGGTGTGTATTTATGTACCTGTAGCTGTGGTGTAGGGACCCAGGTGGTGCTGTGGTTAAACCACTGAGCCTAGGGCTTGCTGATCAGAAGGTCGGCGGTTCGAATCCCTGTGACGGGGTGAGCTCCCGTTGCTTGGTCCCAGCTCCTGCCAACCTAGCAGTTCGAAAGCACGTCAAAATGCAAGTAGATAAATAGGTACCACTACAGCGGGAAGGTAAACAGCGTTTCCATGTGCTGCTCTGGTTTGCCAGAAGCGGCTTTGTCATGCTGGCCACATGACCTGGAAGCTATACGCCGGCTCCCTCGGCCAATAATGCGAGATGAGCGCGCAACCCCAGAGTCGGGCACGACCGGACCTAATGGTCAGGGGTCCCTTTACCTTTACCTTTAGCTGTGGTGTAATGGATGGAGCATCAAATAAGGACTAGTGGGATAGAGATACAAATCTGCCCTTTGTCCTGATGCTCACTAGATGATCTTAGACCAGTCATTCTTTCTTACTTCCCTTACTTTGCACGGTGGTTGTAAGGATACAATGAGAAGAAGTTAACCACATACATCATGAGTGGGGAGGTGGAACTTTACCCCCCCCCCACCATCATAGGCTGACTTTGGCAGGTGGGTGGGACTACCCACCTGTCAGTCACCTGACACCAGTTGATTGGCAGTGCCTGAAGACCCAGCATCAGCTGTGCTTTTACCTGCCCTACATCTGATGTCATATATAATGTTAGTTGTTCTGCTGGTGGGAGTGGCTTGCCTGAAAAGGCCTGATGGGCCAAATGGGCCTGATTAGACCATTGGGTTGAAGGTTCCCCACTACTGATGTACACCACCTTAATATTTCATTGCAGGGGGTTGGACTAGATGATCCGTGGGTACCTTTAAACTCTATAATTCTATTATTCTATGAGCCGAAAAGACAGGAGAAGGAAGGAAGGAAGGAAGGAAGGAAGGAAGGAAGGAAGGAAGGAAGGAAGGAAGGAAGGAAGGAAGGAAGGAAGGAAGGAAGGAATACTTTGGGCTTCCATAGAGGATGTATAATGGTCCTTTTGAAATATTTAATAGAAGTAGACAGTAGAGGCAAGTGGGACTCAAACCACCTCCTGGTTTTTTCCTCAAAGATGGCAAAAGTTTTGTTCTTTCTTTTGTTCTGCAGAACAGATTTCTGCAAGGCACCCCGGTTGCTAAGGAAAATCAAAGTTAATGTACAATTTTATGCTGCTCATAAATGACAATGTTATGTTGTTGAGAATAAGCAGTCTTGTTTGAAAAACCTTTGTGGCTCTAATTCCCAGCCTAACAAAGTTAACACAGCAGCCCTTCATTTCTTATTGACAGAAGCATTAAAGGAATCTTATTTTTTGAAAAGTGGGTTTCTGAATCTGGAGTTTGGAACTAACAGGAAGGAGACAGTTCTTGAGTGGGTGGACAACGCCTCCCCCATTAGAAGTATGTTTTAAGTCTATAGTTGCTACCAAATTTTAGACATTCTTGCTTCAGCAAAACATCTGAGGAATTCTGAGCGAAGCCAAGAGTTCCAATAACAGCCTAACTCCAAAGTAGCTTAACTCGTTAGGGATATGTCAGGAGTGTTACGGAACTGCTATTAGCATCATCCTTGCACTGAGTCCTATCCCTCTCTGATTTGTAATATAAGTTATCCTATGTCCTCACATCGTTATACCATGTCAAGTCTCCACCCTTGCTAGTTACAGCCAATTAATGTGCCACACACACACATATATAGTGTGGTGACACCAAGACACAGGATAGCTTAATTCCTTTTTGCAGGAGGAGAGAACTCAACCCAAGTTTGCTTATTTTTAGGGTGGATCAGTGTGTTCTCTGTACGTTCTGCTGTAAGAATTCTCCCATAGACATCTGTTTGTTCCTTGTGAGGACACATGGACCTCTGCTGTCCTTGGGTTCTATTAATGTAAGGTTTCTCATGTGAGTTCTTTAACAGTAATCCTGTCTATCTATGTTGGCTAGACTTCCACAACAAATTGATCACTGTAGACTGAATCAGTGGCGGAGAGCAGGGGGCGAGGTTGGTGCGCATCCTGGGGGCATGACGTGTGCGACGTAAGAGGTCCCCACCTTACGCCTTTTGTTTCCAAGCCTCTCAAATTATAACAAGCACTAATAGGGATTTCTGAGGTAAGACTAAACCTCTCCACTCTTCCCTATAGCCTTATTGTAATCCCCCTCTCCCTTGTGGGTTTTACAAATAAAATGAGAGTACTTTTCCAGCCCAAACGTGGCCCGGTATCTTCTTAAGCTCTGGGGTGAATATGAGACTATTCTTACTGTACACACCAGTAAGGGGTTCTTTTCACTTGAGCTTTCCCCACTGTGAAGCTTTCCTCCCTCCCGAGGAAACTTTGTGTCACCCTTGAACCAGTCTCCCTCTTCCTCCCCCTCTTGGTGCACTCAAGGGACAACAAACTATCCTTTCTGCCTTAGATAGGGGTTTTGTCCTTTTAATGAGTATCCCCACCAGATGAGCAATAGATACCTCTGCTGGAAAGATCACACCGACGATAGTTTAAATGGCACTTTAACTTAACATTTAATGTCTTAATTTCCAGCTAAAATTATAGCTCTGATTGTATGCTTTTTGAGCTACTGCATTCTGAATTCCTGTGACGAGTGTGTGTTTGCAGCAGCAGCGGGGGGGGGGGGGGGAGGCAAATGCCCATTAGCAATATATCCATTACCCCCAACCTTCTTCTATTTCTCTTGTAATCTCCTTTGGTTTATTCTGGTAAAACCTGACAGCTACACATGTCTGACATTCATTGCAGTCCAGTTCCCGAAGGAGGTTTTGTTTTTTTTGACAGATGAAGGCTTACTTACTGTTGAAAGGAAACAAAAGGCAAAGCAAATCTGAAAAGAAAATCCTAGTTAATGCAGGAGAAGGGCATTGGGTTTTGCTTGTTTGTTTTAGTAAAGATTATGTGTTTAGAGATAAAAAAACATTTCATACTGCAACAGGAGGAGGAAAAATATTCAGACTTTTACGGATGAAAATAAGGACCTTTGTGTACTGCTAACACCCTAGTAGTTCACATTATTGATTCCCCTATGGAATCCAATTCACACTGTGGAATAATATTCCCCATCTTCTCTATTCATCAGCTGAACAGTAATAATTTAAGGGTAGCCAACCCTGGCCATCATTTCTGACCATTGACCATGATGGCTGACACTGATGGCTGAGAATGGTGGGAGCTGGCATTCTTTCACAATTTTTATGGCTTTAGAATAGGATTATACAAATTTATAGAGAATAAGGCTTTCAAGGGCTACATAGTAATATTATCATTATTATTATGGAATAGGATGTCCCTATTTTCTTCGGAGGAATGTTGGAGGGTATGCATCAGAGTTTAGGGGGGAAATGGCCTCTATATTATGGGAGGGTGGCAGGTTTTGTGTGGGAAAAGCAATTATGTGGTTCGGAAGATATGAAGAGAGAGATGATGTGTTCATAGAATCATAGAATTACAGAATTGCAGACCCCAAGGCTCATCTAGCAGGAAACTCAGCTAAAGTATCTATGACAGATGGATCCATGTTGTTGTTGTTGTTGTTGTTGTTGTTGTTGTTGTTTGTTTTTTAAAAAATTTAAAAATTTGATCTTTTTTCAAAAAAAAATTAAGAGATTACACAAACACACACACAAGGGAATAAATATAATAACATAAATACACACTTAAGCCACCCAACATAAATTAATAAACAAATTAAACCAAAAATAATTGAAACTAGTTGGACAAATTAAATCATTTAAACAATAAACAATATCAAATTAACAAAACATGGCATATCCCCAAACAAATTTATAAAATATAAACATGTAAACATAAAATCTATTCATTATAGTTTAAAATTGACTTCCAATAGCTAATATATCATTTCCCTTACTATAATCACATAACTTTCTTTACAGATGGATCCATGTTGATTAAGGGCAGCTGAATGGTGCAAGGACTTTCTTTATGGGGGCTCTGATGTGTGTGGGGGTAGTGAATTTGCTTATTTGTAGGAATGCCTGCTCAGGCGCGGTGCAAAACACTTTCTGGCGCGCCCCGGGCTGAAGCGCGCCGATGCGGGGACGGTTTTGCCGGCTGCCTTCCCCAAGCCAAGGGGAAGGCAGCCGGCAAAACCGCACGCTGCTGATGCCCCTGTGTCCCCTCCATTGGCGGGAGGAGCGCGGGCCAAGGGGGAGCTCGGCGCCCTCCCGCCTGTGGAGGGGAAGCTTTGAGCTCCTCAGCGGCGGTGGCTGCAGCGAGCGGGCGGCAGCAGGGCCCATAGCTGAAGGCTTCAGCTGTGGGCACTGCCACTGCTTGCTCGCTGCAGCCGCTGGGGAGCTCACAGCGTCCCCCCCATGGGCGGGAGGGCGCTGAGCAAGGGCGTACCCACCATGCGGCAAGTTAGGGCAGCTGCCCTACTCTAGAAGCAGGGCTGGTGGGCAGAGGCGGAGCACAGCCCGGCGGAGCGCGAGTTCGCCATTCCCGCCGCACCGCGCCGCACCCTCCCTCCAGCTCCCCGGCGCGCCCTCAGGCAAGGCCAAGCGCGGCGGGGAACCAGGGAGCGCGGCGCGGTGGGCGGGAATGCCGAACTCGTGCTCCGCTGGGCTGGGCTCCGCCTCCGCCCACCAGCCCTGCTGCTAGGGAGGGGCACAGCCCGGCGGAGCGCGAGTTCGCCGTTCCCGCCCGCCGCGCTGCGCCCTCCCTCCAGCTCCCCGTCGCGCCCTCTGGCAAGGCCAAGCGCGGCGGGGAACCAGAGAGCGCGGCGCGGCGGGCAGGAACGCTGAACTCGCGCTCCGCTGGGCTGGGCTCCGCCTCCGCCTACCAGCCCTGCTGCTAGGGAGGGGCACAGCCCAGCGGAGCACGAGTTCGCCGTTCCCGCCCACTTTGTGGCCCCTCCCCTTCCGTGCCTTGGCCCCTCCCCTTGCCCCCCCTAGTTTTGATCCTGGGTACGCCCATGGCGCTGAGCTCTCCTTTTGGCTCGTGCTCCTCTTGCCTGTGGAGGGGATGCGGGGGGCTCCTCGGGGAGTGAGCGGGCGGGCGGCATGGCGTGGGGGTGTGGGGCAGGCTCGGCAGCACCCCCTCCATTTTGGCGCACTAGGCAATGGCCTATTCCGCCTAAATGGACGCACCGGGCCTGTGCCTGCTGTTTATTGGGGCAGCACTCCCTACACTTGATCTTCTTATGATATCCTCACAATATTTACCTTATTGACAAACATAATTAGAGCATAAGCCAAAGAAAGCAGCAGATAATAACAATAATGCAGTAAGAGAATTTTGGGGAGCAAAGAAAGGTCATGTTAATTTGACTCAAGCCCGCAAAACCCATTTGATTTCAGCTGCCAAGTTTGACTGGAGGGACCAGAAAAGGCCTTTAGACTCTCATCATCAGTGGAGCATTCTACTGATCTGGTCTTCTGCTGATCCACTGCAACATTTTGGGCCTTTTTGTTTTGCTGCTCAATTTTTGCCTGCGTTCTGCGCCGAAGGCAGAAGCCAAATGACAATAGCAGATGTTGGCCTGCCTCGCCTTTAATTTTGCATCTGGAAATAGCACTTAGGCTGGAGCTCCAGCTGGCACTGATTGATGTGCTGCCCGATTGGCACTTCGTTCTGTACAGGCACAAGTGGCTGAGCTGTGAAACTTACAGGCTTAGGTTTTATAGAAAGGCACTCAGTCACTGTAATTGTTTGTCTGTTCCCTATAATTTACAACAGACGAAGCGGTGATAAAACACTAGCTGGTTTTAGGTGAGCACGAGCGGTTTCATACCATCTTCCTCCTCCTTTTGATTTCTGTTAACATGACCTTAGCTATTCAGCTAAAAGTTACTGAAAGTTGCTTTTCTTTTCATCCTGCTTTTGTGGGTGCAAGGGATGTTCTTCTGCAGCAAATAATCCGGTGTATAATTTTCATTCTTGGTGCCATGCAAGACATGCAACAATGTTCGTAAAAACAGGAGCATTGCTGCCTGAGGATAGCACACTCAAGATCTTAGAAAAAAGAGGTTTTTTTAAATCAATATTAGCACAGAGTCACCACTTAAATTGGGCAAACCAGGTTCATAGTTCCTTCTGACTGTAGGTGCTGCATTTTAACCCCATATGTTCCAATAATATATATACAAAATGGCATGAAAGTTGAAGGTTGTATCCAACACAGTCAGCACAAGGATACACACTTGGGCAATGGACCATTCTCCACTTAAAAGGTAAAGGTAAAGGACCCCTGACAGTTAAGTCCATTTGCGAACGACTCTGGGGTTGCGGCGCTCATCTTGCTTTACTGGACGAGGGAGCCGACATTTGTTCGCAGACAGTTTTTCCGGGTCATGTGGCCAGCATGACTAAGCTGCTTCTGGTGAAACCAGAGCGGTGCACGGAAACACTATTTACCTTCCTGCTGGAGCAGTACCTACTTGCACTTTTTTGGCGTGCTTTCGAACTGCTAGGTTGGCAGGAGGTGCGACCGAGCAATGGGAGCTCACCCTGTCATAGGGATTCAAACCGCCGACCTTCTGATCGGCAAGCCCTAGGCTCAGTGGTTTAGACCACAATGCCACCCATGTCCCATTCTCCACTTATTCTCCAAATCTGTTCTACGGGTTCCCTCAACCATCCAGAGCAAATTTGGGGAGGGTGTGAGAGGAAATGGTAAAGTCCTGTTGAACAAACAGAAATCCTTGTGCTGATGGGACAAGGTAGTTGAATACCACCCTTAATAAACATTAAGAATAGTAAAATGTACCAAAGAATCCCATCATGGTGACAACAACCTGCGACATTTCTCCGAAATAGGGATGTCCCATTCCACAAGGATAATTTTACTATTTATACTCCACACATCTTAATGGGTCTGCTTTCAACATATATAAAAATATAATAAAATATGAAACATTAAAAACAAACAACTTCCCTATACAGGATTGCCTTCAAACAGCTTGGGGGTCGGATAACTCCATGCCCTCCAACATTTTTCCAATGAAAATAGGGACATCCTAAGGAAAAGTGGGACATTCCGGGATCAAAACAGAAACCAGGATGGTTTCTCTAAATCAGGGACGTCCCTAGAAAATAGGGACACTTGGAGGATCTGTAATGTTGTCAAAGAGGGCCCCATACTGAAGGTAATGGGGCCCTTTATATGTGAGATTTTAGGGAGCAGGCTAGCAGGCAGGGCCCATTACTTACATAATAGGAGCCTACACAACACAAAACACCGTTGCTGCATGTAGGTTTTATTTTATTTGTTTTTTATCTTATATTTTGGAAATGTATATCCAGTTTTTTTTCTTTAATTTTTTGGGGGGGCCCAAGAGAGTGGGGCCTTAAGTTATAGCTTGTGTAGCTTATATGTAAATCTGGCACTGGCAGGGCCCCCTTGTTGTGTGTGTGTGTGTGTGTGAGAGAGAGAGAGAGAGAGAGAGAGAGAGAGAGAGAGAGAGAGAGAGAGCGCCTTGGTTTGGAGGAGAATCATAGCATTATGTAGAAGAGAATACTTTGTCTCAAATCTGGCTTGTAAATTGTTTAGGGAAATGCAATGCTAGCTTTAAATGGCTGAGTTTCCTGAAGCTGCATTTTTGTTTCACTCCACAAAAGCATTTTTATTAGACTAAGTCACCAATGAGAAACAAAGAGGAAACTGTCACTTTGCGTTGTCACGTTCTCTATAGAAATGGATTGTATGAAGTCAGTAAGTTCAGACACCTGCGAAGAGATATGCAGTGACCTTTCAGAGCACAGAGTTGAAATGGCTACAGTAGTTCATTGGAAAAGGTATGAACGGAGACCAAATATTATTCATGTATGCGACAACCGCGGCTAGGACTTTATTAGCCCCAAAATGGAAAACTCAGGAGTTACCAACGATTGAAGAGTGGCAGACAAAAATGATGGATTATGCAGAATTAGCGAAACTGACTTGCAGGATCCGAGACCAGGGAGAGTCAAGGTTCCAAAAGGATTGGAGTAAATTTGTGGACTATATAGAAAGGAACTGTAGAAGTTTAAAGACACTTGCAGGACTAAAATAAATCCTACGAATTGACTTTAAGTAGATGGGATAAACGAACTGCGAGATAAAACCGAATGAGGGGAAGGAGGGAGAGCAAAGTGAAGTAAAATAGTTGAGGAATTTTTATGTTTATTGTGCGCTGTTGTGTTTGTTTGTTTAATGTTTTGTTATTGTTTAATGTGGTTTATTTGAAAATTTAATAAATTGTCTTTAAAAAAGAGAGGAAAAGGTATGAACGGATGTAGCTGCCTAATCCTGAATCAGACCAGGAGTCAGACCAGATCAATACTGAGTACTCTGACTGGTAGTTGCTCTTCAGGGTTCCAGGGAGAAGTAGTTCCTAATACATGATGTCTGAGATCTTTCTTTAAACTGAGACGCTGTAGAATGTGGAGCTCGTAGTCTACCACTGATCTACCGCCTCTTCCCCCAAGTAGCACCCATCGCACCCCAGATGGACGACCAAAGCTGGAATCCAGAAGGAAACAATGGACCCATTATTCCTGCCCCTGATCTATGGGGAATACAAAACAACCCAAAGCACAAAATTTCCCAGTATCGATTGGTCTCACCTAATAACCCAACCGAGCTCACTGGCAATCCTTCCAGTTAATTAAAGGCCACAAGACCTTGAGTTGAATCTTGTAAGCTTCAGTGCGTGCTGTCTCAGAGGCCCATATGTCTCCATAGCAATGACCTCACCTCTGCCTCTATCAGTGTCTGGCCTCCTGTTTCTCGTCACCCTTCATTTCCTCAGATCAATTCCAGTTCCCGCTCCTTCGATGGCCAGCTGGCAGGGACAAGGAACTTGTGCGCCTTAGATCAGCGCTTGTTAGTGAGGGATGAGGCTTGTTTCTCTTGGCGCTGGCTACTTGAGCTTGCGTTGGAGGGGAGGAAAATGTCTCACATAGAGGTAGAATGTTTGAGAGAATGAATTTTTGTCTCCCATGTCTCAGGTGCAAATTGGCAACGGGTCTGTTTTGGTTTCCTGTTCAATTTTATCCTTTCTGATGTGAATGTTCCACCCCGAAATATACAAGCTAAAAGAAAAAGAAGAGTTTGGATTTGATATCCTGCTTTATCACTACCCTAAGGAGTCTCAAATGGGATGTAGGTAGCACTGTGGGTTAAACCACTGAGCCTAGAGCTTGCCGATCAGAAGGTCGGCGGTTCGAATCCCCACAACGGGGTGAACTCCCATTGCTCGGTCCCAGCTCCTGCCAACCTAGCAAGTAGATAAATAGGTACCGCTACATCGGGAAGGTAAACGACATTTCTGTGTGCTGCTCTGGTTCGTCAGAAGCGGCTTTGTCATGCTGGCCACATGACCTGGAAGCTGTACACCGGCTCCCTCGGCTCAATAACGCGAGATGAGCGCCGCAACCCCAGAGTCGGTCACGACTGGACCTAATGGTCAGGGGTCCCTTTACCTTTAAGGAGTCTCAAAGCAGCTAACAATCTCCTTTCCCTTCCTCCCCCACAACAAACACTCTGTGAGGTGAGTGAGGCTGAGAGACTTCAGAGAAGTGTGACTGCAGCTGCATGTGGAGGAGCGGAGACGCGAACCCGGTTCACCAGGTTACAAGTCCACCGCTCTTAACCACTATACCACACTGGCTCTATTCTATTCTATTCTATTCTATTCTATTCTATTCTATTCTGTTATGTTCTTTGAAACTCTCAGTTCTCCAAATTTTATGGTGTGGTTCCCTAACCAGAAACCATGTCCAAAGATGAGTAGATTAGGGGAAAGTATATATATTAGTGAAAGTATATATATTAGTGAAATGAACCTACCAACATGACACTGGGGTCCAGCTCCAAAGGCCTTCTGGTGGTTCCCTCACTACGAGAAGTGAGGTTACAGGGAACTAGGCGGAGGGCCTTCTCGGTGGTGGCATCTACCCTGTTGAACGCCCTCCCATCAGGTGTCAAGGAAATAAACAACTATCCAAATTTTAAAAGGCATCTGAAGGCAGACCTGTTTAGCGAAGTTTTTTAATGTTTGATGTTTTATTCTGTTTTTAATCTGTTGGGAGCCACCCAGAGTGGTTGGGGAAACCCAGCCAGATGGGCGGTGTATTATTATTATTATTATTATTATTATTATTATTATTATTATTGGAGAAATTACTTGCAAATATATATATACCCAGGCTAGGTAAAATGTTTGTAAGGACTTAAACAAACAAACAACAACAACAACACTGCAAACTGATGCAGAAATGCTGAGGACTAAGTTTAACATCGGCAAAATAGAAACCGAACTAGGTTTATCCACCCCAGGTCTCAGGGGGACTGTTTATGGGCATGTCACTGGATGACACATCTGCACACCCATTAAAATGTGGCACAGGAAACCTGAGTTGTCATATAGTCCATGCTTGTAATGCAGAATGATGGCATCTGCAGAAAGAGCTATTCTTGAACACTTACATGTGGTAAGGGCAGGGATAGAAGGGTCAGGCTGGGGAAGCAGTCTCAACCACTCCTCCTCTGACAGCATCGAGCTTGAGGGGAAGGTTGTGTTAATGAAGCAAGCATTCCACCTTCCATAAAATACCCATCGTACTTGTAGGACTGAAACTTAATCCTCAGTGGGTTAAAAGCCGAGCTTCGTATGGTACATGGGAACTAATTGCTCAGTGCACCTCTAGGAAAGAAAACTCTTATTAAATGAAGAAAAGACTGGAAGGAAAAACTATGCTGGAAATAAGTGTGTTTGTGTGTGGAAAGCCTGTGCTCAGCTGGTGTTCCATTTGGGGTGTTTTATGATGCTTTCTTGCTATTTGCGATTGATATGTCGCCGCCTGTTGCTGTGCCTTCTTCCTGCCCGGGTGAGTCATCAGGCAAGCATGTTGTCTGCTTTGGTGATTGATCCCATTCTTAAGGATTGCCTTGCAGCTGAAGGAG
Organism: Zootoca vivipara; assembly: GCF_963506605.1. NCBI lineage: Eukaryota > Metazoa > Chordata > Lepidosauria > Squamata > Lacertidae > Zootoca > Zootoca vivipara. The sequence continues at coordinate 7,099,277 of NC_083283.1, forward strand.
TGTAAACAGTCCTATAAAAGACATGGAAACTCTCAGGGTGACCTCATCGGGACGTACAAAAGGCACTTGGAGATAAGTGAAGAAGTGAGCTGCCACCCTATAGAGGCAGGTCTTTCTCGTCTTCCTCCACCATACCCGCTTCCTGACTGCTAATGCATACTGATAAAGGACTCTCCTTCCTTGGAGGTTTTTAAGCAGAGGTTGCATGGCTATCTGCCATGCATGCTTTAGCTGAGATTCCTGCATTGCAGGGGTTGGATTAGATGAGCCTTGGAGTCCCTTCTAACTCTAGAATTCTATGATTCTATGACTTCATGAGTTCAGGCATAGAATCATAGAGTTGGAAGAGACTCTGAAGATCATCTAATCCAACTCCCTGCCAATGCAGGAATATGCAGCTGTCCCATACGGGGCTTGAACCTGCAGCCTTGTTGTTATCAGCACCAGGCTCTAACCAACTGAGCTATCCAGGTTATGTGCAAGACATCACTACTACTTATGCTTCAAGGCAGAACTCAACTCAGGGACAGGCATAGCTGCCAGATACTCAGGTTGTCAGCGATGACCCAATGTAACAGGGTTGTGATGGCCTGAGCTTTCCTTCCATCCCCTAGCTGAGCAGGTGCAGGCCATTTGTTTGTTTGTTTAAAACATCTTCTTTTTTCTAACTCTGCTGTTCAGCCAAAAAAAGGCTCTCAGAGCTGCTTACAGATCAGAAAAAAGGAAGACCGCCTAGAGACATACCATCTTAAAAAAAGACATGGCACAAAAGGGAACTTGATGGGGAGGGAAGAGGTGTTCTAATAGTGACTATCTGGGATGGGAATATTTCCTGGAAAGAAAGAGCCAAAAGTTTGTGGTCTTCTAGGAAGGCTCGTGGAGAAGTCGCGCGAATACCAGCCCTCTTATTTAGCCGATGAACTGAGTGGTTGATGTATCTGAATGTAGTGCTCAGCAGTTGAGTTGCCCATTGCCTAGAAGCTTGTCCCATGGCAAACTTTGTGTAAGCTGTACGCTTGTTTTGAACCCATTTTCTGTCACAGCATGACACTAGCTTTCCTGCTCCACCCTTGCTCCTTGCCGCAGGCACGATACATCATACTGGGCTGGAAACCCATTTGGAACTCTTTCAGAGCATACAGCCACATTTCCCTTAATGCTCGCCTCGGCTCAGCAGGCCCCATCCTTTAACAGGCGCAGAACACTGGTGACGGGTCAGGACAGGAGTTTCTCCTTGGAGATTCCTCTGCAGTGGATTGGATGGCTTTGAAAGAGAATCGGGCCAATTTACGGAGGGTAAGGCTACATCAGTGGCTACTAGACGTGATGGCGATGTTCTGCCTCCACTGTCAGAGATGGTATGGGAATCACAAGTGGGGAGAAAACTGTTGCACTCATGTCCTGCTTGAAGGCTTGCCATGGGCATCTGGTTGGCCACTGCGAGAACAGGGTGCTGGACGAGATAATCCTTTGGTTTGACCCAGCAGGCCTCTTCTTATGTTCTTAGGTGCTCTTAGGTCAAGCTAATTTTCCAGTAGAATGGTGACTCCAGTGTCTATTGCCCCTCTTTGAGATGCAGCACAGGGCTTTAACAGCACAGGATATTTGCTCAGGAATTAAGTTCACTTGCTCTATTGCCTTCTCTGTGTCAACTTTTTGATCATAAGTTTGTGAGGGTAGGGGCCTTCCTTCGTTCCTTCTTGTCTTTACTCTGTAAAGGGCAATCCACATTCAGGGTATTCCTGAATTATCCTCTAATTTGAAGAACTATTGGACAGTGTCCTCTATATGACGGTGTCCTCTATTTCAGGGGCGGGGAGCCCTTGTAGTTGGACTGTAAGTCCCATCATCATCCCTGAGCCAACTCCTAGGGGCTGTGGGGGCTTCGGTCTCCACAGTAAAATATTTGAGGGGGCCAGAGCCCCCCCCCAAGTTGATGGACATTCCCATTCCATTTGTGCGTGTGTGCCGCATCATATGATTATTATGTGGGGTAGGGCTTACCTGGGCCCCCACAATATTTTATTCAAGTTGGCACCCCTGCCCCTTAGCATTAGCCATACTGGTTAGGGCTGATGAGAGCTGGAGTCTCTCCACCCTAGAGTGTTTGAAGGCCAATCCAGTCTATGTTCGGTTGAAAGTACCAGAAGAGTGGAGAAGAGGGCCCTTGAGTTTGTCTATCAATAGCACCTGGACAGCAGATTGACCCAGTGCATGTCACCTGGTCACAGTTGCCCCCCCCCCCACCATAATGAGATGCATTATATTTCTATCATATTCATTATTTCTAAAGTTTCATCTATACATATAAATCAACATATTTCATGCAAATTTTGTCATCATTTTGGGGGGTGAATTTCCTCTTTTCTCTCAATGTGTAATTGGCCAATCTGCTAATAATAATAATAATAATAATAATAATAATAATAATAATAATAATAATCACGTGACACCTTCACCCCATAGGGGAAAGCAGGTGATTGTCAGATCCCACTAAGCAGACGTTCTAATAAATACAGCTCTATGTTCTGGACATTTCTTGACAATGTGGCAAAAGTGCCATTTCGCCCCTCACATTTGCGGAAATGCGGTTAAGAGCAGCCTGCTGTGCAGCCTCGAGCTGGGTTCATCCACCCACGATAACTTGGTGCAATTGGTTGATGTTTCCCATATGCTAACAAAATGCCTACAGCTGTTGGGATAATAGAAGTGATTTATCAGCAGCAGCAGCTTCCAAAGCATCCGGCTGGCCCATTTAATAATGGCTTTCCTGGTCTAGGAGGTACCTGTAGCCAACAAATCTGTCTTGGTGCCAGGGTTATTTTTTTTTTAAAAAAAAGTTATTTAGACAACTTTTGTGTTGAGCAAAGGCTCTTTGCAAAGACAGAGAAAAAGGAGAGAAAGAAAGATGGACCTTATTGACAAAGAGCGCACAGGGATTATGGGGGAAATGATGGTGTCACAATGGCAAAACAGGGACAGTCAATTCATAGAATCATTTAACCTGTTCCTTACATGGCTATTCATTAAAGCCTCAGGAAATAATTTGGGATCCCTGGAAATAGATGGTGTTGTTGGTTCACAACTTCCACTGTGGAGGCTGATTTTTTTAGGGAAACTGGGGGAATGCCACACCGATCACTGTGGTCCATTTTCCTTCCTTCTTCTTTGCAACCTGTTCAGGAGGTAGCACTGCCTGTCAGCTTCCTGCTTCGTAGTCTCTGTGTTGCCCTTGTAGAAATCAGCAAGAAAAAGGATGAGGAGAAAGCTGGAATTTGTTGGCTCTTCCTGTCATTGACTCTGGCACTACATATTCCTTGGGTTTTCTGCCTTTTCTTCTACTGCTAACAATGGGTGCTTGCCACCGCTGATTTTCCATTGTTCATTAAATATCTGCTTGATCCATTTTTATTCAGAAATTAGCCTTTGCTCCAGGGAAAAACAACTTAATGTTTGCATAGATGCTTAGCTGGGAGGAAACAGAAAGAGAGATCAGGAGACACAATTGCAAAACAGAAAAAAAGTTGCAGCTGTTGAAAGGAATATAACAGCATAAAAATCAGATCAGAGTCTCTGTCGCACATTTTCTAGCAATTAGCAACCAGGCAGAATGGACCTAAATTCTCTGACATCCATAGTAGAGGTACACTTATTTCAAATGTAGATGGTTCCTGGCCACTGCAAACAAGCTTGCTATGTGTAGGGTAACATATATGCTAGCAGGGGCAATGTTATGGACAATGGTATGTTGTTGTTGTTTAGTCGTTTAGTCGTGTCCGACTCTTCATGACCCCATGGACCAGAGCACGCCAGGCACAATGGTATAGATGGCTTTTTTAGAACCCCATACAGTTCTGACTGCAGGACTCCGCTATACAAAAACAAATAAAATGTTTTAAGTGCAATATACAATGTGACACTAGATGGTGATGGTGAGCCTTATGGAAAATTCAATGTATTTTTTAAAACGCTTTTTTTAAAAAGTGCATTTTCAAAGCAGTTTTTATGTTTCCAGATTCCAACCCAATGAGATTTCACTTTTAAAATAATTACTTTATTTTTAATGTAAATCTTTTCTTCCCCTTTTTCTTCTCAGATGTGCTGTGTCCCAGTGTCCACGTAGAAGGAGACAGGTTCAAGCACACCAATGGAGAGACTGATGATATTCCAGGTAATGGGATGCTATCCGCAATATGCTTGGGGTTGGGATTCTCAGTTTCCGTCTCCAGTTGGCCATTGAAAAGTAACCAAATACATTATAGAGCCAGTTAAGGGAGTCCAGATCCTCAGGTGGAACATTTGAAGAATTTCAAGAGAAGCTAAAAGGGTTCGAACAGGAGAAGTAACACAGTGGAAGAAGTTAGTCTGTGAATAACAAGCACACAGAAAATAGAGTCTTCTGGGCTACATGACACTTGGGGCATAGGTGGCACTGTGGTCTAAACCTCTTGGGCTTGCCGATTGGAAGGTCGGCAGTTCGAATCCCTTTGACGGAGTGAGCTCCCATTGCTCTGTCCCAGCTCCTGCCAGCCTAGCAGTTTGAAAGCATGCCAGTGCAAGTAGATAAATAGGTACCGCTGTGGTGGGAAGGTAAACGGCATTTCCGTGTGCTCTGGTTTCCGTCACGGTGTTCCGTTGTGCCAGAAGCTGTTTAGTCCTGCTGGCCACATCATCCGGAAAGCTGTCTGTGGGTAAACGCTGACTCCCTCAGCCTGAAAGTGAGATGAGCGCTGCAACCCCATAGTCATCTTCGACTGGACTTAACCATCCAGGGATCCTTTACCTTTTTACACTTGGCCATGACTGCATGGTTCTGTCCTTGAGGACAGGGTCTCCCAACCCAAATTACTAACATGGGACCCTATAATGGAGCTTTATCCCTTTGCCTCTCAATCTAGATTGGGGACCATGAATTTACATCTGCATTGCAATTTATTCATTTATTAATAAATCCACTTGAAACCCCTAGGTCCCTTTTTCCGAATGAAAATTTCAGGTGTGGGCTTCCTATTCCAGAACATAACCATTGTCAGAACTAATATTTAAAGACCCCTCTCCCCATGCGGTTCGTCAGATGTATGAATCCTTAATTGTCAGATGATTGAATGCACATACTTATGCATCAGTTATGGGGAACCCGTGTCTCTCCAGACTATATTTCCCATCATCCTTGGCAATTGGCCATGAGGCTGATGGGAGTTTGAGTTCAACAACATGTGGAAGGCCATAGGTTCCCTACCTCTGCTGTACAGGGGAAACATACATTTAAAGGCCACAAAACCCAAATAAATACAAATTTACTCATTCAAAAGGTTGTCAAGTGAGGGGGTGGGGAACTGTAGGGCTGTGCATTTGGCCCCACACCTAATACCGGTAGTATGTGGCTCCCATTGGCCTGATCCTTACTATCAAATAATTAGCAAGGATACATCAAAGACAAGGAACATGATTCACACAGATGTCCTTAGAACATGGAACTTAGAGTTCCAGGGTCAATGGGCACCTAGACATGTTGTCATTCTTGCCTCACACATCCATACCCATGTGTGGATAATGAAGAAGACATTTATAATCCAGATCAGGGTCAGAGGAATGGTCCTGTGCCCTTTTACTCATCTGCATGCATAAGGTGCGCAGGGGCTATTTTCTGCCAAGAAATGTTCACAATTCAGGCATAAGGACCATAACTCAGGGATGGAGCAACTAGTTTGCATGCAGAAGATCCAAAGTTCAATGATGGGCATGATCTCTGTCTCTAATACCCTGTGAGTCTGTGTGGACAACACTGATCTAGGTGGAACAATGTCCTGCTTGGTATAAAATGTCTTCATATACTCCTGTCCTGTGTGTAGGGATTATTTGTGCTAGCCCTTCACATCACCATGCTAGTTTTGCTGTGCTAGTGTAGCACCCATAGTCAGTTTTCTCAAAGGGTTTTCTTTTCCCACATATTTGGTAAAAGCATTGATAGATTTTAGCCTACAATCAAAACTGAGGAGTCATTTTGTTCTGGAGGAATTAGAAGGATTTCTCAAGAGAGGTTGCACTTCTGTGCTTCGAAGTATTTTTAAAAAGCAAGAAATGGCATGTGTGTGTGTGTGTCTAGTGGGCAGACAATGATTACTTTACCAAGATTTGGCTTTGGCTTAGTCTCAAAGGGCAGTCCCATAGAGAGCAGTTGCAATTTTGGGGATGGTGGCTGTGCAGCAAAGTAAATAAGTTTGTGATTTTTTCCTGGAGCAGGAGGTTCTGACCTCCCCTCTTGCAGCCTGCGTTTTCTGCAAAGCAGAGGAAAAATAATGAAGTTAAAGTGGAGGCAAATGGAGACACATTGTTCTCTGAAGTTTCCTTTATTGGTATTTTTTATTGTGGGCGCATAACTACAGAGGCCCACAAACAGAGAGAGACAGAGAGAGAGGAAAACCGGAACAAGGAGTCTGAGTCAGTGTTAATGACAAAGCATTATGCAGCAACCTCTGGGCAGATTTAACATACTCCTCATGTCTCTGATCCGATGCACAGAAACACCACTAGGGATTTAACAAGGATAGTGATAGCGAGTCGTGACTCAGGCTAAAATCCTGGCTGTAGGTCAATGCTGGGACTGGGGGAAATGGGATGGAAAATAGTTCCCGTGCGTTGGTGGGTTTTGCTGTTGTGTCTTGTTATTTTTGATGCAGCATTTATTACTGACGCTCATTTTAAGCAGAAACTTCCAGAGAATGGCAGAGGCTACAGAGAGAGGAGTGCTGGGGGATGGGGGAGAATTACATAGGGATTGTCTTTTATCCAAGTTCAGGGGTGACTCACTCAGTGGGGTTAGAATTTTTGTTTCATTTTATTTTTTAAATAAAACTTGTTTTTGGAAAATCTGTGGTGGTGGTGGGGGGTTCCCCCTCTTTCTTCTTCCTCTGAGAACATCAGAAGCAGGCATGTGCAGAAGCCCTCTGGGAAATCTTACTCTACTCAATAGCTATCGTTTTGCCTCCCTTGAAATTTGTAAGATAGGGTCAAGGCTGCCTTAAGCATATGCAGCACCGGGGTGCAAAGATCCACCCCCCCCAGTTGCCCAGTCCCAGTCACGCAGGAGGGCGGAGCTGGCCGGCCAGCTCAGCATCTCACTGGCTCGGTTGCCCCCGATCTCATGCCACAGAGCCACCCACAGCAGAAGAGCCCGTTGTGATGCTCTGACTGATGGGCAGGCTCTTCCCCGGACTCAACTCTCGGGCCCTGGACTCTTGGCCTAGCACCCCTGAGAGCCCGGCATCCAGGTGCCCCACACCCCTAGCGCCTATGGGTAAGACGGCCCTGGATAGGGCATTTCAGAAGGAACACCCCATATTTCACTGGTAAGCTGTATACGCCCCAGTCATACACACAGGGATTCCCTGAGGAATGGAGCCCATGAGTGGAATCTAAGAGTTAGTCCATTGATTTCAGTATGGTGTATTCAGGTACCAGCCTATGTTTATAATCAAAACTGCTTAATGTCTCTGTAGGACAAGCCATTCCTCCATACATAGATATGCTGTCCCCAGATCTTCAGTTTTAAGTAGTGTAGGTCTGCTTTGAAGACTAGCGCTTTATTTCCTACCCGACAGATGAACAAGAAAAACAATCCATCTGCCTGGGCCTCTGTGCTTATTTATAGCTTGCTGTGGGATGGCCAATAGCCTCGCACCCAGTGCTGCTGGGCCAGTGTGTAAAACCTAATAGCCTACAATTATAGCTAGGGATGGCTGCGATTGTTTGCCGATGCCTCTCTTTCTGCTGGCCTGTGGTCAACAGAGGAGCAGATTGGATTCCTAAGATGCCAGTGACTCACCAGCTAATTATAACGTTCTCCAAGGGGCTGTATGTGTTTTTCTCAGGCGTAGAGGAGCCAGTGGCCCGCTGATCCTCAAAGGAGAGAGGCACATTAAACCAGCATCATGCTGCAGTAGATATCAACTGCCCTGACGGTTGTTCGCCCGCCTCGGAACAACACTAATTCTGCCCTTCCTTTGCACTCTCTGCACTGGGGAGCCCTCAATATTAAAGTCTCGTTAGCTAATCTCCCTCGCAATGCTGATAATCTGCTCATGCATAGCTGCAGGCCTTCGGAATGGATCCTTGGCTGCAAAGAACACATGTTCAGGAAGAGCTATTTCCTGTGAAGCCGCACACATGAAAAAAGGAGGACATCCCTGGCCGGTTAACCTCTGTGCAAGGCCCTTTGTTAATCGATAGTTTGAGACCCCCTCCAGCCAGCCCAATTATACATTGTTTGATGTCTACGTGTGTGTGTGTGTGTGTGTGTGTGTGTGTGTGTGTGTGTGTGTGTGTGTGTTGTTAGAGAGGGGGGTCTCAGGGATGCTTGAGTAGCTCCCTGACTCGGACCTCAAAATGGCTAGAGTACTTCTCCAGCAGCTTAAATTTGGTACACATAAATACTGCACCCACTGTTTATTGCATTGCATTTTGGATTGCCTTTATTGCATTTATATCCCTCCTTTCTCTACCAGGGAGCTCAAAATGCCCTGCATGGTTCTCCTCCATCTCATTTAACCCCTACAATGATCCTGTCAAGTAGTTTAGGCCAAGAGGCAGTGATTGGCCAAAGCTTACCCAGTGAGTTTCATGGCTGAGTGGGGATTTGAACCATGGTTTTGCAGGCAGGGACGTGTCGTGGTGGGGGGCTGCAGGGACAATGGTCCCAGGCACATTTTTCTGGGAGGTGCTCCTTTGCAAGGCTGGGGTGATCCCAGCTCTGCAAAAGTGGCTTGAAGCTGATGTCACTTAAGTGGCAAGAGCTGGGCTGATGCAACAGGCTTCCATTCTTCCACTCACTCTTGTCTCTGGCCTAGTCAACTTTTGCCTCTGGCCCTGCACACCTCTGGCATGTGGCTCCTGGATGCTTTCTCATCTTAGCTGCCAAGTATTCCATTTTGCGCGGGAAACCCCTGAATTTTAATCTGTTTCGTGCTGTTTTCCCAAATGGAGAAAAATCCCGGAAATCCCCTGGATTTCCTACCTGCCAGGGAGCCTCCATTTTGGGTGCCGCTCTTCCCATGTGTGGGCACCGGAAATCGGGAAGAGAGGCACCGAAAGTCACTTCTACGCATGCCCGGCAGCCATCTTGGTGGTGGCCACATGGCGGTGGCCATCTTGGTGGTGGCTGCATGGCGGCGGCCGTCACCAAGATGGCCACTGCCATGCGGCCACCACCAAGAGGGCTGCCAGGCATGCGTAGAAGCGACTTTCGGTGCTGCTCTGCCCTATTTCCGGTGCCCACACATGGGCAGAGTGGCCCCGGAAGTTGCTTCTATGCAACTTCCGGTGCTGCGCCGCTGCTGATCCCGCATTTTTCAGCGGGAGACTTGGCAGGTATGTTTCCCATACTAAGATGTGGTCTTCAGGATGAAAATGACACACACCTGCTTTACCCAATCAGTACTTTTCTTTCTTTTTTTGCAAGCTGAGAAACTTTTCATTCAATCACCCATTATCATTTTCTCATGAAATGCTCCATCTTTCCTTCTACACCTGGAAGAGAGAGAGCGCGTAAATACAACCTGTTGATATACAGTCTCACAGAGTTTCTGCAGTGAAGCCAAGCTATTATTTTATATTAGGGCCAGTTGGGAGCTCTTAGAGTCAGGGTAAGTAATATATTGGCTGCACTTTATTAGAGCAGTTGGGGCCAGTGGCAATATGTCAGAGAATTCTCCCATTAAAGTTGTTCCCTGGGTCTTTCGAGGGGTGAAGCTGTAGGGCAAGGGGTGGTAATAAATGCCTTATTTCATCTGCTGATTGAAAATGGAGCAAAGCACCAAGAAGGAAAAAAAAGACCCCAGAAACAAAGAAAATACCTGCAGGGCAATTACCGTAACCTGTAATATAAATGCAATTACAAGCTTGGCGAACAGCCAAAACGCACCTTCCCGCTGTGGGTGTGCCAAACATGGTATTGATTTTGGTTCTGTACACAGTAGTGGCCTTAGAAGGGAACTTAACATTTAGTGTAGGGTGCAGCTCAGATATGGACCTGTTTACATGCGCAGTTATCCTAGGAAAACAACCTCAGAACTCACTTTGATGGACTCCAACAGTTCAAGGAGTGAAGCAATAGATGAGAAAACAACCCCTGGTGAGATCAGGGGAACTTTGCTCACCTCCGTTTTATGCTGCTGTTAAGTTATTTTGTAAGGTTGTTGGCTCTGGTGCGGTAAGTTCCCTGTTCCCCTGTAGTTCAGTAACATTGAAAGCGGATGTTCCCCCACCTCCAGATAATTTTTTGATCTGCATCGTTACCGTTATGCTGTGTTTGTACGTGCACTTAAAAAACAAACAAAAACGACTGAATAAGGAAATAAATGGAAATGCTCACAAGTATAAGGTTCTTATTTTTGTTCTCACATAGCCCTCTTATAGAAACAGGACGTAAAGTTTTGTGAGGCTCTCCTTCCTCAACGACACACGATGACATTCAAAATTGTGTCCCCTGTGTATCACCTTTAGGAAGTGGAGAAAAACGTATCTGACTTGCTTGTCCTCATCTCAGCTTGCCCCCCACCTGTCCCCCACCTTTGTATCTTTCCTTTTTGACAGGTTTTGACCTGATGGGATTATTCAGTGTGAGGGAGATATTCGGAATGAAGGACAACGGAATCCACAGCTCTTATGTTCGGCTTGGCAGCTTTCCCATTGTCCAGAAAACAGAGTAAGATCCTTTCCTTAGTAAATAGAAGTCTTGACCAAAAGATATGGACAAACCAGAGCACAAACCAGAACACCCACATAATCCAAGGAGACAATAAGGGATCTTTAAAGCATTTGCTACAAACACCTGGGCCAACAGTAAATCTATAAGTAAAACCATAAATTAATATATTCGTAGGGAAGGGGGAATCTTGTTTAAAATTTGGATTGAGTACGAGCCTTTTGATTTTGGAAGTCAACAGAAACGGTGTCTAGTTCCTTACAGCCAGCTGTGAACAGAGTCTCCTTGCCAGAGGTTCTTTGTAGCCACTTTTATTTCCTATTTGCACAAGGCACATCCATTTCGGCTTCTTCCTTTCCAGTCCAGGCTGCCAACCACCATTATAAAAGCAAGATGCCAAAACAGGGTGTTTCTGAACACCCGGTCATTGGTCTGTGCCCAGCATCAGAGGAGGTCCCATGGTTTGGCAGCCAGTTTGGCAGTGTGCAAGCATCCAAGATTAGTGGGATTTCTATCAAGTCCTTCCTCATTGTGTAAATTGAGAAGGAGCCTTCATAGACAGGAGTTTTAGGAACTGTGCAGTTGTGATGGGTCATATAACCTGGTGCTCCTGGCTGCCAAATAGACTACTCTTAAATACGAAGTTGAGCCAAAGATTCTCAGATCAACTTTTGGCTCATTTTTTTTTGGTGTGTGTGTGTGTGTGTGTGTAGATTTAATCCAAGGTGGGAGAAGGCTCAGGAAAACCCCAAGGCATTTTATAGATGAAATTGTGTGTGTTTATTTGTGTGGATTTGGGGGGGAAATTGAATTGTTGTTATTGTTTATGTTTTTATTGTGAACACACTTCAAGTTTTTTTATGGGAAGCAACGTATAAATGGAATAGACTCAAATAAATAAAACAAACAAGCGAGCGAGCAAAAAACCCAATCCAGTGTGCAAGTTCAGTGGCCATGGATGTGGATTGATTCCTTGGAATAAAAAATAGGAAATCCTGGATGGAAGGGGAGGAGGCGTGTAATGGGATATCCTTGAAGGGGTAAGGCCAACTGGCTGGCACCTTGGGCAAAGGAAATAAGTCATGTTTCCTGTCTGGTAAGGAATGACTGGTAAAAACTTTGAAAAGGCATCATTCACATTGATGAAGCTTCAACTAATCGGAATTTTGCAATCTACCAATGGGTTGGCAAATTGGATAGGATGGGGGAAATTGGATAGGATGGGGGAAATCAATACCAGCTACTGCATTCTGCAGCTCTTGTTAAATTCTCTTCATTATTGAAGGTTGTGTATGGGATATTGTTTTTCAGAGGTATAAAGGTGTGATAGAGCCTCTGCTTTCCATTATACATGCATCCCTTATTCACTGGTGTGATCAATTAACTAGTTATTTACTTACTTGCAGTTCTACCATGACGTTCTGTGCACGGATTGGTAGTGTTCCAAGGCAAGCAGAATCAGAGACCATAAAGGGGGGGGGGAACGAGTGGAATAAGGCAAAATATTATGATTATATCAGAAACAATGGGTTTATTGTGCCAGTTACAGATCTTCGAACACCTTCTTGCCCACATATACACAGTCCAAATGCTTCTCATTTCTTTCTCTTGCCGTCCCCCAGAGACGTCTTCCCACAGGGCCTTCCTGATGAATATGCCTTTGTCACCACTTTCAAGTTCCGCAAGGCTTCCAGGCGAGAAGACTGGTATATCTGGCAAATTATTGACAAATACGGCATACCTCAGGTAGGAGGTGTAACTCTTTCCGGTTTGTGGAACATGTTTTCTCCATTCACCTCCTGCTGCCCTTTCCATTTTGTTGTTGTTGTTGCTGCTGCTGTTGCTGCTGCTATATTATTACTATTATTACTACTACTAATAATAGCAATACACTGTAATACAGTGGTACCTCGGGTTAAGTACTTAATTGGTTCCGGGGTGCCATTCGCACCCCAAAAAGTACTTAATCCGAGTGGCAATAGCGCGTGTGTGCAAAGTGCCAATAGATCATTTCTGCGCATGCGCGAACCACACAGATCGCTTCTGCGCATGTGCGCGCGGCGGAACCCGGAAGTAAACGCTTCAGGGTCTGTGGAGTACTTAAACTGAAAGTACTCAAACTGAAGCATACTTAACCCGAGGTATGACTGTATTTGAAACAAGTGTGACCTGCCAGGATGGCATATCATGGCTGGCTCTTCCATGAGGCAGTGTGGGCAGGTGCTGGGGGTGGGGGAAACCAATGTTTTTGGCATTCCACCTGTGTCCCCTAAGCTAGCCTGCTCTGCACCTCCTTAGCTGTCTCAGATATAGTGGATGGTACTCTCCCATCGCCAGCGTCAAAGCAAGATTCAGCTCCAGTCTAGCTGACTTCTGTACATGGAACCGGGGAGGGGGCAAAATGTCTTGGACCAGCCCTGGATTTTACCATGTTTCAAAATAAGGCATGGCCATTCAACAAGATGGAGCAACCTGTGCCAGATAGCACAGGATAGATAAAAGCAGGAATTGGTGCAAGACTTGACCAAAAGTGGTGGTGGCATTAGGACTCTGTTTCAGGTAGCAAAAAATGATTGGGGTCAGAATGTCACAATTTCCTAAAGCCAGCTATATTTCTGACTCCTTCGCCACCACATATTGTTCAAGCAGGCCTTGCGCTGATTGACATCTGGTGCCCTTTTAAATGTGTTGTGTGTGGGAGGGGGTATTGTTTTGATGTCGTTCTTACTTGATTATGTATTTTGTGTTTTTTTATTGTAATTTTATTTTATGACCCCCCCCCGAGATCTATGGATGAAAGGGGTATACAAATTTTAATAATAATAATAATAATAATAATCATCATCATCATAATCATAATCATAATCATAATCATAATTGGGCATTGTGGGAGACAGGAGGATGGAGTAGGTACTCAGGGCAGTCTTTACCCAGGGGTGCAAGGGGTGCAGGGCACCTGGGTGCCAAATTCTGGGCGGGGGGCACCAGACGCCCACCGCTGAAGCTACCTAAGTGTATTGTATTGAGCTGCTTGGCGGCAGTGGGGTCAGCGGCACCTTTGGCACAACTGATCTTGCGCTGCCTGCTTGTTAAGGCTGCTGCAGGGAGAGCTCTCTGGAAAGTCTTGCTCACCAAAGCTGGGAGGAGGGGGAGTGACAGGAAAGAGGGAGAGACAGACAGAAAGAGAATGCGCCTATCTAGTGACGGGAGCATGCACAGGCTCTGGAAGAAGAACTCGTATATGCGCGCTCGCAAGGGCCCTCCCAGCTCCTCTAGAAATAAGGTTGCTCCCACAATGGAAGGCTGCCCAAGATGGCTGTCCTATGCATGTGCACAATGCCCGCCTGTCTCATCTTTCAGACACCTCCCTACGACCGTAAGTGCATGCACAGAGTCTTTACACCGACTCCCAATGTGTTCTTTGTCTTCTTTAGAAAAGTTGGTTTTAAACAAAGCACACACAAAAAGAACTCCTTTTGGAGCCACGCAGGTGTGAGCACTATTTATCAAGGAGCGTCTCCACCTCCATCATTCTGCCTGGACACTGAGGTCCAGCGCCGAGGGCCTTCTGGCGGTTCCCTCATTGCGAGGCAACCAGGCAGAGGGCCTTCTCGGTAGTGGCGCCCGCCCTGTGGAACGCCCTCCCATCAGATGTCAAAGAGAAAAACAGCTACCAGATTTTTAGAAGACACCTGAAGGCAGCACTGTTTAGAGAGGCTTTTAATCTTTAATCGATTATTTTATTCTTCTGTTGGAAGCCGCCCAGAGTGGCTGGGGAAACTCAGCCAGATGGGTGGGGTATAAATAATTTATTATCATCATCATCATCATCATCAAATGAAAATAGTGACATAAGGCATAATAAATTTGGGGGCTAAACTAAATTTGAGGGTGCTGGGTGTATCTTTGCACCCCAGCGGCACATATGCTAAAGACGGCCCAGTGGTACTTTTGATGTGATCAAAAGCCTAGCTCTTTTTATGTTCTTACAATCACCCACATCTGCCAGCCTGGCATCTCTCCTCCAAACAGTCTTGCGTTTTTACGATAAATTTGTGTACCACCCCTAAAGGTTTCTATCAGACTGGATGGCGAAAACAAAGCCTTGGAGTACAACGCCATTGGACTCACCAAGGACGCTGTGAGAGTGGTCTTTCGACATGGCCGCGTCAGCGACCTCTTTGATCGCAACTGGCATAAGATAGCACTGAGCATCCAGTCCGACCGTGTCTCCTTGTACATCGACTGCAAGCTGGTGCAGACGCTGCCTATTGAAGACAGGGAAAATATTGACATCCAGGGGAAGACCGTGATTGGCAAGCGCCTCTACGACAGCGTGCCCATTGATGTAGGTACCAAGTATGCAGATTTTCAAGTTAGGAAAAGACATTGAGAGGGAACCAAAAAAATCTGCCTGCTGCGCCATTCTACCGTGATGTTGTGATGGCAAAATCTGTTTCTTCTTTGACACCGCTGATTTCTATAGACGTCAGTCCATTAAATATATTTTAAGGGATCTGCCATTTGGGCTGCTTCCCCGCCCACATTAAATTGATCATTCAGTTGCATGTAAGCAGAGATACATTTTGCAGAAAACCAATGATTGCTCTTTTTAAAGTTGTTGCTTTTAACTGTCAGATACCTTGCCATTTGGTAAACAAGCCAATTGCTCTTTAAAAGGAAAGGCTGTCCTTTTAACAAAATCTTTTCTGCCTGAGAATGTGAAATTTCATATTTAGAAATATGATATTCCAGAAAAAGTCGACGCACCAAAACCATAGTGGTTAAAACAGGCATCCCCAAACTTTGGCCCTCCAGATGTTTTGGACTACAATCCCCATCATCCCTGACCACTGGTCCTGTTAGCTAGGGATCATGGGAGTTGTAGGCCAAAACATCTGGAGGGCCGCAGTTTGGGGATGCCTGGGTTAAAATAATAATAGTCAAGTGGAAGCTTATCAGTCTGTTGAAGTTTATTTGGTCTATTATTTATTTATTTTGGTACGGATTTCAAAGGAGTCCAGTCACAGATGGCAGGAATGGTCATTTTGAGATTCTGAACACTGGATGATGAAAATGCCAGTCCTGTTATTTTCTCCAAATTATTTTTGTGCAATATGCATGCCCACACCCACTGCAGTGCCAACATCCTTTACACTGATTCCAATCATCCACATACCTTCTACAGTCTCCCTACATGCGTTGGACTTCCCAGCATATCTGGGCAGCATAGACACTTGCAGTTCTGTTCCCATGTTCTTTGTGGGGATGTTGTATGTGTCCTGTATGAAGTTCTTCTCTGTTGCACATCACCCAGGTGATTGTGTGCCACAAACACAAACCAAAAGGGAGCAAAGGCTGCTAGTCTGCTTCCTCGAGTGCTGACTTTCATGATTTCCTTTTTCCGTAGTTTGACCTTCAGCGGATGGTTATTTACTGTGATTCACGTCATGCTGAACTGGAAACTTGCTGTGACATTCCCTCTGGGCCTGTAAGTTTAGACCCATTACATGTGTCTGTCTGTCTGTCTGAAGAAGAAGTGTGCATGCACATGAAAGCTCATACCAATGACAAACTTAGTTGGTCTCTTAGGTGCTACTGGAAGGAATTCTCTCTCTCTCTCTCTCTCTCTCTCTCTCTCTCTCTCTCTCTCTCTCTCTCTGCGTGTGTGTGTGTGTGTGTGTAAAAGAGTGTGCACATTCATTGAAATCTGCTATCCAAAATGGAGCTATATTCTGGAACCACACATTGAGAACAATAATGAGGAGTAGTTTTTATAGCAGGCATAGGCAAACTCAGCCCTCCAGATGTTTTGGAACTACAACTCCCACCATCCCTAGCTAACAGGACCAGTGGTCAGAGATGATGGGAGTTGTAGTCCAAAAACATCTGGAGGGCCGAGTTTGCCTATGCCTGTGTTATAGTCTTGTGAAAAAAGGGAGATAGCAAATAGGTAGGATAATACATTGGGGTTATGTCATTCAGTATGCTTCATTGTGGTCAATGGGTTTTCAGAAGAATCATAGAATCATAGAGTTGGAAGAGACCACAAGGGCCATCCAGTCCAACCCCCTGCCAAGACTGCTGACAATTCTTCATTTTTTGATTTGCAGGTAAAAGACTAAGTTCTGCAGGTTGAACCTTTTCTGCAGATTGTGTGAACCTTTTTTTTTTTTTTAAAAAAAAACTACCACTCACCTGTTGGGTGCCATTGATTCCTCTGACTTTCTCTGCTTTGGTACCATTTCTTCCGTTCTTTATCCGTGTGTATGTATTGGTCATATGGGCGATCCCAGCCAATAAAAGAGCATGTCATAAACATGAGGATGCCCGATTATTCATCATCGGCCAGATTTAGCTAATGGTGATGTCATTGGGAAAAGTGAAAACCATTTAAATGGAAGGACAAAATAATTGATAAGTGAACATCTCTGTAATGAGTGCTGCAAGAGGGGACAGCAAAGGGGAAGTGTTTATTTGGGGGGGGGGTGGAGATCAAGAAAATGTGGGCAGGTTTCAGCTCAGCTGCAGTTAAACTGCAAACAATTTAACAAGAAACATGTTCCTGATATGTGCTATTCCTGACCTGTTCTGGCTACAGTGCCAAGTGACGGTAGTTACAGATGCTCCTCCCCTTGAAATAGCAACCACTGTTGGAAGCGAACAGGTGGGCCATATCAAGACAGTCAACTGCTCCTGTCCACCTGGAGAAAGGGTAAGTATTTGAATCAGAAGTGTTTTTTGATTTTCAAGTAAGACTTTCATTGTAGTACAGAGAGCCAGTGTGGTGTAGTGGTTAAGAGCGGTAGACTCGTAATCTGGGGAACTGGGTTTGTATCTCCGCTCCTCCACATGCAGCTGCTGGGTGACCTTGGGCTAGTCACACTTCTCTGAAGTCTCTCAGCCCCACCCACCTCACAGAGTGTTTGTTGTGGGGGAGGAAGGGAAAGGAGAATGTTAGCCGCTTTGAGACTCCTTCGGGTAGTGATAAAGCGGGATATCAAATCCAATTCTCTTCTTCTTCTACCTCGGTTTAAGTACACAATTGGTTCCGGCAGTCTGTACTTAACCTGAAGCATACTTAATCTGAAGCGAACTTTCCCATTGAAAGTAATGGAAAGTGGATTAATCCTTTCCAGACGGGTCCGCAGAGTACTTAAACTGAAAGTACTCAAACCGAAGTGTACTTAAACCGAGGTATGACTGTAATAGATATAAATATAATGTTATGACTTTATCATTAATCAATGCTATTAACTGTGCATGAGATTCTATGCATGTGGATTCCTCTACCAAAGGCCACCTTCTCATATGTTGGAGACAGTTTTTAGATATAGGTTGTATATTCACGTTGCGTTTTGTGAGGTCTATGCCTTATGACTACTGCCCTACATATTATCTCCTGGGAGGAAGTTGGGCATAACAAGGACAGCAAATTTTCTGAGAATTCAAACAGAAAGAAAGAAAGAAAGAAAGAAAGAAAGAAAGAAAGAAAGAAAGAAAGAAAGAGAAAGAATTAGTAGGAAGTAATAGTCTTCATTGTGCAAATTCATCCTAGTTATCCTATATTAATTTATTCTCATGGTACTCATGCTAGCTAGGCAAGTGATCGTATCAGGGGATCTTAGAATGAGGGCTAGTATATTATCTAAGATAATCAAGGGGTAGTCAACCTTTTTATACCTAACGCCCACTAATGAATCTTTCTTGATGGTAAAATTTCCTTACCGCCCACCAGTGCTCGATGGAAGGAGAATTCAGCTTGTGTCATAGAATCCCCTACTGCCCACCTAGAATCCTGAAACGCCCATAGTGGGTGGTAGGGACCAGATTGACAACCCCTAATCTAAGGCAATGTATTTATGTATTGCATGGTTGCTAACATGAACAATTAAGGCTATCTTAATGTGATGGAAGCAATGAGAAATTATGTTGATAAATAATATTTCTCTCTCATTTCAGGGTGAAAGAGGTCTACCTGGGTTTGAAGGTCTCAGAGGCCAGAAGGTTAGTTTTGCCTGAGGGACCAACAAGACTTTTATTTTTATTTAAACTTGATCAATTCAAGTTAAGTAGCTTCTGAATCCAAAACAGAATATGGGCTCTAATTGAGCTGCAATTTTATTGTGGGAAGGAAGCAGATATGTAGCTGCACTGCTGCCATGAGTTCCTGTTTTCACAACAGTTTCCTCTTAGCTCAGCCCTGGAAGCTTTCATGCATGTTGTTCTTGGCATCCATTGTCTTGAGAGACAATGGAGTGCACCTCTGGTGGTGAGATCAAACAGCTGCAATCCTGGGCAGTGTGGATGGAAGTCCTGGGCTGCCCAGACAACAAGAGCCTGCTCTCTCTTGGCCTCACTAATGTAATCCAAAGGAAAGCAGAGCAATATGTTTGGCACCAGCTTGGCTGTAGGAATTGCCGGACCATCCAAACCTCTTAGGGACTCCACTCCAGATTTGTATAGGGTTTACTTTTCGCCTTTTCTTCTCCTGAAGATATACTGCAATGCAGTGGAGGTTTACGATCAAAGTTTTCCTTCTCCTGGATGGGCTACCTTCCCAGGTTGTCAAGCCCCATCTGCCCTCCACTTCCTTCAATAGCATGTGCAGAAACAGCTTTCTTGGCCTTGGGACTAAGTATCGGTGCCATCCGCTCAATCCGCCAGAGCCTGTCTTTGCATGCAGTGGAAGTCCCTAACTCACCAAGAGCTTGAGATCCATTGGCTACCCTCACCTTGTTTAGCCGGCCAGTCGAAGAGGGAGCTGACTACATGGTGCGGACAAATGGTGGATGACATACCCCAGAAGGAGCATGGTGTGTTCCCCCACCAGAGGTACTACCTCCTCCTCTAACACCCTATACATCTCACTGGATGTCACAGGATGATAGAGAGAAAATGAAGGCTTGCTTTTCTTATAGCATGAAATGCTTCTCCAGCTTAATAGTTAAGCATCCTCTTTTTGCTGGTTGGCAAAAGAAGAGGAAGAATGCACTTTGGAAGCAAGGTTATCCATTGGTTTAAAACGGTATAGAGCTGCAGCTTTGTATCCATTGTATCCATTGTCCCCATTTCCATTTAAAGCAGCCATAGGACTGGGCCTTGCATTTCTCTGGCTCTATAAATAGAAGCTTCCCATTTTAATCAGTGACAGTTTAACCGATGAGAGTCCCTTTGCACAATGACATGAGAAATTACAGTAAGAGCCAAACCAGGGGCTGGCAGCAATAGAACAGGGTGTGTTTTAAATGGCTGCCATTTCCCCAAGTGTATGGACCCAAAGATGGTCTCTGGAAATGCTAATGCATCAGTTTAATGTAAGTGAAATTGAATTCTTTATCGGGGCACCTGGGAGGGAAGTGAGCCTTTTAGAAGCTGATTATATTTAGGATGCCCCATCTCTCCTCTAAAATGGTCTAAGAGATGAATACTGATTCCTGCTTAGCACAGAGAGTGGATTATCCGCCTACATCTCTATTTAGCGGCATTGAGTGGTTCCTCTTGACACTGATGTAAAAAGCCTTCTTTTAAAAATTGAAAAAGAAGACCTTCTGACATTACTTTTTCTTATCTATGAGAAGCCTGAAAAAATAATAATAGAGAGACTTGCTATGGGTGATCGGCTTTTTTGCAACCAGTTTTGCAGGTTGTAAATGGAACAGGAAGCAAAGAAATGCACTTTATTTTCCTGTTGCATCACATGCTTTCTTTGTTACATTGTTAAAGGGCCCACTTTGGAGTCAATAATTTTATGCATGCATGCCCACACTTTTGAGTATTGCACACAGCATGTTGAGGAACTGTAGCTCAGTGGTAGAGCACATGTTTTTCGCACATAAAATCCAGGTTCTCTTCCTGACATCTGCAGTTCCAAAGATTGGATAGTAGATCTGTGAAATACCACCATTTGAGACTCTAGAACACTGCTGCCAGTCAGAGTAGACAGGACGGGATTGATATACAGACTGATGCTGCTCTAAGGCAGCTTCTGTCTGACATCATAAGAACATAAGAAGATGGAAAAAAAAGCCCAGCCAGAGGAGGCCAAAGGCCCATCTAGTCCAGCATTACTGTTCTCATAGTGGGGAGGATGAATGTATAAATGATATACTGAGAAAAATAATGACAGCAAATTGCAGACTGGAAAAGGATGGCAGGGAATACTGACCATATTCACCTGTCCGATTTCCATTCCTGTTTGAAGATGGAGACACAAGCTGACCCAATTTCTGTGACTTTCCCCCATTCTGATGAAATTCTCAGATATCCCTACTAGTTGGTCTAATAAAAGGCAAGGGTGGGATGGGGATCATTGCATCTTGTACTCTTGAGCTAACACTTATTCTTTTCTTTTTCATTTTTTTTTGTCAAGGGAGAAATTGGACCAATTGGACTTCCTGGCCCAAAGGGAGAAAGAGGAGAACCAGTAAGAATATTTATCAGGGCTCAGACATTCTGGATTGTTTCCTTCCCTGTTCTAACATTGCCATGTGCTAATAACAAAAGGCATGTAAAGGGATCACAAATAACACCTGGTTGACTTACTTGTAACTAGATTCTGGATCCAGGACTCACAGTTTTATCTGTGAATTATAGATGCAGGACTCTGAAGAGCTAGCCAACAATTAAAAAAAGGAAAGAAAGTACACAAGGTTTGAAAATGACTGCATACACTTGAAATAATTGTTCTGCAGTTCAACCACTGCCTTGCAGCAGTAACTTGCTTTCAAATCCCATCTACTGGATTCTTAATTTATATCTCCAGTGAAAGAAATCCCATGCAGTGACTTCTAACGTCACTCAGCTACAGAGTCCCATCATGTTCCATCAAGGACTGCCTCTTCTGTACCTTCCTTTTCCATTGGGCTACTTGTGTTTGAGATCAACTGACATTATCATTGGTTTTCCCTTAGCTGCTCTCAGAATGTCTTAGAACATCCATTGGTAGTGATAGCTCACTGTGAGAATTCTTGTGCTATAGTTATTGTGTTAACTGTGGATTTATTCTCTCCTTTTAGGGTGGAGGAGGAGCTGGCTGGGCAGAGAAAGGAGAAAAGGTATGGTCATACTCAAAGCTGGGTAAACTCTAAAAATGTTATCTATGCAATTATTATTATTATTATTATTATTATTATTATTATTATTCCCATTCTCCAAGGAGCGTCCATGGTGCTTCTAGTGTCATTTTCTCTCCACAACAATCTTACGAGCACCAGAATTTTGACAGTAATCCCTGAAACAAGAAACATGATTTTATGTTAGATTTCTTCCATGTGTGTATGCAGTTTTACCTAATTCACACATTTTTGCAAGCAATTTCCCCTAACACAATGCATTGTTGTTATTTGTCATTTTCATGAATGTGCATTTGTATGCCCACTTTCCCTTAATATATATACTTTTGTCCTTTTCTCTCTGTGTGTGTGGTTGGAGAACTGTAGCACAAAATTCAGAGAATCATGAAGTTTGTCTGATAGCTGGCATTCAAGCTTGTGTCTTGCTTACTGGGTAACTTCACTCCAAAAGCAAACAAAATGGAATTTCTCCCCCATCCGTAATTGGGTCCCTTCATATTGCAATTAACCAGGATCAAACCCTTAAGGACTTCTTACTGTGGCGCTAGGTGTCAACTGTCTTGTTTTAGAGGAAGCCTGGGTGGCAGTACCAGTTTCTTCGTGTCAGCTGGCAGGTTTGAAAGTCCTGTGCATGGACAGAGTTCCATTCATTCTCACAATAGTTTGTGCACGCAGTATTTCAAAACCTGGGCTATTAATCAGATTACATTAAAAAAACTGACAAAGACTAAGTATGAGGTTTTGTCTGCTACATCTGTACAAAATATCATTGACTGGGCACCAAAAAGGGTGAAGGCAACAATTGATCTGATTTACGAGCATCCAGATGTATCTTTTTAGTCTTTTTGCATCTATTTTTTTCCGATGTTTAACATAAATCTTTATTTGTGATTTCTTTAAAAACCAAAATACAAATACGAATATCAATCACTCTCAAATCATAATAAAAGAAGTATACACAAATTATAAATCAACACATAATGCATTCATTCTCTTCTTACAAGCAAATTTCTTGCTTCTATAAAAAGAAAAAGAAAAAAAGAAAAGAGGAACATACAAACATACAAAAATACAAAAAATATACAAAGAAAAGAAAAAGAAAAAAACACTTCCAGCCATTTACCACACGCTTCCCTCCGTTTATTCACTTTCCCTTGCTCTACCTCTTACTTTTCAACCTTAAATCCTTTTCCGTATTTACCAATTAATCTTCTCCCCTTATACCTTCACTCTAAGCACATCACTATCTTATTCTCTATGTTTCCTTTTTCCAAGTAATCTTGGACGTATTTCCATTCCCCCATTATTTTCTGTCTTGGTACATTCCTAATTATTGCAGTCCTCAAATATTCTAACATTTTTCCCTCCCACTCCTGAACCGTCCTTTTGCATCTCCTGGGACAGCTCTCCAACTCCCAAGGGAACAATTCAGAAGATATGCAGCTGCTGGCCACATCTTGCCAACATCTGTCTGACAGGTTTGGCATCAGCACACATGTGTGCTTGTGCCAAGCACAGCTACTGTTGTTGTTTTTTGCTTAGAAAAAGAACTGAGCGCCTCTTCAAAATGCAAAAAAAGGGTTTTGGATCTGTGGAGCGTTCAGCTGCAGCTGCATCACAAGCTTGTTCTCGCCCTCTCTCTGGCTGAATTGCCACCTGGTGCTATTGACCTGTTCCTTTGTTCTGACATCAGGTGTGGCTGTTTTTATTTATTCATTGCTTTGAAAAAAAAGAGGCTTTCTTCGACATTCTAGAGATACACAAAAGCTCTCAAGAAAAGTTGCTGGTGTTGACGGAACACTCTGTTCTTCCATTGAAATTCCTTTGGAGTTTCTTTGAAGTAGCAGCTAAGGTTGCTGAAAAAATGAACCAGCGCGCCAAAACCGTACCTACCTGATGCAGCAAAAGATGTTTCTTGAGCTTTGGACTTCAGTGATCTGCTCTTTGTTCCCTTCCAAGTACAGAGGACAGATAGCTTCTTCCTCCCAATATCACCTCTTCCCTCACTGTTTGGATTGCTGCGGTTGTCAGCTCTGACAACTGTGGGGAAGAAGATTCTGGATTATAGGACTTCTTCCTGAACCTAGACCCAAAAGGAGTTGCACCATCCATGGTTCTTCTTAGCCTGATGGCAGCATGAGGATGCTCTGAACGTTTCAACCTTTGGAAATAAATCGGAATGCATCCATCAGAATTTGCACCAAAATTAGAAACATAGTTCTTGGCTCATTTTTTTTAAAAAAATAACAAAAGTATCTGAAATGGTGTCTTTGGAGAAAAAAATGGAAAGGTATATTTTAAGAGACAATACATTCAACACTGTGCATTGAAGTATATATTTAAATGAGTTGTTGTTGTTTAGTCGTTTAGTTGTTTCCGACTCTTTGTGACCCCATGGACCAGAGCACGCCAGGCACTCCTGTCTTCCACTGCCTCCCGCAGTTTGGTCAGACTCATGTTGGTAGCTTCGAGAACACTGTCCAGCCATCTTGTCCTCTGTCGTTGCCTTCTCCTTGTGCCCTCCATCTTTCCCAGCATCAGGGTCTTTTCCAGGGAGTCTTCTCTTCTCCTGAGGTGGCCAAAGTATTGGAGCCTCAGCTTCACCTTCCAGTGAGCACTCAGGGCTGATTTCCTTCAGAATGGATAGATTTGATCTTCTTGCAGTCCATAATTCAAAATAAATAAATATATCCATGTATATGTTTACAGAATCATGTGAACATGCAATGAGATAGATTTATGAATATGTAATCACATGCAAAAGTGATGTGGATTAGAAATATGTCAGGAAGATATGGGGAATCACATGGCAGGACAGAGTCTCAAACAAAGTTGTGCTCTCCCAAGCCCACATTCCCAGCATATTCAAACTCCTGTTTCAGTGACAAGTATGCTGGTTAGTCATATCCACAGCACAGAAGATGGCAGGATCCCCAAGGATGTGCTCTATGGGGGGCTGGCTTCAGGCACCAGGCCCATTGGCAGACCAACTCTGTGTTACGAAGATGTCCTCGAATGTGACATATAGGCTGGCAACATCAACCAGATCTGGGGCAGATCTGACTCCCACTAGCCTAGTAGGGGAGCCAGTAGGTAAGCACCCTTACCAGGAGAGATCTGGGCAGGGGCCACGCCCTTGACCTCATCCCTTAGATGCTCCCCGAGGCTCATGCCTGGCCCTGGCCCCTGGCGGGGATCTACGGACGACATGTATAGCCCCAGGATTCCTTTAAAGGAATACCCCTAAAGGCAGCAGCAACCATGAGGGGCAGGCCCAACCAAATCCATACCCCTCAACCATCCAATTTGAACCAATGCCTAACCGCCAACCTTACAAGTTGTGACTTATTGCAGCATAGTAGGCAAAAACCACCTGGCACCAGCCAATCAGCCAAGTGGCAAAATTCCTACCAGGCCCCTGATCCAAAACAGGCAAACCCATGAGAGGTGCAGAAAGGTCAATGCAAAAAAACACCTAAAATTAGAGGAGGGCGGGTGGGAGATTCGTTGCGAGCAGCAAAAGTGGAACTGAAAGCTGCTCTCTAAGCATATATAGGGTAAGGCTGTCAATCAATCACTTGCTACAAGCAAATTTCCCCAGCTAGAGCACACCCACCAATCACACATGTGGCCATCCAAAGTGACCCACCTCTCCCACCCTGGGATGTCTTGTTAACCCTTCCGCAACCCATGCAAACGGGTCAGGGTCACTCCGTTCCCATTCCTAGAGACCTATAACCCAGCTGGGTCTTTAATCAGGCAAAAGCTGTTACTCCCGAAACACATCATTTTGCACAGGAACAGAAAGGAATTCATCTTAAAGACACAGCACATTCCCTAGACTGCTGGGTTTTGGTTCCATCCCAGGATGCATCATGCTCTGAATCAAAGTTTATACATACATAGAATCTCCCAACTTCTCTACAGATGCCAGCAAAGATCTGTTCTTTGCTTGGCGCGGTAGCACTTGTAGCATAACAACAGAGAAGGTTCTCACCTTGGAAATAGTTCTAAAAATAGCACTGCCCTCTGAAATCTTCTTCCGCCTTTGGCATTTGGGTAGCTACTACTGCTTGGTATCAAAGGAGACCCAGGAAGTTGTGGTGGCTGATGTTTGAAAAGGAAACACTTTGTTTCTCTGCCATCACTCTTTACACTAGGAGTGGACAACCTGGTACCCTCCAGATGTTGATGGATCCCTGACAATTGACCAACAACATCTGGAGGAAAACCACCTTGGCTAACCCTGGCTTAAAATGACATCACCAATAACATGATTGTTTGAGAAGAGGGGAAAATGCAAGGCACATCTCTGTCATTATTATGAATGATTATCATAGGTTTCCCCATGAACATATGACTGGGAATATCTGGAATTTGTTGAATATTGACTTGTTAGAGACAAATGTGTGGGTGTCCAGATATATCCCCTTCTGCTGCTCCCCTATCCCCTCATCCAGCAAATTAAAACAGTGGGGGCACACATTTTTCAGTTCTGTTCCATTTTATCTGTTTTAGCCATAGGCCATAACAAAGTTCAGGATACAAATTACCGCCATCAATTTCAAGCATGGCAAGAATTAACATGTCAGAAATCACGGAGCTGCCACCATAGTAAAAGTTCAGAAATCCAATTTGCGGTCTACGTTATGCACATCATAAAATATCTTGGGCTGCTGTAGAAAAATTAGCTACATTATCCCTTATTACTATTGGCAAGTAAGCTGTCATTTCATCTTTGCAGTACACTTTTGCCCACCACCTTCAGAAATGGAGCAGTGAGATATATAATGAGGGTTTTCTTCTATTGCTTCTATTGTATCATCGTTTCAAATACAATGGAGATTTTTTATTTATTTTTTTAAAAGCATATTGTGATAGCATATGTTAAGTTAATGAATCTGTTGTATTCTAAATCGGGTGGAGGTTTTCATTGGAGGAAAAATGTGGAAATAATGGATAAATAAGTTTTGAACCCATGATTAAATTAGGACCAGTCTCCTTTCATTCTATTTCAGGGACCTGCCCAAATTTGGAGGGCTTTCTGAGGCAATCATTCTCCTCAACATATCATCTAGGCAAGCAACAGACTTTAGGGCCCTTCAGCTCAGATCGGCTCATGGGAACATGGGAAGAACTCTGCTTGGCCAGGCCCAAGGTCCATTTCGCCCAATGTCCATATCCCAACACAAAGCTGCAGTCCTCGGAGTTCCCTTTGAAGAGTGACTGTTTGATATATTACTCTGTGAACGATAGATCTTTGAGTGGAATTGGGAAGTCTTCTAACAACCCTTAGTGCCCTTAACAAACCACAGCTCCCAGCATTCTTTGAGGGAAGCCATGGCAGTTTAAAGTGGTGTCGTGGTACTAACAGGTGTGAATGTGGCCTAAGGCATGTGTCTAAGGCAGGCGTACCCAAACTGTGGCCCTCCAGATGTTTTGGCCTACAACTCCCATGATCCCTAGCTAACAGGACCAGTGGTCAGGGATGATGGGAACTGTAGTCCAAAACATCTGGAGGGCCAAAGTTTGGGGATGCCTGGTCTAAGGCATGTGTCGCAATGGCCAGGTTGGACGTATTTGACAGTATCTGCCTTTCATCTTTTTCTGAGCCAATCATGGATCTCTGCTGTCTCTCTCTCACAGCTTCCTTCTTTAGACCAGGGAGTTGTGTACAGGTGAATTCCTGTGTCATAACATTGCAACAGGAAAAGCCCGCCCTCTCTAGCAAGTCTTCAAGTTTTCAGAAGAAATTGCATACTCAGAAGTCACAGTTTCATACTTAGATAAAAGAAATAAGCTTTAGTTGATTTTTTTGTGTGCTGTAATTACAGGGTTTTAGTTTTAGTTTTATTCACTGGCTTCTGTGACCCAGAATAATGAGCACATAATTGTTTCAAGATCGCATAATTGTGCATCTCAGCAGCCGAACTCTTAGCACCGCAGGAATCGCAGGGCTTGCTCGCCTGCAGTTTTATTTTGCTTTGCATCACTTCGGAGAACAGCGCAGCTGTCTCTATTTCTGCTTTACTGCTTCGCTGGTAAGGATGAAAATCCTTTCTGGGGCTGCACTGACATCTGCTGGCAGTTTTTTTGGCTCTCTGAAAATCCTTTTCGTATGGACCTTTCAAGCTGGGTGGTTTGAAATTTTGTCTAAAGTTCAGGTACATGAATTAATTTGGACAGAACTTTCATTTCTTTTAAGGAACTGAACGTAATCTGGAGCGAGGGCCTGGCCATGAATCTCCAATATTGCTAAAGAGGGAAATAAGTGAGGGTAATAAATTTGGATTCAGCATTGTCCTTCCCCTCTCCAGCAGCTGGACAGGGAAGGGTGATTTCTAACTCAGAAGTGAGCTTTTTTCTTTTCATTTTTTTCAGTTTTCTTTCTTCTATCTTCCAGAGTTTGGTGTGAGGATTTGGAAGGAGAGATAGTAAATACCATCAAGTGAAAAGGGATTCTAAGTGTAAAACTGCAGCCGTTCACAGCTCCTGCTGATGCTCAGAGTCCATTGGAAGTCCTAGTTTTTTGAACACAGAATTTATAGCACAGAGAAAAAGAGTGAAACCTGGGAGGCACATAGAAAGAGAAACATATATTCCAGGAGGACCTTTTCTTTAAAAAAATCACAAAGTGAAGTGGAAATGCGGAGAACTGGACTGAAGACGGGGGGAATGAGAAACTGAGAGAAACCAAAAAGGAAAGATTCTGCTTTATCCCCCCCCCATCACAGTTCCTCAGAGTCCTTGTTGTTCATCATTCCAGAATACCCCCAGGCTTCCAAAGCAGAATCTTGGCCAGCAAAGGGAGTGATCTGGGATGGAAGACAACACAGGAACAGGGGCATTGCTAGCCGCTTTGGCACCCGGGGCGTCAATGCGGAGGCACCCCCCGGGGGCGGGGCATCACTCTGCAGCATCGTGACGCCCCTCGCTGGCCCGCCCCTCGCCTCCATCCAGGGAGAGCGTGCGTTGGCTGAGCAAACCCTGCAGCGCCTAGCGAGATTTTCGCCGGGCGGCTGCCGGGACCGGCTTGCTCCCTCGGCCAACACGTGCTCTCCCTGGACGGAGTTGAGGGGCGGGTCAGCAAGGGGCGTCACAAGCGTTGCCTCACTGGCCTGCCCCTCAACTCCACCCAGGGAGAGAGCGCGGCAGCAGGAAGGGAGAGTGTGTGTTGGCCGAGGGAGCAAGCTGGTCCTGGCAGCTGCCCGATGAAAACCTTGCTAGGCACGAGGGGTTTGCTCAGCCAACGCGCGCTCTCCCAGCTGCGGCATGCGCTCTCCCTGGACGGAGGCGAGGGGCGGGCCAGTGAGGGCCGTCATGCCACCCACAAGCATGCATTTTGGGGCGGGGCGCGTGTTTTGAGAGACGGGGTGGGCAGCCGTGATGGCGCCCCTGAGATCGCGCCGCTCGGGGCGGCCCGCCCCCACCGCCCCTATCTTCCCACCCCCCTGCACAGGAATATCTACTGTGTCGGATCAATGGTCCATCTTACTGACAGTGGCTGTCCAGAGTTTCAGACAGGAGCTTTCCCCTGCCATACTCAGAGAGGCCCAGGATTAAACTCGGGACCTGATATAATTTTCAGTTGCTGCAAACAAATATGTGTTAGAAAAAATGATTAAGAATACACAAACACATACACTACAATTACCAATGCTCTATAAACTTATGTATCAGTATGAATCCCAGGGTCATAAGAATTAATAATCTCTGTTTTCTATTTATCTCATTTTCTTCTACTGATTGGCCTCTCGCATG
The DNA here is from genome assembly GCF_963506605.1 of Zootoca vivipara. Taxonomy (NCBI): domain Eukaryota; kingdom Metazoa; phylum Chordata; class Lepidosauria; order Squamata; family Lacertidae; genus Zootoca; species Zootoca vivipara. The sequence continues at coordinate 7,128,815 of NC_083283.1, forward strand.
GAAACTTGTATGGCATCAGTTTTGCCTAAATGTTTAAATTAGAATGAAGTGCAGTTGCTAAGCTGGACTCTCCTCCTCCCATATTTTTGACAAATGTTCTAAGGCCAACAATTTGTTGTGAAGAATCACTTCACCCCCGGTAGAAAATTCTACTCCCTCTTTGGCACTGCCAAGATACTAATAGCATTTTAATCTAATTAACCTAATAGGTTTCTGCACCTGGGTTTTCAAGAGGGCAATGATTTGTGCAGCTCCTGTATAGCCGCTTTGAACATTCATCATAACTGTTGCAGTGGTATCAACAAATTGTTGTTGAGTGCATAGTGCATTTGCAAAAAGGAGTGCAATTAATATAGGAGGGAGGGAGGGAGGGAGGGAAGGAGAGAGAGAAAAAATGAATTGGCTCTTTCATGAACTTGCAATCTGCAGGAAACTTTGTGATCAGTTATGAGTTAATGACTCTAGTGGGTGCCCTTGTTTTACTATGAAAAGTTTGGCCTAATCCATAAATAGTAACCAATGGACCTGATCTAGATTTACTAGGAGATGGTGAATAACTTTATGCATACCTTCCAATAATTCTCAGATAAAAATAAAGAGTTGTTTACTAGATGTAATGTTAATGAAATGAATGCTATTAATGTGCAAGATTTTTGCCAAGCAGATAGTTTCAGCCTCTAGACCAGGCATGGCTAAACTTTGCCCTCCAGCTGTTTTGGGACTGCAATTCCCATCATCCCTAGCTAACAGGACCAGTGGTCAGGGATGATGGGAACTGTAGTCCCAAAACAGCTGGAGGGCAAAGTTTGGCTATGCCTGCTCTAGACCAGGCACCCCCAAACTTGGCCCTCCAGGTGTTTTGGGACTACAACTCCCATCATCCCTAGCCAACAGGCCAAGTGGTCAGGGATGATGGGAATTGTAGTCCCCAACCAGCTGGAGGGCCGAGTTTGGGGATGCCTGCTCTAGACCATGGATGATTCCAACCAAAATGACCTCTGAAGCTGCTACCTGCATTTAAGAATGCCAGAAAGCAGCAATTTCTGCTCCAACCTACATCCCTCACAATCAGCACTATATCCATTCTGTGGACACCTGACATAGGTAATGTATGGAATTCATTCACATGTGATGCACTGGTGGCCACCAACTTAGATGGCATTAAAAGAGCATTGGACACATTTATAGAAGGCAAGGCCATCAGTGGCTATTAAACACGATAGCTAAGTTCTCCCTCCACAGCTGAAGTTAGGGTGCCTTTGAATATCGGTTGCTGTAAATCATATGGGGAGAGTGTTCAGATTCGGCTTGTGGGCTGACCATTGGCACCTCTTTGGCCACATTGAGAATCGGATGCTTGATTAGGTGGGCCCCTGGTCTGATCAAGCAGAGTTCTACCTCTGATTTTAGTATGGCTGGTGTATTGCCACCCAGTAGATGCCTATTTCTGCACTGGAGTGAATTTTTCCTCCTAGTGTGAGCAGGAGCGTAGCTTAGGTTGTCAGGTGATGCTGCGCAGAGGGAAGAATGTGAATGGTTCAGGTTAGAGTGTAACATCTTCTGTCCTCCTAGGTAAAACAGATAGTTTAGTAGAATGCCTCTTCAAATGCTCTGACACCTCTGCCAATGAAAATGAGGCAGGCTACAATTTCCTTCCCAGCCAGGGAACAAAGTGAAGAGGAACAGCAGCCACTCCAGAAGTGAATGGTTTTAAGCAACAGTTGAGGTGGGAGAAAGCTACTGATGTTTTGCAAAAGGATAGGTCTTGCACCTTGATTTCGAGCGGAGAGACAGTATTGAAGCGAGAAGATTAACAGGTGCTGTTAGGCTCCTTCTAGGAGCCCCTGCCAAAACTCTCACTTTGGCTCAGCTCTGAAAGGCCCAAGAGACTTTCCCTGATGCTGAAGCTGGCAACCATAAGCGAGAGCAATTACCTTCCTGTAGCCTTTAATGGCCTCAATAACAAAGCTGTGTTATCTGAGACTCCTGGGAGGTCTCCTTTGCCAGAGTGCTTTGTCACTCAGTAACTGACTCTTCCTTCGTTCCCAAGACATCCTGTGCTTTTCATGCTTCTCGTAAAGGATGAAATCACCTCTGTGGCCCAAATAATGGGTTTGTTACAGAGTGGTGGACCTGACACTATTTATGTAATTAGCAGTTGTGAGAATGAGTTTCTCTTTAAAGCAAATAGTGTGAGGGTCTTGGTGCAAATTGGGATCCTGGTGGTCGGGGTACGTTCATCAGAATGGGATGTGAGAGAAATGTTCTTGATCTGAATGCTCTTGATTCACTGTATCCTCTTTGGTTTGTTTGTGCAAAATTCGGTATACAGCGTAAAATTCTGTTTGCAGCTTTCCTTCCACAATGGTATCCCAGTTTGTAGATTCCAAGCTTTAAAGCAGTCCACTCCAAACACTGCTTGTGGGTTTCAACTAGCTTGTCCCTTCAGTGAATTCTAGGATTGTCTTTTATTTCGTATGAAGCCTTTTGAACCCACTATGTTTTATCATTCCAGGGTGAAAGAGGAGCCCAAGGATTACCTGGGCTAATGGGTGAAAGAGGAGAAAAGGTAACCATCTGTTCAAAGCAGGGACAGAAGAAAATATCTGCCAGGAGTTTCCAGCTACACAAGTGGGGGACTGATACATTCGAACTAATAAAAGTTGGACTTTGAAAAGGACTTTCCCTAAAGATATTCTGCAGTTCAGCTTAATGGTCAGCCACACAGATTTTAGCAGCACAACAATCCCTAAAACACCACAAATAACATGGCACAAAGCACAATGCAAAGCAACAACAATGAAGCCTAGTACACATCACCAACTTGGCATCTATCGCTTGAACCTCCAGGAAACCTTTTCAAACATTCTGCCCCTGGGCAATGAATCTGTCCCCTATAAATGTAATGGAACTTAAACCCTGAATCTTAGTATTCTTATTGACTCCCCTGACCTACGTTAACAGCTTTCCAAGCAGTTTCTTCCTTGGCAAATTACAGGTGGTACAATGCAGTACACAATGACAAAAGAACTTAAGTTTCAGCCATGCCCCCATAAATAAGTTTTGCAGTAATCATCCCCTTTTGCATTGCCCTTCTGCAAATTCAGAGGACGCAGTTTGAAGCTTCTAGCACTGAGAATGTCGTAAAGAAAAATGAGCTTTCCACTCCACTCAAACGTATCTTCCCCAGCCTCATTCAATATTGCAATAACTGGTGGAAGATTATTGTTATTTTTTTGTAGTGCGAATTATATGCTATGGGTGAAAGTTCTTAATGAGGCGTCACATGGACACAGCCAATTATGGTGCATCTCACCACTGCCCACACATCTTAATTTTTCCAAATAGCTATTTAATAGAACAGCTTTGTTGCCAGAAGTTTCTCTTCTGAGGCTGTAGGCAGAAGGGTTTCAGCTCAGCTTTCTTCCAACATGTTCTACATATCATAGTTGTTTGTATGCTATATTGCTGGTTTATTTCAGCTTGCTCATCAGGCGAACCTGCAATAAACTAACAATATAGTTTATTGCAAAGCCAGTTAGAGGAGAGTAATTTGGAGAGGAGAAATAGCGGTTTGTGGGTCTCATGTCCTCATGTTCAGGAATGAAGAGTGACGTTCTCATACTCCTCTGCAATTCAATTTGCCACCTGGAATCTAAAGTGCAGCAGTCCAATATGATGTGGTTTTGTCTAGACTTGGCTGTGGGTGAGACAGAAAGGGGAGGGTGTCTCTTGTCTATCCAGGCCACTGGGACAACACCCCCTTGTCACTCTGGCAGACACTTAGCTGTTAATAAATACAGTGCTTAATACCAGAAATTTGGTTTGGGGGTTGGGTTTGGGCAATGAGTCCCCTCTGAGACCTCACATTAATTTCACTTGTGGTGAAAATGATTAGACCTGCCAATGTACATTATTCATGTGCTTCTGCTTTCAGCTGGTGCTAATTTGATGCTGATGATGGTTGCCCATTAATGCATTTATGTTAATTCTTATTATTTCAGGGCTCCCTCGGTGCACCTGGCATCCCAGGGAGAGATGGTGCCAAAGGAGAGTCTGTAAGCTTTTCACTTCTTCTCTTGTAATCTCCTTTTCTTTATATCATAAGCCAGATGCTACAAATCAATGTGCATTGAGTGGAGCATGTCTTGGGGATTAGCGTTGCCATTTTGAATGCATCCGAAACAAATGACAGCAGGTTAATAACCTCAGCAGGCCTCTCTCTGAGCCAAGGCAGCAGTCAGACGTCATATGGATTAACTGCTCTTGGATGCTCCGAGGAAGAATGTGTGTTGATGTTCATTAGAGGGTTGTTAGAAATACTGGCGACTTAACAAAGTGTATTGTGGGAGGTGGGGGAATCAACTCTGAAAAGCTCAGGTGTTTATTTCACTCCAGGCACAAGTTTGGCAGCAACAATTTGAGGGACTTAAGCTCAGATGGAATCTACATACCGTACATTGTAACTGGAGAAACAAATGTGATTTTTACTTTTGAACAGTAGGCTAGTCTCTCTCCCTCTCTCCCTCTCTCCCTCTCTCCCTCTCTCCCTCTCTCCCTCTGCCTCTGCCTCTGCCTCTGCCTCTGCCTCTGCCTCTGCCTCTACACACACACACACAAACTTTATCATAATCCAGGGAAACAAGCAATAGATCAGTGCTTTCCAAACTTGGGTCTCCAGCTGTTTTTGGACTACAATTCCCAGCATCCCTGACCACTAGTCCTGCTAACTAGGAATGATGGAAGTTGTAGTCCATTCCATCCAATAGCTAGAGACCCAAGTTTGAGAAACAGTGCAATAGATCAAGGTCACATTCAAGATAGGCAAAAAGATTAAAGGCGGGTGCAAAGGGAGGGCAGTGGGGGGGGATGTAGTCTGGCCAGATGAAGTGGCTCAGAGGGGTGCATTTGGCTGTAGGCTTGAGGTTCCTTATCACTAAGTCAAAGGATCTTGTCACATCAAGGATTGGAAACGTATCTCAGATCATTGGAGAGCTTGCAAGTCAGAGGCAGGAAACCTGCATAGATGAAGCATGTTCTAGTTTCAGTAAATATTAGATCCTCACTCTTCATAGATTCAGTAGGCTTTGCCTTCAGCATCCAACAATTTATAAAATGTGTAGTTTTTGCAACAAACATGCTATGCTTTCTCTTTTGAGGGAGAACCTGGACTTCCTGGAGCAGTTGGCCTCCCCGGACCACCGGGATTGAAGGTGAGCAGAGGGATCAAAGAGGATCATGAATGAAATTAAGGGCACCTTTATGAATGATTGATTGAATGATTTGATATGAGAGCCCATCCTTATACTTAGAGTGTCTTCTAACTTCTGCAAAACAACAAGTACCACACTTCCTGTTGGGCTTCTCTCATCCATGCCCACTATTGTCTCTTCCCTTCCGAATTTCCATTATGTATACAGACTTTTAATTAGGGGTGTGGGGCGGGTAGGGGGGGGAGATCTTACCTGCATACAAAACTCAAATGCAATTCCTCATCCCATCTCATCCCTTTCCTTAACCTAACTTTCTAACCCTCCCCAAGCTCACCCCTTACCCAGCACTATGTGTGTGGGTACATAAAGTGTTTTTCCTGTCCCATCAGATGTCAAAGAGATGAGTACAGGGGTATCTCTGGTTATGAACTTAATTCGTTCCGGAGTTCCGTTCTTAACCTGAAACTGTTCTTAACCTGAAGCACCACTTTAGCTAACGGAGCCTCCTGCTGCCGGAGCACGATTTCTGTTCTCACCCTGAAGCAAAGTTCTTAACCTGAGGTACTATTTCTGGGTTAGTGGAGTTTGTAACCTGAAGCGTTTATAACCTGAAGCGTTTGTAACCCGAGGTACCACTGTAATTATATAACCTTTAGAAGACACCTGAAGGCAGCCCTGTAGAGGGAAGCTTTTTATTGTGTAAAGTTCTATTATGTTTCTATATATGTTGGAAGTCGCCCAGCGTGGCTGGGGCCAGGGGCTCAGGTGTGCTGCCACCAGGGGCATGGCACGCAACGCGCAGGGGCAGATGTGTGTTTTGGGGCGGGGCAGGCAGCCGCGGTAGCGCCCCTGTGATCACGCTGCCCGGGGCGCCCTGTCCCCACCGCCCCTATCTTCCTACACCCCTGGTTGGGGCAACCCAGTCAGATGGTTGGGGTACAAAGAAAGTTGTTGTTGTTGTTGTTTGTTGTTACTGTTTGCTCTTCCTGTTCAGTTCCTGTTTGCACTAGCTCGCACTCCCCTTAAGCATGCCCACATTTCATTGGATGCCAGGAACACCCACCCTCCTGAACAGAGGAGAGGTGCAAAGGGTTTCTCTCCATGAGAGTGATTGATGTTTGTGCCTTCTCCCCACCTCATTAATGACAGACATACCCACACCATTTTGTGCTTTTGTCCCTTTTTCTACCCCCCCCAAATGACAACCATTTTGTGCTATGTAATGTCCCCATGGCAGGTTATGCTATGCCCCCAAAAAATTCATTTTGTGATATCCCCCACAGCAGGCATTTTTTGACTGGTGCCCATGACACATTCTCATTGGCCTGCACAGTCACTTACGGACTCATTGTTAAAACCATTGTTAAAACTCATTGTTAAAATCTTCATGACAGATTTAGAACATCGTTTCCTAGACTCCTACCCACTCAAACCTCTCTTGTACCTACGATACATTGACGATATTTTTATTATCTGGACACATGGACAACAGACCCTGGAAACCTTCCACCAGACATTCAATGACTTTCACCCCACCATCAACCTAACAATGAACCAATCCATGCAAGAAATACATTTTTGGACGCTACTATAAAAATACAGGATGGACGTATAGACACCACCTTATACAGAAAACCAACTGACCGACAAACATATCTACATGCTTCTAGCTACCATCCCAAACATACCAAACAATCCATCGTATACAGCCAGGCCCTACGTTACAACCGTATCTGTTCCAACTCTACAGACAGAGAATCTCACCTAAGAGATCTACATCAAACCTTTTTAGAACTAAAATATCCACCTGATGAAGTTAAACAACAGATCAACAGAGCCAGACTGATACCTAGGGAGAACCTGCTGCAAGACAGACCCAAAAAAGAAAATAACAGAACACCACTAGTCATCACATACAGCTCCCAAGTTAAAACAGTACAACGCATCATCAGAGATCTACAGCCTCTCCTGGGCAATGACAGCTCCCTTTCTCAAGCTCTGGGAGGAAGACCTTTCATTGCCTACAGACAGCCACCCAATCTTAAACAACTCCTCACCCACAATAATACAACCACCAGACTTAACATGGACACTGGTACCAGAGCCTGCAATAAACCCAGATGCCAACTTTGCTGCCACATACACCCGGACAACATCATTACTGGCCCCAACAACATCCAACATACCATCTCAGGACTATTTAATTGCTCATCTTCTAACATTGTGTATGCCATCAAATGCCAACGGTGCCCTTCAGCTCTCTATATTGGACAAACAGGCCAAACCCTACGCCAAAGGATAAATGGACATAAATCTGACATTAGGAACCATAAGACTGAAAAACCAGTAGGAGAACACTTCAGTCTCCCAGGACATTCTATACAAGATCTCAAAGCAGCTGTTTTATTACAGAGAAATTTCAGGAACAGACTGGAAAGAGAAGTTGCTGAATTGGAAATCATTACCAAGCTTAAAACCATGGAAGCACCTGGGATGAATAGAGACATCGGATTCTTATCTCATTATGCATGATCAAGCTTTCTTTAGCACCTCAGCCCAGGACTAATTGCAGCCATCAGCAGCCATTAACAGCCATCTACAGGTTTACCACTCCCATCAGCCCATCAAACATTCCCATCCACCCCCACCACCCTCTGTATATATATAGGGTCTGACACTTCTGTTTCTAGTGTATCTGAAGAAGTGTTTCTAGTGTATCTTCAAATTGTTGTTGTTTAGTCATTTAGTCGTGTCCAACTCTTCGTGACCCCATGGACCATAGCATGCCAGGCACTCCTGTCTTGCACTGCCTCCCGCAGTTTGGTCAAACTCATGTTCGTAGCTTTGAGAACACTGTCCAGCCATCTCATCCTCTGTCGTCCCCTTCTCCTTGTGACCTCCATCTTTCCCAACATCAGGGTCTTTTCCAGGGAGTCTTCTCTTCTCATGAGGTGGCCAAAGTATTGGAGCCTCAGCTTCAGGACCTGTCCTTCCAGTGAGCACTCAGGGCTGATTTCCTTCAGAATGGATAGGTTTGATCTTCTTGCAGTCCACGGGACTCTCAAGAGTCTCCTTCAGCACCATAATTCAAAAGCATCAATTCTTCGGTGATCAGCCTTCTTTATGGTCCAGCTCTCACTTCCATACATCACTACATCAGTAGTGAAGTGTAAATGGCTATTTCATGCTTAAAATTTGGACATGTGGTTGCAACAACGAAGCATACAGTCACAAGGATAAAGAAGGCAATACTCCACTATTATGTTAACTGACCCTTATGTATTATTAGGTGATGATCCAGGGATGTATTCTGAAGATGTGGGACTCAGCAATGTCATTTCCCATCCTTCCTCTCCAGTCTGTTTTAAGATTCAAACAGTTGTTTTTTTCAGGAACAGCAGAGAGATGCTTTTGCTCACTGGATTATGGAATTGCCCTTCTAATAAGTTTGACTCCTGTGATCACAGTCAGAGAAGATGATGCAAATTCATTATTTTCTCCAGTAAGCAAGATGCCTTAGGTTTCTTCTGCGACAGTCCTGATCTTTGTTTCTTTCTATATATTTCTCGCCAGGGGTCAGATGGTCAGCCAGGTCCTCCAGGACGCCAAGGATACGTTGGAGCACCAGTAAGTTGTGGTTATTATTATTATTATTATTATTAATCACTTAACCTGCCCAATGTTCCATAAATGAGCCAACATCCCTGAGTGTTCGGTGTGATTTGTAAAATCCATTCATTTGGTAAATGGATGGCTGATACTCAAATGTGGCCTTGCCAGCACATAAGGACAGTTATCAACATATGTGCACATAGATAGCTCTGCTTCAGCAAGGCTTAGTTAGACGCTTGGTTATTTTATCTTTAACAATACTTTCCACCAGTTTAAAGTTCACCTTTTACTTGTTGAAACCTTCTCTTGCTTTCCTTCACATACACATTTCACTGGAGAAGGTCATTCAGTTTTCCCCATCCTCATTATCTTGGTTATAAAGACTTCACAATCATTCTTTTTAGGTCTCGGAACAGCTCAACAATCCCAATGGATGGCTGATCAGCTCATTGAGTACTCCAAGGCCAAGGCCAATTAGCATATGCAAAGGCGGTTTGTGGGAATAACATTATTGGTATATTATAGACAACTGCTTAGTAGGCAGAGCACTAAATCAGCATTTCCCTGGCACAGGAAATGCAGCCCATAATGAGTCACTGGGTACAAATTGCTAGCACAACCGTGACTCACTGGGTAGTGGAGGGAACGATACAAAATCTTTTTTTCTCCCCCACTTTTTCAGGGCCTGCAGGGAGAAAGAGGCGAAAAGGGACCCCGGGGAGACAAGGTATGGTTTGTGTGCGTCAGATAACTTGTCAACAATCTGAGTGGAAGTTCTGAATATTCTTCCTCAGAAATGAATGCAAAAAAGAACTGGGAAATCGGGGGTAAATGTATGCACAGTTTAGGGCCTCAGATTATAAGGGGCCTCTAAAAAAAAAAGTTACTCGTTAGATTGCTAAGGAGCAACCCAGACCCTCCTAGTGTCCCTATGATCTATGGGTGTCCCTGATTTAGCGAAGCCGTCCCGGTTTCTGATTTGATCCCATAATGTCCTACTTTTCCTTAGGACATCACTATTTTCATTGGAGAAATGTTGGAGGGTATGGAGTTAGCCGACCCCCCAAGCCGTCTGGAGGCAATCCAGTATAGGGAAGGTTTTCTTTAATTTCTTTTTTAAAATGTATGTGTATTATATATATATATATATATATATATATATATATATATATATATATATATATATATATATATAGGTTGGAAGCTTCCCAGAGTGATTTGGGCAAGCCAGTAAGATATGGGGGATGTAAATGGTAAAATTATCATTATGGAAAGGGGCGTCCCTATTTTCATTGGATAAATGTTGGAGGGTATACCGGTTCAAAAGGTCTTTCAGCAGTGGGGCAAATAATGCTGCTGTTCTGTGAACTACCCTTATTTTATGTGAACCACCCTGAGACCTTCGGGTATAGGGCGGCATTGCTGTTGTTGTTGTTTAGTCGTTTAGTCATGTCCGACTCTTCGTGACCCCATCTCCTGTCTTGCACTGCCTCCCGCAGTTTGGTCAAACTCATGTTCGTAGCTTCGAGAACGGCATAGAAATTCATTACAGTAATTAAATTAAGCCTGGAAACAAAGGGAAACAAAGCCTTTCAACGAGTGTTCTACACTGGTTTGCTAGGTCACGTGACCAAGCTGAATTGGCTTGGGATCCCACCCCTAACATGCCCTCAGGAAAGTGATGGCGCCTCCCCTTTTGCCACCTCCTGCACTGCCCACCCCCTTGCCACTGATGAAGAGTCACCGCTGCCTTTGGTGCTGATTATTGGTGAGCTCTCGCTGGTCATGCTGTATGAGAGATCAGCACCAATTCTTTGCCAGTGGCAGAGGTGGTGAGGTGCTGGGCATTCACAGGGGCACCACTTCAAGATCTTTACCCCATCTCATGGCTGGGCCAACCCAGCCTCAGAAGTCTCCCTTTGGGGGAATTTGCACCAGCCTCTGCCCAAGCAAGTTATGCCAGTGTATCTTTGGCTGAGTAAGGGTAGGGGGACTTTATCACAGGCTGGTTCAGGCTGGTCCAGCCAGCAGAGTTGGAGATCTGATGCATCCTAAGTGCTCATCATGGCCAGGTTGTTGGGTATACACTGAAGTCCAGCTCCAAGGGCCTTCTGGCGGTTCCATCACTGCAAGAAGTGAGGTTACAGGGAACCAGGCAGAGGGCCTTCTCGGTGGTAGTGCCCGCCCTGTGGAACCCCCTCCCATCAGGTGTCAAGGAAATAAGCAACTATCTGACCTTTAGAAGACATCTGAAGGCAGCCCTGTTTAGGGAAGTTTTTAATGTTTGATGTTTTATCACTTATGATGATGATGATGATGATGTTGGGAGTCAACCAGAGTGAAATCCAGCCAGATGAGCGGGGTATAAATAAATAAATAAAACATTTCCGAGCAAAACTCAAAGTGTTGGTGCTGACCTTTAAAGCCCTAAATGGCCTCGGTCCAGTAGACCTGAAGGAGCGTCTCCACCCCCATCGTTCTGCCCGGACACTGAGGTCCAGCTCCAAGGGCCTTCTGGTGGTTCCCTCATTGCGAGAAGCCAAGTTGCAGGGAACCAGGCAGAGGGCCTTCTCGGTAGTGGCGCCCGCCCTGTGGAACGCCTTCCCACCAGATGTCAAAGAGGAAAACAACTACCAGATTTTTAGAAGACACCTGAAGGCTGTTTAGGGAGGCTTTTAATGCTTAATAGATTATTTTATTTTATTTTTCTGTTGGAAGCCACCCAGAGTGGCTGGAGAAACCCAGCCAGATGGGCGGGGTATAAATATTTATTATTATTATTATTATTATTATTATTATTATTTATTATGGGTAGATGAGAACCAAAGTGGGAGGGATATAGTCAAAGACAGTTGCAGGGAACATGCGAGGCTGCAGGAATCTGCTTTCACTATTCATAAAGGCATGTTGCACAGACTGAGAAATGCAACTTATGTATAGAACCAAGCAGGTTAGCATTGGTTCTTCAAGCCACATAAACCTGACTTGTGGTTCTAGCTCTGACGCTGCAGCGTAGCCAAGATCCAGGGTGGAAATGCTCTCAGGTTCAGAGCTGATGTGATGGCCCAGGATGTATGTCCAACGCTCGAGTCTTCATTCCTATTTCTTTGCTTAGGGAGAACCGGGTCTCGATGGTTTCCCCGGAAAGCCTGGTGTGGATGGGAAGCAGGTATGTGGACAATTCAAAGTGGTACGAAACCATTTTCTAGAATTAGTTGTGAATTTAGAGAAGAACTTGCATCTTGAAATCATCCTCCCACCCCCCAAAATGTAGCCCCCTGCTGTATTTCCTGTGTGCATCACAGTGCAATCCTGTAAATGTTTCCTCAGTGGAACGTATCCCAGCTAAATAAATAACAGGCCAGATACCTGTTTCTAGACATGTAATTGAAAAACCCTCCACCCTTTTTTTTCTATTTTGTGCATATTTTTTTCATGTCTGCATATATATCCTCTCTTTTCCCCACCATTTAAGCTTGTTTCATATATCAGTATCTCCATTTGTTAGCTCTTCCTCATTGCAGGTTAGCCTCAATTATACCATGCAGTAGTCCCTTATTTTTACAAAATATTGGAAAGTATATGCTGCCATAATTAGATGCCGTATCCTTCTGTGTAACCTATTCGTCACCTTTTGGACTCAGCCATACAGCTGCAAATAAAACATTTCAAGTGTGTTTTAAGTGAATTATGCAAATGTGACACTAGATGGCGATGGTGAGCTTATGGCAAATTCAATATATATATATATATATATATATATATATATATATATATATATATATATTCAAAACGCCTTTAAAAAAAAGCATTTTCACAGCGGTTTTTTTATGTGTCTAGATTCTACCTTTGTGCCAGAACTGGATCATGTCCATTTCTAACCACAAGCAATAATTCTCCCCCGGAGCAGCTGTACCCTCCTAACAGTGGCTTTGCCGCCGATTACTTGGATGGTGTGGGGATGGTAGTCAGCCATGTCAGAGCACACTTGGGTGAAGTCCATCTGACACTTGGCATTGCTGCTCCAATCCTGCACCATCACACTTTCCAGGCAAACCGCAATGATACTGCATTTGGAAGCAGGGCTCTCTGCCCCTGCTCAACATTCCAGCTCAGGGGTCAGCAAACATTTCCTCAAACCTTGTGGGGGGCCGGACTATTTGGGGGACGACGACGACGACGACGACGAATTCCTGTGCCCCACAAATAACCCAGAGATGCATTTTAAATAAAAGCACACATTCTACTCATGTAAATACATGCTGATTCCTGGACATACCTGCCAAGTTGCTGTTGGAGAAATAAGGGACCGGGCCAGAAGTAGCAGACCGGAAGTAGCGCTGCCGCCATTTTGGAACTGGGCGGAGCATGCTCAGAAGTGACTTTTGATGCTGCTTTGACCAGTTCCAAAATGGCCGCCGTGCCAGAAATCGCACTGCAGCCATTTTGGAACTGGGCAGAGCAGCATCAAAAGTCGCTTCTGAGCATGCTCCGCCCAGTTCCAAAATGGCCGCTGTGCCAGAATAACCCGGGGGAAAACAAAAAAAATCCATTTTTTTCAGCTAGGAACAGCTGGAAAAACGGGGATTTCCCAGGGAATATGGGAGACTTGGCAGCTATGTTCCTGGACTGTCTGCGGGCCAGATTTAGAAGGCAATTGGGCCAGATCCGGCCCCCAGGCCTTAGTTTGCCTACCAATGTTCCAGCTGCTCCATGATTTCTGTTTATTTTCCTTCTCCTTCAACTCCCTTGATGCATCTTTCTCCAGCGCTGCATTTCAAGTCCTCCCAGCTTCCTTTCCTCCTCCTTTTTTTTGGTATCCTCCATACGTTGCATACAGCTATGCTTGCACGTTCTCTCGTTCTCGTTCTCTCTCTCTCTCTCTCTCTCTCTCTCTCTCTCTCTCTCTCTCTCTCTCTGTTGTAAATTAGGTTTATTTTCCAATGGTAAACTGTCAACTTTTGTTTCATACCCTTTTCCCCTCTTAATTTCTGCCCTAGGTATTTCATGGCACATCATATTGCTCTCCAAATATTTAAAATGTGTGTACTTACTCCATTTGATCAATACCTTTATATTACAGTAGAGCTGCTATCCTATAATAAACAGTTACCTGGGACGAAGTCCCATTGAATTTGCTGGGACTTACTTCTGCATGGACATACGTATGATTGTGTCTGTGGGTTAGCTTAAAGTGATTCATGGTTCAGTGGATCCCAAATTCAATCCCTGGAATCACAAATTCACTGAAAACTTTGGCTTGGAACACATGCATCTGAATACAACTTTTGAATGTCGCTTCATTCGATTTCAGGGCATCCAAGGGAGTCCAGGCCAACCTGGTCTCATGGGACCCAGAGGAGAAAAGGTAAGGTGTTGTCTGTGTAAATCTTGCCTCTGAGATGTGCTTGCTTACATATCACATCACATTCCTGTGACGTAATGTAGGACAAACTCAGAACCCCTATCCCAAGATGGATTTCACTATATTCCCAGTTTTATAATCCTGATGCAGCCCTGGCCATTCCCAATTCCTGCTCACTTTCCCTGCCCCATGTAAATCAGGTCGTTGGCCAGGTCGTACGAGGCTCTGCTAACTACATGCCAACTTACGTGGTACTCTAGAAATGTCAGGAACTGGCGTGACAGCCTCACAGGCTGCAGAATGGCACATCAGAATTTTGATGATATATCGGATCCTCCCCCCTCCCCATTTCCTATTTGCAAATATAACAGAAATAAAGAAGAAAGGAAAAGGTAACAATAATAGTAATAATAACAATACCGTAATATTAATGATTGATTGAATTTATATACCGCCCTTTACCCGGGGGTCTCGGGGCAGTTCACAGAATAAAATCAAGATATAAAACCACAAAATACCTAATAAAAATAAAAACAACAACCTAATAGCCCCCCCCCCAACAAAAACACCACATTTTAAAAGGGCATAGGATGTAAATTGGATCAATCAAAGGCTTGGTTAAAAAGGAACGTTTTTGCCTGGTGCCTAAAGGTGTACAATGAAGGCGCCAGGTGAACTTCCCTGGGCAGAGCATTCCATAGATGGGGAGCCACTACAGAGAAGGCCCTGTTCTTGTGTTGCCACCCTCCAGACCTCTTGAGGAAGAGGCACATGAAGGAGGGCCTCAGAAGTTGATATCAGGGTCCGGGTAGGTTCATATGGAGAGAAGGGGTCCTTGAGGTATTGTGACCCTGAGCCATAATACTATTAATTTCATTGCCAGGTGACATTAAAAATAAGAGTATTCCATCCATTCTGCTTTAAACATATAAATTAATATTGGCAGTCCAAATATCCAAAGACTTATATAGACAAAATCAATAGAATCATAGATCCATAGAGTTGGAAAGGACCCCAAGGGTCATTTATCCAACCCCCTGCCATGGCATTTGTGGTCCCTTCCAACTCTGCAATTGATGATTCCAATCACACATTCAAATATAGAAAGGGCAGTGAGATCTTCAAATCTTCTTCTTCTTCTTTGGCGATCACTCGTAGCCGAGTAAGATTGTCTTCCATAAACATGGTTTTAACAGTGAGTCCGTAAGTGACTGTGGAGGCCAATTCTGGATCCACACGTCCTTCCACAGTGGGGACATTGGTTTCCAGGTGGGAGTTGATCACGGTGTGGATTTGCCAAGTGTGCCTTCCTCTTAGCATGTTTCTCCTTTGCGTCCTGAGTTCGAGTGTCTTCAAAGCCCATGACGCCTTTGGTAAAGGCTGTTCTCCAACTGGAGTGCTCGCAGGCCAGTGGGATCTTCGAATCACTGGGTGGGAGGTGGTGGGTCTTTGTCCTTCCAGCCTTGCAGCATAAGCCTCTTAGCTGCCATAAGAGTCGGCATAACCCATTGTCCATCTATTAGTCCCCACACTATAGAAATATGATTTAAGAATGAAGTCAGATTCCTAGTGAAATTCAGTAGCGCCAGAATAGGAAAGAGGAGCTGTGTTTCTGTGTGTGTTGCAGGTGGGATTCAGGTACATATCGGAAATTTTGGTTTGCACAATTAAAGTGGATTAAAGTGCTCCATCACCTTAGAGCAACAAATCCAATTGTTGTTGTTGTTGTTGTTATTATTATTATTATTATTATTATTATTATTATTATCCCCCAAAACACTGCCTTTTTGCTGTAGGATAATCAAGAGGGAATGTATTGAAAGATGTGGAATGAATTAATGCATAATAGGAGGATGTGTAAACATAACTGCCCTACAATCAAATCAGAGCAAATGCTCGATAAAGATCAGACAAAGCTTTACCAGCGCCTTATCTTTCTAAACTTAACTGGATTGTTTCCCCCCCTCTCATTTTCTTTCTCATCTAGGGTGAAATAGGGCCTCCAGGGAAGCCTGGCTCAGTGGTAAGAGCTGTTAACATTTGAACTGTGTTTTGTGCTGGTTGACAAAACAAGTTCTCTTGAATGGGTTCTCAGGATCTCGAGAAATTCTAAAATATGTCCGGCGTCAATGCCTGAGCAGAGCATAGAAATGCTTTCTCATAGAATAGTTGGTGAACGATTTTCCTGAAGCTGAAATGAGAAGGGCATGCCATTCTGAAGAATTTTGTGGAGAGATGCATGAAATCCTTGCCAGCTGTGAAATTTTCAGATTGGATGGTGGAAGGAAATTGAGAGGGCCCTTGGGGAGTGAGGTAGTTTTTGCAGTACTCTGTTTACTTACATTCCCATGATCTTACTGCAGCAGAGTTTTTGCACTTTTTGTTGCCTGCTTGGCCGCATAACTTCAACCAGCTGGATCTCAGGGGGAATGCAGGGCTCAGCTAAGTTTCCCCACCTACGGGATATAGAGCAGGGCAGAAACCCAGACTCATCTCCCTTGTGCTACATATTTATCTTCTGTTTCAGGTGCAGATGGAAGGTTTGAAAGGAGAGCAGGTAAGGTCTTTCTAAATATTTTTGTGCTGTCAATAAAATAATAATAATAACCAGAAATCCCAATTTTCAAGAATGACCGTGCTGACTAAGTTACTATGATAAAGTCAACCCAAACTGCAGAACCAATAAATCTGGGCTGAGCAGTTCGGAACCTTTTCCACTCTGAATAAACTTTATTTTGAATCAAAGGAGATACCGCCAAGTTGTTTATCTTCTCCCTAATAGCTTTTTTTCCAAGGGTTGCAGTCATCCAGCCCACACAGTTCTTGCTAGTTCACGAAAACTCCGGAATGAAATTGCTTTGTCTGTTTTCATTACCCGAGGAGAGCAGAGAGGGGAGGAGGAGACACCCTTCAGTGATGTTTGCTGTCGGTGCACTATCTATCTGGAGTCTGTTTCAATTGTTGCTCCGAAGTTTATATTCTTCCGTCCCTCTTTTAAACCTACAGTAGTTCAGAACTAGCAAAGCAAATAAAGGTGTACAGTCATACCTCGGGTTACGAACTCCGCAAACCCGGAAGTATTTTTGCCGCGTGTGCGTTCTGCGCATGCGCAAAGCGCGAAAATTGCAAAATTGTCCTTTGCGCATGCGCAAAATGGCGCTTTGGGTTATGACCATTTCGGGTTACGAACTGCGCCCCAGAACGGATCGTGTTTGTAACCCGAGGTACCACTGTACTCTGAAAAACAGTATATTGGGTGAAATCCTTGGCAGGTTTATCTGGAAGTAAGGGAGGCGAGTGGCGCTGTGGACTAAACCACTGAGCCTCTTGGGCTTGCTGATCGGTAGGTCAGAGGATTTGAATCCCTGCGACAGGGTGAGCTCCCATTGCTTGGTCCCAGCTCCTGCCAACCTAGCAGTTTGAAAGCACATCAAAGTCCAAGTAGATAAATAGGTACTGCTCCAGCGGGAAGGTAAATGGTGTTTCCGTGCTGTGCTCTGGTTTCACCAGAAGCAGCTTAGTCATGCTGACCACATGACCTGGAAAAACTGTCTGCGAACAAACGTCGGCTCCCTCGACCAGTAAAGCGAGATGAGCGCTGCAACCGCAGAGTCGTTCGCGACTGGACTTAACTGCCAGGGGTCTTTAAGACCCTTCTAGGATCAGATTGTATGTGAGAGAATCAAAGGCTGGTCCACCATTCCTTAGCAACTTTTCAGAAACGTGACCAGTTTAAATTGTGGAGAGTCATCCCTTTGTTTAAACAAACTACTACTTTCCAGCATACAAATCTCTTAGTACCGCTTTAGCACAGGGGTGAGGAAACTGTGGTCTTCCACTTGTGGTCAGACTCCAATTCTCATCAGCCCCAGTCATCACAACCAATGGTCAAGGATGGTGGAGCTGTCATTCAGAGGTAGGGTTGAGCCACTATGCTAGCTTCCTGTGGCAAGTGTGCCATTGCTGCTTTCCAGGAGGGGGAGGGAAAGGATGAGGTGTCTGGAAGGTTGGCTCAGGGTAAATGCACCAGCAGCACTGCCATATAAGCTCTGCCAGTGTGTTTGCACCACAACAACCTCCCCACCACTTAGTCTCCCCCCCTTTCTCCTTCCTGGTAAGCAAATGCCACCTGTCAGGAAGGCAGCACAACAGCTCTGCCCCATCCAGTGAGCCACTTCTTCCATGCACCATCACGAGCAAGCTGAGATGGAAGGAAGGAAAAGTCTTCATGTTTGCTCAGCCTCGGGCTTTGGCGAATCTCCAAAGGCAGATAATCCGTTCATATGGAGCAGCCTCTCAAACACCGAAATGCATGTTTGCAACAAGTGGACTTCACATGTAGATTTAAACTCATAAGTTGATAAGAGGATTGGTAAAGGAAAAGGAGTACAGGAGAGGATGCAAGTGGGGGGAGAGAGATACATCTTAGAATCATAGAATAATACAATCATAGAATCATAGAGTTGGAAGAGACCACAAGGGCCATCCAGTCCAACCCCCTGCCAAGCAGGAAACACCATCAAAGCATTCTTGACATATGCCTGTCAAGCCTCTGCTTAAAGACCTCCAAAGAAGGAGACTCCACCACACTCCTTGGCAGCAAATTCCACTGCCAAACAGCTCTTACTGTCAGGAAGTTCTTCCTAATGTTTAGGTGGAATCTTCTTTCTTGAAGTTTGAATCCATTGCTCTGTGTCCGCTTCTCTGGAGCAGCAGAAAACAATCTTTCTCCCTCCTCCATATGACATCCTTTCATATATTTGAACATGGCTATCATATCACCCCTTAACCTTCTTTTCTCCAGGCTAAACATACCCAGCTCCCTAAGCCGTTCCTCATAAGGCATCGTTTCCAGGCCTTTGACCATTTTGGTTGCCCTCTTCTGGACACATTCCAGCTTGTCAGTATCCTTCTTGACCTGTGGTGCCCAGAACTGGACACAGTTATGTACATCTACAGATAGATATGTACAAGATATGTACATCTTGTACATATCTATCTGTATTCAGTTAGTTAGCCATGTTGGTCTGGCACAGTCAAAATATATATAATTTTTTTTTTAAAAAAAAAATGGTCCAGTAGCACCTTAGAGACAAACTAAGTATGTTCTTTTTTATTTTTATTTTTTTTATATCTATCTTTGGCATCTTTATAACTTTTTGCAAGAAGTTTTAAATGTAGGCAGCTGTCCACAGTTGACCTTCCTCATTTCCCTTGCTCAGATCAATACTATACACTGCTGAAGGAATTCATTTTAAATGCAATATGAAGTATTTTTTTTTAACCTTCTAATTTCAATTTGTTTACAGGGAGCTCCTGGCCCAAGAGGTTCAATAGGCCCTCCTGGAACTCCAGGTATCTCAGTAAGTAATTTGCTGCCTTTCCCACCCTGGTTTGCTCACTTGTTCGTA